>NC_073629.1:23260800-23885800 GCF_029407905.1 Bubalus kerabau | reverse complement strand
TGAAGTATTTTTATTTACATCTTTTCATTTAATTTTCACTGTATCCCTGAAAGTTGGTGATTATAAGAACCTGAAGAAACTACAGCTTAGGTTAAATAATTTGCTTAGAATATAGAGGATGAACTCTGTGGAACTATGTGAAACCATAGAAAAAAAAAAAAGGGTTGACTATCTGCACTTTCGTATAATTCAACCTGGTGCAATGTGACAGAGTAAGTATTTGAACCCAGGCCGATTTAGTTCGAAAGTCTGTACTCTTCACCAAACCACTGCACTAAGTATAGGATTCTTTATTTTCCCTCTGCAGCTCAGTAGTTTCGGGTTTATATTCCTCCTCCCTAAAAGATTAGAACTGGGTGACTGAGAAGGGCAGCTCAAGGTACGACACATCTTGAGTTAAATCTAGGGACATTTCTTTGGAGGCTGAAGCTAGGAGTTATAGGATGCATTTGCATTGATTTATGTGTCTGCTACTATTTTTATCTGCCACCTGTGTGTGTTTCCATACATCTATTTGATTCTGGGTCTCTTGTTTATCACAGTCTACTATAATTGTCTGTTTGATTGCCCCATAGGCTGTAAATTCCCTGAGGACTGATTGTGTCTGCGTTGCTCTTTTTAGTACTTATTAGAGTGCCTTACATATACAAAGGAGATGCTCAATAAATTTTTGATTTAAAAAAAGTGAATAAACAAATGTTACCATCTCACAAATTAGCTACCTGTCTCTGTCCAGGCAGCACCCTTTCTGTCTCCCTTTCTCACATGTATGCACACATGCACACACACGCATGTATACACACGTGCACTCTGGCTGAGTCCAAATAACCTGGCCACGTAGAAGTAAGCCTCAGTGCTCACTCACAGGTGGATGTCTGTGTTTGTCTCATCAAGGTAAATTGGGCTGGGGAGGGATTGGTATCGTTTTCGGGCCTCTACAATGGACTGATGTGGGTTGGGCTTGAAAGAGTGACCTGAAAGAGTTCTGCCATCTGGATGTAGGTCCTTGTATTTTGTATTGTATAAATTGAAACTTTCCACTTGTTTTTTTTCCCTTTCTTTGGGGGACTGGACACTAAAGCAGTCTCTGGCAGGAGAGCGCCTGGCCTTGTAGTCTTCTGATTACTGAGGCTGGGGACACAGCACCCTACTGTCTTTTCCCTGGCGGTGAGCTCTTCTTGTCGTATGCTGGGACGGCCGACGTGTCTAATGTGGGGCTTAACTGCACTCATGAATGGCAGTGAACCTGGAATCTGTACAAAGGCAGAAATTGCATCTCTGAATAAAGTCTTTCCTCCATCTGAGGGTCTGAGAACTTCCATGATTTGCATTTGAACACCTTCCGGCTAAACATCTCACATCAACAGAGAAGATGAGCAATGCAAGTGGTATTATAATTCTTATGGGCAAGAGGGAGAGGCTCTGATTCAAATTAACTGATTGGATAAAAATATAAAGCTCTGGAGGTGGCTAGTCCAAGGTCACACAGTTAATGAAAGAGCCAAATATTTAGACCTTCTAGGGTTCTATTTTTGTTTTAAAATTAGGTGAGTGAAAAGAAATCTCATCTACAAAACAACTCACTTGGAAGCTACTAAAATGTTGTTTCTAGGGATTGTGTAGGGACCAACCCTTTGTCCCTTGTTGGAGACAGATTGAAGAACCCCTTATGAAAATACTCAGTACTTCATCCTGTGTTATAGAGCTAATGTTTTGCCCCAGGGGTATCAGAGAAGTCTGGAAAAGAAATACACTGGGAACAAAAAATATTTCTGAACCACATTTTTCCTAGAAGGGATATCATTCTAAAAAGAGAAGAAATCATTTTAAAATAAAACCCATCCACCAGAGTCACTTTTCCATTTGGGTTAATAATCAAATTATAAGAGGATCTGCTGTCAAGAGTTTGAGACTCTTCCTCCTATTAAACTACTATAATTTTTTAATTCCTTTTTTTTTTTTTTTTTTGGAATTCCTATAGTTTACAGAATTGATTTAGAGTAAGATCTGGCCATATTTACTTTTGTTCCAAATAAAGGCTCTTCTATGGAAGGCCTGCTTCTCCCTGGCTTGTTTCCTACTGAAGTAATACTCATTTCCTTCATTCAGTGACCCTAATTCACTTCTTAGCACACCAAAAAGCACTTTGTTTCTTGCAAGTGTTAATCTCTGATACATAGCTTACTTGCTGATGTTGTCAATGAATGTATACTGGTATGCTGTCAAACTTTCTTTTTCATTTTTTGAATTCTTGCTCTTCCCCTAACTAAGCAAACTATGAAATATAAGATAAGACATAATCTCTTCCCCCAAAGTGCTTGAAGATTAGTTGATACACACAACACACACTCCACACACACACACACAAATCTGAGGATAAACACTGTAACGAACATGTAAGTTAGCAATTTAAGACAGATGATAAAGGGTTTATTCCATAAACATATACTGAGAGCTACTGAGGGCTTCCCAGGTGGCACTAGTAGTAAAGAACCCACCTGCCAATGCAGGAGACAAAAGAAATGTGGGTTTGAGCTCTGGGTTGGGAAGATTCCCTGGAGGAAGGCTGGGCAACCAAGAACACCCTCCAGTATTCTTGCCTAGAGAATCCCATGGATAGAGGAGCCTGGCAGGCTGCAGTCCATGGGGCCGGACAGAGTCAGACGCGACTGAGGTGACTTAGCATGCACGCTGGCATGCACTGAGGGCAAAGTCCTTCTCCAGATATTAAAATCTAGACAGGGAGCCAGACATTTTATATACCTAATCAAAGCAGAGTGAGGTGAGTGCTGTGCTAGAGTTAGGTGTCAGATGACCGAGTCCTGGTTTACTCAGAACAGTCCTCATTTTGCTGGTTATCCTGGTATATTTGTGACAGCACCTCTTTGCACTTTCAGAAGAGTCTTGGTATGGATACAAAATTATAGTTGTTTTAGTGACAAATAAAGTTCAGTGAGAGTGAAGAGAAATGAGTTGTTAAGTTCTGACTGGGGGATTGGGCAGTTTCCTGGAAGGGGTCGGGTGGGGATGTTTAAACAGAGCAATTGCGCATGCACAAGCATGCATGTAATTAAGAACAGTTTTAGAAAGAAGACAGAAGACATCACAGGCTAAGAGCAGCTCAGACAAAGCCTTGGTGGTGTCCGAGGGCACTTGTATGATTGATTCCTCAATCAGCAGACGCCCTTTTTTTAGAGTTGAAGAAGGTGGCCCCACCGAAGGTCAGCAGACTCTTGGAAACTCTTGCCATAAACTATTATCACTCAGAACTCTGGTTTTCAGAAAAGATAGCCTCCGGGTAATGACCGATGACATCACTGTGTCAGACCAGAAGGGTTTGTTCCAGCTGGGTGAGGTGAGTGGGGGGAGGGGGAGAGAGAAGGAGAGAGTGTGAGGCAGGGTGAGAATTGAAGGAGACTGGAAAGAGGGTAGGCGGCAAGTGAGAGAACTGTGCTTTTATTAGTTTGGTCTGCCCAGTTGAAGAAATTGCAGGTTCTCCTCTGAAGAACCTTGCTTCTCATTTATTTCTGCAGATCTTTTCTCCCCGTGACAAAGTTGTATTCTGAGTCCCCCAGGTTTAAGAGGCAGGTGTACTTTCTTTATCCCTCAGTATTGGGAAATAGTCTCAGCACCACTGTTTTACGTAAGTCCGTGGCTGAAAGCTGCTGCTACAGGTATAGGGAGCCAGGTGTTCTTTGCTATCTGTGACCATAATTTAGAGAATTCCAGAGGTAAAAGTAATAAAGAATATGGACATCTACCTTTTCATGATGAAAATACCCTTTCTGATTTTTCATTGGGAAAGTTTTCAAAAGCAGATAATGATAAAATGAACAGTGCTCCCATGTACCTATCCTGAGTATGGGGACCCATGTACCTGTCACCAACTTCAACAGTTACCAGCATCCTATTGACTCTGTCCTCTTGGTTCCTCACAGCAACTGTCAGACATCACAGAACTGCATCTGGAAAGACGTCAGAATGTACTTCTAGCCAATAAGGGCTTTGTTTTTAACCATAACATAATTTCTTTTTTTAATGTAATAATTGTCTTTATTTTTAAATTTTGCATTGGAGTATAGTTCATTTACAATGTTGTTTTAGTGTCACATATACAGCAAAGAAATTTAGTTATACATATACATATATCTGTTCTTTTTCAGATTGTTTTCCCATATAGGTCATTACAGAGTGTTGAGTAGAGTTCTCTGTGCTATACAGTAGGTGCTTGTTTATTATTTATAGAAGTGTGGAAATGTTAATCCCAACCTCCTAATTTATCCCTGCCCCCACCTTTCTTTCCCTTTTGGTAATCATAAGTTTGTTTTTTAAGTCTGTGGGTCTATTTCTGTTTTGTAAATAAGTTCATGTCTATCATTTTTTAGATTCCACATATAAGTGATAATGTATGATATTTGTCTTTGTCTGACTTAACTTTGCTTAATATGAAAATCTCTAGGCCCATCCTTGTTGCTGTAAATGACATTATTTCATTCTGTTTAATGGCTGAGTAATAGTCCATTGTGTATAGGTATTGCATCTTCTTTATCCATTCTTCTGTCAGTGGACATTCAGGCTGTTTCCATGTCTTGGCTACTGTAAATAGTGCTATAGTGAACGTCTGCTCACTACACGACAGGCCATTAGAGACAAGGTGTTGAGGCAAGGAATATGAGTGACCAAGAAGATGGCAAATTAATGTCTCAAAATAGCCATCTTGTCAGGGTCTGTATGCCAGGTTCTTTCATAGAACAGAGATGGAGAGGAGTTGAGGAAGTAAAGTAAGAAGACCGTTTTCTTGAAAACCTCTCCTAGAATGGCCAACCTTATGGTGGGAATATGTTAATCTCTTTGTTGCAACCATTCACAGGTGAAAATGTCAGTTGTCCAGTTATGTACTCTTGTTTGACTCTCTGCAACCCCAAGGAATAGTCTGTTCAAAGAATTCTGGAGTGGGTAGCCATTATCTTCTCTAGGGGATCTTTCCAACCCAGAGACTGAACCCAGGTCTTCTGAACTTCTTTACCATCTGAGCCACCAGGGAAGCCTATTCACAGGTGAAGTGAAGTCACTCAGTCGTGTCTGACTCTTTGCGACCCCATGGACAGTAGCCTACCAGGCTCCGCTGTCCATGGGATTTTCCAGGCAAGAATACTGGAGTGGACTGCCATTTCTTCTCCAGGGGATCTTCCCAACCCAGGGATCGAACCCGGGTCTCCTATATTACAGACAGACGCTTTACCCTCGGAGCCACCAGAGTCAGATTATCTCCCTGTGAGCTGAACAAAGGCACTCTAGTTTAACAGTCAGTCAGAGGGGCAGGGTTCCCTGAGGTGAGCAATTATGTACAGTTATAATAACAAAAGCAATGACAAGCAAAGGTTAAAGTCAAAGAAACAAATCCAACATGGAATCAAAATTGGCTCTTCCCTGCAACAGCTCTTTTGTTATTGCTGTTTAGTCGCTAAGTTGTGCCTGACTCTTTGCGACCCCATGAACTGTAGCCTATGATGCCCCTCTGTCCATGGGATTTTCCAGGCAAGAATACTGGAGTGGGTTGCCATTTCCTTCTCCAGGGGATCTTCCTGACCCAGGGATCAAACTCAAGTCTCCTACATTGGCTGGAGGATTCTTTACCACTGAACCACTAGGGAAGCCCACAAGAGCTCTGTGTTTCGTTTTTAAAGGAAACTCCACAGTGTTCTCCATAGTGGCTGGACCAATTTAAGATCATTTTCTAATACCATCTAATCTTTGGTCCATGCTCACCTTTCTCTCTAAACTGCCCATTTTAAGGTCTGGAAATCTTAATTAGAGCTTCTGAGTCTTGGAGAAGACTAGGCACAGGACTAGAATGCTTCTCCCTTTTATGGGAGAGGATGAAAGGTAGAAGAGGAGGCTGGCATTCTAAGTTGTGTTTGGTAATTCCACTAGTGACTTGAGTTGAGCTGGGGCAAGTTATTTTTCCATTTCATGTCTCAGTTTTAGCAACCTTTTATCTTCAGTGGGTTAATAATATACCTCTTAGGGAATCTTCACAGTTTAAAACAGAGGTCTTTTAAAGACTTCAGATAAAAAGTGTACTTACTTACACAAAAAAAAGTGTACAAAACACTGTTTATTTGAAGCCTTCAAAGTCCTTCTCTGTTTTAAACTGTAAATATTCTCTAAGAGATACATGCTTCCCTGGTGGCTCAGTAGTAGAGAATTCACCTGCCAGTGCAGGAGATGCAGGAGACATGGGTTTGATCCCTGCTTTGAAAGTATTCCCTGGAAGAAGAAATGGCAACCCAATCCAGTATTCTTGCCTGGAAAATCCCAAGGACAAAGGAGCCCCGAGGGCTACAGTTCAGAGGGTAGCGAAGAGTCAGACATAACTGAGCACACCACAGCACACTCAGACAGCATTATCCAATCTCCTTTTTCTCCAACAAACATATTATCATCCTTCTGCCTGTGTGCATGTGTTCCTGTGGCTTGGTTGGATGGTTGGCTGGTTAGCTCACTCATCCAGCGCACTTACTACACACACAGCTGCAAAGCACCAAAGGCGTCACCTAGGCACAGCCTCCAGCTGTTTGAATCAGGCACTGTCCTGGGTATTTGGGTTATCTCATTTACCCCTCACTAGACCCCTCAAGGTAATGTTTATAATCCCATTTTATTGATGACGAAATTAGGTTCTAAGAGGTTAAGTAACTCACAAAAAAGGTCACCAGTTAGTAAGTGTCAGAAAGGGATTTCTGCCTTCTGAGGTCTGCTGTCCTAAAACCCATGTTCCAGCGTCACAGAGCTGAAAGGCATTAAAATGACATGCTTGTCATCACATCTGGCTGGTTCCACCACACCATCGTTTTTCCCTACCCCAAGGGAATCTGTCATTCAGAAGTATAAAAAGGCAGGTAGAAAGACAAAGCATTATATGGTGTGTCAATATTGAAATACAAAAAGAATGATAATTGTGAAAAATTAGAGGCAAAAGAAATGATTTTTAAGGGGGAGGTGAAGTAAGGCCTCATGGGACATGGCATTGAATGATGAAGCTGAAGGGAGAATAGTGACGTGTTAGTTGGAAAGCATAGGACGTGTGGGAGAACACCAGCTGGGCTAGTGGAGTGTGATAGCAGACAAAGCCGGATAGGTAAGTTGAGGTCCAGTTTTGAGTAGATTCCATTCTCAAGCTGAGTTGTGTAAAATTTAATTGCTATTCAATTAAAAACCTTGAAAAGATTTCTGAGTAAAGGCAGTAAACTAATTAGAGATGTACTTTAGGGAAATTTAAATGGTGGAGATGAAATCATTTACCTCAGATTCGGACTTGAACCTACGTGACCGGTACTCAAACCCAGCCAAAACTCAGGACCTAATGAAGCTCCCAGGTGGCGCTAGTGGTAAAGAACCTGCCTGCCAAAGCACGAGACACAAGAGATGCAGGTTCGATTCCTGAGTCAGGAAGATCCCCTGGAGAAGGGCATGGAAAACCACTCCAGTAGTCATGCCTGGAGAATCCCATGGACAGAGGAGCCTGGCGGGCTACAGTACATGGGGTTGCAAGAATCGGACATGAGTGAAAGGACTTAGCATGGAAATGAAGCTCAGGTTCTTGATGTCTCATCACAGAAAGAATTCAGTGAGAGACAAAGTATAGGTAAGAAGTGGATTTATTCAGATTCAGAGAAAGGCACACTCCACATACAGAGTGTGGGCCATTGCAGAGGGCAAGTGTGGCTACAAAATATGACGTGGTTAGTTTTTATAGGCTGGGTAATTTCATATGCTAATGAGTGGGACATCCTGAAATGCAAAGTCAAGTAGGCCTTAGGAAGCATCACTACGAACAAAGCTAGAGGAGGTGATGGAATTCCAGTTGAGCTATTTCAAATACTAAAAGATGATGCTGTGAAAGTGCTGCACTCAATATGCCAGCAAATTTGGAAAACTCAACAGTGGCCACAGGACTGGAAATGTCAGTTTTCATTCCAATCCCAAAGAAGGGCAATACCAAAGAATGTCCACAATTGCACTCATCTCACATGCTAGTAAAGTACTGCTGAAAATTCTCCAAGCCAGGCTTCAACTGTATGTGAACTGTGAACTTCCAGATGTTTAAGCTGGATTTAGAAAAGCCAGAGGAACCAGAGATCAAATTGCTAACATCCATTGGATCATAGAAAAAGCAAGAGAATTCCAGAAAAACATCTACTTCTGCTTTATTGATTGCGCCAAAGCCTTTGACTGTGTGGATCACAACAAACTGTGGAAAATTCTGAAAGAGATGGGAATACCAGACCACCTGACCTGCCTTCTGAGAAATCTGTATGCAGGTCAGGAAGCAACAGTTAGAATTGGACATGGAACAACAGCCTGGTTCCAAATTGGGGAAAGAGTGCATTAAGGCTGTATATTGTCACCCTGCTTATTTAACTTTTACGCAGAGTGAGTGAAGTGAAGCCGCTCAATCGTGTCCGACTCTTTGCGACCCCATGGACTGTAGCCTACCAGGCTCCTCTGTCCATGGGATTTTCCAGGCAATAGTACTGGAGTGAATTGCCATTTCCTTCCCCAGGGGACCTTCCCAACCCAGGGATCGAATCCAGGTCTCCTGCATTGTAGACAGACGCTTTACTGTCTGAGCCACCATCATGCAGAATGCCAAGCTGGATGAAGCACAAGCTGGAATCAAGATTGCCGGGAGAAATATCAATAACCTCAGATACGCAGATGACATTACCCTTATGGCAGAAAGTGAAGAGCCACTAAAGGGCCTCTTGATGAAAGTGAAAGAGGATAGTGGAAAAACTGGCTTAAAATTCAACATTCAGAAAACTAAGATCATGGCATCCAGTCCCATCACTTCATGGCAAATGGATGGGGAAACAATGGAATCAGTGAGAGACTTTATTTTCTTGGGCTCCAAAATGACTGCAGATGATGACTGAAACCATGAAATTAAAGGATGCTTGCTGCTTGGAAGAAAGCTATGACCAACCTAGACTGCATATTAAAAAGCAGAGATATTACCTTGCCAGCCAAAGGTCCATCTAGTCAAAGCTATGGTTTTTCCAGTAGTCATGTATGGATGTGAGAGTTGGACCATAAAGAAAACTGAGCACCCAAGAATTGATGCTTTTGAACTGTGGTGTTGAAGAAGACTCTTGAGAGTCCCTTGGAATGCAAGGTGATCCAGCCAGTCAGTCCTAAAGGAAATCAGTCCTGAATATTCATTGGAAGGACTGATGCTGAAGCTGAAACACCAATACTTTGGCCACTTGAGGCAAAGAACTGAGTCATTTGAAAAGACCCTGATGCTGGGAAAGATTGAAGGCAGGAGAAGGGGACGACAAAGGGTGAGATGGTTGGATGGCATCACCAACTCAATGAACATGAGTTTGAGCAAGCTCTGGGAGTTGGTGATGGACAGGGAAGCCTGGCGTGCTGATGTCCATGGGGTAGCAAAGAGTCAGACACGACTGAGCAACTGAACTGAACTGAACTGAATGAGTGGGAGGATTATTCCAACTATTTTGGGGAAGGGGTGGAAATTTCCAGGAATTGGGCCACTGCCCACTCCTTGGTCTTTTGACAGTGCCTTGGGACTGTCATGGTGCCTCTGGGTGTGTCATTTAGCTTGCTAATTGAGGATCAAGGTCTACTTAAAGTCGACATGTCTGTCATCTTGAACCCATTTGATTCTTGTGATTTATGTTGTGTCCTTGGGCTGTGTCATTCTGTGAAAAGTTGTGCCCTGTCCCTTTCCCTCCTGTTACACAGAGACTGAGGTTGGGGAGATCAGTTTTGAGACTATTCATTCTGATCCCAGGGATAAGGAAGGGGTACCTCATAGGGTGGTAACTGTAGGGGCTGGAGAGGAGGGCCAGGATTGGAAAGAGATTTTGAAATACCCAGTGCTAACCTCCACTAGAAATGCTTGAAGGCAAGGTATAGTTTTGCTCTTTAGTTCAGATACAATAATGATGTTCCTTAGGTGCTGACTGTTCTAAGAGCATGTATGATATACAATATATAATCATTGTTACCATTTAATTATAACCGCTGTAACTTCCTAGGGGTTTTGAAAATATTTTATAGCAATTTAATTGAAATAAAATTCACATACCAAATCAATTCATTCATTTAAAGTGTACAATTAATGTATACATCTGTGTTTCTAGAATATTCAGAGTTGTGCAAATATCAAGGCAGTAAATTTTAGAACATTTTTATCACTCCACAAGGAAACCCCCTCCCCATTAAACATCACTCCCCAATTCCCCCAGCCTGAGTCAGTCACCAATGGACTTTATTTTTCTGGATTTGTCTACTCTGGACATTTCATATAAATGGAATCATACAATGTGTGGCTTTGTGGCCGCTTTTGTTTGGCATAATGTATTCAAGGATCAGCCGTATTGTAGCATATATCATTCCTTTTTATGGCCAAACAGCATTCCATTGTATGGATATACCACATTTTGTTTATTAAATCATGGATAAAATTTTTTCAGTTATTCTAGAATGTTGCTATGTAAAATATTTGTGCTTGAAATAAGTGACCTACTGAATGGATTGTATAGCAGTTTGTATCTTAATACCATATTTACTCATCTACAGTGACTTTCTTTATCCACACGTTAAACCTTCTTTGGGTTAGGCTATATCCTGTACTTCCTCATCAGTCATCGCCTTTAGCATTTTGAATCCATACCTTGGAACTTTGCTTTTCTCAGCCAGACTACAAGCATATACCAACTATAAGAAATATATGTTACACATCTTCATGGTTCCCCACATGACCTGTTTCCCCACTGAGTGTTGTTAACAATGGAAGAGAGGGGGGCCTGCAAGAGTCAAAGCAGACTATTTTAACACTCTCAGGCTGTGACCACACTTTTTCAATTTAAACTTCTCCCTCCCCCACTCCTAAAAGTGTCTTGTGGACTATTGGTGGGACAGTGTGCAAACTATTGACTTAGAAAACATAACAGGTAATCTTCTAATCTAATGATGAAATGATTAATACATTGTTACATTAAGTACATTTTTTTAGGGCTTCCCTGGTGGCTCAGTGGTAAAGAATCTGCCTGCCAATGCAGGAGACATGGGTTCAATCCTGGATCTGGGAAGACCCCACATGCTGTGGAACAACTAAGCCTGTATGCCATGGCTACTGAGCCTGTGCTCTAGAACCAAGGAGCCTCAACTATTGAGACCCTGCTAAAGCCCAAATTTTCTAGGACTCCACAACGAGAGGCCACTGCAAGGAAAAGCCCGCACACTGTAACTAGAGAGCAGCCCCTGCTCTCTGCAACTAGAGAAAAGCCCCTGCAGCAATGAAGAATGAGCACAGCCAAAAATAAATAAATAAAAAATTTTTTAAGTTCTCTTTTTTAAAGTACTAATCAGGTAAAACCATTTCTCTTTTGATATGTTTAAATTTTTATTTTATGTTGGAGTATAGTTGATTTACAGTGTTGTGTTATTTTCAGGTGTATAGCAAAGTGATTCAGTTTTCCATATATATGTATATCCTTTTACAAATTGTTTTCCTATATAGATTACTACAGAGTGTCGAGTAGAGTTCCCTGTGCTATACAGTAGGTCATTGTTGATTATCTAATTTTGTATATAGTGGTGTGTATCTGTTAATCCCAAACTTCTAATTTATCTCTCCCCCAATCTTTCCCCTTTGGTAACCAAAATTTGTTTTCTGAATCTGTGAGTCTGTTTCAGTTCAGTTCAGTGGCTCAGCCGTGTCTGACTCTGTGACTCCATGGACTGCACCACGCCAAGCCTCCCTATCCATTACCAACTCCCAGAGTTTATTCAAACTCAAGTCCATTGAGTCAGTGATGCCATCCAACCATCTCATCCTCTGTCGTCCCCTTCTCCTCCTGCCTTCATTCTTTCCCAGCATCAGGGTCTTTTCAAATGAGTCAGCCAAAGTATTGGAGTTTCAGCTTCAGCATCAGTCCTTCCAATGCATATTCAAGACTGATTTCCTTTAGGATGGACTGGTTTGATCTCCTTGCTGTCCAAGGGACTCTCAAGAGTCTTCTCCAACACCAGAGTTCAAAAGCATCATTTCTTTGGCACTCAGTTTTCTTTATAGTCCAGCTCTCCCATCCATATGTGACTACTGGAAAAACCATAGCTCTGAGTAGTCGGACCTTTATTGGCAAAGTAATGTCTCTGCTTTTTAATATGCTGTCTAGGTTGGTCATTCCTGGAGAAGGGAAAGGCTACCCCACTCCTGTATTCTGGCCTGGAGAATTCCATGGGGTCGCAAAGAGCCAGACATGACTGAGTGCTTTTCACTTTCACTTTTCACTAGCTTGGTCATAGCTTTTCTTCCAAGCAGTAAGCGTCTTTTAATTTCATGACTACAGTCACCATCTGCAGTGATTTTGGAGCCCGAGAAAATAAAGTCTGCCACTGTTTCCATTGTCTTCCCATCTTTTTGCCATGAAGTGATACCAAGATCTGGATACCAAGATCTTAGTTTTCTGAACGTTGATTTTGTATGTTCTTCTTTCTCTAGTTGTTTTAGGTGGAATATTGTTTATTTGTGGAACATAGTGTGAAAACTATTGCTAATTAATATGCTGCTGCTACTGCTGCTAAGTCGCTTCAGTAGTGTCCAACTCTATGCAACCCCATAAATGGCAGCCCACCAGGCTCCTCTGTCCTTGGGATTCTCCAGGCAAGAATACTGGAGCGGGTTGCCATTTCCTTCTCCAATGCATGCATACATGCTAAGTCGCTTCAGTTGAGTCCGACTCTGTGCCACCCCGTAGACGGCAGCCCACCAGGCTCCTCTGTCCACAGGATTCTCCAGGCAAGAATACTGGAGTGGGTTGCCATTTCCTTCTCCATCTAATTAATATAGTTGGTAATAATGAATCTATTCTGATGCTGAAAGGATTGATACATTTTGCATTAAATTTTTTTTTTTTTAAACTGGTCAGGCAAAAAATTTTCTCTTGATTTTTAAGAAAGGTGGTTTGTTTGTTTGTTTGTTTTTTAGAGATTCACTGTGTCACAGCTTCTACTGGAGAAGAATTTTTTAAACCTCCATTTTTAAAAGGAATAGCCACATTGTAGATTATATGAGCAGTGGATCAATTTATAGAGTTAAAATTGAAGACTTGGAAAAAAATTTCTGTTCTTTAATTTTATATCTATATGGGCTTCCCTGGTGGCTCAGAGATTAAAGCATCTGCCTGCAGTGCAGGAGACCCGGGTTCGATCCTTGGATCGGGAAGATCCCCTGGAGAAGGAAATGGTAACCTGCTCCAGTATTCTTGCCTGGAGAATCCCATGGGCAGAGGAGCCTGGTAGGCTACAGTCCACGGGGTCGCAAAGAGCTGGACACTACTGAGCGACTTCATTTCACTTTTTCACTTTTCATGGGATGAATGTTTACTAAGCTCATTTCATTATGTATGTAAGTCATTATGCTCTACCCTTTAAACTTATACAGTGGTGTATGTCAAATATATCTCAATAGAACTGGAAGGCGGGGGAGGGGGGGAAGGTATGGTATGTCAAATAAAAGGATAATCTTTTTTTAAAAAATTCTTGGAAAGGAGTCAGATAATTGATTACTCTTTTTTTTTTTTTTTTTTTTAACCTAATTGTATATTGAACTTTGTAGTAAACACCAAGAATGGAAATCAGTTCAGGAGAATTTTGTATTTAACATGGATTGGTGTTAAGATTCCAGTCAAGTGATGTTTCCTGAAACAAGCTACCAACACAGAGAAAATCTAACTAAATACAGTTAATCTGTAAACTCATTGTTAGCCCAGTACTCTAGTTCTAGATACTAATTCTCCAGGCCAGAATACCGGAATGGGTTTCCTTTCCCTTCTCAGGGGATCTTTCCAACCCAGGGGTTGAACCCCGGTCTCCAGCATTATAGGCAGATTCTTTACCAGCAGAACCACAAGGGAAGCCCCATACTCTTCTGGGGACATGTAGAAAGAGAGAGAGTCTCTCCTCCCCAGCCACTCTTTCTTGAGTACATACATTTGCATAGGTATCTTGACAAAGAGCTGACAAAATTTGGTGATAAGATAAGCAAATACAGTTAAATTCAGATTCTCTTCAGCTGTATACAGAATTTAACAGTTTACATTTGAATATTTACTAATGGAGAATGGAGAAATGTGATTAACTATGCAGGAATTTTTCTGAAGAGAATGGTTACAGAGGGTTAAAATTTAATGTTGTAAATTGGAATGTACTTACATTTCCATGTGGTAGATTTTAAAATTACCGTGAAATTACCTTGATCCACCAGAATAATTGATTATTATCCACCAGAATTAAAGATTTACGATCTAATCTTGTAAGATGAGACTGTTTTAGCAGTTCTGTATGAGGCTCATAAACTTTATTGTCTGTTTGCTTGGATAGATAAAATGATAAAACCTAGAGAAGTAACTGTATTTATTTTTTTTTACCCTCCTTTTCATTCCTCTTTTCTACTTACTTAGCAGAAGAGTGTTTAGATTGAATATCTGTTTGTGTGCAGGTGCCCAGGATATTCCACCTTTGGTGTCATTATTTTCTTTCCTTTGTATGGCATATTATTAATTTAATATGTGATTATGGCTGAGAACTTCAGCTATCCCAGTCAGGAAGGGAAAACTATTGTTTTTGTAAGTAATAATAGCAAATTAAAAAAAAATTACTTAGTTATTTACAATATTGTGTTAGTTTCAGATGTATAGCAAAGTGATTCAGATATGTGTGTGTATAGTGGTATGTATTTGTTAATCCCATACTTCTAATCCCATACTTCCCACCTCCACGTTGGTAATCATAAGTTTGTTTTCTATGTCTGTGAGTCTGTTTCTGTTTTGTAAATAAGTTCATTTGTGTCATATTTTATATTCCACATATGTGTATGTTAGTCGCTCAAGTTGTGTCCGACTCTTTGCAACCCCATGGACTGGAGCCCACCAGGCTCTTGTCCATGGGATTCTCCAGAAAAGAATACTGGAGTGGGTTGCCATTTCCTTCTCCACATATAATTGGTATCATATAATATACATCTTTCTCTGTCTAACCAGGTGTCTATGGCAGTTAATGATAATTAATGCCTGTTTGCTTTTCAGAACATCGAGTTGAAGGTTGAAGTAGAGAGCCTGAAACGAGAACTCCAGGACAAGAGACAGCATCTGGATAAAACGTGGTGAGTTGCCGTTTGAACTAGTTGAACTCTTGGTTCTTTCCAGAGTCTGGCTCATTTAGCTGTAACCAAATTCTTTAACCTTAATTCTGGCATTTGAGTGCTGTATCCAATTCAGGAGTTGAAACAAGGGGCCTTCTTTTCCAGGCTCTCTGAAAGTCTGAGTGACATTGAAGTAGATTATAATGTCATCAAACCTAAGCCTATAAACTTCCTAGTCAATAATCTACAAAGAGCATCCAGGGTTGACACAGAATTCGGGGGAAATGGGTACTCTCATATACTGCTGGGGAGAATGCAAATTGTGGTAAAATTTTTGGAATGTAGTACTACTTATGAAAGTAAAAAACTAATACTTTCTTTGATCAAATAATTCCTAAAGGGAATCTATTCATTATAAATAAAAGTATGAGCATAAAAGGATAAATATATAAGGATATTAACCACATCATTTTTTTGTAATGTCAAAAAAAATTAAAACTATCCATCAATAGGACAATGGTTGAAAACATTTCAATATAAACATACTATGGAATATTATACAGTCATCAAAAATGAATTGGGTCTATATATTATTATCCTGGTGGGAAGTCCCTGATACACTAAGTAAGGGGCGAAGTGCTGAGTGATACTAGAATATAAGCCCCTTTGGTTAAAGACAAACAACCTGTGTGTACATGTGCTTGGTTGAGTATGCATAGAAAAAACTGCAGGGTTACATGCCAAACACTTTAACATTGCTTTCATCAAGAGAGTGAGACTGGAATTTGTGATAGGGAGAAGACTTGATTATTTTTATATACCAATATTATTAGCATGGTTACCTTTATAATTAAAAACCCCTTAGTTTTAAATGACAAATGTTACTGAAATTTTTACTAAAAATAATTTTCAGATTATGTCCTACAATCAGTATATATTCAATCTGATCTGGCATTCCTTCTATCTCTACAGTATTTCTTGATACTTATTAATAGTCCAGTAATATTAGAATACTCAAACTAATATTAGAATACTCAAACTCAGCTGTACACAGTATGCTGATATTACTCAATTACTTACTAAAGCATTAAATGAGCTTATAGATTTTAGGAAAATGTGAAATACCAATTGAGTTATAAATTTTGAGATTTGTATAGTGTATTTTTAATTATCATTTCAGCCTTTTATTAGGTGGCATTATCCTATTTTTAGAAATGAGAAAGCTAAGGTACAGAGTGTTAAAGTCTTTGCAGATGAGTGGCAGAACCCACAACGTCTGGCATCAAGTTCAAGGCATTTCTGCCTTCACAACAGCTGTAGCCTATTAAATCAGGCATTCCTGGCTAACTGAGTTACTCAGAAAATGTGTAACTTCAATCTTACGATATTGTACTTTGCTGTTGTCTATTACATTTATCAAGGAATATGGAGTCAAAGTAAAAGTTGATTATTCCTGAGGTCTGCCTGTTTAGAGGGGGTCTTAGGTTATTCTCTTGACTGGTATCACTTGTACAACAAAGACCCTTCTATTCCCAAAAGGCTGTACAATGACATGAACTCAAGATAAATATAGTTTCCAGGACAGTCCTGAGTAGTGTCCACTTCGACCAAGGAATTCTATAATCTTTAAGGAAGCTCCATTTAGTTGCCATGGACACAACCTCTTGGGCCTAATATTAAAATACTCCTGGGCTTGGACAGAGCACCTTTGATTTATCATGAGCCTGTGAAGGTTCAGTATTGTTCTCTCTACCCTGAAAACAAGAAGATGGTCAGTGGTTCTCAACAAATGGCTTAAAACAGGAATAAAATCAAACCGGAATTAAGATCATTCAGCACCTGATACTGCCTTCACTAATCCTCAGACATCTAAGGGCAGCTGTTGTCAGCTATAAATAAGCTGGTGACACCTTACCCGCTTCGTGCTAGTGCCTGGACATTCATTCCTCAGGACATCAGAGAAGCAAAGCTGGCCCAGAACCCTGATCTTCCATAGATTAAATGTCCACTTTCTGCATGGGACCATGGGGAAACTGGATAGAACTCTGGGTAGGTAGCCCAGACTCAGGACAGTCTACAGGTTACTGGCTAGAAAGGACAAGAGCCTTTCTATGGCTGTCCAAATGGATATTCTGTTCCAGCAACCTAAATGGAAGGAACACTCTAAATTCAAATAGCGAGAAATCAAGGAATGAGCAAAGGACTCTGGGAGAGCAGTCCAAATGGAAGAGTCCAGGGACAGGTGGCAGTGAACATGGATGCTGAGTTCTAAGCCGTTTGAGGACTGCCTGCCTTTCAACTGAAAGCTTTTCCTCTTAAAGCTGTAGCAATAGTGAAGCTTCTCGGGTGTCAAGTATTATATTCTGATTGACAAGCAATACAAATTAGAGTTCCTAAAAGATTATCTGAAAAGTTGGAATGAGCAGTTCCACGAATAATTGCTGTTCCACAAATAATTTCTTCTCACCAGTGTGATTCAGAATTACTGAAACAGCCTGAATGGGTCCACTTGCTAAGTTATATAGCTGGCTGTGACTGGCTGATGTTCTGTGGTTTTAGCGCTGATGCAGAGAATATCAACAGCCATAATGAAGCTGAGCTCCGGCGCCAGTTTGAGGAGAGACAGCAGGAGACGGAGCATGTTTACGAGCTCCTGGAGAATAAGATCCAGCTTCTGCAAGAGGTGAGTATCCCCAGCTACGGGTCCCCTTTTACCTCTTTCCTGACTGCTCTGCCTCCTGGGCTTCACCTTTTCCCTCTCTACTTTCCTTCCTAAGGTCCTTAAGTGTCCCTGTGTTTCAGGGCTCCTAACCTAGGTGGGGGCTCTGCAGCTGCTTGGTTTTCATTCTTTTTTGTGCCTCCTTGCAGGAGTCCAGGCTAGCAAAAAATGAAGCCGCACGGATGGCGGCTCTGGTGGAAGCAGAGAAAGAGTGTAACCTGGAGCTCTCAGAGAAACTGAAGGGAGTCACCAAGGAGAGGGAAGATGTACCAGGAGACCGGGTCAAATCTGACCAGTACACTGAAGCCCTGGCCCAGAGGGACAAGTAGGTACCTTTGGTACTGTATTTGCTACTTGTCTTTTGCCTGTTTTCAAGCCTGTGAGAGTATATGGCAGCTACACTGTTGCCTTTTAAGGACTTACGGTGGGCCTTCACCATTTCCAAGACTTTATGGCTCCCCTAAGTAAAGAATCTCTTTTTAGGGTTGAGTCTTTAATGGTATCCATTAACAGAACTGACTTGCTGGCAATCAGGAGATTTAAGTAGGTGTAAGTAGAACAATGGTCAAATGATAGTGAACAAGAGACATTATCACTTATTCACATGGATTGAGCACCTGCTGTATGCCAGACAAAGGACTAAGCACTCAGGTTACAGAGAGGAAAGACCCATTTCCCGTCATCAAGACACATGTTATACATTATTAATAAGTTCTCTGGTAGGAGTAACATGGGATACTCTGGGGTGTATAGGATTGTCATCTACTCAAGAGCAGGGTGCCACTGGAATACAAGCAACTCCTACAGCTCAATTCCAGAAAAATAAATGACCCAATCAAAAAATGGGCCAAGGAACTAAATAGACATTTCTCCAAAGAAGACATACAGATGGCTAACAAACACATGAAAAGATGCTCAACATCACTCATTATCAGAGAAATGCAAATCAAAACCACTATGAGGTACCACTTCACACCAGTCAGAATGGCTGCGATCCAAAAGTCTATAAGCAATAAATGCTGGAGAGGGTGTGGAGAAAAGGGAACCCTCTTATACTGTTGGTGGGAATGCAAACTAGTTCAGCCACTATGGAGAACAGTGTGGAGATTCCTTAAAAAACTGGAAATAGAACCGCCTTATGACCCAGCAATCCTACTGCTGGACATACACACTGAGGAAACCAGAAGGGAAAGAGACACGTGTACCCCAATGTTCATTGCAGCACTGTTTATAATAGCCAGGACCTGGAAGCAACCTAGATGTCCCTCAGCAGATGAATGGATAAGAAAGCTGTGGTACATATACACAATGGAGTATTACTCAGCCATTAAAAAGAATGCATTTGAATCAGTTCTAATGAGGTGGATGAAACTGGAGCCTATTTTACAGAGTGAAGTAAGCCAGAAAGAAAAACACCAATACAGTATACTAACACATATATATGGAATTTAGAAAGATGGTAACAATAACCCTGTATACGAGACAGTAAAAGAGACACTGATGTATAGAACAGTCTTTTGGACTCTGTGGGAGAGGGAGAGGGTGGGATGATTTGGGAGAACGGCATTGAAACATGTATAATATCATATATGAAACGAGTCACCAGTCCAGGTTCGATGCACGATACTGGATGCTTGGGCCTGGTGCACTGGGATGACCCAGAGGGATGGTATGGGAAGGGAGGAGGGAGGAGGGTTCAGGATGGGAAACATGTGTATACCTGTGGCGGATTAATGTTGATATATGTCAAAACCAATACAATATTGTAAAGTTAAAAAATAAAATTAAGTTAAATTAAAAAAATAATAAAACAGATGGAACCCTAGAACATTTCCAGGATACATTAAAAAAAAAAAAAGAAAGAAAAAGTTTCCTGGAGGAGGTGAAATCTGAGGTGGATTTTGAAGAGTGAATAGGAGTTGAAAGAAACAATGTAGGAAGTGGTTAGGGAGGGGAAATGTCCTGTGCAGGAGGAAACACCATTGAGGGGAGACACAGGGACAGGCATATTTCAGGACATATAATTAGTTCTACAGGACCAATTATAGAGAGAGAGACCAGTGAGAGGTAAGCTGTATTTGGAAAAGGGCATCTGACTGTGCTGACTTTGTATTTAAAAGGAACTTTAATTTTCTCATAAATGTAAGTGGGCAATTGTTGAGGGCAGGGCTGTGTCTTGGTTATTGGAGCAACTTCTTAAATGTTCCCTTCTGGTCCTGCCCTTCTCCGTTTCATCCCAATCTAACCATTCAGAGCAGGTTTGAAATGAAATTGACAAATATTTAGCCCCTTCAATGCGTGATGCTACGGTGGCATAAAAAGCCGTAAGTGGTTTTTAACTGGATAGGTGAAAAACACAGTGTACACACAGTGACCAATGACCAATGTGATCTTTTTGAGACACAAATCTGATCATATTATTGCAGAGCCGTTTGGAAAGTTCTCAACATCTTTAGGAAGTAAGATCTGTTCTTAGTGTGGCCATCAAAGCCTGTTATGTTCTGACCCCTGATTTCCCCCAGACTCATCCCCTTACCATGACTCCTTCACATTTCACTGATTCCAGACTAGCAATGATGACTAAGGTTTGCTGGGCTCTTACTGTATAAATGAGCTGAGTCCTTTATATTCTTGTTTAATTCTCCCATAAAGTTTAATTCTCTCATAAAGTTAACAATCCCATGAGATAGGGATTATTATACTTTATAAAGGAAGAAATTGGCATTTAGAGAGTCATGTAACGTGGCTTCAGGCTTTGCTGGAATCCAGACCCTGAAGGCACACCACCTCCAGAAGCATACAGTGCTATGTCAGGTACCCAGAATTTCGTTCATGCTCTTCCTTTGTGGGGAAACATCTGTGTTTTCCCCTCTTTGTTCATTCTTCAAAACTCATGAAGGCATCAATGCTTACTTCTGTGAAGGCTTTTGTGACAGAATTAAGTATTTATATTCTTGTTTTGTATGCGTGCATGCTCAGTCACTAAGTCATGTCCTACTCTTTGTGACCCCATAGACAGTAGCCCTCCAGGCTGCTCTGTCCATGGAATTTTCCAGGAAAGAACACTGGAGTGGGTTGTTATTTCCTACTCCAGGGCATCTTCCTGACCCAGGGGTCAAACCCGCATCTCCTGTGCCCCCTGCATTGGCAAGTGCATTCTTTAGCGCTGCACCACCTGGGAAGCCCTTGTTTTGTAGGCACAGCCATTAGCGCACAGTCTTCTGCGCGTTGTCGTATTTTCTTTCAGATCTTCTCTGCTAGATTACCTGAGACGGTCTCATCTCTGTATTCCAGTGAACACTTGTCAAACCAAAAGAAAAAAAAAAAAAAAAAAGACAGACATACCTAACAAATTGAGGGAGTTCATGTCAGATGGCCTTGAATAGCTTTGTAAAGTAGGAAAGTAGATCATCTGTAGAGACTGAGGGTCAAAGGGAATAGTGAGGTCTGAGGCTTAAGAAAAGTAGAGATGTTCTAGCACAGATACCATGGGGAAGTTAATATGAAGTCCACATTCATCATCATAACTATCATTGCAACTTGCATTCATATACATTTTTAAGTTTTAAAAGTTCTTTCTCATCCCCAAGTCTAAGCTGATGCTCATACCTTAAATTAATTTATCAATTTGTCTATGAGATTCCTACTTGACTTTCTGGTGCCCGTAACCTTTTGGCCATATCATTTTCCTGCCAAGGTGCTATCACTGTCTTAACATATGCTGTGTTGCATGCGTGCTCAGTTGTGACCCCTGGGACTGTAGCCCACCAGGCTCCTCTGTCCATGGGATTCTCCAGGCAAGAATACTGGAGTGGGTTGCCATTCCCTTTTCCAGGGGATCTTCCTGACCCAGGGATCACACCTGCATCTCCTGCATGTCCTGCATTGGCAGGCAGATTCTTTACCACTGAGCCACCTGGGAAGCCACACACACAGGAATAATAATCACAATCAGAAATTTTACATCTATTACCAGCATGTTTTCCAAGGACAGGTATCTCTAGTACTCAGACTTACACACAGAGAAACAGCAAGATACGCCTTGCACAAAACTGTTGATTTGAACCTGGGTTTATATACATCAGCACAGCATGCAGTCTTTGACAACTGAATTCTGGTCTGAATTTCCAGCCTCTTCTCTAGCCATTGTCTCTTCCCACCAGCCTTTCGCCTGCCAGTAACTCTTCCCCATATATTTTGTATCTTCATGCCTTCATTCCTTTATTTAAACTCCTTCCTCTGAGCCTATAAAACAATCCAGTCTTCAAAATCTCTTCTCCTGAGCTTTCCTCAGGCTCCTCCAGGTCAAATGAATGACTTCTTCTTTATCTTTCTGCCTGTAGCTGCATGACAATACTCACTGTACTATTTGGTTCATACTCTGGTAGGGTAGCACTTATTGTAGTCTATCTGTTGATATATCTGTGACTCCCTATTCTCAAGACTCTTGGCACACACACCAAAAAAAGTTTAACTTTCTGTAGAGATTGTGTGTTTTCCAACTTTATATCACCAGTACATTGGGGATGCATTGAATTATATACATAATGTGTATATGTGTGCCCAGTCATGTCTGACTCTTTTTTGACCCCATCGACTGTAGCACACCAGGCTCCTCTTCAGGGATTCTTTAGGCAAGAATACTGGAGTGGGTTGCCATGCCCTCCTCCAGGGGATCTTCCTTACCCAGGGATCGAACCCACATCTCTTGTCTCCTGCATTGGCAGGTGGATTCTTTACCACCATGCTACCTGGAAAGCCTGTATACATAATGGTTACTTGATAATTGGTTTTTAACTGCAACAATAATAACAAATAAAAAGACCCACAACTTCTGAGAGTTTTATACTTATGGTCTATAGATCCATGGATTGGCTTCAGGAGGTCTATGAACCTTACTTACATTATGACAATATAAGCAAAAAACTCATTTATGTATATGTTGGGGGGCTGGGGCAGAGAATGCATGGCTTACTGAAGACAAGTATCAAAGAGTTCAATGATTTAAAAAGGTAAAAACTTACTGTACCAGACCATGCTATCTTTGGAGTGGGCTGAAAAATAAAGTTAGTAATGTATCATGACCGTAATTGTTGTTCTTACTTTTCCTTTGCTTCAGAAAAATTGAAGAACTGAGTCAAAGCCTGGCTGCACAGGAGAAACTTGTAGAACAGCTGTCTCAAGAGAAACAACAACTGCTACATCTGTTGGAGGAGCCAGCTGACATGGAAGTGCAGGTGAGGTTTGGGCTGTACGTCCTGAGGCACTTGCTTCATGCTTTTAGGAGCCCAGCTTTACATATAAATGTGTTAGTCTTCTATTGCTGTGTAAGCAATTACTGCACTCAGTGGTTCAAAACAACATGTATTTATTACTCCAGAGTTTCTGTGGGTCAAGAGTCCAGGCATGACTTAGCTGACTTTTCTGCTCAGGGTCTCACAAGTCTGAAATCAAGGTGTCAGCTGGGCTGCTTTCTCAGCCAGAGGCTCACTTAGGGAAGGATCCACTTCTAAGCTCCCTCAAGTTGTTGGAAGAATATTGCTGTGCGACTGTAGAAGTTATGGCAGCTAGCTTCTTCACAGCAGCAGTGGAGAGAGACAGTCTCTTACTTCTCAACACTCTTTTAAGGGGTTCACCTGATTAAGTCAAACCATCACTGTACTATCCCTTTTGGTTAACTTAAAGTCAACTGAGTAGGGATCTTAATTACATCTGCCACACCCCTTCACTTTTGCCATATAATATTGCATAACTATGTAGCGATATCTCTCACCTTTGCCATTTTCTGTTGGTTAGAAGCAAGTTACAGGTCTCCCCACATTCAAGGAGTGGGGATTATACAAAGGTGTGGATACCAGGAGGTGATGATCACAGGGGCCGTCTCAGGATTCTGCCTGCCACGCTGAGTGATGTATAGCGATAGAGAATGCAGCGTGGTTTTAATATTGAGCAAAGAACCCTCACCGCTGTGAAAGTAATTGCATTAATCTGTATGGTGATTCTTGGAGGTTACCTCAGAAGGAGCTCCTCTTCTTCATTCAACTTTTAATTTACTAAAAATATACTTTATGAAGGAACCCTAGGATCCATTTCTGCTCAAGCAACATAAATAATTACTAGGTATTCTTACAAAGCTTAGATCAGTGATGAAGCAAAATGTGCAATTTAATTTATTGGTCACATATACAAAGGTTGGAATCAGGTTAAAAAGAGTAGGGCTAACAATGAGTATAAAGCAGTGTTTTCCACCTTTCCCATATCATGACAAAAAATAGCTAATAATAATAAACATAGAAAATGACATGATTTACAACATAATCAAGTTGCTTAAGTGACTTTTTCTCATTTTTCTCGTTATCAACTGTTCTTTTTTATTACTCAAGTCATAAATAGCAATTACATAAAATAAAATCTGAAAATTCAAATAAGCAAAAAAATGTTTTCAATAGCTATGACCAGTATAAAAGAAATACAGTTTTTAAACTTGAGACCCTGCAATAAATTTATTCATTAATTATAGTTTTAAATAGTAGCAAATGATAATATTTATAAGGGGCGGCAGAAATGGATGGAGCCTGTCACTTGAAAGTGGCCAGCCTGGGTGTTTAGACCACAATGAGGGCAGAAGAAATCACTATCTTGACTGCAGTATCAACCCCTTGGACTCTAAATCCATTTTGGTTGGAAAGCTCTGGTTAACAAACTCAGAAAATGATGTGCCTACATGTAATTTGATAGATATGAGTAAAAATTAAAGTTCATAGGCTTTTTGCAGCATATATATTGAAATATATGGAAGATCCCACAACATTTTAAAATTTGAAATAACTTGGTTGGAAATTAGAAGAATTGTATTTCTGTCCTGATTCTTTCTTTATTAACTATGCATAGTCACTTCTATGGATACATCACTTCTCAGCCTCCATATGTGTAAAATGGGAAAAATTAGCCCAAGTAATCTCCAAAGGATCCTTATAATTTTGACATTCTGAGTTCAGCATCACTGGGGAAAGTGTGTAGTCCCCAAGATAAGCACTTTCAAAGAAAAATACTCATGTAAATTCTGTAATAAAATCACTCTCATTGTTCTAGTTTTATATTTACAGACACATTGATGTGATATATTTATGTACACATATTTATTTTCATTAGTGTCTTTGATAAGCACTGAAATGAGTATATGTAGTTCAATATTTGAATGCTAATAAGGGGAATTGAGTTGGTATCAGTTTTTAAAAACTGATGTGGTATGAGTTTTTAAAAACTCAGTATGCAACAGACTTGAACAGAAAATTTATAATTTCAAAGAGACTAAATTATTTACCAATCTGTCCTAAAGGAATGCTTAGAATAAGTTAAGTACAGTGTCTAGAGGATAATAACATTGGGTGAGCAGAGAAAAGAAATACATCAAGTCACATAAATTGTACTAACTTGATATGCTTCTTTAATGTTGCTGGGACCTATAAAAGTTTATTATTGTTATTGCCCAACATTTTGTACACTTGATCACATTGTGCTGTGAATTCTGTCAATCAGTGTTTCCCAACCTTTTGCATAGAAAGCTCAGTTTCATAGGAGTTGATTGAGGGTCTCTGTTACTCTGAAGTAAGTGACTGAGGCTGGTCATGGTTAGAGGTGATTACCTGTGTCTACCTTCTGGCCCACCCACCACCTGAGACCTGACAGCATGACATCTCAGCACAGGGGTGGGCCACTTTTTTAGGTGTTGTCCAGAATACCCAAGATGGAAAGCTCTGCCACAGAGGGCCTCTGATAGTAAGTCCTCTCAAATGTGGAGGAGAGAAAGCCTCCCATAGTTCACTTTCTAGTTACTCCCTTGGGGTCTGTGCCTTATGAAGGAAAAAATAAACTGGCACCAAGTGTGCTCAGTATGCATAGAATTATTTTATATTATCATTTCCTTCTCCAAGGGATCTTCCCGACCCAGAAGTTGAACCCGAGTCTCCTGCATTGGCAGGCGGGTAGGTTCTTTACCACTGAACCACCTGGGAAGCCCAATCATCATCTCTAAACAGCCCAAAGAAGACTGGCCAGAGAGTCAGCTTTATAGTGAGCATTCAGATAATCCTCTGAAACTTGTCTCAGTGTGTCCAGGTTCCAAAAGAAAACAATGTTTTGGTCACAGTGTTTCTGTCTTATATTCTATGGCCTAAACAGAAAGAAATTTGAAATTTGGGACTATATTTAGCTCGGGACTATTTAGTCATGCTCAAGTGGTTCAGATTGTCATAATGAAAGGATACAGTCAAGTCCTTTTTAGAGAAATAATCTTGGTCCTTCAAGAACCAATTCTAATATGAAGTCTCTTGAGTTTTAATTAGGGAAGCAGAGTGGTATGAAAGAATGAGCTCAGGTTTTGGCATTTGATTCCAATATAAACACTTTTTAGATGAATGGCCTTGAACAAGTTACATAGCCCTTCCAAGTACAGTTTCCTTCTCTGTAATGTTCATCTCTTTGTAAGGATTAGAAATAATATGTTTATAGTGCCTCAGTTCAGTTCAGTTCAGTCACTCAGTCCTGTCCGACTCTTTGTGACCCCATGAATTGCGGCACGCCACAGTGCTCAAAACATGGTAGCTACTGTTCTCATTATGCATGTCAACAACCTGGAAGAGAGTAAGACTATTCTTAAAATGAGTAGCAGCTAAAAAAGACGTAGTCATTGAGTCAGATATTGCAGACTTGACTCACATTGTACCTATCTTCGTCTGACAAAAGACAAAGATAAAATTATTAAATATAGCATATTTGTGAGATTAATGGTCACAGTTATCCCTTTGGACCTGTTACCCCTGCACATAGAAAAACTGGTTCATAGACAAAGACCAAACTCAAAGTTACCAGTTTGTGTTATTGCTCCCCAGGAAGACCACAGCAGAGTGTAAATTCTTCAGGGTAAATTGGTCACAAAGAGAATCATAATCTCATTTTAGTCTCCTAGACACACACAAAAATATTGAAGCACTTTCTATAACATCTTGGGATCATGTAGTCATATTGTAATGATTCAGATTATTATAATATTAAGACCTAAAAGTAGTCACAGGATTTCTTAATACCTATTCCAAGAATAATTTAAAATATTTATCAGTGAATATTCAACAACTTTTCTATAGTAATAACATCAGCACATATGGTAGCATTTTCTGTGTGCCAGGTGCTACTCTAAATACCTCATATATTAACTCAATTTAAGTCTCAAAGCAACCCAGTAAATTAGATACTGAACTACATGAAACATAAAAAAAGATTAATTTATAATAAACCAGTGGTCATATTAATATGTAAATTTTAAGGCACAGATCTATTAAAGGATATAAAGAAATAAGCAGATGCTTGTATGTGGAGTCACAGCTTCAAATACAGTCTAAGGCAGGTATGTTATATTGGCAATTCAAAAACAGCAAGTGGCAATGTCAAGGTGAAAAGCTCTTGGTAAAATTTCCAATAAAGAACTAACATAATCCTCCTTTAATTTACATATCAGTTTAATTCATAGAAGATTCAGAGTATATTAATGTTGGGTTCCTATATACAACAGAACTAAGTCCTAGATTCAGATGATTATATAAACAATTTGATTATTTCCATTAGTGCCCAGTGGAACATTTGAAAGTCATTCAGATTTGGGGACAAGGCGCTGTCCTGCCTATTGCCAGTTATGTTGTACCCCTAGCCCCACTCATCATTGAAATAAGAAATACCCTACAAATTTTCAACGCATTCTAGGATATGGCTTCTTGATAAGAACCACTGGTCTGGGTGTCCTGGCCTTCAAAGGGTTTAAAATCCAATAAGTGATTGGCATATAAACAAAGTATTAAAATGCAGCATAACAAATGGAGAGAAATATAAGAAATATACTCATAGTGCTAAGAGGACCCAGAGAGGAAAGTGATTATCTCTATCTTTGGAAGTCAGAGAAAGTCTCACTTGGAAGTCAGCCTGGACCTGGGGCCTTAAAGACTGAGTCCCTAGGCAGACAGTGAGAGAAGGGCATTCTAGGCATGGGAACAATATGTACAATGGTATGGAACACACTCAAGGAATTGGGAGTCATTGGTGGAGAAGGCAATGGCACCCCACTCCAGTACTCTTGCCTGGAAAATCCCAGGGATGGAGGAGCCTGGTAGGCTGCAGTCCATGGGGTCACTAGAGTCAGCACGACTGAGCGACTTCACTTTCACTTTTCACTTTCATGCATTGGAGAAGGAAATGGCAACCCACTCCAGTGTTCTTGCCTGGAGAATCCCAGGGACGGGGGAGCCTGGTGGGCTGCCGTCTATGGGGTCGCACAGAGTCGGACACGACTGAAGCGACTTAGCAGCAGCAGCAGGTGTTACCAAATATATGATAAGTGTTGAAGAATGATGGAATATATAGCTGGAAAGTCCCATAAATGTCAAGCTTCATGTTCTAGGCGCAGGGTTCCCAATCTCTGGGCTGCAGAATGGTACCTCCTACCAGATCAGTAGCAGAATTAGATTAGAAATAAAGTGTGCAATAAATGTAATGAGCTTGAATCATCCTGAAACCATTCCCCCACCCCTAGTCCATGGAAAAATTGTCTTCCACGAAATTATGCCCAGGTGTCAGAAAAGTTGGGGACTGCTGTTCTAGGTAATGAAGAACTAAAAATTAAAAAAAAAAAATAAGCAAAGGGAATAAAAGCCTTTGAAGTGGCATTATAGAAAGACAATCCTGGTGGTGGTTTAGATGCAGGATTGACTGAGCAGATCATTGATGTCATCTCCCAGGTGCCTCAGTGGTAAAGAATCTGCCTGCCAAGGCAGGAGTCAAAAGAGACGCTGGTTCAGTCCCTGGATTGGAAAGATTCCCTGGAGGAAGAAACAGAAATCCACTCCAGTATTTTTGCCTAGAGAATTCCATGGACAGAGGAACCTGGCAGGCTACAGTCCATAGAGTCACACAAAGTTGGACATGCATGCACTTGGGATAGAAAATCATAGTTCAGTGCAGCTATTAACTGCTTCAACCTAGCCCGTTCTGTGAATTAGATAAAAGTAAAGAATATTATAAAACAGTTATAGAGCATTTTGCCTATATAGTGATGTGTGACAACTCTTTATCTGTGACACCCCAAGCCCTGATGCTGGAAAGATCGAAGGCGGGAAGAGAAGGGGACAACAGAGGATGAGATGGTTGGGTGGCATCACCGACCCAATGGACATGAGTTTGGGTAAACTCCAGGAGTTGGTGATGGACAGGGAGGTCTGGCATGCTGCAGTCCATGGGATTGCAAACAGTCAGACATGACTGAGCGACTGAACTGAACTGAAGCCCTTGATGCAGGTGTTATCCTTGTTTGCTAACAATAACAGCATCTTAGTTCTACTATATTATACTCAAACTGTATCCTGTCACCACAGGAGCCACACCTCCACTATGTGAAAGGCACAAGTTAAATTTCTAAGCTCTGGGCCTGCTCCACAGAGACTGAAGAATTTTTTCATCTCCAGCAAAGCCATCCCCCAAACCCCTTACAGATGTTAGGGAACGAAGGAGCTTGAGTTCTGAGGAGTGATTCACTTCCTCCACCTCCTCCCTGCTGCTGCTGCTGTTGCTGCTAAGTCGCTTCAGTCGTGTCTGACTCTGTGCGACCCCATAGATGGCAGCCCACCAGGCTCCACCATCCCTGGGATTCTCCAGGCAAGAACACTGGAGTGGGTTGCCATCTCCTTCTCCAATGCAGGAAAGTGAAAAGTGAAAGTGAAGACGCTCAGTCATGTCTGACTCTTCGCAACCCCATGGACTGCAGCCCACCAGGCTCCTCCATCCGTGGGAGTTTCCAGGCAAGAGTACTGGAGTCGGGTGCCATCGCCTTCTCCTCCACCTCCTCCCAGCCCCTCCCAATTGGGAACTCCACACCTAGCCCGCAGAAGAAAGACAGCTCACAACTCATACACTTCTAGGTTTGAGTTGTTCAAATGGAAGACACTCATCTTACCCCTCCTCCCGTAGATAAATATTATACTTCTCATGTAATCCCAGTACGAAAGTCTGGACTGAGAAATAATCTCTGAGCTTCAGAGAAAAAAATCTCTGAAGCTTACTTCAGAGTCTTCCTCAAATAAGAAAGACAGTTTTGATAAAAATTATTTGATTTAATATATTTTACTATCCCTCTAGCTGTTTGCCTTTTTTATTCCACCAGAACGTTGTGCGTTATTATTGCCTCTAAGTTGTGTCCAACTCTTTGCAACCCTACCGACTGTAGCCCCCCAGGCTCCTCTGTCCATGGGATTTTCCAGGCAAGAATACTGGAGTGGGTCTCCATTTTCTTCTCCTTTCCAACCCAGGGATTGAACCCGTGTCTCCAGTTTGGTAGGTGGATTCTTTATTAGCATCCATTTTAGCTGGAGTGTACCTGGAGAATACTTATGAACTTCTTTTATAGAATTAACTTCATAGAACAACAACAACAACAATGCCACAACCTCGACATGCCATGGATTGGCAACACTCCACGTTTGCTTTCAGTGCTTCATGTCCATTCAGATCAACAACATGTTATGACCACGGTGCTCAGGAGCTTCATGATGGAGCTGTCAGGCTACAGCAACTGGTCTACATCTTTCTTACTAGGGACTCAGAAAACCTAATAAAGTGCAGTTTACAAAGTGTTTTTCTCTTCCTTAGTGAAGGTATCCACAAAGTTGCAGGCGAAAGCCGTTAGTTGTTCTAGTTATTGATATTATTCTCTTCTTCAGAATCCAATGTGCCTGCTCAGTCGCATCCGACTCTTTGTGACCCTTTGGACTATAGCCTGCCAGACTCCTGTGTCCATGGGATTTTTCAGGCAAGGATACTAGAATGGGTTGCCATTTACTCTTCCAGGGGATCTTCCATGACCTAGCATTGAATCCATGTCTCCTGCATTGCAGGTGGATTCTTTACCTGCTGAGCCATCAGGGTAGCCCCTTTCTGTGGAATGGTAGAAGCTTTATTTAAAAGAACTTTTAAAATGAAACCAGACCTGAAGGGTATGAAGGCAGGAGGCGAGATAATATCCTTGCAAAGGAATATCTGGAGAAATTCTTGCTTTGTTTCTTTTTTTCTCCTCTGCATTTCCCCCCACCAGTATTATATAAACACCATTTTTAATGTATGATTACACTGTGGTTGGCCTAAAAAATGACACAGGACAACAGACGTAGGGGAGTCATCCATTAAGCCATCAGGACCTTCCTCCTCACACAAAGCAGCAGACACTCGAGCCATTACATTTATGCCTTGTTTGGAACCTAATGTAAATATCACTGCATGCAGTGAGGCAGATTTCCTAAAATAGCTAACATTCCAGTGTTACCATGGAGACATCTGGTGTAGAAGGTTAAGACAAGAATGCACTCTAAATGCTCAAGGCAGAGACTGAAAACCTTTCAGGGATTAGCAGCTCAGGCAGCTCCAGCCAACTTCATGTAAAGAGATTTTTTTTTTTTTTTAGAGCAGTTTTTCAGTATCCCCTTCTTAAGCTGATGAAATTGAAGCTAGAGACTCATTTATAAATCGTCATTCAATGTTGGTGTCTTCCAGACAAGCCTTCATCGGTAATGTGTCTCAGAAACAGGCTTTATCACCCAAGGCAATCATAGTTCTGTTAGAGCAGGAGAGGAGGTGGGAAAATGAGGGGTTTCTTTGCAGCTTTATTTACTGAGCACTTACAATGCACAAGGTAGTGTAAGGTGAAGGAAGAGAAGACAAAAACGTAAAGTTAGTCTCTGACCTCTAGGGATTACAATCTAATTGGAAGATAAGAAAATCTCTGATGGAAACAAAATACAAGGCAGAGGAGAAAGGAAAAAAATGAAAGAAAGGGGCCGGGTGGGCAGTGAAGATTCTGGTCTGTGAGAAATAAACAGGATTTTAATAAGAGATTAAAAAAATAATAGACATCAATGTATTTATTCATCCAGTGGAGTACCTCAGAAGATAACACGATGAGTAAAGTGTGGTTCCTCTTCTTAAGGAGCTTACCTGCCTAAGGGGAGAAGGCAAAATGACACACATATTACTATGGGTATAAAAAGTGCTTTGGAAGTTCAGAGAAGAGAGAGATAGGAGGGGATTAAGAAAGGCAGCTTAAAGGAAATACTTGAGGCTGGATAGGGCTTTGACAAGTGGAGGTGGTAACAGTGGGAAAGAGTGTTACAAGTAGGTAAGAGAGACATAGGAAATCTCAGGGTAAGGAAGCAGTAGGTGGAATAGTGAGGATGTGCAGGGAGACAGTGAGTTTAGGCTGGAAAGATAGGATAATGCTGGAGTCAAAGGACCTTAGATGGCAGGTCAAGAAGTTTATAATTGTGGGTTAAGTCCTTAGGTCTCCAGGTTACTATGCAGGAAAATGATATATTGAGATGTTTTAGAAAGATTAATCTGGAAGGAGGAATGAGTAGAGGAGAAAGAAGGTGAGAGGACTAACTATTATGGAACTCTATTACTTAAGATATGAGGCTGCTAGAGGGCAACCAAGAATGAAAGATTTGTGCTAAGGCAAAAGAACGAAGGCTCCAATACTTTGGCCACCTGATGCGAAGCACCAACTCGTTGGAAAAGACCCTGATGATGGGGAAGATTGAAGGCCAGAGGAGATGGGGGCAGCAGAGGATGAGATGGTTGAATGGCATCACTGACTCAATAGACATGAATTTGAGCAATCTCTGGGAGATAGTGGAGGACAGAGCAGCCTGGCGTGCAGCAGTTGATGGGGTTGCAAAGAATCAGAAACAATTTAGTGACTGAACAACAGCAACAAAAGAATGAAATAAAATTTTAAGATATAATAGCCAGCAATGCAGGAGAAATAAGAGACAGGTTTGATCCCTGGGTGGGGAAGATTGCCTGGAGAAGGAAATGGCAACCCCAATGCACTCCAGTATTCTTGCCTGGAGAATCCCATAAACAGAGGAGCCTGGCGGGCTACAGTCCATGGGATCACAGAGAGTCAGACATGACTGAAGGGACTTGGCATCCACGCAAGTGATTCATTCATTTATTCATTCATTCATTCACTCATGTAATCCAGTCAGTGACTATTTATTGAGTCCCTACAATAGCCAGAAACTGGTACGATTAAGTGCTGGAGAAATTATAAGAATAAGCTTGGTAGAGTCCTTCCCCTCAGGGAGCTTATATTCTAATAAGGGAGCTAAATAATGACATCTTATATTCTAATAAGGGAGCTAAATAATAACCATCCCAAAGAAAGGCAATGCCAAAGAATGATCAAACTACCACACAGTTGCACTCATCTCACACGCTAGTAAAGTAATGCTCAAAATTCTCCAAGCCAGGCTCCAGCAATATGTGAACTGTGAACTTCCAGATGTTCAAGCTGGTTTTAGAAAAGGCAGGGGAACCAGAGATCAAATTGCCAACATCCGCTGGATCATCGAAAAAGCAAGAGAGTTCCAGAAAAACATCTATTTCTGCTTTATTGACTATGCCAAAGCCTTTGACTGTGTGGATCACAATAAACTGTGGACAATTCTGAAAGAGATGGGAATACCAGACCACCTGACCTGCCTCTTGATAAACCTGTATGCAGGTCAGGAAGCAACAGTTAGAACTGGACATGGAACAACAGACTGGTTCCAAATAGGAAAAGGAGTACATCAAGGCTGTATATTGTCATCCTGCTTATTTAACTTATATGCAGAGTACATCATGAGAAACGCTGGGATGGATGAAGCACAAGCTGGAATCAAGATTGCTGGGAGAAATATCAATAACCTCAGATATGCAGATGACACCACCCTTATGGCAGAAAGTGAAGAGGAACTCAAAAGCCTCTTGATGAAAGTGAAAGAGGAGAGTAAAAAAGTTGGCTTAAAGCTCAACATTCAGAGAATGAAGATCATGGCATCTGATCCCATCACTTCATGGGAAATAGATGGGGAAACAGTGGAAGCCATGTCAGACTTTATCTTTTTGGGTTCCAAAATCACTGCAGATGGTGACTGCAGCCATGAAATTAAAAGATGCTTACTCCTTGGAAGAAAAGTTATGACCAACCTAGATAGCATATTGAAAAGCAGAGACATTACTTTGCCAACAAAGGTCTGTTTAGTCAAGGCTATGGTTTTTCTAGTGGTCATGTATGGATGTGAGAGTTGGACCAAGAAGAAAGCTGAGCGCCGAAGAATTGATGCTTTTGAACTGTGGTGTTGGAGAAGACTCTTGAGAGTCCCTTGGACTACAAGAAGATCTAACCAGTCCATTCTAAAGGAGATCAGCCCTGGGATTTCTTTGGAAAGAATGATGTTAAAGCTGAAACTCCAATACTTTGGCCACCTCATGTGAAGAGTTGACTCACTGGAAAAGACTCTGATGCTGGGAGGGATTGGGGGCGGAAGGAGAAGGGGACGACAGAGGATGAGATGGCTGGATGGCATCACCGACTTGATAGACATGAGTCTGAGTGAACTCTGGGAGTTGGTGATGGACAGGGAGGCCTGGTGTGCTGTGGTCGATGGGGTCGCAAAGAGTCGGACATGACTGAGCGACTGAACTGAACTGAATTGAAATAATGACATCGTCAAGCAAATAATTGCAAACTGTGATAGATACATTGAGAAAAGAAAAAAGAGCAAGGATTGGCAAACTTCCTGGCAAAGACCAGATAGAAATAATTTAGACTTTACAGGCCGTAAGATTTCTACCATTGTAGCACAAGACCAGCCATACACAATACATGAAGGACTTGGCATAGCAGTGTTCCAATAAAACTTTATTTACAAAAACAGGTGGGGTTTAGCTCCCAATTCATAGTTCCCATGACCCTTAATAGATAATTAGGAGGAAAGACGGGGAAGCACTATAGGTAAAGGAAGATGGCAAAAAAGAATTCCGTCTTTCCTGGGATAATTTTGAGATGTCTCTGACACATATAGTTGCAGGTACAAATAGTAATTGGTCATTTGAGAGTTGAACTCAGAGGAGCATTCTGGGATAAAGATATTCTTTTAGTGGTTCTGAGTACCAACTGCAACGTGTGTGTTCAGAGCAGGAGCACTTCCCACACAACACTGAGCCATTATTAGACATAGCAGAGTGTCCAAGAATTCAACTCAATTCTGATACTATCTACCTGGAGACAGCATCAGAGCCCACAGTTAAGGATTCAGACTCACCCTAAGGACTGCTTCCATACCCCTCTCAGTGACCCCTCCATCCCTCTCCTTCCCACCCCTGGGGCTTCAGACAGTGGTTACAAATCCCACTTTATCACCTGTGCCTCTGGCCAGCAATAGATCAGAAGTTTCAACGGCCTCCTCCTTGGACTTCAGACACCAGTCACAAGTATAGACTGTTACATGTATGACCAACTTGCTAGAAATTAGAGGTTTACATGATACAGTCCCCTCCTTGGGTTAGATTAATTTGCTAGAGCTGCTCACAGAAGTAAGAGAAACAGTTTACTTACTGGATCACTGGTTTATTGTATAAGGATATAACCCAACAACAGCAAGATGAGAGAGATGCTTTGGGCAAGGTATATGAGAAGAGGTGTGGAGCTCCCAAGCCTTCCTTCACCAAGCACAGTACTCTCCCTGAATTTCCAGGCATTCACCAACCCAAAAGCTGTCTGAACCCGGTCCTCTTAGGTTTTTATGGAGGCTTCATTACAAAAGCATGGTTGATTGGGTCATTGGCCATTGGTGATTGACAGCCTTCAGGTCTTTTTCCCTTCCCCAGAGATTGGGGATAGGACTGAAAATTCCACCAGATCACCTTACCTGTCTCCTGAGAAACCTGTATGCAGGTCAAAAAGCAACAGTTAGAACCTTACATAGAACACTGGATTGGTTAAAATTGAGAAAGGGATATGTCAAGGCTGTATATTGTCACCCTGCTTATTTAACTTATATGCAGAGTACACCATGCAAAATGCCAGGTTGGATGAATCTCAAGCTGGAATGAAGATTGTCAGGAGAAATACCAACAACCTCAGATATGTAGGTGATACCACTCTAACGGCAGAATGTAAAGAGGAACTAAAGAACTTTTGCTGCTGCTGCTGCTAAGTCACTTCAGTCGTGTCCGACTCTGTGCGACCCCATGGACTGCAGCCCACCAGGCTTCTCCGTCCATGGGATTCTCCAGGCAAGAACACTGCAGTGGGTTGCCATTTCCTTCTCCAATGTGTGAAAGTGAAGTCACTCAGTTGTGTCTGACTTTTCACGACCCCATGGACTGTAGCCCACCAGGCTCCTCCGTCCATGGGATTTTCCAGGCAAGAGTACTGGAGTGGGTTGCCATTGCCTTCTCCAAAATGACAAACCTAGACAGTGTATTAAAAAGCAGAGACATCACTCTGCCAACAAAGGTCCATATAGTCAAAGTTACAGTTTATTCAGTAGTCATATACAGATGTGAAAGTTGGACCATAAAGAAAACTGAGCACTGAAAAATGGTGATTTTGAATTGTGGTGCTGGAGAAGATTCTTGAGAGTATGTTGGACAGCAAGGAGATCAAACCTGTTAATCCTAAAGGAAATCAACCCTGAATATTCATTGGTAAGACTGATGCTGAAAGTGAAGCTCCAATACTTTGGCCACTAGATGCTAAGAACCAACTCATTGCAAAAGACCCTGATGCTGGGAAAGATTGAGGGCAGAAGGAGAAGGGGACCACAGAGGGTGAAATGGCTGAATGGCATCACCGACACAATGGACATGAGTTTGAGCAAATGGGAAGATAATGAAGGACAGGGAAGTCTGGCATGCTATAGTCCACGGGCTTGCAAAGAGTAGGACGGGATTTAGTGACTGAACAACAATAACAATTATGTTCCTCTGGTGACTACCCCGAGCTTTGAGTCACCTCACTAACATAATAAAAGACACCTTTATCACTGTCATCTTTTAGGAAATGCCAAAGATTTTGGATTCTGTGCCAGAAAGAGGGACAAATCAAATATATATTATTATTAATCGCAGTATCATAAATATAAGTTGGAAGTTATTAATACAAAGATGGAAAAGGCTGTGTGTGCTTAGTCACTCAGTCGTATCTGACTCTCTGAGACCCCATGGACTGTAGCCTGCCAGGCTCCTCTGTCCATGGGGATTCTTGAGGCAAGAATACTGGAGTGGGTTACCATGCCCTCTTCCAGGGGGATCTTCCCAACCCAGGGACGATCCCAGGGATTGAACCCAGGTCTCCTGTACTGCAGGCGGATTCTTTACCATCTGAGCCACCAGGGAAGACCATCACAGTATCAAAAATATAAATTGGAAGTTATTAATACAAAAATGGAAAAGGCTGAGATGATATTGAAAGAGAATGAAAAGACAGGTGAAAGTGGCCTAGGACTGACTCACTCTCATTGAACACCTACAAAAGGTTCATAGTGGGTGTGACTCTGAATTTACAAATTCAGTTGTGTAGGAAATACCACATTACTTTCCTTAAATCAATTTAGTGTTACCCTGAGTCCTTATCCTAGTCAGGCTGGTGGGAAATTAAACTCCATTCGTTTGGTACTTCCTCCTCCTCACTCTCTCAGTTACGTGACGGACCATAGGCTTTATCAGATGTCAAAGCATCAAGGAGACTACTCTGATCATTGGTCCACCGATAAAGCACCCCTGCCATAGCACACACAGTTCTACCAATCCTAAGTGGACTCTTTGATGGAGCCTAGACTAGAGTTTATCCTCTCCAAGTCACCCAGGCCTTCTCCTCTCAGGCCCGGCTGCTTCTGCAGGACACTAATAATGGAGGTGGGTCCCTGTTTCTCTTTGACCTCCCACCTCCACCCCATTCTCTTCCTGATTTGGGTGAAAACTCACCCTTTCCTCTTCTGTTGACCTCAAAGATATTTCTCTCTTTTCTCTTCCACACTGGGACACCTGGCTTAATCTTTTCAGTGGGTTTAAAATTTTATCCAAGTCAGGAAATGCATTTGATTTTAGTCCACCTCTGTTCTTTGCTCTGCAAAAAACGAGTCAAGGGAACGCTAAGGGCTTTAATTATCAGACTTAGGAAAGAGGTGGGTGGGGGTATACAGGTAATACCTCTATATTAAAAAATTTACCTTGTCACCATTTGATCAGGGAAGAAATGTGAGATGAGCTGAAAGGGAAATAGGTTAGGATATTTTTGTATAGATATTGAAATGCCAGGCTAAGGGTTTTGGATGCTGTAGGTAGTGGGGCTTCCCTGGTAGCTCAGCTGGTAAAGAATTTGCCTGCAGTGCAGGAGACCCTGGTTCAATCCCTGGAGAAGGGAAAGGTAGGTAGTGGACGTACTATAGGTTGTGGACAGTTATGGATCTTTGCCATAAATGCTCTAGAAATAGTATGCAGGATGATTAGAGAGTTAAGCATCTAAGACTGTGTAACATGATTCAGTTTTCAGGTTTTAAGAACCCTAAAAGGACAGTGTAAAATCACTGCAGATGGTGATTGCAGCCATGAAATTAAAAGACGCTTACTCCTTGGAAGGAAAGTTATGACCAACCTAGATAGCATATTCAAAAACAGAGACATTACTTTGCCAACAAAGGTCCATCTAGTCAAGGCTATGGTTTTTCCAGTGGTCATGTATGGATGTGAGAGTTGGACTGTGAAGAAAGCTGAGCACCGAAGAATTGATGCTTTTGAACTGTGGTGTTCAAAAGGAGATCCAACCAGTCCATTCTAAAGGAGATCAGTCCTGGGTGTTCTTTGTCCTTCCAAAGAACACCCAGGACTGATGCTGAAGCTGAAACTCCAGTACTTTGGCCACCTCATGTGAAGAGTTGACTCACTGGAAAAGACTCTGATGCTGGGAGGGATTGGGGGCAGGAGGAGAAGGGGACAACAGAGGATGAGATGGCTGGATGGCATCACCGACTCGATGGACGTGAGTTTGAGTGAACTCTGGGAGTTGGTGATGGACAGGAAGGCCTGGCGTGCTGTGATTCATGGGGTTGCAAAGAGTTGGACACGACTGACCGACTGAACTGAAAAGGACAGTGTAGGGAAGATGTGAAACAATATTTCTGAACACACTAGAGATGCTCAGAAACAGGATCAAAAAGAATTTAGCATTTGGCTTAATAGGGAAGGATTCTGAGAGGTTAAGGTGACACCTCTTTAGTTTACAAGTCTAAGCTGTTGTGGATAATAGTTTATGCTTGACCTCATTCCTCCTGATGTTTGTCCAGATAGTGACAATGTTAACTAACCCTCTCATTCTTGAAACTCCATTCCCCTCTCACCTGTGTTTTTTTTTCTAAGTTTTATTTTTATTTCTTTGGTTCCAGTTTTCATCTTTATCTATTTGTTTCTTGTTTATTTTTGGTAAAATTGTGTAGCATGTGGGATCTTAGTTCCCAGGCCAGGGAGAACCCGGGCCTCCTAGTAGAGTCCAGTAGAGTCCGAATCACCAGACCATTCAGGAAGTCGTCAATTGTTTTTTGTTTGCTTGCTTTTGTTTTTTGGCTGTATCGCATAACTTGTGGAATCCTAGCTCCCTGACCAGGGATTGAACCCAGGTCCCTGTAGTGAAAGTGGTGAATCTTAGTCGCGGGACTGCCAGGGGATTCCCTCACCTGTGTTTTGATTGTGGAAGAGCTCTGCTTAGTTTTTCCACTTAGTTTTTCCCTCGGTCCCTAAACACTGCATGTCCCAAATAAAACTTTGTATAATCTTTTTGCATATGGCCTCAACTCCCACATTTCTGTTTAGACAATTTTTCTACCAGTCTTCTAGACCAAAACCCTTATCACCATTTTTAACCTTTCATCCTCTCTGCATCAAGTCCTGCTGTTCACTCCTTCAAAATGACTCTTATTTACCACTTTTTTTCCTGTTTTTATACTGTACCACATTATCCCACATATGAATCATGGCAATGGTTTTTTTTAGCAAGTCTTCCCTGTAACCATCCCAAAATCTGTCCTTAAAACTTCAAGCCATTCTGTTATCTGATTTCCCTAAAATAAACTTTTCATCATGTCATTCTTTGCTCAAATTCATAACACCAAGTCCAAATTCTTTTGCCTTTCTCAAACATTAACCAAATTATAGTTGTTAAGGCCCACCATAGCATAGGGTCTGGTTTTCAGGTGGCCCTTCATATATGTTCTTTGAATGAGCAATTTTTGAGAGGTACTAAGTATATATATAGATACATGGATTAGGATCAGATGTCCCACAAAATCCTCTTTACTGACAGGCTAGCACCAGATTTAACCTAACTCCCAAGACTTTTCATGATGCTACTTTCTTCTTTTTTGTTTTTTTTTTTTTCACTTTTGCTTTCTTTCTCTTTTTTTCCTTTCCTTTGTTTCCTCCATTCTAAAACCCATTTCAGGTCCCACTCTTGTCCACTTCACCTGAATTAGCTCACACTTATCTCAGCTTTTTCTGCACTTACATTGAAGTTGTCAGTACCATTTAGTTTCCCAGTTATTCTAATTGTAGCATGCACATTCTCACCCCTTCAACTAAACTGAAAACTCCCTGAAGACAGAGAGAAAAAAAAAACACTGAGTTTGCATAAATTCTTGCTCATCAGTTGATTAACAAGTATTTTGAAATTCATTTAAACAGCTGTGGATATTTAATAACATGAAAGCCTGCAGTGTTTACTATATTAAGATAAGTTCTGCTGATAACCATATTACTACAGTTTGTAGTTGAACTGGAAGTCTCCTGGTATTAAATCAACTGTTTTGAAATGCTGTGTGTTTAACTAATGCAAAGTATGATTGCTTCTGTCTTCTTCAGGATTTCTAACCAGCAGAGGGAAATCATGCACATGCTTGTGATGCTACCATAAAGTCTAACTGGCTTGACTTTGATATTCTCACATTTCCTCATCTGCTTTTGTTTCTCTGCCAGAATGACTTTTTTGGGGGGGAGGGGGGCATAGTTTTTAGTAATTAGGACAGCTATTTTCAATGTCATAAACTAGGGTGATGAAATCTAATACAACTGGTTTGGGACATAGGGATTTTCCACCTCTTGGAAACTCCCTCTCAGCCCAGAATGAGGTCTTAGAAACACTACAACAGAGGGAGTACAAAAGTAGCTACGGTTCTAAGAGCATCTTCCCAGGGCCCCAAACTTGGAGATCAAAATAGAGATAGTGCAAAAGATCCCGATCATAATAATACTTAGGAATCTTGTTCCAAAGGAACATATAGTTCTCTAAATTCAACAATTTTGTATGTAGTTCTTCCTTACTGAGTTTTCCCATTTATCTGTAGAACTGATCTTTTGGCTGAGATGTGTCGGAATACACTTTAAGAGAGTTCTGTTTGGTTCTCAGCAGCATCTGTATGATCTGAGAATCTGTTGGGAATACACATTATTGGGCCCCTTCTCAGACCAAATGAATTAGACATGTGTTAAATCTACCTTTTAACAAGCCCTCCAAGTGATTCTGATACATGCCAAAGGTGGAAAAACCACTGTTTAATTTCAATATGTTTATTTTGTAGATTAGGATATTAAGGGCCAGGTATAAGTGATTTGACTTAGGATAGACAGCAAATAGGAGAAGGCAATGGCACCCCACTCTACTACTCTTGCCTGGAAAATCCCATGGGCGGAGGAGCCTGGTAGGCTGCAGTCCATGGGGTTGCTGAGGGTCAGACACGACTGAGTGACTTCACTTTCACTTTTCACTTTCATGCATTGGAGAAGGAAATGGCAACCAACTCCAGTGTTCTTGCCTGGAGAATCCAGGGATGGGGGAGCCTGGTGGGCTACCGTCTATGGTGTTGCACAGAGTCGGACACAACTGAAGTGATTTAGCAGTAGCAGCAGCAGCAGACAGCAAATATGTGCTTGTGAATGCATTTGTTGATTCATTTTAAGGGCAAACTGCTGATATATAAAATTAATCATTTGCTTAATTCATTACATTCATTAATAGCTTATCATAATATGAAAATTGTTCTCAGTAAAATTTTCCTTTATTATGTACTTTTGATAAGTTTTAGAAGTAATCAGTTCAGTTCAGTCACTCAGTCATGTCTGACTCTCTGCCACTCCATAAACCACAGCAAGCCAGGCCTCCCTGTCCATCACCAACTCCCAGAGTCCACCCAAGCCCATGTCCGTTGTGTCAGTGATGCTATCCAACCACCTCATCCTCTTTTGTCCCCTTCTCCTCCTGCCCTCAATCTTTCCCAGCATCAGGATCTTTTCAGATGAGTCAGCTCTTCACATCATGTGGCCAAAGAATTGGAGTTTCAGCTTCAACATCAGTCCCTCCAATGAACACCAGGACTAATCTCCTTTAGGATGGACTGGTTGGATCTCCTTGCAGTCCAAGGGACTCTCAAGAGTCTTCTCCAACACCACAGTTCAAAAGCATCAATTCTTCAGCACTCAGCTTTCTTTATAGTCCAACTCTCACATCCATACATGACTACTGGAAAAACCATAGCCTTGACTAGATGGACCTTTGTTGGCAAAGTAATGTCTCTGCTTTTTATTATACTGTCTAGGTTGTCATAACTTTCCTTCCAAAGAGCAAGTGTCTTTTAATTTCATGGCTGCAATCACCATCTGCAGTGATTTTGGAGCCCCAAAAAATAAAGTCAGCCACTGTTTCCACTGTTTCCCCCATCTATTTGCCATGAAGTAATGGGACTGGATGCCATGATCTTAGTTTTCTGAATGTTGAGCTTTAAGCCAACTTTTTCACAATCTTCTTTCACTTTCATCAAGAGGCTCTTTAGTTCTTCTTCACTTTCTGCCATAAGGGTGTTGTCATCTACATATCTGAGGTTATTGCTAGGTCTTACCTTAACAAATGCTTCACTTCAATTATAAATGTATGGTGTGTGCATGTGCGCATGCTCAATTGTTCGGTTGTTCCCAACTCTTTGAGACCCCATTGAGTGTAACCTACCATGCTCCTCTGTCTATGAGATTTCCCAGGCAAGAATACTGGAGTGGGTTGCCATTTCCTTCTCCAGGGGATCTTCCTGACCCAGGGTCGAATCTGTGTCTTTTGCATCTCCTGCATTGACAGGCGGATTCTTCTACCACTGTGCCATCTTTATGGTGTGTACGTGTATATAAAATAATATTTTCCAAAGCTCATATGGCTAGGAACTATGAAGTTTCAACTGAGCCTTTTATAGAATTTCTTCTGGGCTACATTTTATTTTCCCAGTTTTCAAAGCTATTCTTACGATAAAGTAGAGGTTGTTTGTTTAGTTGCGAAGTCATGTCCGACTCTTTTGTGACCCTGTGGATTCTAGCCCATCAGGCTCCTCTGGCCATGAGATTTCCAAGGCAAGAATACTGGAGTGGGTTGCCATTTCCTTCTCCAGGGGATCTTCCCAACCCAGGGACCTGTGTCTCTTGCTCGGCAGGCAGATTCTTTACCACTGAGCCACCAGGGAAGCCCAAAGTAGAAGTTACTTTTCACCAAAGAAATCCCTCAGATTAAAATTTTATGGATACTTACACATTTATTTAATCCTTTAATCTTTTAAAAATTGAACTAATAATATTTAAAATCTACGGATAAAACCATTTAGTTCTGTGAGCTTCAAAATTGTACACATCCATGTAACCATCACCCAAAACAAGATATAGAACATTTTCATCACTCCAGAAAATTCTGTTGTTCCCCCTTGCAATCAGTTGTTACCCTATCTCCGCCCCCCCCCACAATAACCACTTTCTGAATTTCTATTATTATATAAACAGTTAGACTTTAAGTTGTTAGACTTAAATGAAATCACACAGGGTATATTGATATGCTTGTTTCACTTAAGATGCTTTTGTGATTCATTCATGTTGTGGGTATCAGACTTCATTCTTTTTTATTGATGGTTAATATTGGGTTCACTAGACGGAGAAGGCAATGGCACCCCACTCCAGTACGCTTGCCTGGAAAATCCCATGGATGGAGAAGCCTGGTGGGCTGCAGTCCATGGGGTCGCTGCGAGTCGGATAGGACTGAGCGACTTCACTTTCATTTTTCACTTTCATGCATTGGAGAAGGAAATGGCAACCCACTCCAGTGTTCTTGCCTGGAGAATCCCAGGAACAGGGGAGCCTGGTGGGCTGCCGTCTATGGGGTCACACAGAGTTGGACACGACTGAAGCGACTTAGCAGCAGCAGTGGAAAAGAATCTGCCTGGCAATGCAGCAAATGCAGGATACATGGGTTCTATCCCTGGGTTGGGAAAATTCCCTGGAGAAGGAAATGGCCACCCACTCCAGTATTCTTGCCTGGAAAATTTCATGGACAGAGAAGCCTGGCAGGCTACAGTCCATAGTGTCACCAAGAGTTGGACATGACTGAGCACACACACACTTCTAATATTACATTATATGAACATATCAAAATGTGTTTATCCTACCTCTTAGTAACACTTTTTTTTCCTTATCACAAAATCAATGTATGCTTATTACACAAAATTACAGAATACAAATGAGGAAAGGAGAAAGGAAGTCTCCATAATTATACTCTCCAGATGTAATCACTAAATAATACCTTGCATATCCCCTTGAACTTTTGTTTATATAAACTGTCCACAGATATTTTTCACATATATTATAAAAGTTCTCATTGTAGGTTCAAGTTTTACCACTTAGACTCTATGTGTCTTGCTGCTGCTGCTGCTGCTGCTAAGTCACTTCAGTCGTGTCCGACTCTGTGCGACTCCATAGACGGCAGCCCACCAGGCTTCCCGTCCCTGGGATTCTCCAGGCAAGAACACTGGAGTGGGTTGCCATTTCCTTCTCCAATGCATGAAAGTGAAAAGTGAAAGTGAAGTCGCTCAGTCGTGTCCGACTCTTCGCGACCCCATGGACTGCAGCCTACCAGGCTCCTCCATCCCTGGGATTTTCTTAAATTGGCACAATTCTTAGTTGTTTTGTTGTGGGGTTTTTTGTTTTTGTTTTTGTTTTTGCCTCGAGGCTTGTGGGAATGTCAGTTCCCTGACCAGAGATTGAACCCAGGCCACAGCAGTAAAAGCCAGTGGAAATCAGTAGGCTGCCAGGGAACTCCTCTTAGTTTTAACTATAGGATATTTCCAAATTTTAAAACTTTTAAAAACTAATATATGAATATATACTTATCACCTCAGATTCAAATCATCCATGGTATACAGAATAAAAGTAAATGTTCTGTTCAGCTCCCCATTTTGCTTGCCTCCCCAGAGGTAGACAGTATTCAGTTCAGTTCAGTTCAGTCACTCAGTCATGTCCGACTCTTTGCGACCCCATGAATCGCAGCTTGCCAGGCCTCCCTGTCCATCATTTACTCCCGGAGTTCACTCAGACTCACGTCCATCAAGTCAGTGATGCCATCCAGCCATCTCATCCTCTGTTGTCCCCTTCTCCTCCTGCCCACAATCCCTCCCAGCATCAGAGTCTTTTCCAATGAGTCAACTCTTCGCATGAGGTGGCCAAAGTACTGGAGTTTCAGCTTTAGCATCATTCCTTCCAAAGAACACCCAAGGCTGATCTCCTTCAGAATGGACTGGTTGGATCTCCTTGCAGTCCAAGGGACTCTCAAGAGTCTTCTCCAACACTCAGATGCAAAAAATCTTGACTAAGATGATATTGGTAAGAACCATGAAGTGCTGAATTTACTATCCATAACTTTTGTTTCTTTTCTTCTCTCTTTTAAAAAAATTTTACTTATTTATTTATGGCTGGGCTGGATCTTCATTGCTGTGGGCAGGCTTTTCTCTGATTTCTCTAGTGGGGGCTACTCTTTCTTGTGGAGCGCCGGCTTCTCATTGTGGTGCTTTATCTTGTGGAGCGTGGGCTCTAGAGTACAGGTCCGGTAGTTGTGGTTCATAGGCTTAGTTGCTCCAAGGCATGGAAGATCTTCCTGGACTTAGGGATCAAACCCATGTCCTCTGAATTGGCAGGACCATCAGGGATGTCCCACATAACTTTTCTCCCGAGTTTGACTTTAAAATTTTTATTTTCAGTTGATCTATACAAAAGTGATCTTTTTAGCTGTACAAAAAAGATCTTCATGACCCAGTTAATTACGATGGTGTGATTACTCACCTAGAGCCAGACATCCTGGAATGCAAAGTCAAGTGGGCCTTAGGAAGCATCACTACAAACTAAGCTAGTGGAGGTGATGGAATTCCAGTGGAGCTATTTCAAATCCTAAAAGATGATGCTGTGAAAGTGCTGCACTCAATATGCCAGCAAATTTGGAAAATTCAGCAGTGGCCACAGGACTGGAAAAGGTCAGTTTTCATTCCAATCCCAAAGAAAGGCAATGCCAAAGAATGATCAAACTATCGCACAATTGTACTCATCTCACACGCTAGTAAAGTAATGCTCAAAATTCTCCAAGCTAGGCTTCAGTAATATATGAACCATGAACTTCCTGATGTTCAAGCTGGTTTTAGAAAAGGCAGAGGAACCAGAGATCGAATTGCCAACATCTGCTGGATCATGGAAAAAGGAAGAGTGTTCCAGAAAAACATCTATTTCTGCTTTATTGACTATGCCAAAGCTTTGGACTGTGTGGATCACAGTAAACTGTGGAAAATTCTTCAAGAGATGGGAATACCAAACCACCTTACCTGCCTCTTGAGAAACCTGTATGCAGGTCAGGAAGCAACAGTTAGAACTGGACATGGAACAACAGACTGGTTCCAAATAGGAAAAGGAGTACGTCAAGGCTGTATATTGTCACCCTGCTTATTTAACTTATATGCAGAGTATATCATGAGAAACACTGGGCTGGATGAAGCACAAGGTGGAATCAAGATTGCTGGGAGAAACATCAGTAACCTCAGATATGCAGATGACAACACCCTTATGGCAGAAAGTGAAGAACTAAAGAGCCTGTTGATGAAAGTGAAAGAGGAGAGTTAAAAAGTTGGCTTAAAGCTCAACATTCAGAAAACTAAGATCATGGCATCTGGTATGTTGATCTTTGTTATAGCAAACATATTCTTCAATGCTAAGTTGCTTTTTTTGTGTTTGTACTGACTTGCATGTCTATGTCAGCTATCTGTATGATGTCATTAAAGTTTAGAGACTGCAAGTCAGGTGCAAATAGACAGGGAAACAATGGAAACAGTGTCAGACTTTGTTTGGGCTCCAAAATCACTGTAGATGGTGACTGCAGCCATGAAATTAAAAGACGCTTACTCCTTGGAAGGAAAGTTATAACCAACCTAGACAGTATATTAAAAAGCAGAGACATTACTTTGCCAACAAAGGTCCATCTAGTCAAGGCTATGGTTTTTCCAGTGGTCATGTATGGATGTGAGAGTTGGACTATAAAGAAAGCTGAGTGCCGAAGAACTGGTGTTTGAGAAGACTCTTGAGAGTCCCTTGGACTGCAAGGAGATCCAACCAGTACATCTTAAAGGAGATTAGTCCTAGGTGTTCATTGGAAGGTCTGATGTTGAATCTGAAACTCCAATACTTTGGCCACCTGATGTGAAGAACTGACTCATTTGAAAAGACCCTGATGCTGGGAAAGATTGAAGGCAGGAAGAGAAGGGCACGACAGAGGATGAGATGGTTGGATGGCATCACTGACTCAATGGACATGAGTTTGGGCAGGCTCCAGGAGTTGGTGTTGGACAGGGAGGCCTGGCATGCTGTGGTTCATGGGGTTGCAAAGAGTTGGACGCAACTGAGTAACTGAACTGAACTGAAAAATATCAAATGATCATGTTAGGAGAAGTTCTAGTACTCTAGCTTACTATCCATTTTGAGATACGGTCTTTAAGTATTTCCTCCGGGAGTAAAGAGTTGAGTGCTTTATTTATCTTGTTGGAAGCCAAGAAATGTATAGCTCTCTTTTCTAGTATGTTGCTCTTTGTTACAGCAAACATATTCTTCAATGCTAAGTTGCTTTTTCTCTGTTTGTACTGACTTGCATGTCTATATCAACTATCTGTATGATGTCATTAAAATTTAGAGACTGCAGGTCAGGTGCAAAATCTTATTAAAGAATACACAATAATACAAAGTATTATTTACAGTTTGCTCCCAAAGAGCACTTTTGTTTCATTAATTACTTTGTTTCATTTTGCATTTTCTTTAGTAAGAGAATGGGGCTTGCATCCACAGCCAAAGATGAGGCCTTAATTAATACCTTAGTTTGTACTTTTTGGACTTTTGAGTCCTTGCTTTTCTTGAAGACAATACTTAAGACAGGGTATAGCAGGGTAGTGTTCTGGCAGGCCAGAAACTCCTTGCCCCTATATAGATTCCAAAGATTGTTACTTAATTTCTTCTGACTCTGAAGTTCATATAGCTACTGCTACTGCTAAGTCACTTCAGTCATGTCCGACTCTGTGCGACCCCATAGACGGAAGCCCACCAGACTCTGGTGGGAAGCCCACCACCAACTGGAGTGGGTTGCCATTTCCTTCTCCAATGCGTGAGAGTGAAAAGTGAAAGGGAAGTCGCTCAGTCGTGTCCGACTCTTAGCGACCCCATGGACTGCAGCCTACCATGCTCCTCCGTCCATGGGATTTTCCAGGCAAGAGTACCGGAGTGGGGTGCCATTGCCTTCTCCAGGCAAAAATGCACCTATGGTGAGTTTTACTTGGAAATCTCTTTTACATTCTTGGTTTGGGGGCCAGAATGTGCATATTTAGGTGAAATTACAGATGCAAAGTTCTGTAGCCTACTAAAGCCAAAGCTCTAAGGACTGTCCTTATTGTTCATGATGGAGCTACTAAGATTTTGTTTTGATGATTAAATAAAAGAGTGATACAATCTTGTGTGTGCAGAGTCCCATTTGTTTAATGAGCCAAATTCTGTTCAAGTACTTACCCCAAATCATCTGATTTAATCCTCCATAAGAACTTTGGGGGTTTATTGAGTTTTCATTGAAGGCATCTGCATGTCTCCAGGTTTAGGAGTATAGGCTCTGACCTGGAGATGAGGTTCAGAAATACTTTTTGACTGTTGTTGGCCTTATTAATTTCATATCTCACAAGGTCAAGTTAGTGAAATCTAGCATTACTGTAACTGGGAAATGTCCTGCTCTGGGAAAACTCCAGATGATTGCCTGGGACTGTTTTTCCTCCTATTTAGTGTTTGCCAGGGAGAAAATTATAAATGAAGGATGACACCTTAATTCCACCTAGAGAGAGCCCCAGCTTCCCTCCAATCTTTGTGTGCAATTCAAGTTCTATACCCAAGGGTGGGGTGACTTACTACTGGATAATGTTGAATAAGACAGGATATTAACTGAAGTCAGTTAAATTCCCAGCCCCACTTCTGCAGAGAGCAGCACTCCCTGATACTTTGGACTCTTGCTTAAATAAACAAGGTCTTTTGTTCTAGTGTTTGCCTCCCCTTCCCACCCAGAAAATAAGGCCTGCAATCCACGTGAAACTTGAAAGAGGACTTGCTGACGGCAGTCTCCTCTCAGGTGTCTACATTCTTGAAAAAGCTCATTTTGTCCATTATCTTCAAAATCTTGGTTAAACCAGCTGCATTCGTGTGGTTTCTGTTGGACTCTTTCTCAGGTGACTACTTTGTGCCGCCTCTCAATTTACGCTGTTTAAAAAAAGGCAAATCATCCTGGCAAACTCAGCCCCAGCATGGCGAGGGAAGAAACTCTTGTCCTCTTTTCTGAGTGCTCCCAACAGTCGAGAGTGAGGTTGAACTGAGCCTCCTAAAATTCCCGCCTCCCCGGGCGCGGGTGAAGCCCCAGGGCCTTTTAATCTAGGAACAGAAGTGAGAAGGGAGAGGAGGTGGGGCCGGAGCGAGGCAGCGCGCAGCGGTACCCAGTGGTGCTGCGAGTCTGCTCCCACCAGAGTACGTGGCAGTCCCCATGGACAGAAGGGGAGGGGATTCGGCTTTCTCCTCCCCGAGCAGAGCCTCGGGACAGTCCTCCCGGGCGGGAGGGAGGAACCGCAAGGGTTCTGGTGCGCTTTTGGAGTGAAATTTTAGCAGATAAAAGTGGCCTGGCAGCGGTCGGCATCCGTCCGGCTCTTCCACCCGGGTAACCCCAGCAGGTGGAGTCTGCGCTGTACCGCGAGGAGCACGGACTTGTTTGGGAGCGAGGGGACGCGCTGGCCACCCCGCATGCGCAGAGCGAGGAGCCGGCCTCCTGGACTACAGCTCCCAGAGCAGTTTGCCGGCGGCCGCAGGCGGCGAGCCGCTGGCGCCATCTTGAAATCTGATCCTGAATCTCTGAGTCTTTGCGTCAGCCGCGGGCGGCCGCCGGAGGACGGCGAACTCATCCCGCTGAAAAGGGAGGACATTGAGGACACAGCGGCTGGCGGGAGAGACAGCTGGAGGAGACATGGCAGGTTCTGAGCGCGGCCTGCGCTGCTGTCACTCAGCATCCTCCTGAGGCATTTCCTCGCCCGCCGCCTCACCGAGGGGCGGGGCTGACCACTCTGGTACCCAGAACCCGCGCGCGGGTGTCAGTGGAGCGCCCCTGCAGAGTGGGCACCCCACCAAGCTGTGCCATGCCAGCCGGAGGCCACCGAGGCGGGAGACGGAACGCAACCAAGAGCCAGTGAGCGATCACCGAGCAGCAGCCGCCTCAGGGAAGCTCGGCAACCGCAGGAGGGAAGATGAAGGAGATTTGTAGGATCTGTGCCCGGGAGCTGTGCGGAAACCAGCGGCGCTGGATCTTCCACACGGCGTCCAAGCTCAACCTCCAGGTTCTGTTGTCGCATGTCCTGGGCAAGGATGTCTCCCGCGATGGCAAAGCTGAGTTTGCTTGCAGCAAGTGCGCGTTCATGCTCGATCGGATCTATAGATTCGACACCGTCATTGCCCGGATCGAAGCCCTTTCTATTGAGCGCTTGCAGAAGCTGCTGCTGGAGAAGGACCGCCTCAAGTTCTGCATTGCTAGCATGTATCGGAAGAATAACGATGACTCTGGCGCGGAGACCAAGGCGGGGAATGGAACGGTTGACATTTCCGGCTTACCCGATGTCAGATACTCTGCCCTGCTCCAGGAAGACTTTGCCTATTCAGGGTTCGAGTGTTGGGTAGAAAATGAGGATCAGATTCAGGAGCACAGCTGTCATGCTTCGGAAGGCCCCGGAAATCGACCCAGGAGATGCCGAGGCTGTGCAGCTTTGCGGGTGGCTGATTCTGACTATGAAGCCATTTGTAAGGTACCTCGAAAGGTGGCGAAAAGTATCTCGTGTGGCCCCTCTACCAGATGGTCCACCAGCATTTGCACTGAAGAACCGGCGTTGTCCGAGGTTGGGCCACCGGATTTACCAAATGCGAAGGTACCGCCAGATGGAGAAAGCATGGAGGAAGGGACCCCGGGATCCTCTGTGGAATCTTTGGATGCAAGCATCCAGGCTAGTCCTCCACAACCAAAGGATGAGGAACCTGAGAGAAGTGCAAAGGAACTTGCAAAGTGGGACTGCTGTTCAGATGAGCAGGCTCCCCAGCATACGTGTAACCATAAGCTGGAGCTAGCTCTTAGCATGATTAAAGGTCTTGATTATAAGCCCATCCAGAGCCCCCGAGGGAGCAAGCTTCCTATTCCAGTGAAATCCAATCCATCTGGAACCAGGCCTGGCCATATCATGACAGATGGAGTTAGTTCTGGTTTCCTTAACAGGTCTTTGAAACCCCTTTACAAGACACCTGTGAGTTATCCCTTGGAGATTTCAGACCTGCAGGAGCTGTGGGATGATCTCTGTGAAGATTATTTGCCACTTCGGGTCCAGGTATACAAAATGGCTGCATAGTGCCTTTCTGATTAAAGTTAGCTGGCTTCAGGCTTCACATGATTTCTATCTAGGGGAAGGTTAATAGTCTAGACTTGAGAAAATTAATCATTGAACCCATTTTTGCTTTACCTTTTGCTTCTGTCCATTTTAATAAATGTGATTCACTCAAGTAATTTACTTTCCACAATACCCTCTTTATAAGATTATCTGTTGGCTTTCCCACTAATGATCAAAATTGTACATGTTTAAGACAAAGATTCATAATTCATTTTTACCCTAAAAAAATTTAATCTTCTTTCTGGCACTAGAACTCTTTCCTCTCACTTGTCCTACGGCCTCTCCACTTTTGTCTGTTTGTTTTGTTCTCACTTTTAGATTTATGAATATTTTCTCCTCTGAGGGAGTTAGTTCTCAAGTTAGTCCTTCCTAGAGCATTAAGCCTTTCATCCCCACTTGTGCCTTGAACTGATTAGAGCATAGGGTAAAGGCTTGGGGAGAACCTATTAATCCACCAAAATATCGTAGTATGTGGACAACATTTATAATAAATTAAGAGGTCATTTGAGGACTAATGATGACTTTTTCATAAAAGAGACTTGGGAATTCAAAATTTAAAATGTTAAGGCAAAAAGTGTTTACAGCCAGTTTGTATAATGAGCTCTATTTGAAGATGTTTGGTGTTGAGCAGGACTTCATCCATTATTGGGTGATAGAGTTTTATCTGTTTTACTCATGAATTTTGTAATGACTGGAAGATGGCAGTTGATCTTACTCTGAGCTGTTCATGCCAGCCTTTTAAATTCAGTTGTGTACAGGGACCTACCTGACAGATGCTGTCTTGTTTATACAGCAGCGTTAGTTTCAGTTAACGTTGTGAAACATCTGGCATGTTCTACTTGACACAGATTCTTTAGTGGTACCCTTACAGAGGTGGACAATCTAGAAGGTGTTTTTGGAAAGCTTGCTAACCAGTCAACATCATCCCAGAATCTTAGAGCTTCTAAATGAAATTGTTGATTGTCACTTGATAGCTTTGAAAAACAGTTCTATTATGTATAAAATTTGCATCACAATAAGAATATGGGAGAAATATTTTTGAATTTGCACTAACTTGTCAGAAACAGCATTGTTAGGGAAAAGTATGAATATCCAAAAGTTTAAACTGTGTTTTCATTTATATAAAATGTTTAGGATGCCCAACACTTGTGTACTTTCCTTTTACTTCCTTTTCTTTCATTGAGTTTCGCAGCTAAATTTGAGCTTTCCAGTACAGTATTTCTGTGAGCCAACATAGATGTCACAGATTCATCGTAGTGTTTCCGTATTAGGATCTAAAAGTAGTTGGACAGAGTGGATGGGAAATATGACCAATATTGTAGAAATATAGCCCCCTTCAAATATGGCCAATATTGAAGAAAGGTGAAGACTTAGAAAACTGCAGTAAAGCAAGAGTTTTTTTCCTCTATATTAAATTTAAAATACTCTGTTGGTGCCTAGGCTCAACAAATTTTGGAATTGAGAAGGATTCTAAAGATCATCCCATGCAGTCTCTCAGTTTAGAGATATGGAAAGCTCATGGTTAAATAACTTAGCTCAGGTGGAGTCAAAGGTTCCTGGCCATTCTCATCCAAGACCTTTTTATTCTGTGTATTAAATCACACTGCCTGATGGCATTGAATTCAATAACTACTTATTTTAAGTGCAGGGCTTTCGTTCTGTAACCTGAGGATGTCAGGCAGATTCTTTAGGGATAGATACTGTGAAGAAATTTGGCATCCTAATGAGCACAGTTAAAATATGGTAATTGTACCTTTAGGTCAAATCCCTTTACTTCACTAAATGTAGACATTAGAAAAAAAAAAATAGCCCTTTAATACAGCAGTATAAGACTTCTGCTGTCACCAGGCTTTACCGTCTTGTTTGTTGAATATTAAAACATGGAGAGGAGAGAGAAAACATTCAGCTTGAAGAATTATGGCATTTGATTGCTAAGCTATTTTCTCTAATAATTAAGAATGTGGAGGGAGATAGATTAATTAGACTTAAAGTGTTTGTAGATAAAATGTGTATTTTGGATTCCAGATCTACTATCTAAGTCGGGTTGACTTTTATAAGCGTTTTAAGGCCTAGTGTGCTTTATGGCGAAAGCAGAGCTAAGTGGGACAAAGGCAGACAGATTTTTGTCTTTCTCTGAACAAGTGTGTATAGAATAGAAGTAAGTGCAAATTATTTTCCTTTAGTTAAATTGTACTCCAAATATGAAGAAAAGCTCTTCTCTCCTAAAGAGGGAGATTGTTCTGTAAGGGTGTTTTGATTCCTTTGTTTAATATGGTTACTGTTAAATGTCACCATCAGAATTCCTCCTGGTTGCCTTTCCCCTTTTTCTTTCTTTCCTTCTTTCTTTCTTATTTTAAAGCTAACGAGCAACAGTGTGGTTCTGCTTACTAATTTTCTCATATTGTGCAAACTGATTTATTGCCTCCTACAGAATTTATGTCTAAAGACCCAAGGTTTTTCTTTTTGAAGCCTTCTTCTATCTTGTTATTTCCTTCTTTATGGTCTGGCCCAGAACTAGAAAAGCTATGATAGGAGGGCCGTGGTCCCTTAGTGAACATTATTTCAGTTTTGGCTCATGTGCAGATTCCTTTTCTATCTAAATTCAAAGAGTGAGAGATCTTTGCTTCAAACGTTGCAATGCCAGAACCTGCTCTTGTATGATTGTGATGAATTTATCCCTCTCATAGCTTAGCTACATAACCCAGATCAGGCCCTTTGCAAGATGTAAGCATTAGATGCTGCTGTATCTTCTATTACTAACACTAGGATAGAAAATTATAGCAGTTTGAGCTCTATGACGTGCTGTTATGACTAGGAAAGTGTCAAAAAAAATGTTAATCCAGATCAAAATAACCACCTTTTAGCCTAAAGGTCTTATATTATGCACCATTAGACTTGGAAGGAATTCTCGTTTCTGTTGCTGAAAAGCATTTGTCCTGCTGCTGCTGCTGCTAAGTCACTTCAGTCGTGTCCGACTCTGTGTGACCCCATAGATGGCAGCCCACCAGGCTCCCCCGTCCCTGGGATTCTCCAGGCAAGAACACTGGAGTGGGTTGCCATTTTCTTCTCCAATGCATGAAAGGGAAAAGTGAAAGTGAAGTCGCTCAGTCGTGTCTGACCTTCAGCGATCCCATGGACTGCAGCCTTCCAGGCTCCTCCGTCCATGGGACTTTCCAGGCAAGAGTACTGGAGTGGGGGGTGCCATCGCCTTCTCCGATTTGTCCTGAGTCAAAAGCAACTTAAAATTATGGTTACAACATGATTTTAGTAACTGATACCCTGGAGATTAACACACATTCAACCAGATCAAGTATTACTGATGTCATGCTCTATAAAATCTTCATAGGAGTGATTGGTTTATGTACTTGATACTCACAAGAATTAATTGTCAGCTGTTTACTCAGTGGGCCTTTGCTAAGCACTCTTTTGGCAGACTTACCTGCAAGGACTTTTTTGTTTTTCCTTGAGATTTAAAGTAATAAAGTACTAAGAATAAAGGAGAAACAAGCATCTTCCAGCCTTTTGGTCCATACATTACATTCCTAGAAGAGGTTTCCTATGAATACGCATGCCAAAATGGGTTCAGATGAGGTCCAGACTCATTATGTGCTTTTCTGCTGGCATTCTTCAGATTTAAAGTTGATGTTGAAATATTTAAATTAAACATCTCCCTTTCTATCTAGCCAGTCTTTTTTCTAAGAGAGCCACTGAGGGATTACAACATTGGGCTGGAAATCAGAAGACAGGCCTGTTGCTTATTTGCTTTTGTTTCTGTTGTTCACTGTAAGCAAAAATTTTTGGTTCGAGTAATATTCCAGGTGGCTTCCCTTGTGGCTCAGCTGGTAAAGAATCCACCTGCAATGCAGGAGACCTGGGTTCGATCCCTGGGTTGGGAAGATCCCCTGGAGAAGGAAATGGCAACCCACTCCAGTATCCTTGCCTGGAAAGTCTCATGGACAGAGGAGCCTGGTGGGCTGCAGTCCATGGGGTTGCAAAGAGTCGGGCACGACTGAGCGAAAAACACTTACTTACTTAATATTCCGGGCATTATAGTAGGCAGTCGATTTTATAAATATGAAAGAGAAGTTACCACTTTAAGTGCATTCAGCTTAATTGGATTCTATTTCCAGTGTAACTTTGGACAAATTATTTACCTGTTATAAGTCTCCATTTTCTCACATGTGAGTTGAGAGTGGATCAGATGGTTAGTTTATAAAGTGTCCTTCACTGGTCTAAGATTCTTTGGTTTGAAGTGACTAAATATGGCTACCTTCCCTGGCATTTAAAACTTGAAGCTATTTTACTTAATTCTGCTTGTTACAGTTTAAATTTGGAAAATACTTTAAAATAGATGTTGTTGGAAAGTTGTTTTACACCGAGGAAGTAAGAAGCCAAGTTTTGTAGAGAAGGTTTTACTGTTAAGTGATAAAGTTATTTATCAGTAGAACTGTTGTAAATATCTATGAAAAGAGTTGCCTCTCCCGTGGTGTGACATAATTCACATTGCTTCAGGGCAAGGCTCCCCATTATACCCACAACAACAAATATCTCAATTTTTTCTAGGAGTCCTTATCCTTGCTACTTATCTCTTTCTCCCTCTCCCACTATCCAGGCCTGTTGCCTCTACTTTCAAAACATGTCCGAATCTATCCATTTCTCTTTCCCTCCTTTATTACCACTATAATCCAAAGCAGTGTTTTCATTCCCATGCAGCAGCCTCCTAGCTGGTCTTCTCATTTCTCCTGATGCTCTCCAACAGTTCAGTTATCACATAGCAACTAGAGTGATCTTTTAAAAATTTAAATATAATTGATTACTTTTCTGTTAAAAACACTGCAGTCCATTCCCATGTCAATGAGAATGAAATACAGCTTCATGACCTGTGGTGCACAGAAGCTACATCTGATCTGGCCCCTGCCTGCCTTCCCACTTCATCATGTGTCAGCACCCCCTTTGCCCATCGTGCTCTGGCCCTGTGTGCTCCAGCAAGGCAACCGTTAGCCTTGTGTGGCTGTTGACCGCATGAAATGTGGCTAGCCCAAATTGAGATATGCTTTGAGTGTACAGTATACCTTTAATTTTAAAGGAACAATGTAAAGAATTAGTATCTTGTTAATTTTCATATTGCATGCATACTTGTGACAATATTTTAAATATATTTGGTCAAAATGTTTCATTGAAGGGTTTCCCTGATAACTCAGTTGGTAAAGAATCCGCCTGCGATGCAGGAGACCCCAGTTCAATTCCTGGGTCAGGAAGATCCCCTGGATAAGGGATAGGTTATACTCCAGATAGCTCACTCCAGTATTCTTGGGCTTCCCTTGTGGCTCATCAAGACCTAAAGAGCATCTTGATGAAAGTAAAAGAGGAGAGTGAAAAAGTTGGCTTAAAACTCAACATTCAGAAAACTAAGGTCATGGCATCTGGTCCCATCACTTCATGGCAAATAGGTGGGGAAACAGTGGAAACAGTGGCAGACTTTATTTTTTTGAGTTCCAAAATCACTGCAGATGGCGACTGCAGCCATGAAATTAAAAGACGCTTGCTCCTTGGAAGAAAAGCTATGACCAACCTAGACAGCATATTCAAAAGCAGAGACATTACCTTGCCAGCCAAAGGTCCATCTAGTCAAAGCTATGGTTTTTCCAGTAGTCATGTATGGATGTGAGAGTTGGACTATAAAGAAAGCTGAGCGCCAAAGAATTGATGCTTTTGAACTGTGGTGTTGGAGAAGATTCTTGAGAGTCCCTTGGACTGCAAGAAGATCCAACCAGTCCATCCTAAAGGAAATCACTCCTGAATATTCATTGGAAGGACTGATGCTGAAGCTGAAACTCCAATACTTTGGCCACCTGATATCAAGATCTGACTCATTTGAAAAGATCCTGATGCTGCGAAAGATTGAAGGCAAGAGGAGAAGGGGACGACAGAGGATGAGATGGTTGGACGGCATCACCGACTCAATGGACATGAGTTTGAGTAAACTCTGGGAGTTTGTGATGGACAGGGAGGCCTAGCATGCTGCAGTCCATGGGGTCACAAAGAGTTGGGCACAACTGAGTGACTGAACTGCACTGAACTGTGGCTCAGCTGGTAAAGAATCCGTTTGTGATGCGGGAGACCTGGATTTCGATCCCTGGGTTGGGAAGATCCCCTGGAGAAGGGAGAGGCTACCCACTCCAGTATTCTGGCCTGAAGAGTCAGACACGACTGAGTGGCAAAGTGTTTTATTAAAATTGTTTATTTATGTTTTACTTTAGTCAATGAAGATAACTAGAAAATTTTAAATTACACATGTAGCTCACATTATATTTCTGTTGAAAAGTACTTCTCCATCCACAAAGGCATTTTTCTTTCCCAGGGTTGTATCTACCCTAGGTCTTTTCCACGAGTTGTTCCTCTGCCTAGATCTTTGCATTGCTGGTTCCTTATCAGGTAGATCTTCATTTAAATGCTGTCTGAAAGAGACCTCCCACTGATCAGCCAATTTAGAGTAACTTAATGACTTTGTCCTGCTTACCTGTTTCCTTGTCACTATCTTTTATTTTGTGTATTTCCTTGGTCTTTTATTCTGTAGCTCCCCACTCCCCCTCCCATAGTGCTTTGCATATTAGGGTACTTCGTAGATATTTTTTTAAATGATGAACAGCGCTGGGAGAATAGAAAAGATTTTTCTTCTGAAATCTTTATTAAGAAAGAAACTGAAAGGCACTCAGTTGTGTCTGACTGTGCGACCCCATGGACTGTAGCCTGCCAGGCTCCTCTGTCCTTGAAATTCTCCAGGCCAGAATACTGGAGTGGGTAGCCGTTCCCTTCCCAACCCAGGGATTGAACCCAGGTCTCCCTCATTGCAGGCAGATTCTTTACCATCTGAGCCAGGAGGGAGGCCCATACTTCCAGTCAATTGCTGTGAGGAAGTCGTTGAAGGTCAGCTGTAACCCCACAGCCTGGAAGGTGGTAGTCAGAACTTGAACATGTGAGGTAAAGAAAAAATGAAAAGCAGTTGCCTTTTTTCTCTTCCTAATGGATTTGTATTTTCCCTAATTGGGAGTGGGAGAGAAGAGGGGAGGAAGCAGGGAGAGAAAAGGTGGAATTTAATGCCACAGTGAATTCCTAAAGTTTTAATTCTGTATCTTAGCTCATAATGGAAAAGTGATTTTGGATCACCCCACTCCAGTACTCTTGCCTGGAAAATCCCATGGATGGAGGAGCCTGGTAGGCTGCCGTCCATGGGGTCGCGAAGAGTCAGATATGACTGAGTGACTTCACTTTCACTTTTCACTTTCATGCATTGGAGAAGGAAATGGCAACCCACTCCAGTGTTCTTGCCTGGAGAATCCCAGGGACGGGGGAGCCTGGTGGGCTGCCGTCCATTGGGTCACACAGAGTCGGACACGACTGAAGTAACTTAGCAGCAGTAGCAGCAGCTCATAATGAATATTAGGTCAAGTTCAATAAGTTATCTTAGTCTGATTGATTGTCCCAAATATAAATAGATGTTTTTTACTCCTAAGTCTTACCTCCTTCCCAGACCTTATGGATTTTAAGTTCTAATTTTTATTTTTTACTTTGAAATAATTTCAAACTTAAAGAAGTCTTAAGAGAAGTACAAAGAACTTCCAAGTTCACCAGTTGCTAATATTTACTCAGATTTATCAGTTGCTAATATGTTGCTACAATTGCTTTATCACTCCAACTATCTGTAGACACATTTTTTATTTCTGAATTATTTGAGAATTAATTGCAGATATAATATATCTTTATGCTCAATAAGCATGTAATTCCTAAAGAGAGCATAACAACAGTTCAGTTACCAAAGTTAGGAAATTTAGTATTGATTAAATACTATTATCTAATGTATGCTTCATATTTGAAATCTACTCATTTTTCTATAATGTGAAATACGCATACTATAAGGAGGGTAGTTGAACTATAACTTTTTCTCCCCTAGGGATGGTAGAAATTTGATCTTTTGAATTCCCTGATTGAAAATAGAATATAGCAAATATTTGGTCATCATGAGTGTTTTTTAAAATCCTCCCTTTTTAATTTCTGAATTACTTGCTTTGAGTAGTGTTTGTGTAGGTTCGTACAGAAAGGTAGGAATGGTAGCTTGGGAGTAAGTGACTTGATAAGTCATAATAAGGAACAGAACTTTTCCTTGTCTTCATCAATTCATACTGATGATCCATTCAGCAGCTGTAATTTTCTAATTTCCTCTGGCAAAAGAGGCCGAAAACATTTGAAGATAAAATTTATTGTCGGGTATGCTTAACTTGTCTTGTGCTTCTTCCTAGCCCATGACTGAAGACTTACTCAAACAACAGAAGTTGAATTCAAATGAGACCAGTACAACTCAGCAGTCTGTATCTGATTCCCATCTGGCAGAACTCCAGGAAAAAATCCAGCAAACAGAGACCACCAACAAGGTATGAGCAAAACCATGCCCTTGGGGATCACAGGGTTTCTTTATATCCTTAGAAGTGTAGCTCTTTCCTTCCGGTCTCAAGTGTTTTAGTCTGTTCTGCACAGATCAGAATTTCTGCTGTCTTTTAGGTCCGAAATTAAAACTTGAATATGGTTTTTAACTGTATAAGGTACTGAGACAAGACGTTTATGCTTTTGATTTAACGTTTGACCTTTATACAGCCCATGGGTTTTAACATCTGCTTAGAAGAAAATTCCCACAATTTGGGACGCAGCGCTCCTTGCTTGTTGTACCCTTGTGTCCTGTCATGTAGTAGATAGCAAAAGCCCCTTGGTCTTTGTATAAAGGCTCCATAGTGACTCATGTGGACAAGTACCCCCAGTACGGCTGCTGTCATACAGAAAGCACAGCTCATGAGAGTTGAAGCAATTGAGTATTGAAGGAAGTATTTCATGTCTCCTGCTACTTTGTCTTGCTGATTGACTTAAGACTTTAATGGTTACACTGTGTGGGGGAAAATAGCAATGTAACATCCCCTAAAGAAATCCTTTAAACCTAGATTTGAGGACAGATTTCATGGTTGCATTTGAGAGTAAAAGAAATCATTGACCTACCAAACTGTTTTTCTTTACTGAATTCAGATTCTTCAAGAAAAACTGAATGAAATGAGCTATGAACTGAAGTCTGCTCAGGAGTCATCTCAGAAGCAAGATGATACAATTCAAAACCTCAAGGAAACTCTGAAAAGCAGGGAAAGTGAGGTAAAATGTTTGGCAATCATGGACCTATGAGGAAATGTTTTTCCCATCAAAGTAGACAAGTATCCTATAATTTGTAGAAATGGATATTTTCAGCCTAACAGATCTTAGAGAAATTGTCGTGTCATCTAGATTGGTATTTTGGAATAGTCCTGCTACTAAAATCTGTATCAGTGAGATAATAAGATAATGGAGTTTATACTTAGTTTGCTAACATGTTTGGTACCCCCTCTCTCGTTTGCAGACTGAGGAGTTGTACCAGGTGATTGAAGGTCAAAACGACACAATGGCTAAGCTTCGAGAAATGCTGCACCAGAGTCAGCTTAAACAGCTTCATGTATGTGAGGATCACCCAGGGCAGGAGGCATCACTTGAGGATGTGCCACTCTCAGCCACGGTCTTGGTCTCGGTGGTCTTCTTGGCTGCTCAGTGCCGGCCCTTCTTGTGATGATGCTTTTCTCTCTCTTTTCAGAACTCAGAGGGTACTTCCCCAGCTCAGCAACAGGTGGCTCTGCTTGACCTTCAAAGTGCTTTATTCTGCAGCCAGCTTGAAATACAGAAGCTCCAGAGGGCAGTACGCCAAAAAGAAAGGCAGCTGGCTGATGCTAGACGATGTGTGCGGTTTGTAGAGGCTGCAGCACAGGAGAGAGAACAGCAGAAAGAGGCTTCTTGGAAACATAACCAAGTAAATCATTAATCGTTGTGTGGCAGTGTGTAAAGGTGAACTTTGCCCTGGTAATAACTTTTTATAGGGATAGCTTGTGTTGAACTTACTTAATCTTAGTAATTCAGTTCAACATTTGCTAACCCTTCTTCTGTATGCCAGGTATTGGGCTGTGTTGTGGAAATACAAGAGTGACTATCACAGACACTTTCCTCCTAAGATACTTGTAATATAGTTTGAGAGACAGTCTTGTAAACAGTATTTCAGTGTGGTAAATATTATAGAGGAGGCATAAGGATCCTATAGGAATATATAGGGAGAGCTGAGGGAGCCAGAGAAAGCTTCACAAAGGAGCATATTGTCTAAGATTATTCTTGAAGGGTGGGTAAAAGTCAGTGAGACAGAAAAGCAGGAAGACCAACCAAGTGAGAGGAATGGCCTGCATAGTTAGCCGTGTGTGCTTTTTTAAAAAATTAAAACACATAATTCTTAAATAGTTTCTTGTTAGCTTGGAAAAAATGCTCCCAGTTCTTTTTTAAGATTTAAAAGCATGGGTAGTAATCGTGTATCCTTGAGCTTATTGATAAAGGATCCATGTTTACACTGGAACCAAATCCCACTTAGTGCTTACATAGATATATCACTTTTAAGCCAAAAAGTAAGTATTGAATCATAGTATTAATACTCCCATCCACAGTTCCCATAGTTTCCCTCATCCTATTTGACCCTTATAGTATTTCTTTCGTAATTTTAAGAATGGCACTTTTTGCTACTTTATTTTTTTGTTCTCTATGCCTTGAAAGTTTTAAGGCCTCCGTATCTAATGACCATATGAAAATTTTAGATTGTTTGAAAAAGGGAATCTGTTTAATTCAGGAATTGCGAAAAGCCCTACAGCAGCTACAAGGAGAACTTCAGAGTAAGAGCCAACAGCTTCATACCCTGGAGGCTGAAAAATATAATGAGATTCGCACCCAAGAGCAGCACATTCAGCACCTCCACCACAGTCTGAGTCACAAAGAGCAGCTGCTTCAGGTGAGTCCACAGAATGATTCAGCTAAAACTGGGTTCACAGGACGTGGGCATTTATGTTCATATCATCTGTCCACTTGTGTTGAGTACCTCCTACATGTAGATCATTGAGATGTGGGAACCAGGAGGGTTCAAAAGAAATAGAAAGTACAATCCGTGAACCAAGATGATAACCAGCAAGTGTAGGAAATAAGAACTACAGACCGGAAAGACTTAAGCAGTAAATATTTAGCCAGTAGTTATTAAGCATCTCTGTGAGTCAGATTCCAGGCCAGGAATGGGGAAGATGAAGAGAAGATATGTCTTCTGCTCCCGCTGAAGACCTCTATATATCCAGCTATTTAGGTGATAAAATGTAAGTTATAGGGAAAAAATGGAAGACTAAGGGAGAGAGTGGTCAGTTCTACCACCTACTCTAAGATTTAGTCACATTGAATACCTTATACTTCACTGACCATATGATTTTTTTCATAATACGCATACATATATTATACCTATATTTTTTCTCTGACAGAAATACCCCACACAGCCTCTTGGGAAACTCCTAGTGCTTGCTTTAAGAGCAATGTAACCTCCTTCATGGGAACTTTAGTGACACCTTCAGGCAGAGTTAGACAATGCATCCTGTGTTCCCCCAGGAGATGTGTTTATGTATACTCACATATATATGATGCAGAATTGTTAGCACTTTGTATGTCTGTTATCTCTGCTAAACTGTGTTCCCCTTGAGAGTGATCACATTGTGTTTTTTATTCTGAAACACTAACAGATTGCTTGACACAGTGTAGGAATTCAGTTAATACTAAGTAAAATGAATAAAGGAAATTATTTCTTGGTCCTGATAGGAATTTCGGGAGCTCCTGCAGTACCGAAATAACTCAGACAAAACCCTTGAAGCAAATGAAATGTTGCTTGAGAAACTTAGGCAAAGAATCCAAGATAGAGATGTTGCCCTAGAGGTATGTACCATAATTCTGCTCATGATGCTATGGGTTATTCTGTCCCCAGAGGGACTATAGAAATGTGTGTTAACTGAATTTGCTGCTTTTTGGAGTTGTTTTTCTATTCTTTTATATTTGGAATCTTATTGAATAAGCGTAATCAGAATAGTGGCTCTTACGGAGCTTTGGGATGCTTACTTTGCTTGCAGCGGGCTATAGATGAAAAGTTCTCCAGCCTAGAAGAAAAGGAAAAGGAACTGCGTCAGCTTCACCTTGCCATGAGAGAGCGAGATCACGACTTAGAGAGGCTGCGCGGTATCCTCTCCTCCAATGAAGCTACCATGCAGGTGAGAGCAAACGCCGTCATGACTCGGCATCCCTCTCCCACTTGGATTCCAAGCCTGAAGCGTCACCCCTTCCATCGTTTGCTGAAAATCAGAATATGTGTTTTATATATTAAAAAATACAAAACCAAACAAAAATAGCAGTCATTAGTTCTGTTATCATAGACTTTGGAGTGAGAAGTTTTAGCACTTCTAGTATGAGCTTTGTAGGACAGGGCAGTGAATATGGATTCATAGTTCTAATTTATTTCTAATCCTTGTCAGTGTTTATATGCTTTTATAGAACCATTGCTCAGATACACTATTATATTGTATTTTTCTCATTAATATTATGTACATGTCTGTGTATAACCACAGTCAAGAGTCCTTGTTTCTCTTATTAATATTTACTCTGGGCTGTTTTTGTGTATTTCTTTTAGATCTTTAATATCTAACCATCTGGAACTTCTTAAAGAAGTTCTTCACTTCCTCCAAAATACTTTATTTAGGACATACATTATATCTACCTCTCTACAAACTAGATAAGAGTTTCTAATAACAAAAAATAGACTAATATGGCATTGTTAGATTAGATACACAGTTTTTCCTTTTGCAAAATAAATAGATACGATAATGGAGGAGATACTGTAAAGGTGAGTCAGGTCTCCTGTTCATGCTGAGGAGTGTGGGGTGGCTCTTTGACTTAGCAACTGCTGTCTCTGTGACTGTAGAGTATGGAGAGTCTCCTGAGGTCCAAAGGCCTGGAAGTGGAACAGTTGTCTGCCACCTGTCAGAACCTCCAGTGGCTGAAAGAAGAAATGGAAACCAAATTTAGCCGTTGGCAGAAGGAGCAAGAAAGCATCATTCAGCAGCTACAGACATCTCTGCATGACAGGAACAAAGAAGTGGAGGCAAGGATTTAGTTAACTTACGGGCAGTCGGTTTAGTGATGACATAATCTTAGTCTTGGATTAGGACTCTTGAGGTCTGAGAGGCTGGTGACCCAAGTGTTTAATTCCATCCTGTGCCTGGGCAGGTCATTGGCTTTCACAGGAATTTTTTCCCTACGCCTATAAACTCAAGGGGACAATTATCTTTCTCAAAGAAGTTATGTGAGAATGAGATCTAAAAAATATACCCACAGTATGGTAACTAACCTTTGTTATGGTGCGTATGCTGTGTCAGGCGCTGTTTTAAGAGCTTACTGCTACTGCTTAGTCGCTTCACTCATGTCTGACTATGCAACCCTATGGACTGTAGTCCACCAGGCTCCTCTGTCCATGGGATTCTCCAGGCAAGAATACTGGAGTGGATTGCCATGCCCTCCTGCAGGGGATCTTTCCCACCCAGGGATCAAACCCTGATCTCCTGCACTGCAGGCAGATTCTTTACCACTGAGCCACCAGGGAAGCCCCGTTTTAAGATGGATACTAATTCACTGAATCCTTGCAAACCTATGAGGTACATACTGTTATTCCTCTTTTACAGTCAAGGGAACAGACTTCTGAGGTGAATTAACTTATCCAAAGTGACATAGCTAATAAGTGGTATAACCAGTGTGCAACTCAGATGGTGTGGCTCCGCAGTTTTAACCACCATGTATTACCTCCTAGTGTAGACCTAGGAGCTACATCACTGTGCTTATAAAAACAGCGCTTGTTGTTTTTTGCAGTTTATCATTGTGTGTTCCCCTATAAAGTTAAACTGGGGAGAAAATAAATGAACTGAGTGCCCTTTTATCCCCAATATTATGTGCCCTGAGCATATAAGGAAAGGACTTATTTTAGAAAACAACATGTAAGTTGTCATTCTAAGTTTTTTTTTTCCTGTATTATTAGTGTTCATTCACTGTGTATTGACAGTCTTTTATGTGCAAGGCCTGTGCTAGATCTGGGGCAACAAAAATGAGTAAAACATCATACTTGCTGTCTCTTCTATGAAAGATTCTTTTAAGCCCTTTGATGTGTATTAGAGGGAATTCTTTCCTCCAGAACTTACACTCTCTCTCCTGTATTAGGATCTTACCGCAACATTGCTCTGCAAACTTGGACCAGGGCAGACTGAGATAGCTGAGGAGCTGTGCCAGCGTCTACAGCGGAAGGAAAGGATGCTGCAGGACCTTCTGAGTGATCGGAACAAGCAAGCGGTGGAATATGAAATGGAGATTCAGGGTCTGCTTCAGTCCATGAGCACCAGAGAGCAGGAGAGCCACGTAAGAACTAATGCACAGGCTGGGAGAGCATCACCCTGTGCATTTATAGTCCACACTACAGAAAGCATCAGACCCTTGTAACTTGTAAAATTTATGTTGTCTTAAGTCCATTCTATTAGCTTTTTTTCCTTCAGCCTATTGACTAGACTATAGTTTTACATGAATCATCAAGTGAAAGTCACTCAGTCGTATCCAACTCTGTGACCCATGGCCATACAGTCCTTGGAGTTCTTCAGCCAGAATACTGGACTGGATAGCCATTCCCTTTTTCAGGGGATCTTCCCAACTCAGGGATCAAAACCACGTCTCCCGCATTGCAGGCGCATTTTTTACCAGCCGAGCCACCAGGGACGCCCATATAAGCTATTTCTAGAACACTTTGCTTGTGGAGGGTGCCTAAATAATACATATTCCCACTCATTAAGTTCATTATGTATTGATAACATTTTCCTTTACTTAATGTTCTGATCATTTTGACCATAAGAAATACGGGGTTCTGGAGTGTTTTGATTTTGATTCTAAATTATTAAGACTTGAGTGATATTTTGTTTCTACCCAAGATATGGGGAAGCTTATTCTTTGTACATTTTCTCTTAATTCATGTAAAATCTGAGTTATCTTAAGAGGGAAGAAAAGATTTTTTTCAAAGCCATGATGAGAATAAACAATCTCATAGTAATATGGGATATAGTAATTTCAAAATAACAATGCACAAATATTTTTTTAATACAAATTTATTTATTTTAATTGGAGGCTAATTACAATATTGTATTGGTTTTGCCATACATCAACATGAATCTGCCACAGGTATACACGTGTTCCCCATCCTGAACCCTTCTCCCACCTCCCTCCCCGTACCATCCCTCTGGGTCATCCCAGTGCACCAGCCCCAAGCATCCTGTATCCTGCATCGAACCTGGACTGGCGATTCGTTTCTTCTATGATATTATACATGTTTCAATGCCATTCTCCCAAATCATCCCACCCTCTCCCTCTCTCACAGTGTCCAAAAGACTGTTCTATACATCTGTGTCTTTTGCTGTCTTGCATACAGGGTTATCGTTACTATCTTTCTAAATTCCATATATATGCGTTAGTATACTGCATTGGTGTTTTTCTTTCTGGCTTACTTCACTCTGTATAATAGGCTCCAGTTTCATCCACCTCATTAGAACTGATTCAAATGTATTATTTTTAATGGCTGAGTAATACTCCATTGTGTATATGTACCACAAATATTTCAAAAGCAAATTCTTAATTTATCCTCATTTCCATATATCTTTCTCCTAAAGGCTAGAGTCTGGTATAGTTGACTTGTGCTACATTTCAGGGACCAGTCAGTCAGAATTCCCCCTAGTCAGTTTTCAGAGGGAAATAGATTCTTATCATTGCCTATGTTATTTGACCGTAATAGTCTCTAATGCTTTCTTTTAGTATGGGATGGTTATATTCCACTCATCCAGTTCTTAGGCCCATTGAAGTAAATACACATTTTGTTAGAAATGCTGCTTTGTGCTACAGAAACTGCTTTTAGAATGACCTAACAAAATCATTGTAAATTATTTAAAAATTTAGCAGGAGACTAATGAGTCTTTGAGTTTTCTTTTTCACCCTTTTGTCATGTGAAAGAATTAGTCTTATTACACTTAATATACACATATATGTTGTGTATGTGTTGGTAGTAAAATAATGGAATCTAAGAGATGCCTGAAATTACAAAAGATCTTCAGCTCAAGGAAGAGTAGTGATTGTATTCTTCTAGATGTGCTTCTTGAATTTTATATGCAGAACAATCCCTCAAATAGCTTTTAAAAAACATAGCCTCAAAAATCTGCATTTCTTACAAGCTTCCAGATGATGTTGATGCTGCTGGTCCACGAACCACACTTGGGGGAGTTGTGCTAAAAGCAGCATTACTAGAAAAAGAGTCAAGCCAGTTAGATCATATGTATGGCACAAGATATCTTGTGTATTATTTACTCTGTTTCTTCCCATAGTCTAACAGATTTTTATTAAGGCAAATTAATAACGTACTGTTACATCTAAGATGGTTATGTCCAAATCCCTAAAGAGTCTGAATTTTCCATGCTAAAACTAGAAGGTTATTCTTTCATTTCTCTTAGAAGTTATGACGAGGGCTCAGCTTCTTATTTAAAACAGTAGTAGTTCTCCCCAGAAATAGTTGATGCTATATCTGACATATCCATCATTTTACATTCTTAGTAATTTTAGTCTTAGTTTATTATTTCTGGATTTTCTGATTAAATGCAGACTTTCTATGTGGTGTGCATGCTAAGTTGCTTCAGTTGTGTCTGACTCTTTGTGACCCTGTTGACTATAGCCCACCAGGCTCCTCTGTCCATATGGATTCTCCAGGCTGGAACACCGGAGTGGGTTGCCATGCCCTCCTCCAGGGCATCTTCCCAACCCAGAGATCGAACCCATGTCTCTTATGTCTCCTGCATTGGCGGGCAGGTTCTTTATCAATTTTTTCCTTATTGTGCCATCATGTGTCTTAGTAAACTATGGGATTTGAAATGAAATAAACTGGTGTGATTTTGAGGTCCAGATTCTCCTGGTCATGTGGTCTGATAAAAATGTTCCTGTGTGATTCATTCAATATCTAGGTCTTGAGTGCCTATGTATTGAGTGCCTTCTATGGGCCAGACCCTGTTCTGGGAGCTTGGGATTCAGCATTGAATAAAACATCGCAGTGCTTGCTCTTAGAAAACTTTCATCCAGTTGCAGGTGTTGGGGGAGAGAGAGACAATAATAGATATATTGATTACTGGTAAGTGCAATGTAAAAAAAATGTAGCAGGTCAGCAGAAGTTGGGAGTAGATAAGCTTGCTGCATTTAGATACTTGCTGCATTTAGATAGGAAATGCAGAAAAGGCCAATCTGAAAAGTTGAAATTTGGCAAAGACCTTGAAGAAGGAAATGGCAACCCATTCCAGTATTCTTTCCTGGAGAATTCCATGAACAGAGGAGCTTGACAGGCTACAGTTCATGGGGTCACAAAGAGTCAGACACAACTGAGTGACTGACACTTTCCTAGACATTTTAAGGGAGCAAACCATGCAAATGACAAATGTTTGAGCAAAGACCATCCATGCCAAAGGCACATGTATCCCCAAGTAAAGAAAGACATCAGTTACCCAGTTCAATATGTTATTAGCCTGGCATTTCTAGCAGAACCAATTTCAGATGAGTTTATCTATGATAGACATGTTGTGTTCTGTTTTTCCAGTATTCTGTCTATGAGAGACTTTCTTTCCACTCCTTGACTGTTTTTTCCTGTAAAATGAAAGCAAGGAAACTATTTCTTAGAGCCCCACTAACTTTTTTTTAAATGGTTGGCTTTTAACAAATGACATCAGAACACAAATTTTGTTTTATTAGAGTCTCTGTCTCATGTTGCTTGTGATTTCCTTACTAGGCTGCTGCAGAAAAGATGGTACAAGCTCTAATGGAAAGAAATTCAGAATTACAGGCCTTGCGCCAATATTTAGGAGGGAAAGATTTCATGATGTCCCAAGCACCCCTCTCTAACCGACCAGCTGAAGTTACCTCCATCAGCCCCCATCTCGGAGAGCAAACTGATCAAGTAAGAACTATAGACTTGTATAGATGTTTATGCCAGCTGCATTTTCTTTTTATATCTGAGGCATAAGTATGATAATTTTAATTCCAAGTTGTGTGAGGATGTTCCAAGTCCTGTCATTGTGATCATTATTCCTGTATCTTCCTAAATCCCCGACTCTTCCAATTTTTAGGGTTCAGTGCATATACCCTCCAGAGATGATAGCACTTCATTGACTGCCAAAGGGGATGCTAGCGTACCCAGGTCCTCGTTAGGTAAGTATCAAATTTGATTTCATTAAGGAATCTCTGTCTTTCCTTCTTGTAACACTCTGTTAACAGATTTGGCCAAGACTCTTTCTCTTCCTACCTTAATGGAAAAAATAAGCTTGGATTCCACTGAAAGACTGAAGATATGTCTATTCTTGGGAGAACTGACTTTACCTTACATTGAATTAAAGCTATTGTTCTGGCTATACAATTTAGCCCAAAGAAGCTGCATCCTAATTTTCCTCTTCAGATAGCTTTGCAGGGACTCAAGAATGCAGGAGGCAGTGTTTTCAAACCTGCACGGCAGGACCATGGGGCTGATACCTTCTCCTGAGTATCTGTGAAGCAAGCTGAGGCTACTTACTACATCTAGACATAAGCTACATTACAGTATTGGGAAGAGTAGGCAGTGTACATTGAGTCATTTGCCAAGTTCTGCCCCATCCAAGAGGTGGTTGTAGGCATTGAACTCCATAAAAGTAACTGAATTATATGTGAGGTGTGAGCAAAACTCAAAATGAATGCCTTAGATTAGTCTCAGAGACCAAAATATTAGAATCTGGAGAAGTGTTACAGAAACAGGGGCTCACCATGATTAGTGACTTGGTGATTATAGTGCTGATAGAAGTGTTGTGGACTTCAAGAATTAACTTATGGTTTTTTAAATGATTTTCAGAATGTAAAAACTTTTTGTCTGTTTTATAGTATAGGGCATTGTGGAATTCATAGGTAAGCTGTGCAAGTAATCATTTTTTAGTGGGAAACTTTATTCTAGTCGAAGAGTAAAGATGCTGGATTGTTTAATTTACTCCCTATTTGCCTTTTTAAAAAAGCATCTTTCCCCAATTTATTTTGTAAATTTCAAACCTATATAAAAGTGGCAAAAATAGTACAGTGAATACCCATGTACATTTTTATTAAGATTCACCAACTGTTAACATTTTGCCACTTTTGCATTATTTCTTGCATGTATGTGCGTGTACAGACAGATGTAATGTTTTTTCTGAACCATTTAAAAATTATAGAGATCATGACATTTCACCCCTAAATACTTTATTAAACAAGAGTAATCTCCCGGGTAACTACAATTACCATGTTCAGTCAATGTAGCTTTAACATAGTTCTAGCATCTACTGTGCAGTCTATTTTCAGGATTTCCGCTGTCCTTGTAATACTCTTGATAGCTGGTTGTTTTCTTTCCCCCCCCCCTGCTGTCATGGTTCTTTAGTCTCCTTTAATCTAGAACCATTTTCTAGCCTTTTTTGTCTTTTTTTGGCATTAGAGTCTTTTCAATTTCAAGTGTAGTTGATTTATAATGTTGTTTGTTCCCAGTGTACAGCAAAGTGATTCTGTTGTATATATCTTTATCAGATTCTTTTGCATTATGGTTTATTACAGGTTATTGAATATAGCTCCCTTTGCCGTACAGTCAGACCTTGTTGTTTATCCATTCTGTATATAATAGTTTGCATCTGCCAGCCCCCAGTTCCCAATCCAGCCCTCCGCCATCCCTGCTCAGCAGCCACAAGTCTGTTCCCTGACACTGACATTTTTTAAAGCTCTGGGCCAGCTAATGGCCCTCAGTTTGGCTCTGATTGTCTCCTCATGGTTAGATTCAAGTTAAACATCTTTGGCAAGAATGCTGCTTGGGTGATATCTTTCTTGGTGCAACGCCTCAGGAGCACATGTTACTCCTTGTGTTTTGCTCAGTGATGTTTAGTCATTGGGTTAAGGTTGTATCCACCAGATGTCTCCATTGTAAAGGTTCGTTTTCGCCTTTGTAATTAATAAGTGATAAGTGATCTGCTCAAATACCTTAAGGTGTTGATGGTTCTGTTTCCCACAGCCGTTCACCCAATGGCTTTAGCATCCTTCAAGCTTGCTTGTACCCACTGTTACTTTGATAGTTTAGAAGACTGATTTTCTGTTTCTAAAATTCCTTCTTTCTTAGTAGTGTGTCTTCTTGTATAAAGAAGAGGTGCCCTTTCCCTATCCTTTCTGTTCCTTTTGTTTGTTTATATCAGTATGAAGTAATGGGTTGTTTTTTTAAAAAAAATATTTTATTACCCGTTTCTGTCATTCTTCCACGTGATGACCAAATCATTTGGGATTTGGCTAATTGGAGCCCCTTCAAACTGTTTCTCTGTCCTTTCAATAATTCTTCATCAGTTTTTGATTACTTCCATACTTTCTGGCACAAGAAGATGTTATGTAATTACCTTTTTCTTTGCCTGCCTCAGCCCTGAAATTATCCATTATTTCAAGGAGCTCTCTAGTTCCTTTTAATGGGTAATGGCATTTATATACTAATATCTGGGCATAAGATAAGTTCATAACTTCAGGTATGTCCTTTGCTTCTAGGCCCTTTTAAGTGAAAAGAGCTAAGGATGTGTATGTGTGTGTGTATCACCTTTTGATACTGGTTCCTCTAATTCCAGTTTAACAGTAAAAGTTCTTTCTCTCCCTTATTTTATATTTATATCTCCCTTCTCCCAACATTGAGAAACCTGGTTACCTGTAACATCACTATATTTATATATTTGCCTAATACAGAAAAATAGTCTCAGAATGGCTATATGAATACCACTATCAAAAGTAAATCTATTAAATAATGTTTAAAATTTCTTTGTAATTCTTATTATCCTCAGAATATTTCCAACTGAGGATGTACAGTTGAATATTGGGCTCAAAAATTATTTGGATTAATTTTTTAAGTTGTATTCTGGGTGATTATCTTATCTATTTGCTGTTTAGTTGCATTCATTTTTGTTAGTATTCAGTTTGGGCTTTTTCTTCCTCATTATTGTTGAACTAACTTTACCCATTGATAATAAAACATTAAAATGGTTCCAAGCTCAAAAATAGAGAAAAGTGTACTCAGAAGCCCCATCTACTTCTCTGTCCTTTCTCTCCTGTTTTCACTCATCCTCTGAAGGCAACTGGTTTCATTTCTGAGGTATCCTTCCTGTGTTTCTTTTTACAGAAGTAAGCAGATTAATCCTATATGTATATGTAACACGCATACATCCCCTTTTCCTAACATAAAACATACTCCGTAGATGTATTCTTTTCTAAACAGCTTGTTGTACTTAATATCTTAGAAATCACTCCATATCAGTTCATAAAGATATTCCTCATTCTTTTTTACAGCTATATATAGAACTTCATCGTGTGGATATACTATACGTGTTCAATCTTCTTTTTATAGGCTTATAGATGGATTGCAGTGTTTTGTTATTACAAATAATGCTGCATAGAACATCCTGTGTATGTATGTCTTGTTGTTATTGAGTTGTATCTTAGAATAAATTCCTCAGAAACAAGGCAGCACAGATCGTATTATGTTGATACTGATTGTAACCAGCACTATGTATTCATCTTTAGGGGACTTGGATACAGTTGCGGGGCTGGAAAAAGAACTGAGTAATGCCAAAGAGGAACTTGAGCTCATGGCTAAAAAAGAGAGAGAAAGTCGGGTGAGTTTTCTAGTTAAGTCTAATTTCTAAGTTCCTATTTTTTTTTCAAAAGAGTTTTAAGTATTCAAGAGGGAGAGAACATATGTGTACCTATGGCTGATTCATGTTGATGTATTATAGAAATCAACACAACATTGTAAAGCAATCATCCTCCAATTAAAGGTAAATAAATTAAAAAAAAAAACTTTTTTAAAAAGGAAAGAGTAAAATTCTCCAAATATAATATCTGGGTCCAAATGCAAGTTGAGCCTTTTTTCTTTCTGGAGAAAAGTAGAAATTGCTTTATATATACATTATCGCACCAAGATGCACTTGTTTTTATAAATGAGGATTATTAAAACTTTTTAAGTGCTGAAAGAACACAGTTTTCTTTACCCACGTCTAACTGGAATAAAATAATTATAGAGGACTTGTGAAAAAAATGAAGTGCTATATAATTGCTGCTTATAATTATGACAGATCCATGAAATTAGTTTTAGAAACATAGAACAAGAGACATTCAAGAAAGATCCGTAATGTTTATTGAGAACTCGCTTTATGTTATGCACTGCACTGGGCATTTAAATTAGCACTAATATTTACAACTCTGCAAAGTAGGTTAATGTTGGCCGTATTTTACAGAAGAAGAAGCTGAAACACTGTTTTAAAAGATGAAGGAGAGGAATCATTATGTGGCTATAAAATACTAAAGCTACAATTTAAGCTCAGGTCTTCTGTGACTCAGCATGCTTCCTCAGAAGTCCTTTCCTGGAGCAGATAATTTTTCCCATCCATATGCTCTATTTCTAGCGACAGTTTTCATCATTTTCTTAGAAGAGGCCTCTCAGCCTTACAGAATCCCTTCCCCTTCTTCCTCCCTATACAACTAATTGTTTGTCTAACTTGGACGAAGAGAGAGGAAGCTTTAGGGACACAGTATAGGGTTACAGGCTAAAACTAAAAACCTTTATGTCAAGTGTCATGGGTCCCTAAACTAAGTTTAGTTGGCCAGTCTGTATAGCTCCTCAGTTTTTGTTCCACCTCTTTCCCATAGTTAGATCTATAATATAAAACCTGTGTTCATATTTGTGATGAAATTATCTTATTGTATTTCTTTTCATTACCACATCTCTCCTTACAAACAGAATCATGTTATATGACTCAAGTTTTGAGGATGTGAAATTGTGTGGTATTTTAAAAATACGAGTTTAAAAAAAAATCCCCTAGTTTCCCTCCTTTTCTAAAATTTCAGTTCTACCCTAGCCATTATGTTGTTCCTGTTTCTATCACATATACTCAATTAAGACTAATGTTTCTGGACTTCCCTGAGATCCCACATGCCATGCAGTACAGCCAAAAAAAAAAAAAAATTAAAAAAAACAAACCAATTTGGTATGTTTTGTAGTGCTAACAAAAAGTAGAGGACATCATTAAAACCACATTACAACTTCCTATGAAACATGCTTTGATATCACACGGTGTGGTTTATGGATCTGATCCAGTAGCTCACTATTCATGTTCTAGTTTTTATTTGCACTACTGGTTGATAATAATATGATATGGAAAAGCATCTGCTTCAGTGTCAAAATGTAACCATGACACCCACTGTTTCCTCTGCCCACTGACTTCAGGATTTCTTTCTCCACAGATGGAACTCTCTGCACTCCAGTCCATGGTGGCTGTGCAGGAGCAAGAGCTGCAGGTTCAGGCTGCTGACCTGGAGTCCCTGACCAGGACCATACAGATTAAGGAAGACCTCATAAAGGTCATTCAAAGCTTTTGAAAGACTCTTGGAAATGATTACAGCTCAGAATACCTTCACCTTCAAACAGCACTTAGATTCATTGAGTCCTGGTGCCATTGCTTGTCTTCTGGATGCAGTGCTTATTTGAGCCTCTTGGTGTTACCATATTCTCTCTGACTGGTATCAGAGTGGCTCAGATTTCATGAAGAAGCTATTGTTACTATCACAGCTTATTAATATCCCACTTAATGCATAGTAGATTATTTCAAGAGCATTTGTTCTTCTGCTGAATAGCATTTTTTTTTTCATTACTATCTTTATTACTAGTTTTTTTACTTTTAGGACCTGCAGATGCAGCTGGTTGATCCTGAAGACATCCCGGCTATGGAACGCCTGACCCAGGAAGTCTTGCTTCTTCGGGAAAAAGTGGCTTCAGTAGAATCACAAGGACAGGAAACGTCTGGAAACCGAAGACAACAAGTAAGCTATTGGAGTACAGGCCTTATTTTTACTGCAAAATAAGCAGTGAACAAGATGTCAGTTACTTATGATGGTGGCTGTTGCTGGAAGTTCATCGAGAATCTGTGCTCCCAAGTTCCCCTCCGTGGCCAGTAGCAGCCACAGGTGCTGCTTTCTAGCACGTGAGGTTCCATTGTAACTGCTGCCCCAGATCTGAACTTTCTTGAGTGCCAATCTTGTTATTAATCGAAAGACTGGTTTACCTGTACTCCTCCGTGTCTCTGTTACCATGTCTCTAGACACTAACTACTCATCTCACTCCAAACTGGCTTTAACACTACCAGTTCCCTTAAACAGGTTGCTGGTCATGCATTATCACAGGTCGTCTTCTTTCGAGCACTTTACTGTAGCTCACAGTGACACCTGTCTGTGACTGATGGATGTCTTTTCCCCAACTAGATATTAAGTTTGTCCTTAGAACCTGGCACAGAGAAGGGGCCCAGTTAATGTTTACTCAGTGGATGAAGAGCACTTGTGAGTCCTGCTGTCTGTGTCCCTCTTGCCCTGTCCTGGCTTTGTCACCCACTCCTCCCTCTTAGCCTGTCTCCTGTGTTTCTGGCTTTGTTTTCTTCTTTCTTCTTCTTCCTCCCATAGTTGAATTCTGCCTTATACAGTTTAAAAGATAAAAACTTTATGACAAATATGACATTGACTTGAAAACTGTAGCGTACTATATAGAAAGGTTAAGTCAGTAATGACATAGTGAGCTGTTTGAGTCATTGTCTGTGCTGATACCTTCTTTTGATCTCTTTCTCAGAATTAACTGTGGCTTCATGTTTCTGCTTGCGTGTTGCTTCACTTCTTTTTCCCCTCAGTTGCTGCTGATGCTCGAAGGACTGGTAGATGAGCGGAGTCGGCTCAATGAGGCCTTACAGGCAGAGAGACAGCTCTATAGCAGTCTGGTGAAGTTCCATGCCCATCCAGAGAGGTGAGAGAGTGACTGCATTTTTTCCTTTTATTCCTCATTATGTGAAGATGCCTACAGCTTACAAAGTGGGAAGAAAAAGAAAGTGGACCATTACTGGAGTCCAGTTTGTCATTCATTTTATGGATTCCTCTGAGCCTCAGCGTCTAAATTAAGTCAGGAATACTTCCTGTTTCATGTAGTTATTGCAAAGATCAAATGAGAATACATGTCAGGTGTCTCAGTTAGTACCTTGCATGTAGTAAGAACTTGTATATTTCTTTCATTTGTCTGCTCCTTGTCCTATTAAAGGCTGCTTCATTATATTCTAATAATAAGAGTAAGACTATTAAGGGCCCTGATATTCACTGAATGTCAGTGAAGAAAATATATTTGTTGTTATGGCTACTATTACTGCAGGATTACCAATAGCCATCATGATGAATCTGTTTTCCTGTACCTCTTAATTTTTGGTCATATATATTATTATCTTTCTGGTACATTTTCTGTTCTCTTTATTTTTTTTCTTGTTTTGCCTTCCCTCCTAGCCCCTTTCTTTGTTTCCTAATTTTTATTTTTGTCACTCTTCAGCTTTCTCTAATGTATTGCTGAGTTAAATTTGTTTTCTATCTCTTTCAAGAAAATGAAGGCAGAGGAAGGGTATGATAGGACCACTTGTGTTACTTGTTAAAGAATCTGACTCTTTGTGAACTGGATTCCTTCTCAAACTGTAAAGTTTGGTTAACAAATGACAAAACATACATCTTCAGTAGCAACCAACCCTACTTGGCTCAACATGAATTCAGTTTACAGTTAGTTTTTCCTGGGTTTTGGTTTTTCAGAGAAGGCAATGGCACCCCACTCCAGTACTCTTGCCTGGAAAATCCCATGGACGGAGGGCCTGGTGGGCTGTAGTCCATGCGGTCACTAAGAGTCGGACACGACTGAGGGACTTCACTTTCACTTTTCACTTTCATGCATTGGAGAAGGCAATGGCAACCCACTCCAGTGTTCTTGCCTGGAGAATCCCAGGGACGGGGGAGCCTGGTGGGCTGCCCTCTATGGGGTCGCACAGAGTCAGACATGACTGAAGCGACTTAGCAGCAGCGACGCATTCAGTTAGAAAATGAAATTTCTCCTAGTAACCTTATAGTGGTGTTAGCTAAATATTAGGAACTATAATTTTATGTCAGATTGGCCCAGAATCTCGGATAAAAGGACAAACTTTACAGAAAGCAGACCTTGCTAGTCTACCAGCAATGAACAGAGGTGCCACAACAAAGACCACATTCATTGCCTGTATTCTAGAGACACAGTAAAATGTGTCTCCTAGAGTCTCATGGCTCAGAGTGGCACTGTTGGCTCTTTGGAAGCATTTATGGACTCATTATGGGCTTCCCTGGTAGCTCAGTGGCAAAGAATCTGCCTACAATGCAGGGGACACAGGTTCGATCCCTGGGTCCAGAAGATCCCCTGGAGGAGGAAATGGCAACCCACTCCAGTATTCTTGCCTGGAAAATCCCATGGACAGAAGAGCCTGGGGGGCTACAGCTGTGCGGTTGCAAAAGAGTCAGACACGGCTTAGCAACTAAACAACAACAATGGACTCATTACATTGATGGCTAATTCATTTTCCTTCCATGTGTGGCATGTTTAATCAGCTCTGAGAGAGACCGAACTCTGCAGGTGGAACTAGAAGGGGCCCAGGTGATACGCAATCGGCTAGAAGAAGTTCTCGGAAGAAGCCTGGAGCGCTTAAGCAGGCTGGAGACCCTGGCCGCCATTGGAGGTGGGGAACTGGAAAGTGTGCGAGTTCATCACGAGCATGGCTTCTGAGCACTGGCGGGTCAGACTGCAGCCCGGGATGGAGACCCTTGTGTGCACTAACCAGAGAGCCCTGTCTGAACTAAACGGTGACTTACTAATGCTAGAACTGGCACAAGTGGCATCACCTGTGAGGTGAAACTCATTTTAGTCTACCTGTATTTCACTGTGCGTAACTGTCTCTAAGTTGAATGGTGGAGCTTACAAGGTATATTTGCACACTCTAAATCATTCCATTTTAGTTTCCTCACCCCCCCTTCCTTCTTTTCCCTTATCCCTTCTATGGGCCAATAAAGTTTATTCCTCCCCCACTTCCACAATCCATTTCATATATTCCATATCATGTCATAAATGCATGTGTGTGTATTTTTTTTGCCATTCGATCAACTCCTGCTCTTTGAGTGAGCAATTTTTTAATCAAAGGTTCAAGATGAGAGAGAGAGAGAGAATGAGAGTCCGTAAGAATGACTCTGCAGAAATGGTATAATCCTTAGAAGGTAATCAAAGCTAAGACTTGCAGTAGTAGACTGAAAGTATTGGGAAGGCCAAGTTAAAGAGCAGAGGCAAAGACTGTTAAAACATTTATAGTAAACCTTTACCTCTAATATTGTTTCAGAGTTGATTATTGAATGACAGTGAAAAGAGATTAGATGCAGGTTAAATTAATTTTTTTTTCTTTAAATCAAGCATATAATATTTAGTCAGAACATAACTTTAAGGAAGCTCCCAGGTCTTTCAGGGTCAGAATTCTCCACATAAAAGGATAATTTCAAATGTAATGTCCCTTTCAAGTTCAGTATTTCACCAAATAACTCATTATGGTCAGAATAGCCTACTTCTTGTAATTTTTTCATTGGTAGTGGCACTAGTTGGAGTACTATATTTTTGGCTTTTTAGTGCTTTTGCATTTCTCCATATTAAAACAACTAAGGCTTCTGGCTTTGATGTGTTTGAATGGTTTAGAAAGAAATGTCACACATCTTTCTAGGTTTTGGTCATTGTCTCAGTGTTTTGTTATTGCAACATGATGGCAGTCAGAAAGGAGGCCCTTTAGATTATACTTCTGGTATCTTAAATATCAATGTAATTGATATCTTAAATATCAATAAAAAATAACAGTAACCAAGGTTACTTTGGAGGTTTGCAAGCTCCTGAGATTTGTTATTTCTGCTGGGTATAATTTTCCTAGCTTAGAAGCTGAAGTTTCAGATTTTAAACATGGAATTTGGAACTAGGGATTGGGGCTCTTTAGCACCATAAATGGAACTGAGTACCCTTTCTAAACTACGTGAAGCACAATGGTTTTTCTTTTTTCCCTCCCATTTTTTTACATGATATTTTACTTCTTTCACATTCATGTGCTGACATGGCTTGTTTACATTCTAAATTCTGTCCAAGTTTCTGTAACCTCAGCAACACCTGTAACAGAGCATCACTCTAACGTGGACAGGGAAGAAAATATTTTCCTGGAGAAACACCCTGGAATTCTCTGATTGAGTAATTTGCAAAAGATTGTTAGCCGTAAGCTTCCTCTTAGATGGAAATGCTTTCCAGTTTTAATGGGCTTGCTTCGAAGGGAAAAGGCATCATTTAATAAAGGAGATAGGAAGTATAAGCCGAATCATCCATTTTTTTCTTAGTCTTCCAATTTTTAGTGACCCGTTCCTGCACAAAGGTTTTTGTAACATTCTAGAAGTAAAGAAACAGATAATCAAGCTGTAGAAACATCAACCCACCAACTAGCCTGTCATATGATTACAAGGCATTTAGGAAATGTCTTTTCTTATTTTTACTAATAGACCAGTGGTGCTAAGTTTCCTGTTAAGATTCAACCATGGGTGATATTTGGCTTCTAATGGCTCATAGAGATTACAGTAATTTAGGTAAGCTACTACTTCCGTTTCTGTCATCCTACAAGAGTAGGCATTTCCCTTGTTATCTTGAACAGTTGCTAAATGTCAGAAATGTTAAGGTAGTGGAATGAATAATGAGAAACCCAACTTCCTACCAAAAAATTAACAAAATACATAGATTGGGGGAGAAAGTAAATGAACTCTAGTCCTGATTTGGATCCTGAAAAGATGGAGTAACTTGTTCTGTAGTTTCTTACCTTTGATATTGGTCCTTAGGAAACATTTTAGAAAGTTAAGGGATTTAGTGGCACAGAAATTAGAAGTTTGATCTTAATACCATAGATGTGACTAAAAGCTGGTTCTGACTTTCTGGTCTATATAGTTGGAATAAGGCTTGTGAACAGTGCCAACTGGAGAGAGTTTGCCAGTCTAACAATTTTGTGTGATATTTTGGCATCTTATTAGAGAATATGGTTCTAATGAATTTTGCTCTGTATCCCGCAGGTAGTTGATGCTTTGGCCCCTTCATTCATGTACTCGTATTTAGCATGCTATAATAAGATTCCACTCCCTCCTTAGGAGCGCAGACCTTTTCTTTTACTGAATTGTTCTACCTTTGCCAGGAGTTTTTCAATATTACAGTAACTTTAGATAAAGCCTTGTGTGCTTATAGAACCTTGTGTTTGAAGGGGGAAAAAGGTGAAATAAAATGGAGTTAAATTCTCACTCAGACTATGCTTAATTGGAAACAGAACTTAAATTCAGAAGAATCTGAATTTGGTAGATTTGATAGTATTGATAGATTTGGTCTTTCACATATTTCCTTTCTGGTTGTAATGGTTGTAAGAGGTCAGGGTAATTGAAGTCTATATAGTTTTTAGGAACTAAAGAGTTGAAAAGGACCTCCAAGAAGATTTATATAATGAGTGAAATGGAAGTCCTTTTGATAGATATTTCCTTTAAACTCTTTTCTATTACAGGATTAAACTGTATCATTGAAGTCTGATCATTGATAATACCTAGTATAAATCAGCATTTTCTGGTGTTCTCTTTTTAACTATTTAGTCAACTTACAGTAACTTTTTTGAAAAGGCCTGATGGGACTGTTTTAATATTGTCAGCCTTTAACTCTTATCCTTAACCCCCCTCGCGCCCCCTCCCACACCCACTTCTCTTCATTCATTTGTGGACAGCAGCAGTATTTTCATTTCTTCTGCTTCCTCATTTGTATTTTTAAAAGATTTGTCTTTGTCATTATGTACAGTCAGAGATCTGTGAAAGAGCAAGAAAATCTTGACCTGAATAGGATAGTAGATCCAAGCCGTAAGTTTCCTGAGGAGGTTCTTTAGTTTATTCTACTTGCACCATTTATACCTAAATGACCCCAGTGGCAGATTTCTATAAAAGGCCTATCACTGTTATGCTTGCTTACACTTCTAATCCAGTGTCTGGTTGAGAAGTTTGGCTCACAGCTTCAAAACAGTTCAAGAAAATTGATTTCAGTTCTCTCTGCTTCAGTCATCTTCTTCCTCTCTCTGCTTCAGTTGAATCTAGAATCCTCTGATTAGGACAAGGAGAAACAGATCAGATTACACCCCAAATTGCTCCTGTCATTGAGGTATAAGTGACCTACCTAAAATCACTTCCCTTTGGAGTGTAAGCCCTAGAGGAAACAGTTGTTTAATACCTTTGCTTTCTTTGAGCTAGTATTAGAAAACTCTGGTTCCTGTTGATATGATCAAGTTATTGTTTTCTGACTTACTGGTCATTTTCTTTCTTTCTTTCTTTTTTTTTTTTTGAAGTCACAGAATCTTCACATCCCTGAAAAACTTAAGTTGCTTCTTCAACTAGGGTCTCACTAGTAACTCTGCAGGTTTGCAGCCAATGTGCAGGGATATGTGACAAACTTTGTAGAGAGTAGGGAAGGAATATAGTGACTCACACACTTTTAAAGTCCATTTTCCATCCTGCCTTGTAGAAATGGTACTAGAGGTGTGATAAGTGAAATTAGCTTTGGTTTTCAGATACTAATATCCTGTGAGACACAAACATTTAGAGAATTTTCTCTCATTTCTCTTTGAGGTGAAGCTCAGAGAGCTTTTATTCTTCTACCTTTGGTACTGCAGAATCATTTGTACTGCAGAAAAAATAGCTGGAGATACGAAGTTTATATTAGGCAACCCAATAAGAAAAACAAGGAATGAGTCCACAGGCCAGGAGGGCAGAATAATTTCTTTGGGGTGATAGTTTCTATTGTCTTAAAGCATTTTAGAATATGGATTTAAGCCACCTTGTCACTAGGCATTTGGAGCAATTAACTTTAAGTCATTTTTATTACAATTAAAAGACAATCATATAGATTGTAAGTAGTGTGAGTATTGACAGAAGGTAAGTCCTCAACTTCTTCCCATATCATCACTGAGCCAGGATAAATTTCCCAAATAAAAAATCAGTGTTTGCAATTTGCTTCCAACAAAGGATGGGAAGCGGAAGAGAGACATTAAACTGTAGTGCTAACAATACTAATTTTATCAGATTTCAAATAAGAGTAATTAAACTTATAAAGTGATATACTAATTCTTTTTGCATTACTTTCCCTTTTTGTTATTTAAAGTCAAATTCCAGAAATAAAAATCTTTATCATACTGTTTTCTTCTTGCTAAAGCTGGAAGGACAAAATAAAAAGTTCAGCAACATCAGAAAATGTTTGATCTAAAATAATAATGAAGAGTATGGTTGTTAAGTACATGAACCAAACCGACTTCCTTGTTCCCTTTGAGAACTCATGATTGTCCAGCAAATGCATGTAGATTTGTTTTTAGTGTATAACATGAATAGACAGTGCTTCCTTTTGCAATTTCAAAATAATTGCTTTGAAATACCCCTCTCACTCTGTAAACTTTAGTGGCATGTGTATATACAAGTATGTTTTATAAACCATGAATTTGTGTGTTTCCACTAAGTATGATCAATTTGATAATAAAAGCAGGTTTACTTTTTACCACTTAAAGTTTTGATCTTAGGGCTGTTGAGGAAAATGTGATTCATAACAATTTAGATGAAGAAGGAAGTAACATGTTACATCCAGTAACTGGGCACTAGATCCTTTTAGGCCTATTTACCCACCAAAACAAGCTGTAAGTTTTCATTTCTTCATGGCACTGTGTTGTGTTAAACTGTGTTAACATTTGTGCTAGCATGGAGCATGTACTTTTCTATATATAAGTGTTAGAATTTCAGCTATTTTAGTTGAAACACAAAATTGTTACTTATCCAATAAAAGTATCAAAGGCCAAACAGTAATTATTTGGTTTCATTCTTAAAAGATTAATGAGAAAAGTAGAGAAAGCTCTTTATCTTTTTTTTCCCCTTATAGGAGAACCAGTCTATTGATGATTGTACTAAAACTCCAAGTTAAATAAGGCTCTGAAATAAGTGAATGCCTTTGTATTTATTTAACTAAAGGAAGGAAGCAGAAGAAACCTGAATTTTTCTACTCTCAAGGAAATGAAGCTAAAGAAACGGCATTAAACTTCCCCTAGAAATGTGAAATGGATTACTTTACCTTAAAAAACCCTTCCTGCTCTGCTTGCTGAAGGAGAGTAGTGGAAAGTGGGATGAAAGTTTGAGGAGCCTATTGTTATGAGCTATCCGGGAGATAGTGAAAGACAGGGAAGCCTGGCATACTACAGCTCATGGGGTCTCAAAGAGTCAGACACAGCTGAGCAACTGAACAATTGTTATGATGGGTGGTGCTGTCCCTGTGTATGTTCTGGAAAGGTCTGTTTCTTGTGTTCTTTGAGGAACAAAGAGATCATAGAAGGAAGAATTCCTTGATATTACAGAATTTTAAGTCACTGAAAACAGTTGCCTTCTGAATTATAAGCTTGTAAGCTGGAAGGGTACCTAAGAGATACTGTGATTTAAAGACAAAGATACACCATAAAGGAACTTGACTGCAGACACGTGTTTTGTTGTTTTTTTTTTTCCCCTAGCTACTTTGGTTCTAATATTAGAATGTCTAGTTAAAGAATTTTATTTCTCAGGAGAAGCTTATGGAAGACTCTATGAAATCTTAGTTTTCTTATGGTTCTAGAAGGGAATGGATGCAGGTAAAATTGCCGTTTGATAGGAGACCTTTTTTCTTTGATCCTCTCATGTAGGATCATAATATTTAAGTCATCAATAGTTGGTTCATGAGGTGAACAGGTGAAAGTTCTTATAATTTCATGGTACAGTGCCTAAGAGTGAGAGGGAGGTGGGCCTGGAGGACATAAAGAGCCTGGCACTGACGGAAAAACAGCCAGGCACTTGTTACTGCAAACTTGTTCATGCTATAAAGTTTAGCTCTTTAAATCACGTTTCAAAATTAGTCAGCTATGACTCCTGTGTTCTGAGTAACTTTATGGGAAAATATTATTCCTTTTCTGTTTGTTGCATATAAATGTCTTAAAAAGAACACAAGAATGACCGTAGAGTAGAATTTGGAGAAAATGGTCTTGTTGCAGCCCAGTTGGGGCTCATTACTGAAGAATTAAAATAACACTTCATGACTTTCCCTCAAGGCTTATTTGTGCATGGTGGAGTTTTAAGGAGTTATTATTTAATGATGATTAATCCTATTTGTTAAAAGACCTATTCAAGAGTTCATCTTAATCTACTGATCTGTGTTTTTTTCAACTGTCTTGCAAAGTAGGAAGAACTTAAAAGAGTGTTACTTCAAACCTCCATAGTGAGCAGTGAAGAGGTAGACTTAAGATCAAATAGACTTAAGATCATCCCCTGAAAACACTGTTGTTGTTTGGTCACTCAGTTCTGTCTGACTCTTATGACCCCCATGGACTGTAGTCCACCAGACTCCTCTGGAAGTCCATGGGATTTCCCAGGCAAGAATACTGGAGTGGGTTGCCATTTCCTCCTCCAGATCTTCCCGACCCAGGGATCAAACCTGTGTCTCCTGCATTGGCAGGCGGATTCTTTACCACTGAGTGTTCTGTTGAGTACATTTAGGTTCTATGCCCTTTTTCAACTCTCTACTTTCTAGCACATAAACCAGTTTGCCAATAATATTGTAAAATAGTAATAATAAGGAATATACTGAGTGTATGCCAAGCACTGTTTCAAGCACTTCAAAGGCACCAAACCCTTTATAGCTGAAAAGTGTATGGAGTGGATATTACTATTAACCCTAAGAAGTGAGGGAACTAAGTTATGAAAAGGATTTGTCTAAAGTCACGTAACTAATGATGCAAGCAGAAATCTAACCTAGACAAACTGGCTCTAGAGTTCATGTTCTCAATAAGTATGCCATCCTCAACTTAAAAAGCACAAAAGTATGACTTTTTGCCTCTGTGATAAAAAAGACCTTATATTTTCATACCACTTAAATTTTGCCCAAAGATTTTAAAGTATTGTATTTTAGAAGTTTATTTCTATGTACTTTATAGAGTCAGATAGTTGATAGAAAATAATGCTTCAAGAGAGGGAAGTTTTGGTAGCACCTCCTTCTGTGTGATTCAGGGCCTTGAAACTCGGGAGAACCACAACTTGAGAACTATTATTGAAGCCTCAAATAAAAGTTTTTAATAAAATTTCCAGTCTAACATGTAAAACTTACCCTGGAGATCGAGAGGCAAGTTAAATTTGAATGAACAGGTTCTTAGCTTTCAATAGTTCTAAAGATGGCAGAACATTTTATTTCATATTTATCAAACATTAGCAATAACTTCATCAGTATAAAGTATAGCACCTTTAAATTAGAAATTTATGGTTCTGAGAAGTGTTTTGTTGCTTTGTAAAAGCTTAGAAAAGGGTATTCTCCACCAAAGGGAAGTTCTTACTGTCATTTTAAAAACCAGGAATGGTAACAGCAGAGGCTGTCTACTGTAAACTTATGGGTAGGACTTTGTGTGGGATAAATTATTTCAATATTTTATATATATATATTTTTTTAATTTATCCCTCAAACAAACACATTCAAAAAATCCTTTTGCATTCAAATTAGTAAAGGCTGAGGTACCTGTCAAGCTGCCCTGAAGGAAGTACCGCAGACTGCTGCTGCTGAGAAAATGAATAAGGAAAACAAAACCCCTATGCAGTAGAGTGTCAGGATGAAATGGGCATTTTTGCTTTGTCTCCGTTTAACTCTTGATGAAGTCAAAATCATGGTATCCTGCCCCAGAGTGAATTAAAGAGAGAACATTATTAGAAAGGCAGATGTGGCATCAGAAAGGTCGACAAAGGTAAGTGGAGGGCAGAAAGGGTTAGACAGAAGCCTTCAAGGCCAGTGACAGTCACCCTTTCTAATCTTCACTTACCTTACTTCTGGAATCCTGTTCAGGAATCATCGTAGGATGTGAGCCCAGTGTGGTATGGTGGGGGTGAGAATCCTGACCTCACAGAGCTGAACTTTCTTCAACCACAGGATTATTCTTTTCAACACTCAGAAGGGAAACAATATGAAAAGTGTGTTTTTTAAGTCTGTCACTGAGTGGAACAATTCATTTTCTTTGTAGAAAAAGAAAAAAAGGTTCTGATCTCTATATTGTTCAAGGAACAGTGAACAATAGTGTTCAAAGTGAGCATAATACAACACAGTTGTCCTCAAGTGAATTAGCACCCTGGGTTCAATGAGTTCCCAAAGCAGCCACAGCTTAGGAAGTGTGTTCATTCACCTCTAGAAAACCAGTGTCCTGAATGAGATGGTTCTGGGGCTGGTTTAAAAAAGTAAGTATTGGAAATCTCTGTTGTACAGCAGTCTGCCACAGAGCTCTAAAGATGCTGAGTGGTAAAGGTGTCCCCTTGTGAGCAGGGCTTTGCTGAATAGGGTACTGCCTTGGTCCAAGGTGAACACAACATTCACGGTAAAGATCAGCAAATGAGTCATAAAATTAAGCTGTTAGGACAACATGCTTTTAGTACTTTTTCATGAGATTGGCTGGGGCCATTGCAAGTACCCTGGCATAACCTTGCAGATGCCGAGAGATGGAGTGTAGGTGTGAGCTGGCCTGCTCATCTTACCTGTAGAGGGTAGTGAATGCTCATTATTTATGCAGAGCCTTTCATTCATGGTGTGTGAGCTCAGGAGCAGGTTCTCTGCTCTTGGAGGAGGAGACAAAAATCTGATTTGTCACCAGAAGGAACAGTGAGTGGTCTCTGCCTGAAAGTCCAGAGACTTGCCATCTTGGCATAGCTCTTATACAGGGCTAGCTATAGCTATGTAACTGTGGTCAAGCCACCTAATCTCTGAGGCTCAGGTTACTCAGTGGCCAGAAGAGGAGTTGTAACAGGTTGGTTTCTGAGGCCAGGGTCAGAACTGGATCTCAGGGTTCTCTAACTTGTGCAGGTTCTGTAAGACCCAAGGAGTATCAACGATACATTTTCTTTGGTGTCCAGATGAATTAACCATTATAAATTCCTACATTTTCAGAAGAAATCAGTAATGTGAGTGATAGGTCTTAATCTAAAATTTGATGAACAGTCTTATTTTTACAGATGTGGAGAAGAAGGAACACCCTATATTTGTGCTGTCTGAAATGGCAGCCACCAGCCAAGTGTATGACTATTTGAATTACATTTAAAAAGATAGACAGACAAACATTGGGACTGTTATAAGCAAAAAGCTTAATGAAAATTCTTTTAAGCAGTATCCATAGTTTCAGATACAAAATTATGAATAGTGTTTGTATTGCTACTAATTCTCTCAGTGCCAGCCAGAATTTCTTCAAACAGATTAGACATAACAGGATAATATTTTTATAAAAGAATATTTTACTTTTAGACGTTTGAAAAAAAATCATTTCCCCGGGCTCGGTAGCCACGTGTGACTAGTGTCTACTGAACTGAACAGCAGAGGCATAAAATTGCAAAAGCTTCTGTCGGTCAGCACTGCCCTAGACGTATATCTAGACCATGAACTGCAGCTACTTGTCCCTTGGTGTGGGGCATAGATGTTTGTGTACCAGGGTGACTGTGTTCATTTTTGGTGAGTGAATGAATGGATTAAATTCCTTTTAGACAAAATGGTGCGAGAAACCCTTCAGGCACAGGATGTTGGCATTGGACAAGGGTTTGAGGGCGATGGGAGGAGGGGAGGTAAGAGGAGGGGGTTAGGAAACGGCTGAACCATTCTCGGCCCTGGAGCTGGACTAGACCTCAGCTGCTGTAGGACAGAAGACCCTTGCAGGAAGGTTCCTCATCGAGGTAATCACCCCATGCACGACTGATCCCAACAATGGAAACGTGGGAGGAGCAGGGCTGCCCCGATACCAAGGAAATCGGGGACCCTCTCCGCACTCAGTGATGGGAAAAATTTGTCACATTGGGTCCATGTCACAATAGGGAAAATTATTACATAGGGGCAGGAAGGAAATAATTCAGGGTTTCTGGAAATAAGTGAGAGGGGTAACCACTTAGTCCGGCAGTCTAACAGCTGTGCAGTTGAAGCCAGCTTACCTTTTGAGGTTTAAGCTGGAGTGTTAGTAACAAAGTATCAGTGATGACTTTTCTACAGTGTTGGTGCTGCCTTCCCTGTCCGCCCTTCTGGCAAGGGGACCACTCTGGAGGGAAAGGAAGAAATCAGAGGTGGATGGCAAAATGAGTGTAATCTAAGCTGCTGTCTGGAAGGCACCTGCGAAGGGAGTCACCTTTCTCTTCTGGACCCACTCCTAGGTACAGCTGCAGGGGACGACACGGAGGATGCGAGCACGGAGTTCACCGACAGTATCGAGGAGGAGGCTGCACACAACAGCCACCAGCAAGTAAGTCCAAGCTAGGTCCTGGGGTCCCGGGGTGGAGGGCTCAGAGCCCTTCAGGGACTGGTGGTCTCCTGCAGCCACCGTGGGCCTGGCGTGAGAAGCTCTCTTTGTGCATAAACCACTTCCCTGTCTTCTTCCTGCTCTCCCCAAGTTTCCCAGCCACCTTTCCAACCCCCATTCTCACTCCATTTTTCTTTCCAATCCACCCTTTTTGCTCCTTGTATCTCGTGCTCCTGCTCCCTGCCCCTTCCTGTCCTCCTTTGCCCCTATGTACCATCTATAGCTATAGCTTCAGAAGGATTTTTACTCACAACAAAACCATGGACACTTACCATCTTGGGCTTTTGTAACCGAAACACATCCCAGAAGACAGTCACCAAAGGGCCACTTGGGGAGGTGGCAGGCCTGGCCCCTGCTTCAGGAGAGTCCTCTCTGAGGAACTACAGAGGACTGGAATGCCTCCAAAACCAGGCTCATTCTCGGGGAAGTCTCACTATATAAAAGAGAACTTTGTTGGGCACCTGACTGCTCAAGTGGTGATGAGTCAGTGACCAGCAGATGACACTTCAAGAGCAAGCCCTGGTCGGACCTCAGAACGTGGTACCCAAGGCTGAAACATTGTTCTCATTGACCAGCAGTGAAAGTGTAACCAGCATTTTCTCGAGTTCATGGGTAGAATGTCCTGGACTTCAGTCACCAAGAGTGATCCCATAGCATCCACTGGAACGCCTCTGTGTCTTCACCTTGCCCAGGGACATTTGGCAATCCCATGTCCTAAAGGGACCGGGCGTATAGATTTTTTCAGGAGCAAGTGGATCATTGGTATCTGTCGTTCTGCAGAAGCAGCTGGGTGTTTCCAGAGATAGCTTCCTTGGAGCAGTTGGAAAACTGGGGGGGAAATGAGTCTGCCTCTTCATCTCCTGCACAAGAAAAAGACGTGGCACATATAATAATCCTACAGAAAGACCCACTTGAGCAGGACCCAAACCTCACAGGATTGGGCACAGTCTTTGACTCTTGAGGACATAAGCAGTTGTCTGAAACACCTCCCGTTCTCAACACAGTTTCTCTACCTTCTACCAAGACCCTCTTTGTGTTGCTCTAAACACACCTGGCCCTAACTTCTCCCTTGAGTTCCTGCATGAGCTCCACTTCTCTTTTTGCTTGGACAGCTTGTGAGTCCTCCTAACCAATGCTTGTAACTTTAATTATGTGCTCCGTTGCCCCTCTGGGCCAATCCCTCGCCTCGCCTCTCACTCCCTGATTGCACTGAGGATCTTGGGTGGGAGAGAAGGGTCTGCAGGATGTGAAAGTATCCACTCTCACACGGAGCTTGACTGGGATGTCAGCTGTTAAGCTGACACTGATGGTTATTAACTTCAGAGTATATGAGCAGGAGCCGGAGATATGGAAAGAGCCAGATGTGGTCCAAACTATGCGTGATAGTTCTCTACTCTGATTCTCAGTTATAGGCAGACTGGTTTGTAAAGTCACTTCTTCCTCAACCTTCTTTTTCCTATAGCTGAGAGTGGAGAAATGATCAGACTACATTTTGAGGTCAGTCCAACCCTGGAATAAATTGTTACACTGGGGCATTTGTACTTGCCTTGCAGTGTCTTCCCCATCCCTTGGCATGTGTTCAGTTGCTTCAGTCGTGTCCGACTCTTTGCAACCCCATGGACTGTAGCCTTCCAGGTTCCTCTGTCTATGGGATTCTCCAGGCAAGAATACTGGAGTGGGTTGCCATTTCCTTCTGCAATCACTTGGCATAGGAGATACTTAATAAATTAGACAAGTAGTTATCTGTTGGATGAAAGAATATCTTGGGTAAGCACTGTTTTTCTTTGCATCTCCTTTCCTTGAGAGTCAATCTTCAGTTCTGGGAAGGAGGTATGTGAAATCATTGTAAACTTACAGCAAGTTTTCTGAAGGTTGTGGGCATGGTTCTTCTGCTACCAATTCAATAAAGCTTGTTTTGTCATAACTGTCTTGTGTCCAGATTCTCAAAAATGTATCTGCTTGTTTCCAGGGAACTGGTCCCTTAAGGTTGTGCTCTGAGCTTCTCCTAGTTATGTCCTTGGGAGTAGACCTTATTCTCAACACCAAGCTCCCTTCCTGCCTCAGGCATACACACACGTCCCCTTATAAACATATCCATCCAACTTTATGTTCCTTTTAAGGCAAGAACCAACTCTTGGCCAAAGCATATTGCTCCATCTTTATTTTTGGACTCACCCTCCTCAGGAAGTTTCAGGTCTGGCCATAATGGTAATTTCCCCCAGGTACCTCTCTCACAATTCCATTCTCAATCAAATGTAAAATCTATAATACCTAGGAAATCCTGTGAAAGAAACTAATCATCATTGTCTTTCTTCATTTGAACTTTTGCAATAGAGAAAACTAATCAACAGTCACAAATGCAAAGGAGAGAAAGGCAGTGATGAACTTGAAAAAGGGTCATTTTTAATACCTTAATGCTGTCTGAGAACTGAATACATTGTGGGAGGTATGGAGCAATAGGGCTAAAACAAAGCCATTCTATTCAAATAAGAGATCAGGTTTGCACATTGACTTCTGTGGGGCAAATGGAAAAACCAGCACACCAAAAAGTTGAATTATAAAATGGAAGCAATAGAACAGAAAAATTAGGAAATGAGAAAAACAACAACAGCAACAATAATTTATGCGATATAATTAACAATAGAACCAAAGGATTCATACCACTATTGCATACACTGACACCCTGGGGTTTTGCTTGAGGAAAAACAATAGAAATATTAGCTTCCCATAGATGATAAAGAAAAAATAATTAAAATGCTAGATCCAGAATCACTTTTCATGCATTTACATTTAAAATTTAAAGACAAAGCAGCCAAAATAAACTCCCTTGGACATTGAAATATGAAAAGTCAGATTAGCCTGGGAACAAATCAGATCTCTGTTTTCTCATTTAAAAGTAAGAAATCAGACCAGATAAACCATATGGTCCATTCTGGTATTAACATTCCATGTGTCTTATTTTCTCTTCATGTACACCTGTGGTGGGTTCATTTTGATATTTGGCAAAACTAATACAGTTATGTAAAGTTTAAAAATAAAATTAAAAAATAAATAAATAAATAAATAAATAAATAAAATAAAGAAAGCCAGTGTATTTAAATCAATAAAAGATAACATACATCCAGAAGGCACTTAAAAAATAGATGGCATCATTAAAATTAGACATTATTTTTAAGCAGAAGGAACCCTTAAGGTTTCCCTGGAGTAGGAAATGCCAACCCGCTCCAGTATTCTTGCTTGGAAAATTCCATCAAGAGAGGACCCCTGTCTTTGGGGCCCCAAAGAGTCAAACACAACTGAGCAACTGAGCACCCTTTATTAACAGCAAAGAATAACTGTGTCCATATGCAAGGCTGATGGCAGTGTTTATTTTAGGTAAGTTAGTTGCAAAGAGTTTATGTAGAAAGATAATGTCACATAATTTAAATGAAAGGTTAGGTCATAAGCTTTCAAAAGTGGTTTTATCCAGTCCTCCTCCTTCATTTTGTCCCAAGTGCTTCGTGGCACATGCAGGGATGGCCATCAGTCTAAGCCTGGCAGCAGAGCCATAGAGACATTCTCAGGAGCCTCCCAGATCTCAGGCTTACAGCTGCAGGTGGGATTGGTGCTGGGAAATGAGCACACGTGGGCAGCTTCTCCTTTCTTCCTTGAGAGGGCGGAACTTGCACATCTCTTCACAACCTCCAGTGCTGTGCTACTAAACGCTTTACACATACACACCATGAATCAACCCCACCACACACCTGAAGCCTAGATTTTAACATGCTGTTACGAGGTCCAAAGCAACAGTCAGTGGCTTTGAGCCAAGCCAAGCAGATCTATTAATCACTGATTCATTTAAGCTCCTCTGAGCCCTGTTTTGTTCAATATATTCCTGATCTAATTGAAGGAATCAAGTATATAATTAATTCTACAAGTCATTCCTAATCAAGTGGCCAAAGAGTCGGACACGACTGAGCGACTGATCTGATCTGACATGATTTATGGAGATGCACATAAATATTTTGATGATGATTGTAAGTGGTCCTTTGTAGCCAGAATGAATTTGTGACAGGTACAAGTCAGTATATTTATAGAGAGAAAACATGACCCAGAAATAGCTGTGTGGAGAGGTGGAAAATTGGGAGGTCAAAATCAACTTGAAGTTAAGCAAAACCCCAAAATGCTGCCGCTGAAAGGAAAAAGAAGCCATTATAACATTGGGATATAAAATTAATATTTGACAGGAAAGAAATTCATGTACTAAAATAATTGGTCATACACTAAGTAGATTATCATACTTGGGTTTTGGTTTCTTTAAAGAGCATGATGAAAAAGCTGGAGAGGCCCCTAAGACAAATAGTAAAAAAGTTTAAAAGTTAAAAAATTGTTATTTGAGGAAAAAACCATACAGTCTGCTTTTGTTAAAATCTTAAGGAGTAACTTCAAGAGTATCTTCAAAAACCAAATTGTTTCTGCTTGTTTTCTTCTCACTTGCTTAGATCTGTAGAGACACTTTGGCTGGCAGCACCACCACAGAGTGTTAGCCAACAGGGAAGGTGGTTGCTAGACAGGTGGCCTCATTTTATTTTATTTTTAAAATATTTTATTCAACTTTCTGTTTTATATTGGGGTATAGCCAATTAACAATGTTGTAATAGTTACAGGTGGACAGCGGAAGGACTCAGCCGTACATGTACATGTATCCATTCTCCCCCAAACCCTCCTCCTATCCCATCCCATCCCATCTAGGTGATCTCAACTTTAACTTCTCACCAACTATAGATTGTGATTCTCCTGCTGCCAATGAAATTAGTTCCTTTGTCTTACCTGTAACTCCACCCATACCCCATTTCTCTGGTTATGACTCCTGAGTGCCCAGATCCTTCCTCATAATCATCCTTGTCAGAGTCTGAGTTACAGACCCAGCCTCAGGCTTTGAGCTCTGGTATCTTAGCCATGATATTTGCAATCAAGGGCTCGAGTGTTGTGGAACTGATGAAGCTTTTTGTCTTGTAAGAAGGCTCCCAAGGAACTCTGTCCCCCCAGAAAGAGAAGAATCAAGAGCATCCACACTCTCCAGTCCTCTCTAAACCTCATCTGTTCGCATTTGTTTTAAGTTTGTTGTGTGCTTGTGGTTTTTCCTCACCCACCTGTGCAATTTCTTCCTGCTGCCCATGGCAAAAATTCTCCCTGCTTGTGTGGTGCGTCCTCTCACCCAACCCAGTCTCCAGGGATCCTATGGTTGGGAAAGTCCTAGGAGAGAGGTCTACCTTTTTTGGTCCCTTTAAAGGCTGCCTTTGTGCTCTGATGTTCCTCATAGATCCTCTTAGTGAACTAACTTCTTTAAACCATGGTTTTCTTTCAGCTCATCAAGGTGGCGTTGGAGAAAAGCCGGGCAGCTGTGGAGATCCAGAATGTGTCTCTTGCTCCTCCTTCCCTGACAGGAGGGGACAGTAACAGGGGTCTTCAGGAGGAAATGCTCCACCTGAGGGCTGAAATTCACCAGCACTTAGAGGAGAAGAGGAAAGCTGAGGGGGAACTGAAGGAGCTAAAGGCTCAAATCGAGGAAGCAGGATTCTCCTCTGTGGCCCACATCAGGTAGGACGTGCCCCAGAGAAGAGGAACCTGCTGATTGAGAGGCTGCTGTAGCCAAGGGACCACATTGCTGCAGCCAAGGAATTCGTGCCACCATGGGGCTTCTTGGTCCACATCCCAGGCTCCATGCATGCATGGTTCTACAGATTCTTAGAAAAGCTAATAATACTAGATAATGCATGTGTGTGTGTGTATGTGCTCCATGTCTGACTCTTTATGATGCTATGGACTGTAGCCCACCAGGCTCCTCTGTCCATGGGATTTCCCAGGCAAGAATACTGGAGTGAGGGCCATTTCCTCCTCCAGGGGATCCTCCCGACCCAGGGATCAAACCCATGTCTCTTGCATCTCCTGCATTGGCAGGTGGATTCTTTACCACTGTGCCACCTGGGAAGCCCTGAATAATGATGATTATCAATAATTACCATTTGAACTAGGTGTAAGTGAGGTCGCTCAGTCGTGTCCGACTCTTTGTGACCCCATGGACTGTAGCCTACCAGGCTTATCAGTCCATGGGATTTTCCAGGCAAGAGTACTGGAGTAGGTTGCCATTTCTTTCTCCAGGGGATATTCCCGACCCAGGGATTGAACTCGGGTCTCCCACATTGTAGGCAGACGCTTTAACCTCTGAGTCACCAGGGAAGCCCTATTCAAATAAATCTGGTCTTAATTCAATATAGAAATGCCCATTATCTGCTATACATATGACTGTCACAGTGGAAATCTTCCAGTTGTATGACAGGTATTGCTCTTTTGAATTGACTGGAATGTGTAAGGAATCTCCTGCTACCCAAGATGCTTCACTGCTGTATGCAGAACCAGAACAATCCATGAGGAGGAGGGTTTACACAGAGCCTCCACTCATCTTTCTCTCAGCAGCACAAATCCTTAAATTGTGGAATAACAATTTTAATAATCTCTTCTGTTTTATTTACTTTGCAAAAGTGGGAAGTAACTTATTCATTGGCTAGAATGCCTCTGCCTTTAATCTTTCCCTTCGCCCCCCAAAGAAGCTTGGAAAACATGCTGATAGCATAGGGATAATCTACTCACTCATTCGTCCATGAGGGTCACAATCCTCATGGCCTGCTGTTTAGAACACAGCTGTGCAGATGAACGCTTCTAATCCATACCCTATGGTTTCCCTGCCTATTGTGTGCCACTTAAATGTCCCTGAGTCATAGAATAATATTAATATTAGTACTTAGACATCTAGCACAATGTACCTTTTTACTGTTAAGGAACCTCAGGCCTAAAAAGTTCTAGCAGACTTGCTGAAGTTTGCATAATAGTCCATGGCAAGATCCCTGGCTCCCAAATATTAAATTCTAAGCCTTTTCTCCTATATACTTTATCAAACGTTTTTTGAAATTCTCTTGCAATCATCCTTTGTTCTGGTTCTTCTACTCTGAATCATCATGATATTTCTCATCCTAAATTCTACTTAAGCTAAAGCTTAAGTTCGATTTAAACTTCATTGTGTGTAAACTTTGTTGTGCTATCATGGGCGAGAACAGCACATCTCTTTCAATCCCACAGCTGAATATAGAAGCACCATTGCTACTGTAGAAGATTGACTATGTAATTCGTAATTCTATGCAATTCTCTTTTGGGAAGATTTTGTTGAGCATTGCTTTTCTTAGTTTGTATTGTGAAAAGAGCAGGGTTTTTCCCCCAAATACAAAGTTATGACATAACATTAAATATTCTTTATACACATGTGCCCCTTTCTTTCCCTGTTACACCTCAGTTTTAGCAAAATACCTGTTCCCCTTTTCTCCGTTGAGGAAACTCTCACAGTCTCTCTGATTCCTGTGTCCTAAACCATGCTCATCCTTAATTCACTCTAGACAAGCTCTGCTGTATTCCAAAACTTTAGGATTCTGAGAAACGCAATGTAGAGGCACAGCCAACTGCTGGTCCTTCAGGCTGTGAATTAGCTACTTCCTTTTTCTCTCCTGGTCAGCAGTTCTCAACGTGCTTAAGAATCACCTGTGGAACTTAAATAAAATGTGGATTCTTAGGCCTTAGCTCTAAAGCTTTTTAAGCAAGCACCTCCTAGGATTCTGCTGTTAGTATTCCTCAGGTCTGCAGCTGACAAGAGCAGAATTCTATAACTTCTCAGTTGCAGACACTGAACTAACCATAGCACTTAAGAATTTCGTGTAAGCATCCAGTGGCTCCGCTAAGTCAATGAAGTGAATTGCCATTTTAAGTAAATTGCCTTATTAAAGCCATACTTTTTATTGCTTTCATCCAATCCTAGTGAAGGATTTGCTGGGAGGAAAAGCTGCAACCAGAATATCTTGGTGAAAATTAGTTGTTTAGCCCATTATATCTTCTCAGCAAATATGAATATTCTATGTGCAGCTGGCACTGTGGAGGCTCTGGGGACACTAGGTGAACAGGACAGACAGAATCCCTGCTCTCATGAAGACGATCTCCTATCACAGGAGCCAGATAGAAAGCAACTAATTAGCATAAGTACATTTGACTATGATTCTGGTTAGTGTTGTTTGTTTCTTCTGTGTTCCTGGGTCCCAGTTTCTCATCCAGTAGTTTAAAAATGACTGATGATAATTAATAGAACTGTAGTCTACATAATAATAAGTTTCTCCCAGGCAATGTCCTTTTTTATTTTTTATTAACAGTTTAAGTATCCTTGTTTATTCTACAGGCCACTGAAAATTAGAACATGAGGTTGCAAACACGGGTAAAGACAAGTAGACTGTGTGTCTTGGGTCCAAGATTTTTAGTGATAATGCTGCCAAGTATTTATGGGAGTGTGGGGAATCTCCTGCTCTTCCTGAGCCTTGATTTCTTTGTATATAAAATAAGGGATGTTTTAATAGGTCTCTGAGGTCACTTCATGTACTGGGGTGTCTCTGAGTCTCTGATGGACTGAGTTGTGGGTTAACCAGGCTCTTAGGAAATGAGGCCAAGAACAGACCCGGCCCCTGACTGTGTATGTTTCTTGCAGGAACACCATGCTGAGCCTTTGCCTTGAGAATGCACAGCTGAAAGAGCAGATGGGAGAAGCAATGTCTGATGGATGGGAGATTGAGGAAGACAAGGAGAAGGGCGAGGCGATGGTGGAGACTGTGGTTGCCAAAGGGGGTCTGAATGAGAATAGCCTTCAGGCTGAATTCAGAAAGGTCCAGGGAAAACTGAAGAATGCCCGCAATATCATCAGCCTCCTCAAGGAACAGCTGGTGCTGAGCAGCAAGGAAGGGACTAGTAAGCTTAATCCTGAGCTCCTTGTGCACCTGGCCAAGGAGATCAACAGAATGAACACAGAGCTGGTTTACTCTCCTGGAAAGCACCAATGCCTAGAAGAGGAGGGTGTGACCACAAGGCCGTGCCCCAGACCCCGGAGCCTTGACCTTGGGGCTGCCCTCACAGTGGATGCTCACCAAGTAAGTATGGGGTTAGATGAAAAGCCCTTGGAGAAAGGCTGGAAATGTCCGTTTTTACCTTAAACAGGTCTGCCCCGTGGGTCAGGAGGCACCACGGGAAGGGCAGCTTTGCACCACAAGTAGTGGTGACACCGTTCCTCTAACATCCAGCTTTTAGAAAGGCTTCTTTTATAATGTTATCTCATGAATATTGCATGAGTAGTTAACTTTCATAAATATTTGAGTGCTTAATTTTCCAGGCAAGACACTAGGCACTGGAAGCAGGCAATAAGACTTCATCTCTGCCCTTCAGATATTCAACATGGTGGGGAAAGATGGCACAAAACCAGATCATTTCCATAGGATGCCATATAGAGCCACACGGGGCTTTAAGGCAGCCAGTCAGTGGTGTGTAATGACATCTCTTACTTATCACTGTTGTGTACTTCACAGCTCAGCACAGGGGTCTGCTCCTGAGCCTCAGAGGAACTGTCAGGATTCTCTAAGGGGAGGGGGCTGAGCTGCTGCTGCTGCTGCTGCTGCTAAGTTGCTTCAGTCATGTCCGACTCGGTGGGACCCCATAGACGGCAGCCCACCAGGCTCCCCCGTCCCTGGGATTCTCCAGGCAAGAACACTGGAGTGGGTTGCCATTTCCTTCTCCGATGCATGAAAGTAAAAAGTGAAAGTGAAGTCGCTCAGTCGTGTCCGACTCTTTGTGATCCCATGGACTGCAGCCCGCCAGGCTCCTCTGCCCATGGGATTTTCAGGCAAGAGTACTGGAGTAGGGTGCCATTGCCTGCTGAGGATTAAGTAAAATGGATTGCAGAGGACTGAGAGAACAACTGGCTAGGAATGCAGAGAGAGATGAGTGGAGGTTTCCACCCCTTCTCTTTTCAACCACTGAACAAACATTTGCTGAGGGTTCCTCACAGACTCAGGCGGCACTGTGCTGTGTGCTGTAGCAACAGAGATAAATAAAACATCACCCCAGCTCTCCAGGTGCTCAGTCTGGAAAGCAAGTAGCTGCCAAGTGGAATGAGGAGTGTTACGACAGACACATGGATGAAGTACACAGGGTTTGCAAGGCGAAGTGGCCACCACTGCCTGGGGAGGAGCTCAGATGGCCCTGACTCTGTGCTGGCTCTTTTCACAGCTGGATAACCAGCCCCAGACCCATGACCCTGGGCCGCAGTCAGAATTTAGCCTCTCGGGATCCACGAAGCACCTGCGCTCCCAGTTGGCACAATGCAAACAACGCTATCAGGATCTCCAGGAGAAGCTGCTGATATCAGAAGCCACTGTCTTTGCCCAGGCCAACCAGCTGGAGAAATACAGAGTCATGTTTAGTAAGTCTTAAGTTCACCACCACCTGTCTTCTCCCTGAGAAGCTCATGCTTTGCAGACTTCACTCTTCTTTCCCAGTCTCATGGCCAATTTAATCCTGACTATGACCTTAGCATTGTGGAAGTGGATTGTTGTTGTTATTTAGTCGCTAAATCATGTCCAACTCTTTTACAACCCCATGGATTGTAGCCTGCCAGGCTTTTCTGTCCTTGGGATTTTCCAGGCAAGAATACTGGAGTGTATTGCCATTTCCTTCTCCAGGGGATCTCCCTGACCCAGGGCTCGAATCCACATCTCCTGCTTTGGCAGGTGGATTCTTCACTGAGCCACCAGGGAAGCCCATGGAAGTGGATACTTAACTTCAATTTGCAGATGGCAGAAACAAATAAATGAATAAAGCAAGTTTGCAGTGACAGCATAGGGAGGAAATGAGCTAACATCCAGCTTCACTGATTTCTGGTACAGTCAACAGACTGCCTTACCGCTCTCAACATATGTTGATTGTTTCTCTTCTGCTCCTCTTTGCACCACAGTAGACTCTTCAAAAATGTACCATGTTGTTGGTCTAGAATCGGTGCTTTCTCGTAGAACTTCTGCAGTGACATAAATGTTCTGTATCTACGTCACATGTGGTTATGGAGAACATGAAATGTAGCTAATTCAATTTGAGGATTTAAAGTTTTATTTAATTTTTATCAGTTTAACATAAAACAGTCACGTTTATAACACTTACAGAACAGTGCAGATCTTGGTGTCTTTGAACCTGAGTTAGTTCTGTTCCATCCAAACATTCCCTGAGCCCCCATGAACAAAGCATTTGCTAGTTTCCCTGGGGCTTGTAGAGCTGATAGTATGCAGTGTGTGACTTAAACATGTCTGGTCCCAGGGAAGCCCAGGTTATCTGCAGGCAAGCTCACCAATGGGGAACAAGCTCACCTAGTGGGGAGGTCCTGCTGCCTGGCACAGGTGTTTCCTCTCCCACCTCAGTCCAGAGAAGCATCTATCCCACTCGGGGTCTGACCTCCCCAAGGGCCAGGGTGCATGCTGCTGAGGATGAGGGTATGTGGGAAATTTCGATCCTCTGTAGCACCCCCATCTGTCCCCAAGCAGGTGGATCGTCAGTGAAGCAGGACAGCAAGCAGGTGCAGGTGGACCTCCAGGACCTGGGCTATGAGACCTGTGGCCGAAGTGAGAACGAGGCTGAGCGGGAGGAGAGCACCAGCCCTGGTGAGAGCTTGGGTGTGGGGCTCGCCCTCCCCCACTAAGGGCAGCCTTCACATTTGGGTGCTGCTGGCCAACCCCACGTCTGATGAGGAGCAGGGCTGAGGGGTGCAGTAGACTGAAAGGGACACAGGACAGAGGGGGACAGAAAGTTTGGAGAACTCATGCCCAAAATGAAGCTGAGAGTGAGTTTGAATTTCTACAATTAGTTTTCAACATGCTGCCTGTTTAAAAAAAAAATTCAGCGTGAACTTTAAAAAAAGAGGTTCCATCCAACTGATTATTTCAGAAAAAATACTGTGTCTGTGTTAGTCACTCAGCTGTATCTGACTCTGTGACCTCATGGACTGCAGCCCACCAGGCTCCTCTATCCATGGAATTCTCCAGGCAAGAGTACTGGAATGGGTTGCCATTCCCTTCTCGAGAGGATCTTCCCAACCCAGGGATCAAACCCAGTCTCCTGCATTGCAGGCAGATTCTTTACTATCTGAACCACCAGAAAAAAAAAATACTAAAGTCTATTTATTAATGAGAGGATCACATGAGCTTTGAGTGAGTCAGTGAAAGAAGCTCAGTCATGTCCAACTCTTTGGGACCCCATGGACAATACAGTCCGTGGAATTCTGTAGGCCAGAATACTGGAATGGGTAGCCTTTCCCTTTTTCAGGGGATCTTCCCTTCCCAGGGATAGAACCCAGGTCTCCCATGTTGCAGGTGGATTCTTTACCAGTTGAGCCACTAGGAAAGCCCAAGAATACAGTACTGAGTAGCCTATCCCTTCTCCAGCGGATCTTCCTGACCCAGGAATCAAACCAGGGTCTCCTGCATTGCAGGCAGATACCAACTGAACTATCAGGGGGATATGCAGACTGAACATCTAAAAAAAGTGTTTTTCTGTACTTTAGCTATAGGGACATCCACCAAATTGAAATTGAGGAGAAAAACCCTGAGTAAAATAAAAGGTGACCACACCTGACTTGCAGGGCTCTTGGAGGACAAGAAATACAGCATATGGAAGCTAGCACAGTGCCAGCGCTGAATAAAGTACTGCTTTAACTTTTGTTCTAGTAATTATTGTCCTCAAGACCTTGAAGGGCATGGCCTCAGCAGCATGCCCAGCTTTACTCAGGAGGATGTCTTATCTTTTCTCAGAGTGTGAAGAGCACGATAGCCTCAGGGAAACAGTCTTGATGGAGGGGCTGTGCTCCGAGCAGGGACACCTGGACTCCACAATGACCAGCCCCCCTGGGAAGAAGCCCCCAGAGAGCCAACTAGGGAAGCAGGAGGAGCTCCGGGCATACGGAAAGTCAGAAGACATCTCTGTCCTACGTAAGGACATCAAAGATCTGAAGGCCCAGCTGCAGAACGCCAACAAGGTCATTCAGAACCTGAAGAGCCGGGTTCGGTCCCTCTCAGTTACAAGCGATTATTCATCTAGTCTGGAGAGACCCCGAAAGCTGAAGGCCGTTGGTGCCCTAGAGGGATCCTCACCGCGCAGTGTCACTGATGAGGACGAGGGGTGGCTGTCTGATGGCACTGGGGCTTTCTACCCTCCAGGGCTTCAGGCTAAAAAGGATCTGGAGAGTCTGATCCAGAGGGTGTCCCAGCTAGAAGCCCAGCTGCCAAAAACTGGAACGGAAGGGAAGCTGGCCGAGGAGCTGAGATCTGCCTCGTGGCCTGGGTAAGGAGGGTGCTCTGTGGATCATTGCTTGATTGAAGATGTCTAAGTTTATGTGTGAAATGGGGAAGCCCAGGCAGGTAGAAGAGAGAACCCATTGGGGCAGTCAGAGAGGACCTATTTCAGTGGTAGCCCTGGGTGTTAAGAAAGGACACATGACCCCTGCTGGGAGATACCAGGTCCCTGGGATTTCCTCTTAGGAATGCCTTCATACAGTGACCAGACATACAAGTAGTAAAACTGGAGGCAGACTTCCTAGGTTTGAATCCTAGCTCCAGTACTTACAGGCTGTGCAAGCCTCCTTAGTCTTCCTGAGCCTGTTTCTTTATCTATTAAATGAGGATAATAAGAAAACCTATCTCAAAGGGTGGTTATTAGGTTTAAATGAATTAATCCAAGTGCTTATAACAATGCCTAGCACATATTAAAGCTCTCAACCCTATTTGCCATAATTATTATTGTTATTAATACTTTGTGTTGAAAAACACTGGACTAGATGTCCATCTCTGTATCCAGGTTATCTATGCTGAGTAACAAACCACCCCAAAGTAGGGGATTCAAACAGTAATTTATGTGGATTGGCCGGGCTTAGTAGAGGTAGCTCTCACTTGGGGTCTCTCATGCCGTCAGATGATGGCTGGGGCTGGAGTCACTGAGATGTCTGGCTAGACATGGCTTCTTCATCCACGTGTCTGGTGACACAGTGCTCCCTGGCTTCTCTCTTTCTGCACGTGGCTTCCTGTCTTCTGGGGCCTTTCCTCCTGGCCTGGGCCTCTCATAGTGGTTGTCTCACTTCAGCATGGTAGCTGGCTTCCAAGAGTCAGGAAGTGAAAGTTGCCCAGTGAATTGAGAGTGATTCCTGGACTTGGCGCAGTGTCACAGAGCCCACACGGATTTGAGGAGGTAGAAAATGACTTCTTCCTAATGATGAAAGAGGGGCACAGCCACATTGTAGCCAAGCATGTGGAACGGGAGCTTGAGTAACGGCCATCTTTGCAAAATACAGTCTGCCGTAATATAGATGGTCTTTGAAGTAGAGGACATGAAAGGACTTATTTGGATTTTTAGTATTTATTGAGTGCCTACTCAATAAATATATTTAGCATTTATTATCAACTAGAAGTCTACACTATATTGGTGCTGTAAGGGAAGTAAAATACAGCACGGTATTTACCCCCACAGAACTTATTTTTCACTTTTGGCACATGACTAATGTATATTAAACAGTGGAGGAATGGTGGTGTACCATGTTGTCTGATGCAAGTTTGTCAGAACAGAATTTACTCTTAAACACATCCTTTGGTTTTGGTGCCAGAATTCAGCATAAACGGAGGAATTCTTAGAGATGCTCTTATAGAAATCTCTACAGAAGCCCACATAGTTTAATTTTCCATTCTTACTCTTTCCTCTTCTTTCATTCATTAGGAAATATGATTCCCTGATTCAGGACCAGGCCCGAGAACTATCCTACCTACGTCAGAAAATACGGGAAGGGAGAGGTATCTGTTATCTTCTCACCCAGCACTCGAAAGACACTGTAAAGTCTTTCGAGGACCTCCTAAGGAGCAATGACATTGACTACTACCTGGGACAGAGCTTCCGGGAGCACCTCGCCCAGGGCAGCCAGCTGACAGAAAGGCTCACCAGCAAACTCAGCACCAGTAAGTTGGCCTCATGGCTTTGGGACCCTCTCAGTGACTCCCAGAGCCTAGCCCCAGGTGGCCACCTCACCTCCCACAGCTGTTAACCCAAGTCCTGCTTCTGCTTCATTCCTGGGGGCCGTTATTGGATCAGGACTGGCCGGTAGGCCACACAGAGGAGGAACCACAGGGTCAGAGAGGCCGTGATTACAACTGTAGAAACGTCATCATTTATGGAATGTGCCCTTTGGGAAAGGAGGCTGAGTTCATCCAGTGTTGGGGGAGAAAGGGAGGAGGGATGGGAGGACTTCATAGCAATAAAAAGAGCTCTGAATCGAGAACTGCAGGACACAAGCTCTAGCCTGATGCTACCATTCAGTCTCTGTGGGCAAATGACTTACCTTTTGACATCTCGTGTTTCTTCGCCTATTGCCTGGCATCACACATGAATATAATTCAAATAGAGATAAAGGACAGCACCATGCCCACTTGAACATGGGCACTGAACATCACAGCACACAGGCCAGGAATATTGGTCACAGTTAGAGTCTTTTACTTAGAATTTCCTGAGAGCACCCGAGGGGGCACAGCAGGATCAGTTTTGGGGGCCAACCAGCCCACATCCCAGTGGTGCCGAGGTGGGGCAGGGCTGTTGGTCACTTCCTCAAAGCAAGAGCAGGTTCTACGTGAAAGCTACGAGGGGACACAGAGCTCTCACCCGGGAGTCGTTCTGTGGCAGGCTTGGAGCCTGGTATGTTACGGAGGGAATCTGGCCAAGTGCCTTTTAAACTTTTTTTTGCATTGATTTGGGGCAGAGGCAGTCATGATGGTGATCACCAGGTCAGGGAAGTTCTGCCTGGCGAGCGCTGGAGATCCTGCAGGTTTGTTCTCTAAAGATGCCGCCTGAGGTCTCCCAGATTAATTCTTCCACATGTCCTGACCACACATAGCATGGTCACTATTTTGCACTCGAATAGGCTCTTGCACTTGTAATGTGTAAAGTGAGACCTGTTTAATTTCTTACTGTTTCTTTCTGAATTTGGTTTGCAGAGGATCATAAAAGTGAGAAAGATCAAGCTGGACTCGAGCCACTGGCTCTGAGGTAATTCAAATAGAATCTGGTAAAGTAATTGGGAACAAGGCCTAAGGGATCAAGGAGGGCTGCAACTTCACAAGTCAGAAGTGGGGAGGTGGGTATGGAAAATACTGATTGTAATGAATTAATTTGTTCATGAAACACCTTCCTGTTCTTTTTAGCCTAATTCTTTACACCCTTTTGATAGAATTCTGTTGATTTCTATTTGTATAATGATTCTCCAGGCTTAGTAACCTGGAGTCAGTCTGACCTAAAAGTAAACTTACCAAATTTCAAGGGTCCTTGGCACCCCAAGGATCTCCTCTGTTCCCTGACTCTGTGTGTTTAAATACACGGTGTGCTTTTTGCCAAGTTGGCTTACCCCCAAGTTGAGTTAGCAGCTAGTTTAGTGGCCACACAGTTTCCTTGGGAAAAAAAGAATTGGATTACAGTTCCTAATAAAATTCCTCAATGTTTCAGATCTTGGGAGGCTACAGTGCCTTGGAAATCAGTTTTCAATGAGTCACTGCATATTTTATTATTATGTACAATAAAGTTCAGGCTCAGAGTTCTTTGTAGTTTCTAGATCAAATCCCTTTGTGTCATGAGTATGCTTTAGACCACTCAGTACTCCTCAAAATATCTGCGGTGAAGGACAAAGGATTTTGTTTTTATCTCTAATCTATCATAGACACACACATGGTCTGAACCTTAATCAGCCAGATGATTCTACTTACGTACTCTTGGATGTTGTGAGAATGCCACACTGCTGTGTTTCTCAGCGGCTCACCGTCCATTTCCGTACTTATGTTGTTGGAGACCGGGAACCAGCAGTTCTCGGACTCCAGCTGTCCTGGGGACCACGCTTGGAGCAGCAGTACCTTAGAGGGCTGGCTAAGCCCCTGCGAGTCCTCAGTGTATCATGTGGCCAGTGCACTGGGCACCTCTTGCTTCCCCTCCCTCTGCACCCGGCCTACTTTCCACTCCTAAACCAGAGATGGGTAATTTCATTTATTCTTTGCAGGCACGGTCCCCTTGACTTTTCCTTATAAGGACTAGCTCATCCAGTGATTCTGGTTTCCCCTGTTGTCCTCCTTCACTCCACTAGGCTTAGCAGGGAGCTGCAGGAGAAGGAGAAAGTGATTGAAGTCCTGCAGGCCAAGCTGGACGCCCGCTCCCTCACACCGTGCAGCAGCCATGCCTTGTCAGACTCTCAGCGCTCTCCCAGCAGCTCCTCCTTCTTGTCTGACGAGCTGGAAGCCTGCTCTGACATGGACATCGCCAGCGAGTACACACACTATGAAGAGAAGAAAGCTTCACCTGGTCACTCAGGTAGCCTCCACTTTCTGAGTGGAACCACCTTTTTCTAGGCTGAGAGGAGACGTCTACATCCAGGCTTTATAGATACACCTTGGCATGTGTCAGGCTGAACCAGGCAAACCACAGTGGGAAGAGTGAGAAGAGGATGGAGACTTCTGTTTCCCCACTGCCTCACGGGCACACAATCTGTCTGATTGATCTCCTTCTTTAAGATGGGATGTCTTATCCCTCCAGCCAGCTGCAGCTCCTGAACCCCTGAGTTTCCTTAGGTGTCCACATATGCTGCTGCCCTTGCCTGGTATTTTTGGAGGTGCCTTTGTCTTGGTTCCCAGCTTTGAGCCCCACTGTTACCTCTCAGGTGGCTTTTCTCACTGAAGGAGCAATCTGCAAGTAAGGAATGAAAGCTGCTCACAGTGCTTGTGCTTGGTGCTCTCCCTGAAAACAAGGCTCTGGCCTGGTTAAATTGTAAGATCAGATTCCGGTTCTTTGTAGAATACCAAACATGTTCTTTCATTCATGGGTTTTGTAGATTCCATCCATCATTCGAGTCATTCTGCTGTACTGTCTTCCAAACCATCAGCAACCAGTTCATCTCAGGGGGTTAAGGCCGAACCCAGCAGCAACCCCGTCAGCTTCCCAGCTCCCCAGAATCCCCCCAAGGAGGCCATCCAGGCCCATCCAGGTATGCACTAGCCAATGGGGCAGGGGCTTCATCTCCTCTCACTCAGCTCTGACTTTTCTTCAGAGACAAGAAAAGCATCATTAGGAGCTTAGATACATCGAATCCTAGACAAAAATCAAGAGACCATTCAGATTCACTAAGAGGGTCTGATTAGTCTTTAACTACTGTAGAAAAATAAATAATCCACATCAGACTTTGATCTGCATACCAGTTTTGACCAGTCGTTGGCTAATCATTTTAAAAGAATCATCTTCATTTCTTTCTCTCATTTCACCCTGGGAATCAAAGAGGCAAAATGTTTCTCTCAGGATTATTGTAGCCAGAGAGCAAAAAGAAATTTCCATCTGCTGTCCCTTTGTATGTTTTCCCCATTTTATCTGCAGAGGAGCCTCTGTAGTTGGTGGGGCTATTTCCTTCATAGCTGAGGATGCTTCAGTATCCTTAAAAGGGATTCTGTTCACATTACATTATCTTTCATGGTTTTGTGAATGAATCGGTGGTCCTTGATATATACATGGTGTATATCTTGGACTGACAGAGTTGTATATTTCATTTACCTGCCTCAGGTTAGTTACCAGGGGGTGTATTATACAATCACAGCTCCACAGTAGCAATGGCACAGAACGGGCAAACCTTATTCTCAGCTGCTGCCCCCCAACAAGACGGGCTGGCTGCCTGCCTTCAGTGTGGTTGTGGTGAGGCTGCATTCAGTAGAGATGCCTACAGAAGAACAACACTTTTCTTCTGCCATCCTTGTCTCTCTTGAGAGCAAGTCAACCAAATCTTAAGGAAAAGAATGTGTCCAACTCTTTTTGGGCTCAAAGTTTCTGGGCCAAAATTTCCAGCTAAACCAGGAAATCATGGGGAAAAACCATTCGTCAAGCACTGTAGACATCTCTGTGAATGCTTTGGGGTTAAAAAGAGCAGAAGGTCGAAGGTTTTAGAATCAGAATGAAGGAGGCCTGGGCTGTGTCACTTGGTAATTCAGGGGTCTTGTACTGCTCTGATACTATGTCAGCATCCTGGGATAAGGGATGTTTTTCAGAATGTGATCACCGTCTTCTGTGTGAAACAGTCTCCACAAGTCTAGACGTCTTGGTTTCTGCTCCCTCCGTGGGCTACATGCCCTTCAACTGTTTTTAGGAAAAGGAGAGAGATTCAACCATCAGAACTTCCCAGGCTTCCTGAAGTCTATAGATGGGCTGCATAATGATCACCTGTGACGTTTTTTCTTTTAAAAAACTTTCTGCCAGAGTTTATGATTCAGTAGGTTTGCATCAAGGACAGAAGAATCCACAAATGTTAAGCATTTTTCTTAAACTATTTGAATGTCCAGACAGATTTGCATGCCACTGTGTCTCAATTTCCCAAGGCTTTTATTTTTACTTTGGTGAATGAGCACAGTGATTTGGGATTCTCAAGTTTGTTTCCATCAGCCTTGAATTTCATGCATTAGTCATGCCAGCATCCCCACTCTCCTAGTCTACTCCAGTCCCCCTCAGGGTGAGTCCTGTTGCTCTCAGGAGTTCTAGGTGTAGGGGAGTCTTGACTGGCACATGCTGGCGGCAGCACCCCAGGGCTCCTGAGAGCATTCAGGCAGAGCCATCCTGGCCTGCCACACCCAGATGGCTAGGATGGGGCTCTCATGGCTGCCTGAGCTATGGTAATGCTACCTTGCCTTTTATAACCAATTGTTTTCAAGATGAGCATAGAATGTGAATGCAGGATAGCCCTGGCAGGGGAGAAGAAGGAGGGGGTGAGAAAAGTCAGCCTCTTGGGTAGCTCTGCTCCCCCTTGGCCATCTTAGTCATCACCACGTTGAATGACAGACACTCCCCAAGGAGACACCCGGTCAGGAAATAGTTTTACCTTCTCAATCTTTCACCCATTCTTTTCTCTCCCTTTCGGTCTAATGACTTATGTCCTTTCTCCCTAACTTTCTGTTTCTAGGCCTTCATTTCCAATCCATACCCACGCTGGTTAGCCTTCCCCAGGCACCACTGCCCTCAGCTCCACCCAGCTTCCTGCCTTTCAGCTCTGCTGGCCCTCCCCTCCCTGGCTGCTGTGAGACACCCATGGTCTCCTTGGCAGAGGCTCAGCAGGAGCTGCAGATGCTGCGGAAGCAGTTAGGAGAAAGTGAGCACTTCCTGCTGCATTTGTGTGCTTGCGAATGGTGGACCCACACTGTGTGTCTCTGCATGGCTTTGGCTGGATGGCAGAGTTTTAAAAATAACACAGGGGTACATGCTATCAGTGGACGATTGAGGCAGAGCTGCGCTTGCCGTTTTGGGAAATATATTTGCTGTTATCTTTCTCATGTGTGTGTTTCATCAGTTAGTAGGCAACTAACTATCCTCCTATGTGAAATAAGAAAAGAACTTCACATGATGAATTTTCCCTCTAGTAGTGCTTTAAAAAATACTAGAAAGCAATTTGAAATTACCTTGTAACCATGGTCTGTGCCTGTAAAGAAGAGCTTGGATGGGCCAGAGATTGATGGTCACCATACAGAGAGTGTCTAATGACCTAAGACCACAGCTGAGAATGTGTACACCTTGAGCCCCATTTAGACCACATTAGTATCCCTGAAATTGGATACACTGTCTACTCTAACATTAGTTTGATTTCCAGCGAGACTGAGATTATTTTTAAGGAGAGTCTGCACATGTTCCTTCCAGCAGGCAGTGACGTCTAAGAGGCTACCTTCTGCTACCAGTGTTACACGGGTATAGCAATCTAAGTACCTACCAACGTGAACATGGTCTTGCCTTGTGTGACAGAGCCAGGGCAGAGAACTAAAACTCAGAGAGTGAGGTTACTTGATCAAGGTCACTAGTAAGGGGGAGAAATGGGCTTGAATTTGGATCTGCTGCTCCTGGTTCCATGTTTCCATTATACCTTCTCCATCTAGAATGGTTTTGTTACAGTCCTGCTGAGAGCACAGGCTGAGCTCAGCTGAACCATCTGGAGGCCCCTTGCAAAAGTCTTTTCTCTCTTTAGAGATGACAGAAAGGTGCTATTCTCTCTGAACTAGAACTTGCTACCAAGCTACCATAGCAGATCTGGAACCAACAATTGATGGATAACAAATCTGTTCCATGCCGAAAGGCAAGAGTGTTCACTAGACTACTTTTCTTTTCTTCATTTCCTTTTCCTTCATCTTTCCACATTGTCACATTGTCTTTGCCCAAAGGGAAAGACAGGAAGAAGAGCACTGTGCATGAAATGGTCCGCTGATGCGGGTTGAACTGGAGTCACAACCAGTCTGTTCCATGGGCCAGATTTTGGATGGTCCAGCCTTGGCGAGAAAGGCTGTAGCCCTTTCTTTGCCTTGTTAAGCACAGTCCTCTCCGAAGAGCTCATCAGCTCTCCTCCCTTGCTTTAAAGCAAGCTTCTGAGTGGATAGTGGTGCATGGCAGCTTCTCAGGTCTCTATGGAGCTAAAATCTTCTTGTGCAAGTGTCTGTCTGGTGTTTTTGCATGGTTTAGGGCATGTGCTCTGTATTGTGTGGCCAGGGAGACTGGAACATGAGACTACTGATCCCTGTTACTGATAAGATTTGAAGCCTCCTACGACCTTGGTGAGAAAGTAAGCTGAGTGTCAGCAACCACTGATTTCCCCCTTTGCCTTGTGTGGCGTTGGGTTGAAAGAGGTGTGGACAAGGTAGGGAGTCACCTCTCTTTTAAATCCTGGACTGTAATTTGGATGCTTACAATTTTTATCCTCCTCCTTAATTTCCAGTGATCCCAATGAATATCTAGTATTTTTCAAATTGGGGAAGGGGAGATACTTGACAGTACTTCTCAAACTTTCCTGCTTATTAGAGTCAGCTAGGATGATTTTAAAACATTCAGTACCCAAGTTGTACCACATACCAATTAAGGTCAAATCTCTGGGGAACCAGGCACTGGTACTTGTTTTTACATTGTCTTAGATAATTCCAGAATGTAGCCATATTTGAGAACAGTTATAAACAAGGATCAAAACTGGCAACTGCCAACTACATTAATTCCTCAAAGGGGGTTGGCTTGGTTGGAAGAAACCAGGACCTCACTCCTCACTCCTATTTCTTAGGCAGAGCTACCTGTTTACTCTGCTGCTCATGTCGATAATCCCTGGAAGAAAGCAGTCTTCTGAATGTGAATATCCTGAACTATAGCCAGTTCATTTCTTTCCCTCTCTCACCCAGCTGGGATTATTTTTAAATAGAAGCGGAGATGATGGAAAGGCCCATGATTTCACAGGATCTATGAAGGCATCAGCCTATGAAATGAAAGGTCCTCCCTCCCCTATGGGAGAGTGTTCGTGACTCTTCAGATGCAAGTGATGACATTTCGGTTCCTTGAATCATGTTGAGTAAGATTCAAATCACCTCTTACCTTATACAGAACCTCCCCCAACCTCAGCAAAGAGTTCAGTCTGGAGTGACTGGGGCCACCATTCTAGCTGGATTTATGCCCCCTTCCTCTTTTGACAACCCCAAAGGAAAACTGGGAAAACTGGCACTTTAGCTTCTGGAACAGCAAGTACTCACAGGAACACAAACATTCCTGTTCACAGGTGTGCTCAGTGCTACGGCCCATCACACTCTTAACCCCTGACTTTCCCAGTGAGTTCTGCCCAGGAACTTCCCTGGACTCTATCATGAGGCATTATCATAGGAGCCAGGATTAGGGCCACAGGACTTTCCTTTTGTGCACATGGCTGACTTTATGATGCTTTATTCACCCCCTAACTCTTGTGCTCATGCTAGCAAATACAAGGGGTTAGAGTTGTAGCTTCTGGGGTATCAGTCTTCATGTCACTGGTATTCCGCAGCCGACCGGGACCTCAGCCCATGTGTCCCCCTCCAGTGCCTGCTCTTCTCAGTCACACATTTCCTGGCTGATCCTTGTGCTCTGCTACTGCTTCTCACTCATGTTTCCTTCTGCCCAGGTGTCACCAGTGTTCATCCTGCTTCCCCAGCCACACTGCCAACCAACCACACAGAAGCCAGATCGTCCCACTACCTCAACCCTCCCCAGCCCCTCTGTCCTCCAAGGGGCACCACGGACCTGGGCAGAATCCTGGAGCCTGGGTACCTGGGCAGCAGTGGCCAGTGGGACATGATGAGGCCTCAGAAAGGGAGTATATCTGGGGACCTATCCTCAGGCTCCTCCATGTACCAGCTTAACTCCAAACCCACAGGTAAATACAAAGCCAAGCAGGTCAATTGTTTCTCTAAACCCTATGAAACCCTGTACATGTACACTTATAACTCCCTTACATGCATCCCTATATGGGAGGAGGCCCATGGGGCTTGCTTAGCACTAGCTGTCCTGTGTTTGAAATCAAATTACTCTTTTTTTAGGGTAAAAGTGATAGGTTATTTAATTTTAAACCTTTTTTTTGTATTGAGGTATAGCCAGTTAACAATGTTGTGATAGTTTTAGGTGAACAACAAAGGGACTCAGTGATACATATACACGTACCCATTCTCCCACATACTCGCCTCCCATCCAGGCTGCCACGTAACATGAACAGAGTTCTGTGTGCTATATAGTAGGTCCTTGTTGGTTATCCATTTAAAATGTAGCAGTGTGTGCATGTTCATCCCAAATGCCCTAACTATCTCTTTCCCCCAACCTTCTCCCTGGCAACCATAAGTTTGTTGTCTAAGTTTGTGAGTCTCTTTCTGTTTTGTAAGTAAGTTCATTTGTATCATTTCTTTTTAGAATCCACATATAAGGGATGTCATACAATATTTCTCCTTCTCTGACTTCACTCAGTATGACGATCTCTAAGTCCATTCATGTTGCTGCAATGGCATTATTTTGTTATTTTTTACGGCTGAGTAATATTCCATTGTGTGTGTGTGTGTGTCTGTGTGTATACGTCTTGGTGAAGCCAATTTACTCTTTAAACAAAGTCACCTGAGCTCCCATATGCCCATGAGAGAGGACAGTGATGTTTAGGGATCTTGCTGAGAGACCACTGGCAGAGCCCCCCTAGTGGGCCCCACTAATAGACAGGATGCTCCATCTCTACCTCTTCCTGTCCTGGGTGGCTGCAGGGGCTGACCTGCTAGAGGAGCATCTTGGTGAAATCCGGAACCTACGCCAGCGCCTGGAGGAGTCCATCTGCATTAATGACCGCCTGCGGGAGCAGCTGGAAAACAGGCTCAGTTCTACTGCCCGAGAAAGTGGTAGGAGAGGCCCAGGGCCTCCTATTTCCAGTCTAATTAGGGAGATTCTGAAGGTTGCCCTAGAGAAAAGAGTCACAGATTTCAAAGCACTGTAGTCTGCTTTCCTCCACTTGCTCCTTACAGTCAGCAAGGCAGGAGCAAGGACCATTCCCCTCCCTTTGTTGCTGTATCTGAGCTCAGAGAGTAACTCTCCTCACTGCAGATCTAACCAGATCTGGTCCCCAGAATCCTCTGGCTTCTTGTTCACCCTAAAGCTGCTCATTTGCTGCCTGCTGACTTCTGTGCCCTGGTTCTGTGATTGGCATGTGGTGGAGCCAGGTCTGCAAGGCCTCCCGCAGCCGCTCACCAAGGTGGCCTCCTGCCCACACTCTCCCCCAGGCTGCTGAAACTGGGAGGCCAGCCTTTCCAAACACCCTTGACCTGTCCACACTGCAGCAGGAGCAGCTATTTAGGGAATAGAGCCTCCTGAACAGCTCACCCAGGGCACATGAAATGCATGCAAAGAACCCATGCAGAGGAGCCACAGGAAAGCCAGGCATTCAGCCCAGCAGACTTCGTCCCACCAGGATACGAGTCCTTGGGGTTTTCTGCTGGGTTGGGACCGTGTCTTTGGAGACAGAGAATGAGCAAACAGAGATCCTCTGTTACACAAATGTGTAACTTACCTGCTTGCACTTCCCCGGACAGGCTCAACCTCTAACTTCTACAGTCCGGGCCTGGAGTCCACACCTCAGCTCTCCAATGAGAACAGAGTCCTTAGGGAAGAAAACCACAGGCTTCAGGCTCAGCTCAGTCATGTTTCCAGAGGTGAGTGCCAAAAGCCACAAATTGTGGTCATTGTTATATCCCTTTCTTCCCTGGCCACACCCATCACCAATTGGAGAAGCAAAGAGAGAAGGTGGAGAGAATAGAGCTACTCAGACCCACCAACATCAAACTCCCATAGCTAGAAAGGGCTATTTCCTGACAATGCCCAACCATGGGCCTTCAGACACCTAGGCTCCAGGGAGGAGGAGCTTTAGGAAATCCACTTCTGTGCAACCCACTTGCAGTAATTCAGTCATTAGCTATCAAACTGGACACCAGTTAGTGCCTGTCCTACCTCCCCACAACTCACAGCTAGTTTGGACCCAGGAAAGGGAGGAGCAGGAGGCCTAAACACCCTCTCAGGTTCTTCCAAGACCTTGCTGAAGCTCTCTGTGTCCCTCTCGTGCTGATGTGCTATCCCCATGTCTCCTCTCCATCTCCCTCCTTATACACTCAGGGTCCTCTTTGGTCCCTGGTCCTCATGACTGTGTCTGGAGGTGCTAGAAAAACATCTTGCAGAGCTTTCTCAACACTACTGAGTGGGAATCCATGTGTGGGCATCATTTCCTTTGGGGCCTGGGCGGGAGGGGGTGGGCGGTGACCTTAGTGTTAATTGAATTAATGAAATCAATGTATTTTCAATCACAAATTATTTTTATTTACAAATATTTATTGAATAGCCAAATAGACAAAGAATAGTGGCTAAGAGGATTAAGCCCAGAATGAAATAATGCTTTCAGGAAAGGAAAAAGACATTAAGAGAGGTTTCTACATAAGCCTCTTGATCCTTGGCAAAACTCACGAGTGGATTATTGCATAGAGCGTATGTGAGTACTTAGAAAATAGAGTTAGGAAGCAGAGTGTGTTCCCTAAAACAAGGCGGGCCATACTGAATCACAGCAGCAACCTCTTTCTGCAGAGAAAGAGGCCCCCACTCCTTGGAGCGTGTGGATGTAACAGCAGACACTGGCTTTGCCTTCCTAGCAGCATAAGCTGGCCTTCCTTTCACCTTAGTTCTGTTTGTCGGGATGGATGTGCTTGGGCTTATCTTCCTGCTGACCTTTGACCCTACAATCTACGCACTCCTGTGTCCTGCTTACCAGAGCACTCCCAGGAAACAGAATGCCTGAGGGAGGCTCTGCTGACCTCTCGATCCCGGCTTCAAGAGCTGGAAATGGAGCTGGAGCACCAAAAGGTAGACCGGCAGCAGTTACTGGAAGACCTGAAGGAGAAGCAGCAGGAGATCTTGCATTTCCAGGAGGAACGACTGTCTCTCCAGGAGAAAGACTCCAGGTTAGAGGGAGCCCATTGAAGATGGCCGCATTTTCAGATTTAGAAAAAGGGATATTGGCAAGTCAGTGAATGGTCCTTTTCAGAAACCTCGATATCCCCTCTGCTATTTCAGATTTATGGGTAACTTTGAACAGAAGGAAGGACTTCTCTAGGAATGACTTTTTCACTCCAAAGTTGAGAGAGTAAAACTCTCTTATGTAAGTAAAGCTTTAGCATATCAGATTCTGGAGAAAATACTTCTAGTGAGTTTTGGGATATTAGTCCCATCATCACCTAGGAGGTCTGCACCAGCCTTGGTGCTGCTTCCCAGCATAAACCCTGTAACTGCTGGACAACATGACAAGACACGGTGGGGCAGTAGGAACACCAGGTAGTGTGTCCCAGGTGTGATAGCTAACAGCACAGTTCTAAGCAAAGGCGCTTCACCCTCTGAGCCTCTCTTGCCACACCTGTAAAATAAAGGCAGTGGTCTTCATGACACCTCAGTTGACATCTAGGGCTAAAATTCTATGATGTAAAAGTTGGCTCAGAGCCTCTTGCCCTGATAGAAATCCACCTGCTCAGTGGACCCTTGCTTCTCCCTTGCCAGACTGCAACGTAAGCTGGCCTTCCTGCAGCAACAGTGCGAAGAGAAACAGCAGCTCTTCCAGTCCCTCCAGTCAGAGCTACAGATCTATGAGGCACTTTATGGTGACTCCAAGAAGACACTGAAAGGTATGTTTTCCCTTCTTCCCCACCCTGGGAGCTTCTTGTTCTTGCTAAAGCTTCCGGTGAAGTCTTTACCTTGGGAGTTCCAGAGATCTTGGAAACTTACTTTGTTCTATCTGAGAAAAAGCCTCAGTCATTGAGGATCCCAATAAGAAGGGGGGAGTGCTCACACACAAAGCCCAGATGCTGGTGACAAGAGCAAGATTCAGCCTACAGATCCTTAAAAATAGGCTACAAGAGTCAAACTTCACCTACCTGGATGGTCTGAGACAAGTTAATCAAAATCCAGATTATACAGTGATTTTTAAAAAATGCAAAGAACCATGCTGGTGGTGTCATCATTTGAAAACGTCTCAGATGTTGTGAATTCTGATCACCCACGCAGCAATTGTTGCAGACAACCAGCTCCCGCACTGACCTTTCCCAAAGTGAGAAAAAAGTTTTCTTTAAAGACATTTTTATTCTGGGTATAATTAATTTGTCAGAAAAATAATTTGCAGATATTTCTCTAAGTCCTTTTAGTGTCTTTGAAAGACAGCACTTTTTAGATTTTATTGAACATCAATTTTTTTAATTATTTATTCTTTTCTTTATGTCCTAGCGAAGAAAGCTTTGTCTATCTCAAGATCATAAAGATTTCCTTGTATTTTTCTTCTTGAAGTTTTATAGGTTTTGCTCTTATGTTTAAGAGCAAAACTGTGTTTTGCTGTGTTTCATTTTGAATTAATTTTGTATATGATGTGAGAAAAAGGTTAAAGTTCTTTTTTCCCTATATTGATATCCAGTTTTTCCAGCACCATTTATTACAAAGAATGTCCTTTTCCCATTTAATTACCTTGGCAGCTTTGTTGACAATCAACTGACCATAACTTCTATTAGTAATTTTTGTAATTTTTTGTATATTCATCTTTCATATTTTAATTTTTACATAAATATTTCTTATGTGTGGGATAACATTTTCATTTCAACTGCCAAGTAATTTTTTTGCTAGGATATAGAAACACAATTGATTTTTCAACTCCACAACCATCCTCAAATTGCTTGGCATCTCCATTGAAAAACAACTGCCAAGGCAAAAAAAAATCACTTGCCAATATATGTGTGAGTCTATTTCTGAATTCTTCACTCTGTTCCATTAATAAATATGTCCATTCTTCCACCAATAACAAGCTGTTAGAGTTTTTATAGTCAAATCTGAATTTGTTTGGGTAAGTCTTCACACTTTGTTTTTTTTTTTCTCTTTTAAAATTAAAAAAATATTGGAGTACATTTCATACACAATGTGTTAGTTTCAGGTGTACAGAAAAGTGATATAATTATACATAGACATATATCCATTCATTTTCAGAATCTTTTCCCATGTAGGTTATTACAGAGGATGTTTATGTTAATACCAACCTCCTAATTTATCCCTCCCCCACCTTTCCCTTTTGGTGACCAGCAGTTTGTTTTCTAAGGCTGTGAGTCAGTTTCTGCTTTGTAAATAAGTGCACTTGTTCATTTTTTAAGATTCCATATATAAGTGATATTATATTTGTGTTTTTCTGTCTGATTGACTTCACTTAGTATGATAATCTCTAGGTCCACCCATGTTGTTGTACATGGCATTATTTCATTCTTTTTTATGGCTAATAGCCCATTGTATACATGCACCATATCTTTAATCATCCATTTGTCAATGGACATTTAGGTTGCGTCCATGTCTTGGCTATTTTTCTCTTTGTCTTTTATTTTTCCCAATTTGACTAATATGTGTCTCAGAGTGTTCCTCCTTGGATTTATCCTGTATGGGACTGTCTTCACTTTCTTGACTTGAGCAACTGTTTCCTATCACACGTTAAGAGTGTTTTCAGCTATTATCTCTTCAAATATTATCTCAGGCTCTTTCTCTCTCTTTCCTCCTTCTGGAACGCCTATAATACAAATGTTGGTACATTTAATGTTGTCCCAGAAGTCTCTTAAAACTGTCCTAATTTTTTTATTTACTTTTTTCAATTGAATGTATTTTATTAAGACTAATTCTGAATGGAAAAACATAGCTAAAATAGTGCCTTTGGCATCTTATTTGAAGCTTTCTATTCCATTCTATTCCCTCATCTCCCTCCTTCATTTTATGTCAAGTCACAAACTTGGTTTCATGATAATAAAATCAGTCTTAGGCCTCTGGCATGCTTTCATGGAGAGTTTTGTTGAAATGGCTGCAGTAAAAAAACAGGGAGACCACCTTGTACTGTGGGCCCACTAATGGCTTCGGCTTTGTACTTGGAAGCCAGGTGGACATCTGCCATCTTGTGTCATAGCCACCTCCAGAATTTGGACTCTATGAGTTTATATCCTCACAGCACCAGATGGTGTTCCAGGGATCACCCTTCCTGTAAGGATCCTCCTTGTAATGTGGATTCTTTATCCATGGGGAAGAAAAGGACTTTTGAAGAATGATTCTTGAGAAATGTGCTACATACTATTGTATTGCATGATATATTTCATAGATTCCATATCAGTCACTTTTCCTTGGTCACACCAGAAGATTTTAGTTCATGAAGCCAGATGGTAAGATAGTCCAAACCCAGCTTCTTAACCAGCATTGGATAGTCACTCCAGTTGTAGACTTTTTCTTGGAAAGGAATGTTGTAGGAGGGCCAGTATCCTCTCCGCAGAGCATTAGTTTTAAACTGTCCTTACTTTGTTTTCATTCTTTTGTTCCATGGCAGTGATTTCTACCATTCTGTCTTCCAACTCACTTATCTGTTCTTCTACCTCATTTATTCTGGTAGATTCCTTCTAGCGCCTTTTTCATTTTAGTTACTGTATTATAAAACTCTGTTCTTTATACCTTCTAGCTCTTTGTTAAACATTTCTTGTATCTTCTTGATCTGTGCCTCCATTCTTTTCTGAGATTTTGAATCATCTTTACCCAACATTACTCTGAATTTTTTTTGGTAGATTGCCTACCTGCACGTCACTTAGTTGTTCTCCTGGGGTTTTATCTTGTTCCTTTGTTTGGAACATATTTCCCTGCTGTCTCATGTTGTCTAAGTTTCCGTGTTTGTGGTCTCCTTTCCATAGGCAACAGGATTATAGTTATTTTTGCTTCTGATATCTGCCACCTAGTGGGTGAGGTTGGTCCAGGAGATTGTTCAGGCATCCTGGTGGGAGAGACTGGTGCCTGCCTAGTGGTGGGTGGACCTGGATGTTGCCCCTCTGGTGGACAGAGCTAGGTCAAGGGGTATGTTTAGAGGCATCAGTGGACTCCAGATTACTTTATTCAGCCTGTCTGCTAATGAGTAGTGTTGTGTTCCCATCCTCCTGTTGGTTGTTTATCCTGAGGCATCCCAGCACTGGAGCCTATAGGCTGTTGGGTGGGGCCAGGTCTTGGTGCCAAAGTGGCAACCTCCTGGAGAGCCTGCTGCTGCTGCTGTGAAGTCGCTTCAGTCGTGGCCAACTCTGTGCAACCCCATAGACGGCAGCCCACCAGGATCCCCCATCCCTGGGATTCTCCAGGCAAGAACACTGGAGTGGGAGCTTACATTGTTGAATATTCCCTGGAGCTTCTACCACCAGTGTCCATATCCCTACCGAGAGCCAGGATACCCTCCAAGACCTGCAGGTAGGTCTGGCCCAGGTTTCTATGGCGTCATTGCTTTAGCCTAGGTCCCAGTGCTCATGAAACTTTGTGTGCACCCTCTAAAACTGGAGTCTGTTTCTCCCAGCCCTGTGGAACTCCTACACTCAAACCCTGCTGGCCTTCAGAGCCAAATGCTCCAGTAGCTCCTCCTTCCTATTACAGATCCCCAGGCTGGGAAGCCTGGTGTGGGACTCAGAATTCTCCTGTGGGAGAATTGCTGCAATATATTTTCCTGTTTGTGGGTAGCCCACCCAGCAGGTATGGGATTTGATTATATCATGAAAGCACCCCTCCTACTCTCTCACTGTGTCTTCTTTGTCTTTGGATGCAGAATATCTGTTTTGGTAGGTGCCAGCGTTTTCTGTTGATGGTTGTTTAGCAGTTAGTTGTGATTTTAGTGTTTTCACAAGAAGAGGTGAGCTCATCCTTCTACTCTGCCATCTTGTCCTGCACTCTTCATTTATTCCATTTTGTGAGAATATTCACATAGCTCACTGCAGAAATAATGTGTTTGGTTAAGGCCTGTGGCTCTGATGCAACTGGATGCACGTATCATATGGTATATTTATCCTATTACCTTGATAAAAACTGAAACAAATTCTATCTTTTTAAACACATTTGACTTCAATGTTTTTAGATGAGCAATTATAGTCTTATAGAACATTTCTTAGATTTCTTCCTTCCCCAGTACATAGAGAAACGCTATGGGTGGTGAGTGCAGGTAAAAAGGCAAGTAGAACTTGAGAAGTCCAATTAGTTATGATCTCTCATCTATCCCTCTCATTCTTTTTTTTTAAATTTAAAAAATTCATTTATTTTTGACTGTACTGGGTCTTCACTGTTGCACAGGCTTTTCTCTAGTTGGGATGGATGGGCTTCTCATTGTGGTGGCTTCTCTTGCTGCAAAGCATAGGCTCTAGGCATATGTGCCCCATAATTGTAGTTCCCAGACTCCAGAGCACAGGCTCAGTAGTTGTGACCTATGGGCTTAGTTGCTTCACGGCATGTGGGATCTTCCTGGGTCAGGGATTGAACTCACGTCTTCTATGTTAGTAGGCAGATTCTTTACCACTGAGCCACCAGGGAAGCCCTATCCCTCCCATTCTTAAGTGCTGCCCAAAGGCCTGATGCCTTCTTCTTCCTGTCCCCTTTGATTCCTGAATGTGGAGGTCATCACATCTTCTTTCTCAGTCTGTGTACTTCTCCAGCTTAGTACTGATCTTCTGCCTTGAAAGACCCTGCTCTCTAGCCTGAAGGACTAAGGTTAATAAGGAGGAGAAATATAAGGTTTGACTTCATCTGCCAATCATGTGCCCTCTAAATGGACAAGGGTCATTTGAGTCTCAAGGAAACTCCAGGCTGGAGAGTACCATCTTAATATGTGCCAGTCCTCGCCCAGGAAAAGTGACATCCCTATCACAGCAGGGGATGTAATGGTTCGAAGCAGATTCTAAGCCACATTAGTCCTGGGATTCTGAGATTACAGTGGGGTCCTTGGCAAAAAGGAACGTCACAGAAGAGTGTTCTGACAGATGCTTGGAAACACTTGGTTCAATGCCACCAGACCTCTCTCTCTCCTTTCAGCTTATACCTGGGAGGCCTGTCACCAAGTCCCTTTGAGCAGTGACTTGAGCCACCTGGTGGCAGAGATCCGAGCTTTGCGAGGGCAGCTGGAGCAGAGCATTCAGGTGAACAACTGTCTGCGACTGCAGCTCGAACAGCAGTTGGATGGTGGTGCCAGCAAAGCCAGCCTCAGCTCCTCCTCCATTAACCAGAAATTCCCCACCAACACTGACCCTGGAAACAAGCAGCCGTTCTTCCAAGGTAGGAAGGAAAAGGGAATCATGAAGCCCTCAGCCAATGGGAAGGTCCCCAGGATATGTGTGGTGGAAGGGACAATATTGCCTCTTCCACACTCCTTAGGGTCAGGGTGAAGTCAAAGATGCTTCAGTACAGCACCTTGAGGGCATGGAGTTTGGGGTCAGATCTGGCTCCAGATTCTGAGTTTGCCACTTACATGTTGTTTGCCTTAGGAAAAGTGCTAAAACTCCTCAAGTATTTAAGCCTTAGCTTCCTCATCTTTAACATGAGGGTAATAATAATATAAACTATTATGTGGAGCATTAAATGAAATAATTTACAAGTGCCTGATACCATGAGAAGTACTCAAAACAATTAACAGCTGTATATGTTAATGCCTATTCCTTATGTTTGTTGAGTGTTTTAAAATTTACCATGTTTTCAAATAATTTTTCAAATAATTTCATCAGAGCTAGTGCAGGATTTACTATCTCTGTATTTCACATGAGAAAATATAGGCACTGAGACAATTAACTGATACGCTGAGGTCTGCGGGAGTTAACGGGCCAACCCAGGATTTAAAGCAGAAGTTTTGATTTGCTGTGTTCCTTCTCCTTCATTATGTTCTGTCTTGGTATTGCTTCTCTTCCCTCTCAGGCTTTGCCCTCTCAGTGCCTCCCCACAGCACCAGCCAGGACTCATCCCTGCTGGCTCAGTCACTCCTCCTCATCATCATATAGCAGAGAGGCCTGAGCTAGAAATCTGGTTCTAAGCCACATTTGCCTGAGTAGGATCATATCAGTCTCTTCGTGATATTTTCCAGATTGCAGTCTGGTCTCCACTAGGGCATCTCAAACTCACCAAGGCTTATGTCTCCTATTCTTCTTATACTAGTACATATTTTCCAGTACTGACTCATCAGAACAGTGATTAGAGAGCAGAGTTAAATCCCCATAAATCCATTCACTTCTTGATCAAATATTTTAACATATGTACTGCATATCAGTTCAGTTCAGTCACTCAGTCGTGTCCGACTCTTTGCTTCCCCATGAATCGCAGCACGCCAGGCCTTTCTGTCCATCACCAGCTCCTGGAGTTCACCCAAACTCATGTCCATCGAGTCAGTGATGCCATCCAGCCATCTCATCCTCTGTCATCCCCTTCTCCTCCTGCCCCCAATCCCTCCCAGCATTAGAGTCTTTTCCAATGAGTCAATTCTTCACATAAGGTGGCCAGAGTATTGGAGTTTCAGCTTTAGCATCAGTCCTTCCAAAGAACACTCAGGACTGATCTCCTTTAGAATGGACTGTTTGGATTTCTTTGCAGTCCAAGGGACTCTCAAGAGTCTTCTCCAACACCACAGTTCAAAAGCATCAATTCTTCACATATATTTATGCATATTTATATTTAGTTACAAAGCATTGTATTAGACATACTGCATACAATATTGTATTTGTATTTGGGATTAAAAAAATACACCTAATAATTTTTTCAAATTACAAGCTTTTTTCTCATGGAACAGCCTTCACATCTTATTTCAAAATAAGTGATTAGCTTGCTGTTGGCTTTGATTGTGGAACATGGGTGATGACTGTATGAGAGGAGAGTCATGGTGCCTTAGATCTCCAGTGGAGTGGTGTGTTCCAGGGTTCCTAAAGCTGTGGCTGTCTTTACTCCCTAGATTCGGTTGCCTCCCCTCCAGTTCGGGATGTGGGCATGAATTCTCCAGTTCTGGTCTTCCCCAGCTCTTCTTCTGCGGCTCCTGGCCCAGAGACCACAACCTTCAGTAGGACGAACGGTAAAGAGGGCAACCACAGGACTCAGGGTCTAATGATGGAAAATTATTAATACAAGTAACTTTTGGTTCTCTGTATACACATTATCTGAATTTAGAGATTTTTCTCTGCATGTCCCAAGGCCTTTAGCCCTATCATTCCACCTCCTGTGGCTGCCTTTTTTGTCACTACTCTTCCTCATATGGTTTTCCTATTGCTCTGGTATTGCTTCATTGTACTGTAACCTCTTCCTTCTTGAAAGTGCTCTCTGTATCCAGCTTAATTTCCTTGTCTGTGTCTACTCAACCCCCAAATTAAAAAAAAAAAAAAACACATTAATGTCTTTCCTGAATGTTTGTCAATAAGGATAAAATTTACCTCCTGGCAATTTTATGATTCTGAGATGGTGAGAGAAAGGCTATAATAATACAGAACCCAGAATATGTATGGACTTCACAGGTGTGCTTTCCAAAACTGTCAATCTTGTTTCTGGCCTCTTTTACTATTTGATGTCCCTTTTGGATTGAACTGAGGATGACTATGAATAACAGTGGGTTCTTTGTTGTTGTGGTTTTATTCCTCAGAGCTGGGTTTGGATGCTTCTCCAGTAATGAAGAACCCTCCCAAGCTGGAGGGTGACGCCACTGATGGCTCCTTTGCCAGTAAGCATGGCCGCCACGTCATTGGCCACATTGATGACTATAGTGCCCTAAGAGAGCAGATTGGGGAGGGCAGACTGCTGGTCAAGAAGATAGCATCACTGCTGAGACCAACCTGCAGCTTCTCTGGTCTTGAAGCTCCAGGCATAGAGGTAATCACATTTTAGCTCTTAGGTGCACCTTTTCCATAAGCCCTTTCTTCTTTTGATTTTAACTCCTTCTCCCACTATCGTTTTTCCTGCTCCACATCTCTCACCAGCTGAGGATGTATCTTCCATTTACATCCAGCTAGGCCTTCCGTCTTCACCAGCTAGTTTCACTACCACCTTTGTTCTGTTCCAGATGTAGCTGACTCTCTATTTCCCCTGAGAACCACAGAAAAGCATGCGCAGCATTGCCATCCTCATCAGTAGAGCATGTTAAGCATCAGCATACTTGCAATGCTGTTTGGTTCTTTATTATCTGCTAAAGTCACACTGGGATATGATCATTTGTGGGCAGGATAAAATCACTTCATCAGTTGCCTGGGAATTGAGAATATTCATCCATATGGGCCAGATGTGTGGAAGGGGTGAGGAGAGTGGCAGGCTTGGATTTCTCTGCTCAAACCGAGCAGGAGAGGAGAGCAGGCCACAAGGCTTCTCAGAGTCTTTCCCCAGGGAGAGACCTAGGTACCAGCCACTGTGCTGTCTTAGCTCCAGGAGCCCCCACACGTGAGAGGGAGACCCACACCTGAGTCAACAAATACAACAAGGGGCTCCAGGCACAGTGCTGGAAGTGCTGACGGAGTGAACCCAGAAGTGGCGATTATCCCCAAAGGAAGGCGACAGGCTCATGGGGGTTAGGGCACCACTAGCGGCCGTGCAGTTCTCTGGGGAGGAGAACATGCCAGGTAAAGGGAGCAGCACTCAGTCCTTTGAGCTACAAATGGTGCAGCCCATTTGAAGCATAAGGCCTGATTTAGGGAAGGGCAGTGGGGGTGGGGGTACAGTACAAAAATAGGAACCTTAGACTCCAGAGCACGAAGCAGGACTAAAAGCTAAAAAGTGTGGAATCAAATGAATTCTTACAAAGTGGGAGATCCTTGCTGAGATCAGAGAACCTTGGCTTCCAGGTTAGAAAAAAGTCTCACAGGTTCAAGCAAGCCTGTGGCCGTACCTCGCTCACAAAGGAAGCCGAGGCCTGTGCTCTCTCAGCCACAGGGATGCCCATGGCTACTGCCCCTTTCCCAGGTGATGGGCAGTGAAGGCATCCAGGAGCTGAGGAGCAGCGCCACCACCCTGCACCACCGGTTGGAGGAGTCGGCCTCCCTCCTCACCATGTTCTGGCGAGCAGCCTTGCCAAGCTCCCCCAGCCCTGTGCTTGTGGACAAAGTGGTAAGAAGCCAGCATCCTCTACTGGTTCTGCCCCCCAACTAGCCTTCTACCTCCTCGGCCTGCAGAGCCTGAAGATCAGGAGCCAAATGGGCAGTTGGGACAAAGGTGACATGAGGCGTGTGTCCCTGGAGGGAGACCTCTCCTCCATGGTGAGCGCTCTCTGTGCAGGTCTGAAAACATTCCTCTCCTCCCAGCCTGACCCCCAGGATAAGGAGCCAAACAGAAGAAGAAAAGAACATAGAGGAGGCAGAGACATGAGAGCCCTGATAACCCACAATTGTTCCATCCCTTTAACTTTCTGAAGTTCAGCTGAGCTGAAGTTCAGGGCCATTTAAAACATCAACACCTCCTTTTCCATCCTAAGCCCACTCCCACTCACCCCTAAGTCCACATAGGCAGACAGGATCACAGAATGTCACCAGGAGTGGACCAGCCCTTTTTACCCACCCACTGAAATCCCAGAAAAATTTCCACTTAAACCTGTGTCTCTGGGTCAAGCCTGGTGAGAGTCAGCCTCCCCCAGGTGCTCTCAGATCTCAGGCCACTCTGGTTGATGATCTTGCATTAGGTAGATTTCAAAATCCCTCCTAGGGTTCTCATTCTAGACTAGTATCAGTGATAACTTTATGGGATCCAACTTTGCTAATTGCAGGGAGGAAGTATTTTGCCATCCTGAGGTTGGCAGATGTATTTATAGACTTGTAGACTGTATCAGGCCAGCCCTGTCTCCCCAGGCATATATTCCTAATGACCAAGTTTTGATGCCCAAGTGATAGAACTATGTCAGCACTAAATCAGAGCTCTTACTCACAGCTGGGAGTTTCAGTGTGGCCTGGACTCAGGTTCTCTGCGGCAGCTGGAGTGTGGCCTGTGCTCCTTTGCACAGGGGCTTCCAGGTCCTCAGTGTTCCCACCTCATGACCCATCCTGAGCCATCACCTGCTGGAGGGTTTTAGAGGTTTTCATGAGGGAAATCTGGTCCAGAAATACTTGAGAAGATTGTAGAATCCTATTTGGGGTGTAAAGAGCCACAAATCACAGGGTGCTTTAGGCCTTCTGACCACTGACAGAGCACCTATTTTTCTTCCCAGGGAGAGTCTATGAAAAAGGAGCTTCTGGAACTGAGAACCAAACTATCCAAACAGGAAAGTCTCCTTCAGAGTACATCTGAGCGTCTGAAGACCGCCAACCAGCAGAAGGAGAGCATGGAGCAGTTCATCTTCAGCCAGTGTGGGTGCCCTGAGCCAGGGAATGGGACAGGAAACTGGGGGGCCTTCCAGGCTCCCCACCTGGGCTGTGAATGGACATTGACCATAGAGGCTAGGGGATGGGGGAGACTGATGTGATATCCCTGAACCTCCTGTGCCATCAGTAATCATAGAGGCAGAGGAGGAGATGTGAGGGTGGAGGGGAGCAGGAGACCCCAAGCGGGGTGGCCAGAAAGACAAGCTTTAGAACACACACACCCAAGACAGATATGGACCCCGCTGGTAATTTCTGCCTTTGGGAACTGTTTTTTTGTTTGTTTGTTTGTTTGTTTGTTTCAGTGACCAGGACACACGATGTTTTGAAGAAGGCAAGGACTAATTTGGAGGTAAGGAAACCACTGCACTGATCAGAGCAAACTATCACCGTCTGTATCAGAATGCACAGGTGACTCCTGACCTGTGCTGACCTTCCAAGAGGAAATTTCTGGTCCACCTGTGAGAGCACAGGTTCTCAATGAACATCCCTCTAGATTCCATCCCCATCAGTCCTCCCACCCTAATCAGAAACCTTCCCTGACTTCTCAGTTCACTCTCACTTTGTCATCATCTCTCTTGACCCCAATTCTCTCTCCTTTATGCCATGTCAGGACTGGGGAGAAATGCAGTTCAGTTGATTCTCAAGGTCAGAGGACATGTGGGGTCTGCCTCTGAATGAGCTTTCCAGTAAAGGAATCCTGAGGCCAGTCATGGGTTCCAGGGTTCCTATGTCACTATATGAAAAACCGATGGAAAGATGCCACCTAACAAGTTGATTTCACTGCATAATATTGGGCTGAAAGCAGCAATTTGATTTTGACAAGTTTTTCTTTAGGAAACAACATAAAATCATTGGGTCTTATTGATCTAAAAGAGAACTTGGTAATAAGGAAAAACTGAAACTTAAAGGGAAAGATTATTTATAAGGCAGGCATTCTCTATGTTTATTGAAAATACCAATGCATTCTCTAGCAGCCACTTTGAAGAAAAACTTGAGGTGTTAGAAATGGCTTCAGAGTCAAAAAACTAAGCCTTTTACCTTGGACTTTAAAGCTTTGCCATAATCAGTTGAGCTCATTCCTAGGAATGTTCCTAAATTGTAACCTAAAAAGATGTTGACCCCACAGTGTAAAAATGGGTTGGGCCATAATTTAACCCTGATTTTTTTTCCTGCTAATTTCTTCTGATTCCTTTCTTTTCTGAGCCTTTTTAGAAGACCTCTTACAAGACTGCTTCTGTAAAGCCTTATTCCTGTCCCAGCAAAGGTAACCCAACAGCCTCTCATACTCGCTGGCTTGGGAGTCTCCTTCCCACTTCTGCTAGGCCACTGGAAATGGACCAGGGCCCCAGTTCTAATCCCAGGCTTGTCACTAACTGGCTGTGTGGCTTTGGCTGGCCCCAGTCTCTGTGAGACCACTGACCCTCATCTGGAAGAGGAGGCACTAGATTTAGATGATTTCTGAGGGCCCTGCTGACCTGCCCCCACCACCCCCCACCCCCGTCTCCTCATCAAGTAAACAGAACATAAACTTAACAAGGGCCTGCCTCTCAAAATGCCCTCTCCTTCTTACAACAGGCCACTTCTATATGTGCCTGTTTCATGCTAAGCATATCTTTTCCTGGGAAATGACAAAAGTCATCCTCGTTCTCCCAAGCAAACTGGAGAGTGAGCTGGCCCCTGAAGAGGGAGCCGTAGGGTCTGGCCACCTGGTGTGCAGTGGCTGTGAGCAGAGATCTGGCCACAGGTGGTGTGGGAAGGTTTCACTCTAACCTGGTGGCACCCACTGCTCCTCCAGACCTCAGCGCCTCCTTTCAGCTCATCCTCTTGACAGGCTCTCACCACGATCCTGGCTTCTGTCACCACTCAGCCCTCTCCAGCCTCAGTTAGCCACCAGCAGGACCTGATAATGGACTCTTACTTCCATTGTGTTACTTTGGTCTCCAGGTGAAATCCCTAAGGGCCCTGCCATGCACTCCAGTCCTGTGACCCTTGCCTTCCAGGAGACATGCAAGAAGCGAAGCCACCAGAGGTCCTTAAAACAGCAGGAAGGATGGGCCTGTGCCCCTTCTTCACAGCTGCCTGTCTGCTGAGGAGGATCTGGGCCCTCCTCCACCCCTACTGGAGGGTCTGGAAGGAGTCAGAGATGTGGCCTCATGGGCAGGGTGAAAGGCAGAGGGCCTTTCCTGCAGTTGAGGAATAACAAGGCAGAGTGCACACGGCTCAGCACTAAGGAAAACATGCCTAGTTCGTAGAGGACCTTGTGACACTGCTTCTGAACACGCTGGGGGCGTGGGAGCCAGCAACAGACATTTTTTGCCTCATCACCTGTCCTCAGAGGGTCAGCTCAGGGGAAACAGGACCTGCTTCCCCACAATGCAGCATGTGGTCCCCACACTGGTGCTCCTCGGCAGATCTGAAAGCACAGGACTGAGCAGAGGTGCCCTGCAGGTCAGCGTGGGCATGGGGGGCCTGACTGCCTGACCCAGGGCCCATGCAGCTGGGTCACTGTCAGGCTGGGCATCAGTTGACACTGCAGCACCTGAGTACTTTGAATCCATGTGGTGGGAGTGGTGACTCCCATATGCCATCTCATGCTTAGCCTAGACTTCCTACTTATATTCTATTGTGATCTCCAAAAGCTGTACTGACTTTACATATACTGTCCCCTTTTGTCATCCCAACTTATCTCTGGTAATGAGGGACTAATGGCCACAGCAAGCCCACTGAAAGTCTTGTGTAAAGCAAAGCAGTGATCATTTTTAAGTGACATGCAAGAGGCCCCCAGTTGTGCTTGTGCTGAAGCCTAGTCTGTGTCTTCACAAAAGTGCTTTAGAAAGTGTGTATGTGTGTATAAATGTATGATATATATTTATATATGTTGCTATAGTGATATGTGGAAAGCTAACATAACTGGTGGACAGGGTCAGTGAGAGGAAATGACACAGTCTTTTTGGTGGCTATTAAAGCAAACTATGTATAAAAAAAAAATAGTTTTCTTTGCCTGCTTAGTTTCCAATTTCTATACCAGCCTGCAGGGTGAGTGTGTAAGAATAGGAAAGACAAACTGTCACTAAAAAGCTCAGCATCTGAAGCAGAATCAAGATACTGTAGTAGCTGGTATGGAGATCCCCTCCCCCACAAACACATCAAAAATACATTCACATGTGGGACACTTCTTAATGGAAACTAACTGGAAACTAGCATAACTCCTGAAAACCAAAGCTGCAAGAAGGATCTACACATAACTCGGTAGGATGGGAAAGAAAAGTATCTGTCCGGGCTCTGGGCCCCTGGGAGGGATCTGCAAAGAGAAGGTCCACAAGGGTAGACCCCAGCCCTGGAGTTAGCAGGTCAAGTCACAATTTGGGCATCCCAGTCCTGGGGTCCTGCAAGGAGTGGCCCGGCCCCCTTGCCTCCTGGGAAATCTGAGACAGAAGGTTTGGAGAAGTCTAGACTCATCAGGAACACATGCTGGGTTGCTGACAATCAGGGTGGAGAGTCATGCACTGTGAGCAGCCTCCTTGCTGTATTTCCCAATCCAAAGGGGCCAATGCCCTGGCCCCACTCACTCCATACCATGGTCTGGCACAGGATCTTGGCAGATACTTGATCTAGCTTTTCAGAGACAGACCAGGACAGCTGGGGTGTAATCCCGGAATAGACTCAGAGGCCATAGTCAGTGAGGGCTCAGAGCAACAGGTGTAGATGCAGCAAACGTTAGTGTGTGCACAGGGTGGCACAACAGGGGCGTGCAAGGGCCAAGGGGTGAATCTTGAGCAGACAGGCCCTGAGAAAGGACAGAGACAACCCAGAGGCCCTGGGGTGTGGTCCAGCTAGGGCTTTGGTGGCCATCACGAATACACCACGCTGAGGAGTATGTAGTGGTTTGTTTTCCAGTTTAGTACTAGATCTAGGCAGACAGGTCCTGGGTGAGGTCTGCCACAGAGGCAACCCAGATCTCAGGCAGCAGTGCAGACACCTCAATCCTTGCAGCCACAATCCCCCAACATCCAGCCCCAGCCCACTCCACACCACAGCCTTATACTAGATCTGAGACAAACAATAGGGACATAACCTTGGGCTGACCCTGAGTGCAGCTGTAGATGTATATCCTCTGTGAATACATGGCCCTCACTTGCTTCACCACTCACTTCCTTTGGGGCAGAGCATGCACTCAAGGGCAACAGCCTGATTAAACCCAACCCTCAAGGCTTCTACTCCAACAACTGGGGAACACACCCTGCCCCTGAGACAGCCATGATACAGAGCAGAGAGGAAGCCCCACCTCACATCTAGCATAGGCTTTCGATACTACACCACCAATCACACCCCATTATCAAGGGGATAATGACCAGCACAAACTGAGGAAAGACTTGACTGGCATCCATCTGAAACCAGCCCTCACACCAAAAATATGAGACTCATGGAGGCTACACAGGGACACTCCCACATAAAATCAGCCATTCAAGACCACAATAGATAACTGTTTCTCCTAAAATCATACAAAGTTAAGTAAAATGAAAAGGAAGATCTACTCCCAATTAGAAGAACAAAAGAAATTCCCTGAAAGAACAAATAATGAAACAGATCTCACCAGTCTACTAGACCAGGAGTGCACAAAGGAGGTAATAACTCAAGATAATAAAAGTTATTTATGACAGAATCACAGCCAATATACAACTCAATGGTGAAACACTGAAAGCCTTCTCACTAAAATCTGGAACAAGACAGGAATGCTCATTCTCACCACTTGTATTCAACATAGTATTAGAAGTCTTAGCCATAGCAATCACACATGAAAAAAATAAAAGGTATTCAAATGAAGGGGAAGATTTAACATTGTCATTATATGCAGATATGATACTGTATATAGAAAACCCTATGGACTCCACACAAAAACTACTAGAACTGATACACAAATTCAGTAAGTTAGCAGGATACAAGGTTAACATACAGAAATTAGTTGCATTTCTTTACTCCAACAATGAAATATCAGAAAGGGAATGTAAATAAACTATACCTTTAAAAATTGCAATCCCCAAAATAAGCTGCTTAGGAATAAACCTCACCAAGGAAGCCAAAGGTTTCTATGCTGAGAACTATACATTAATAAAGGACATTGAAGATGATTCAAAGAAATAGAAGGATATCCCAGCTCTGAATTGGAAGAATAAATGGCCATACTACTCAAAACAATCTATGGATTTAACGCAATCCTTTTAAAATCATCCATGACATGTTTCACATAACTAGAACAAATAATCCTAAAATTCATACGAAACCATGAAAGATTTAGAATTGCAAAAGCAATCGTGAGGAAAAATAACAAAGCTGGAAACATAACCCTCCAAGACTTCAGACAATACTACAAAATGATAATAATCAAAATTATGTGGTATTAGGACAAAAATGGACATGTGGATTAATGGAACAAAATAGAGAGCCCAGAAATAAACCCACACATCTATGGTCAATTTACCTTTGACAAAGGAGGCAAGAACATACGTACAACGGGGAAAAGTCTCTTCAGCAAGTGGTGTTGGGAAAGTTGGAGAGCCGCATGTAAACCAATGAAGTTAGAACACATCCTCTCACCTTACACAAAAATAAACTCAAAATGGCTTAACTTCTTAAACATAAGACATGACACCATAAAACTAGAAGAGGCAGAACATTCTCTGACATAACCATGCCAACATTTTCTTAGGTCAGTCTCCCAATAGAAATAAAAACAAAAATCAACAAATGGAACCTAATCAAACTTACAGACTTTTGCATAGCAAAGTAAACCATATAGACAACCTCTAGAATGGGAGAAAATATTTTCAAATAATGCAGTCAGTAAGGGCTTAACTTTCAAAATACACAAACACCTCATACAACTCAACAAGAAAGAAACAAAAACAACCCAACCCAAAAATGGGCAGAAAACCTAAATAGACATTTCTCCAAAGAAATACAGATGGCCAATATGCACATGAAAAAACGCTCAACATGGCTAATTATTAGAGAAATGCAAATCAAAACTAAAATAAGGTACCACCTCACACCACTCAGAATGGCCATCACTAAAATGTCTACCAGTAAAAAAGGTTGGAGAGGGTGTGGAGAAAAGGGAACTCTTCTGCACTCTTGGAAGAAATATAAGTTGGTGCAGCCACTGTGGAAAATAGCATGGAAGTTCCTCAGAAACTAAAAATAGAATTACCATATGATCCAGCAATCCACTCCTGGGTATATATCTGGACAAAACTATAATTCAAAAAGATAAATGTACCCCTATGTTCATAGCAGCACAATCACAATAGCCAAGACATGGAAAGAACCTAAATGTCCATTGACAGATGAATGGATAAAGAAGATATGATACACACACACACACACACACACACACACACAGGAATACTACTCAACCATAAAAAAAGAACAAAATCAAGCCATTTGCAGCAACTTGGATGTGACTAAAGATGATCATACTAAGTGGAGTAAGTCAGAAAGAGAAAGACAAATACCATATGATCTCACTTATATGTGGAATCTAAAATATAACACAAATGAACCTAACCATGGAACAGATTCACGGACATAGAGAACAGACTAGTGTTGCCAAGGGGGAGAGGGCTGAGGGAGGTATGGAATGGAAGGCTGGGGTTAGGAGATGTAAACTTTTATATGCAGAATGGATAAACAACAAAGTCCTACTATATAGTCCAGAGAACTATACTCAGTATCCTATAATAAACCAAAATGGAAAAAGAATATATATATATGTATGTATAACTAAGTGACTTTGTTATACAGCAGTAATTTACACAACATTGTAAATCAACTATACTTCAATAAAAGATGAGGTAATAAAATGCTAACTGAATTAAGAAAAAGTATCAACAGAAATGTAGGTCACTGTAACAAGGACCTAGAAACCATAACTATGAACCAATAAAAAATAGATAATTCAACTGCCAAGACAGAAATATAATCTAGAAGCAATGACTAGCAGACTAAATGACACAGAAGAATGAATAAGTGATCTTGAAGATAGCATAATGGGAATCAAATCCAAAGAGGAGATAGAAAGACAAATTAAAAAAAAGAAAAGCACAACTTACAAGACTTATGAGACAACAGAAATCATGCCAGCCTTCACGTAATAGGGAGTCCAGAAGGAAAAGAAAGAGGGGGATTGAAAATATATGTGAAGAAATTATGGCTTAAAACTTTTCAAATCTAAGAAGGAAATAGAAATCCAGATACAGGAAGCACTGAGGGTCCCAAACAAGATGAACACAAAGAGATTTATACCAAGACATATACTTCAAATGGCAAAAATTAAAGGTAACAGGAGGATTCTAAATGCAGCAAGAGAAAAACAAAGAATCAATTAAAATATAATTTCTATAAAGCTATCAGCTGATTTCTCTGAAGAAATTTTGCAGGCCAGAAGGAGTGGCATAATATATTTGAAGTCCATGAAGGGAAAAAACCTTCAACCATGGATCCTATACCCAGCAAAATGATCATTTAGTATAGATGAGAGAGAAAGAGTTTCTTGGCCAAGTAAAAACTAAAAGCATTCAGCGAGATTAAACCTACCCCCAAAAGAAATATTAAAGGGTCTTCTCTAAAGAGAAAAGAAACAAGAATCTATAGAAAAGGAACATCACAGTTGGAAAGGTATACATAAAAGGACTGAAGATCACTTAAATAAGCCAGTAGAGATTTTAAAAAACAATGAAAAAAATTGTCAAAGCAATTGTAAATACAAATAGCAGTAAGAAGATAAGCATGAAGATGTAAAACAGGACGAAGTCACAAAACGTGGGGAAGGGGATTATAAAAATGTAGATCTTTTAGAAAGTGTTTGCACTAGTATGACTTCCAATTTAAAGCAAGTAGATATAAATTATGAGTCAACATACTTGAAAACAAGGGTCAGTTCTTGTTAATGCATATATATGGAATCTAGAAAAATGGTACTGATGAACCTATTTTCAGGGCAGGAATAGAGATGCAGATGTAAAGAAAGGACTTGTGGACACAGTGGGAGAAGGAGAGGGTGGGACAAAATGAGAAAGTAGTATTGACATATATACACTACTATATGGAAAACAGCTAGTGGGAAGCTGCTATATAACACAGGGAGCCCAGCTTGGTAATCTGTGACAACCTAGATGGGTAGGATGAGTGGGGTGGGAGGGGGGTTCAAGAGGGAGAGTATATGTGTACAGTTATAGCTGCTTCACGTTGCTGTATGACAGAAATTAACACAACATTCTAAAGCAATTATTGTCTAATTAAAAATAAATTTTTAAAATAAAATTTAAAAAAATAAATGATGAAAACCCTATTTTAAAAAGATAGCTGTACCACAATGTTTACCTGAATGTTCATAGAAGCACTATTTACAATAGACAAGACATGAAAACAACCTAAGTGTCCATGGACAGATGAACGGATAAGGAAGATGTGAACTATGTCCATATACAATGGAATATTCGTTGGCTGTGAAAAGAATGAAATATTGCCATTTGCAGCAACACAGATGAACCTAGAGATTATCATACTGAATGAAGCAGAGAAAGACAATTTTATGATATCATTTATATGTGCAATCTAAAAAATAATACAATGAATTTATTCACAAAATAGAAACAGACTTCCATAGAAACAAATTTATGGTTACCAAAGGAGAAATAAGGAGAGAGGTATAAATTAGGAGCTTGGGATTAACAGGTACACACTACTATATATAAAATAGATACACAACAAGGATTTACTGTATAGCACAGGGAACTATATTCAATACTTTGTGATAATCTATAATGGAAAAGAATCTGAAATATATATATGTATATTTATATGTGCATATATATATAACTGAATAAATTTGATGTATACCTGAAACACAATATTGTTTAAAAAAAACCTTAAAATTTAAAAAATAAATTTTTTTTTAATTTATCATCATTAAATTTATCATTTACCTATAAAGAGGTCAGGTGTCAAAGAGGTTCTATCCAAACATGGCAGCACAAAGGCAGCTCCTAAAGGAAGAGTCAGCCCTAGGGAATGATTCAGATCACTGCTTTCTTGGTCATCTGGGCCTGGAACCATCTGTGGGTGGGAGGACAAGAAGAGATAACAGCCATGAGGAGGAAATGAAGGACCTGGAAGTGTGTGAGAAGAGAAACAAGCAACAGTGAATGACTCTAAGGAAAACAAAGGTGCTTTGAATTATGCTGGAGACAAGAAGGCTGTGATTCTTATCTTCTGGTTTAAATGCAGTCCCTGGATACACCGTGTAAGCCAGGAAGCTTTATCAGACACCCACATCACATTAGAGTGCTAGCCACAGAGAACAGGACTCAATAAGTCAGAGTAAAGGCCATTTAGCTCCTCTCTGAAGATCTCTGAAGGAGACCATCTTTCCCAACAGCCCCTTGCAATTTCAGGCTTCCCTTCTCTGATCCTGCAAACACTGTTTCTCAAATCTGAGAATTTCTCCTTGTTCAGTGTTGTGTATACAGGGAAAAACATCAAGGCGGCAATATTTCCCAGTAACTTTCATTTATACAGGACTCTATTGAGGTCATTCCTCAATCTGTTTCTATTTGAACTGTCCTTGGTGCTTTTCCTCAAAGAAAAATGTAAAATGTTACACATTCTTCTTTTAGACTTTACCAATCTTTCACATCCTTTTAAGTGTGAAGACAATTTGACAATAATACTTAACTTAGCTTAAACTCGCTTCCCTGGTGGCTCAGACGGTAAAGAGTCTGCCTGCAATGCAGGACACCCAGGTTTGATCCCTGGGTTGGGAAGATCCCCTGGAGAAGGGAAAGGCAACCCACTCCAGTATTCTTGCCTGAAGAATTTCATGGACAGAGGAGCCTGGCAGGTTACAGTCCATGGGGTCTCGAAGAGTCGGATATGGCTGAGTGACTAACACTTTCACTTTTCTTCAGCTTAAGCTTATGACTAGTCAATTTAGCAAAGGCATATTTTCCCCAACTTTATTATATCCCATTATAATGTTGACTCAAATTCCCCCTATGGCAACGTACTGGGTTTTATGTAACCTGAAGTCAGTTTGGACATGCCTATTTCCCTATTTCATCCCCTGTTGGCTGTAGTTTTTAAGTTTCTATGAGAATTAGACTCTGTATGTGTAATTAATGAATTTTATTACAATTCCACAGGATCTATTTCCTACTTGTCAGAGTGTTCGACTCTTTGTGATCCCATGGACTGTAGCCCAACCAGGCTCCTCCATCCATGGAATTTTCTAGGCAAGAGTACTGGAGTGGGTTGCCATTTCCTTATCCAGGGGATCTTCCTGACCCATGGATCAAACCAGGGTCTCCCACATTGTGGGTAGATGCTTTACCATCTGAGCCACCAGGGAATCAACTAATATTTCATATATATTTCCTTAAATACAAGTAGTAAATCTGACATTACTTTTATCTAACTTGGAAAAATCAGTATATTCAATGGAGAGAATGCAAGGGCAGTTTCTATGCAACAGTTGCTGAATCTACCTGGGTTGGCACATACCAGGAACCTGTGGCTGTGTTTCTCAGATGTACATGGGGAAATATAAGCCAGGATCAGAGGTGAAAAGGATATATACCATGCAAGCACAAGAATGTTTAGAGGCACAGCAGCCTGAGTCAGGAAGAGAGATGTGGGCAAAAAAAAAAAAAAAAAAAAACAGAGTCATCTTCTAACCTACATTATCCCATGGTTTGTGAGTCCAAAATATGGGAAGTTCTCCTGATATATGTGTGTCACTATAACTCTGCTGGGATTGGCTAGGCCGGTGGGTTCACAAGGGTGACAATGGCCACAATATCCAAGTGTTCCACTAAATATTTATGACTAGTGAAGTGACGGAAGGAATGAGCAGATTGCTTCCCAATGCTGGGGCCCCACCTCTCATTACAGTTCAATTCAGTTCAGTTCAGTAGCTCAGTCGTGTCTGACTCTTTGTGACCCCATGGACTGCAGCACGCCAGGCCTCCCTGTCTATCACCAACTCCTGGAGTTTACTCAAACTCAAGTCCATCGAGTTGGTGATGCCATCCAACCATCTCATCCTCTGTCGTCCACTTCTCCTCCCACAATCAATCTTTCCCAGCATCAGAGTATCTTCAAATGAGTCAGCTCTTTGGGTGGCCAAAGTATTGGAGTTTCAGCTTTAACATCAGTCCTTCCAATGAATATTCAGGACTGATTTCCTTTAGGATGGACTGATTGGATCTCCTTGCAGTTCAAGGGACTTTTAAGAGTCTTCTCCAACACCACAGTTCAAAAGTATCAATTCTTCAGCACTCAGCTTTCTTTATGGTCCAACTTTCACATGACTACTGGAAAAACCATAGCCTTGACTAGACGGACCTTTGTTGGCCAAGTACTATCTCTACTTTTTAATATACTGTCTACTACTACTACTACTAAGTCGCTTCAGTCATGTCCGACTCTGTGTGACCCCATAGATGGCAGCCCATGAGGCTGCCCCGTCCCTGGGATTCTCCAGGCAAGAACACTGGAGTGGGTTGCCATGTCCTTCTCCAATGCATGAAAGTAAAAAGTGAAAGTGAAGTCGCTCAGTCATGTCCAACTCTTAGCGACCCCATGGACTGCGGCCCACCAGGCTCCTCCATCCATGGGATTTTCCAGGCAAGAGTACTGTCTAAGTTGGTCATAACTTTCTTCCAAGGAGTAAGCATCTTTTAATTTCATGGCTTCAGTCGCCATCTGCAGCGATTTGGGAGCCCAAAAAACGTAAAGTCACTGTTTCCACTGTTTCCCCGTCTATTTTCCATGAAGCGATAGAACCAGATGCCATGATCTTAGTTTTCTGAATGTTGAGTTTTAAGCCAACTTTTCCACTCTCCTCTTTCACTTTCATCAAGAGGCTCTTTAGTTCTTCTTCACTTTCTGCCATAAGGGTGGTATCATCTGCATATCTGAGGTTATCAATATTTCTCCCAGCAAAGGAATGATATTGCTGGGTTAGGAAGCTCAAAAGTGTATTTGTGGCAGAAAATAATAGTTATCCAAATTCTTTCTAAAATGAGGATTGAAATATACAGAATATTAAGTGACTTGCCTAAAGTCACATTGCACTGATTTATCTGAAGTGCTATTAAAAATAATCCTAATACTATGTACTACATATTAAGCAATTATTATGAGGTTATTAAAAACCTCTGAAGTCCTGGCCAGTACTTGCTCACTAGGGAAAAGCTAGTTAAGAGTTATGATTTATTTTATGGTTACTTGTACAATGGGAACCATTTTCAGTAGGACTTAAGATAGTATGTGTTCTTTAAAAATGCTACCAGGAAAAAAAATGTTACCATGAATAGAAAAATCATCATTGAAGGAATGATGATTTCTTGACTCAGATTCTAGAATTTGGTTTGGAATGATGATTTGTTGACTGAAGATGATGACAAGGACCACCAAATAACAGAGAAATATGGCTTTGGGCCTTTGGAGTTGCAAATGAGCAATGCAAGCTTGTGTGCTCAGTCACTTCAGTCATTTCCGGCTCTTTGCAACCCTATGAACTGTAGCCCACCAGGCTCCTCTGTCCACAGAGTTCTCCAGGCAAGAATACTGGAGTGGGTTGTCATTTCCTTCTCCAGAGCAAATGCATAAGAACATATTATCTTGGAAGAAACTTTAGTAAGATATTTGGTGATAAAGACCACTGCATATTTAATCCATGAAGACACAATAATTTAAATTCACCTGACACTGCCAATTTTGTCTCATAACCTGATTTGAATACTAGGTGTTTCACCTGCCCCTTCCCATTTTCAGGGAGACCATTACAGTAAGAAGTGATAAGGAAGGTAGTATATACTTGTAGGATGCTTCTTTGTCTAGTTCTGTAGTCAGCACAAATACTTTTGTCTGCTAAAGTACCTGTGACTACACCCAGGAAATCCAACAAATCTGGAAAGTGTAGGGTCTCTGGGTTGAGCTCAAGAAATGTCAGCCAGTATTTAGGATACTATCAGAGTTCAGAATGGCTCTTGATTTGGCAGGACCCTAGCTAGTTTCCCTACTCTTACCTTGGTGGTGGTGGTGTAGTTGCTAAGTCATGTCTGACTCTTGTGACCCCATGGATGGTAGCCCACCAGGCTCCTCTGTACGTGGGATTTTCCCGGCAAGAATACTAGAGTGGATTGCCATTCTCTTCTCCAGGGGATCTTCCCAACCCAGGAAAGTAACTCCATATTCTTGAACAACACATCTCATAATATCCAAGACAGAACATACACACTACTATTGTCATGTTGGCAAAAATGTTTACAAAACTGTGATATGCCTTCAAACATGCACTGATCTAAGGTGAGCCAGAGATTGATGGTAAGAACACCATACAAAGGATGTCCAGTGACCTAAGACCACAGCTGAGAATGTGTAGACCTGGAGCCCCAAATATCATTTGGACCACTTTAGTATTGAAAATGGTTACACAGTCTACTCTGACACCAGTGTGGTTTCCAGAACCAGCTAGACTGAGTCTATTATTTAGGTGAGTCTGCACATCTTCCTTCCAGCAGGCAGTGAGGTCTAAGAGGCTACCTTCTGCTATCAGTGCTACATGGGTACAGTGATCTAAGCTTATCTACCAACATGAACATGGTCTTACCAGGGCAGAGAACTAAAACTCAGGAAGTGAGGTTACTTTTTCAAGGTCACTAGTAAGAGGGTGAAATGGGCTTGGACCCAGGTCTTTGACTACTGATTCCATGTTTCCATTATACCTTCTCTATCTAGAATGGTAACCTGCTGAATAGTGCTGCAGGCCCCTTGCAACAATCTTTTCTCTCTTTTGAGATGACAGGAAGGTGCTATTCTCTCTGACCTAGAACTTGCTACCATAGCACACCTGGAACCAACAATTGATGGATAACATATCTGTTCCATGCCAAAAGGCAAGACTGTTCACTAGATTGCCCTTCTTTTCCTTGCCTCCGTTTCCTTCATCTTTCCACACTGTCACATTGTCTTTGCCCAGGGAAATACGGAGGAAGGAGAGCATGGTGCATGAAAGGGTCTGCTGATGTGGGTTGAACTGGAGTCACATCCAGTCTGTTCCATCAGCCAGAGTTTGGATGGATGGCCCAGCCTTGGTGAGGAAGGCTATAGCCCTTCTTTTACCTGGTGAAGGACAATCCTCTCAAAGGAACCATCACTCATCAATACTCCTCCTTTGCTTTGAAACAAGCTGGACAGTGGTGCATGGCAGATTCTGAGGTCACTATGGAGCTAAAATTTCCTTGCATAAGTGTCTTTCTGGCATTGGCATAGTTTAGGGCATGTGCTCTGTACTGATCACTATTACTGATAGAGGTGGAACCTCCTTTGGCCTTAGTGAGAAAGTAAGCCAATTGGAGACAACCACTAATTTCCCTCGGATATACTCCCTTTCTGAGGCCTCATCATGTCCCACTGGCCACTGCTGCCCAGGTACCCAGGCTCCAGGATTCTGCCCAGGTCCATGGTGCCCCTTGGAAGACAGAGGAGCTGGGAAGGGTTGAGGTAGTGGGAAGATCTGGCTTCTGTGTGGTTGGTTGGCAGTGTGGCTGGGGAAGCAGGATGAACACTGGTGACACCTGGGCAGAAGGAAACATGAGTGAGAAGCAGTAGCAGAGCACAAGGATCAGCCAGGAAATGTGTGACTGAGAAGAGCAGGCACTGGAGGGGACACATGGGCTGAGGTCCCGGTCGGCTGCGGAATACCAGTGACATGAAGACTGACACGCCAGAAGCTACAACTCTAACCCCTTGTGTTCGCTAGCATGAGCACAAGAGGTAGGGAAGTTTACTAGCGTGTGAGATGAGTGCAATTGTGTGGTAGTTTGACCATTCTTTGGCATTGCCTTTCTTTGGGATTGGAATGCAAACTGACCTTTTCCAGTCCTGTGGCCACTGCTGAGTTTTCCAAATTTGCTGGCATATTGAGTGCAGCATTTTCACAGCATCATCTTTCAGGATTTGAAATAGCTCCACTGGAATTCCATCACCTCCACGAGCTTTGTTCGTAGTGATGCTTTCTAAGGCCCACTTGACTTCACATTCCAGGATGTCTGGCTCTAGGTGAGTGATCACACCATCGTGATTATCTGGGTTGTGAAGCTCTTTTTTGTACAGTTCTTCTTGTATTCTTGCCACCTCTTCTTAATATCTTCTGCTTCTGTTAGGTCCATACCTTTTCTGTGCTTTATCGAGCCCATCTTTGCGTGAAATGTTCCCTTGGTATCTCTAATTTTCTTAAAGAGATTGCTTGTCTTTCCCATTCTGTTGTTTTCCTCGATTTCTTTGCATTGATTGCTGAGGAAGGCTTTCTTATCTCTTCTTGCTATTCTTTGGAACTCTCCATTCAGATGCTTATATATATAGAATCTTACAAATCTTAAACAAAGCGTCCTGGAGTGACACGCCACAATGTTCAGCAAACGGCAGGAACAACAAGGCAAGGATCTTCACTACTGGGGGCGGTGGAGGGGACAGACTTGAGGGGAGACTACAACTTATAGGGACCATTGATGTCTGATTGGCTCACCCGTCACCAGAGAAACCAGAGGCTGGGGTCAGGGCAACCACATAGTTGGTTATTGATTAAGCCCTATAATTAAAGCGTTCCAAATTGGGAAAGGAGTACCTCAAGCCTGTATATTGTCACCCTGCATCTTTAACTTATATGCAGTGTATATCATGAGAAACACTGGGCTGGATGAAGCACAAGCTGGTATCAAGATTGCCAGGAGAAATATCAATAACCTCAGATGTGCAGATGACACCACCCTTATGGCAGAAAGTGAAGAAGAACTAAAGAGCCTCTTGATGAAAGTGAAAGAGGAAAGTGGAAAAGTTGGCTTAAAACTCAACATTCAGAAAACTAAGATCATGGCATCTGGTCCCATAACTTCATGGCAAATAGATGGGGAAACAATGGAAACAGTGACAGACTTTATTTTTTGGGTTCCAAAATCACTGCAGATGATGACTGCAGCCATGAAATTCAAAGACACTTCCTCCTAGGAAGAAAAGTCATGACCAACCTAGACAGCATATTAAAAAGCATAGACATTACTTTGCCAACAAAGATCCATCTAGTCAAAGCTATGGTTTTTCCAGTAGTCATGTATGGATGTGAGAGTTGAACTATAAAGAGAGCTGAGCACTGAAGAATTGATGCTTGTGAACTGTGGTGTTGGAGAAGACTCTTGAGTGTCCCTTGGACTGCAAGGAGATCCAACCAGTCCATCCTAAAAAGATCAGTCCTGGGTGTTCATTGGAAGGACTGATGCTGAAGCTGAAACTCCAATACTTTGGCCACCTGATGCAAACAGCTGACTCATTTGAAAAGACCCGGATGCTGGGAAAGACTGAGGGCAGGTGTAGAAGGGGATGACAGAGGATGAGATGGTTGGATGGCATCACTAACTCGATGCACATGAGTTTGAGTAAACTCCGGGAGTTGGTAATGGACAGGGAGGCCTCGAGTGCTGCAGTCCATGGGGTCGCAAGACACAACTGAGCAACTGATTGAACTGGTAATTAAGGGGATTGGATAGTCATGTGGGTGAAGGAGTGGCTGGTGAAGGAGAATGAACAGATAGCAAGAGAACAGTCATTTTGAATGACTTGACCATACAATTTCATCTGGAGGTGCCAGCAAAACTTCCTTCAGAGTTTCCCCAACACTGTTCAATGGGCATCCACAGCTGGGCCTCATTTCCTGTGTGGATGGCATGGGGTTGGGGAGCCAACCTAAGTGTTGATTGGTTGCGTCAATATATCAAAATTAACAATTTTATTTACAAATATTTACTGAATAATCAAAAAGGCTCAGAATATTGTTCAAAAAGATTAAGTCCAGAATGAAAGAATGCTTATGGAAAAAATGGAATATCAAAGAGATATTTCTAAATTAGCCTCCTCAAGCAAGAAATGTGAGAGGAAAGGTCACTGATTGGGAAGATAACAAAACCCGAAGAAAAGGGAAAAGGCAGAATTACTAAACCACCAGGGCTTCCCTGGTGGCTCAGCAGTAAAGATCCAGGAAAGGGAGGAACAGGAGGCCTACACACCTTCTCAGGTTTCTGCCAATACAGGGTATGAGGCACAGGTGCAATACCTGGGTTGGGAAGATCCCCTGGAGGAAGAAATAGCAAAGCAATCCCATATTCTTGCCTGGAGAGTCCCATGGACAAAGGAGCCTGGCAGGGTACAGTCCATGGGGTTGAAAAGAGTCAGACACGAACACACACCTATGCACCCTTACATGAACAAAGCCAGGAGGGTACAATGTGGTCCTTCCCTTGGAACTTGCCTTATAAAGAAGGTGGCACCAAGATTTTAAGTTGTCTGGGATCTTGTGAACCAGATGTCCTCCATCCATGTCCAGAGTTCCTGACTTTTGGTCACATATCCCCGGGGCTGGCCTTAAGGCCTGTGCTGCTTTAGCTGACTGTGGAGGTGGAGCCATCTTACTCTGTCCCCTCCAAACAAGAATCTAACCAGAAAGAAATGTATCTGTGCTTCTTAGGCTGGTGGAAAATATTCCCTCATCTTCCTCCCAGATTGCTCAGCCCTCTTCTTTGCTGGCCTGCTTTGTATTGGGAGGTGGGTATGGTAATGGGAATGATCCAAGAGAGGGAGGAGGAGTGGGAAAAATAAAACACTGGTGAGACGCTAGTGAGGACAGAGAGGAGAAAGGGAAACAGAGGCAGAAGAAGGAGGAGGATGAGCAGAGCTTGAGTGCCAAGGTGCTCTAGTCTCTGGTCCCAGAATGGCAGCTGCCCTCTCTTGAACTTCCCTTGAATTTATCCTGGACACACACAATGGGCATCCACACACAAACACCCCAGCTCCTCTCACACCCTCCAACCTCTTTTATTCACAGAAGAGCAGCCTCTCAGCCCCCGCTCCCTCCCGTGCCCAGATTCTGCTAGTTCTTTCCTTTTTCTCTGAGCCTCCCCAGAATTAGGCACAGATTCTTCACCAGCACCCAAACCCTTGTCTATAGTTGTGGAGAGTCCAAAGCATAGAAATCATCCAGTAGAAGAGGAAATGCAGGCCACACGGGGTATTGGGTCACCCTGAAGAATGATCAGCTGTCCCAGGCCATTCTGGGTTGTTATTTTTGAAGACGTCAAACTCATTCAAAAGAAACTCTGAGATCCTTGTTGCAGGCCATTGCTGCACGTAGCAAATTCTGCTGTGCTGTGTGCTGTGCTTAGTTGCTCAGTCATGTCCGACTATGCTACGAAATCTTAAACCAGGTGATGACGCCTCATTCGAAAGTCCTGGATAAGCCTTTAAAAGCAAAGCAGGTGGTCAGTGCTAATTACTGGTGATCAGCAAGACTGGGGCAGATCCCAAAAAGGGCCAAGTAGGAGAAGCTGCTTAGGTCAATGACTAAGTGACCTCCTGTATTAGTCAGCTTGGGCTTCCAGAAAAAAAATGCTATGGACTGGGTGGCTTAACCAGAAATCTGTTTTCTCACAGTTTTGAGACATCCTAGATCATGGTTGGAACTTCCCAGCAATTCAGTTTCTGGTGCAAGCTCTCTTCCTGGCTTGCAGATAGTCCTTGCCTGGCTGGGTCCTCACAAGGTCTTTTCTTGTTACTTAAGCTGGGATAGGGCAGGAGCCCAAGCTCTCTGGTATCCCTTCATTTAAGGACATGTACCCCTTTTCCTACTTGGAATCAGTCTGTTGTTCCATGTCCATTTCTAACTGTGGCTTCCTGACCTGCATACAGATTTCTCAAGAGGTACGTCAGGTGGTCTGGTATTCCCATCTCTTTCAGAATTTTCCACAGTTTATTGTAATCCACACAGTCAAAGGCTTTGGCGTAGTCAATAAAGCAGAAATAGATGTTTTCCTGGAACTCTGTTGCTTTTTTGATGATCCAGAGGATGTTGGCAATTTGATCTCTGTTTCCTCTGCCTTTTCTAAAACCATGACTGCAGCCATGAAATTAAAAGATACTTACTCCTTGGAAGGAAAATTATGACCAACCTAGACAGTATATTGAAAAGCAGAGACATTACTTTGTCAACAAAGGTCCATCTAGTCAAGGCTATGGTTTTTCCAGTGGTCATGTATGGATGTGAGAGTTGGACGATAAAGAAAGCTGAGCGCCAAAGAATTGATGGCTTTTGAACTGTGGTGTTGAAGACTCGTGAGAGTCCCTTGGACTGCGAGGAGATCCAACCAGTCCATCCTAAAGAGATCAGTCCTGGGTGTTCATTGGAAGGACTGATGCTGAAGCTGAAACTCCAATACTTTGGCCACCTGATGCAAACAGCTGACTCATTTGAAAAGACCCGGATGCTGGGAAAGACTGAGGGCAGGCGTAGAAGGGGATGACAGAGGATGAGATGGTTGGATGGCATCACTGACTCAACGGACATCAGTTTGGATAGACTCCGGGAGTTGGTGATGGACAGGGAGGCCTGGCATGCTGCAGTCCATGGGGTCGAAAAGAGTCGGACATGACTGAGCGACTAAACTGAAACTGAAACATCCTGTCAGTGCCCCCAAGGCTATGATCTCATTTAATTACATCCTTCAAAGTTCCTTCCCCAAATACAGCTTCACTGGGGATTAGCGTCCAAGATATGAATTTGTGGGGGGTGGGGGGAGGGAAACACATATACTCAGCTTCTAACACCCTCCCCAGCCTCCTTCCCCCATGAAGGCATTTGCAGCTCTCAACTCTGATCCCTGGGAACTGCCCAGGCTGGGTCCTCAGATTTGTCTCCCCACAGGCATTTTCCTTTTCTCTCTCTGACTCAGATGCCTCAATACAGGGCCCAGCTGTTGACTGACTGACCCTCAGAAGCAGTGGACTGACTTGCTTTCACCTGGATCGCTTTCAGAATGGAGCAGCCACCACTGACTGATATGCTTGCAGAAATGTGTTCACTGGGGAGACTGGCTATGGAGGTAGACTAATGCTTCCCCAAAGATGCCCACATCTGGGTCCCTGGAATTCGTGATTATGTTACTTGACATGGAAAAAGAGAATTTGTGGGTGTGATTAAATTAAGGAGAAGTCAGGTGGGCCTTAGGAAGCATGAACAAAGTTAGTGGAGGTGATGGAATTCCAGTTGAGCTATTTCAAATCCTGAAAGATGATGCTGTGAAAGTGCTGCACTCAATATGCCAGCACATTTGGAAAACTCAGCAGTGGCCACAGGACTAGAAAAGGTCGGTTTTCATTCCAATCCCAAAGAAAGTTAATGCCAAAGAATGCTCAAACTACCACATCGGTTCAGTTCGGTTCAGTTCAGTCGCTCAGTCGTGTCTGACTCTTTGCGACCCCATGAATCGCAGCACGCCAGGCCTCCCTGTCTATCACCAACTCTTGGAGTTCACCCAGACTCACGTCCATCAACTCAGTGATGCCATCCAGCCATCTCATCCTCTGTTGTCCCCTTCTCCTCCTACCCTCAATCCCTCCCAGCATCAGAGTCTTTTCCAATGAGTCAACTCTTCGCATGAGGTGGCCAAAGTACTGGAGTTTCAACTTTAGCATCAGTCCTCCCAATGAACACCCAGGACTGGTCTCCTTTAGGATGGACTGGTTGGATCTCCTTGCAGTCCAAGGGACTCTCAAGAGTCTTCTCCAACACCACAGTTCAAAAGCATCAATTCTTCAGCGCTCAGCTTTCTTCACAGTCCAACTCTCACATCCATACATGACCACAGGAAAAACCATAGCCTTGACTAGACGGACCTTTGTTGGCAAAGTAATGTCTCTGCTTTTGAATATGCTATCTAGGTCGGTCATAACTTTCCTTCCAAGGAGTAAGCGTCTTTTAATTTCATGGCTGCAGTCACCATCTGCAGTGATTTTGGAGCCCAGAAAAATAAAGTCTGACACTGTTTCCATTGTTTCCCCATCTATTTCCCATGAAGTGATGGGACCAGATGCCATGATCTTAGTTTTCTGAATGTTGAGCTTTAAGCCAACTTTTAACTCTCCACTTTCACTTTCATCAAGAGGCTTTTTAGTTCCTCTTCACTTTCTGCCATAAGGTTGGTGTCATCTGCATATCTGAGGTTATTGACATTTCTCCCGGCAATCTTGATTCCAACTTGTGTTTCACATGCTAGTAAAGTAATACTCAAAATTCTCCAAGCCAGGCTTCAGCAATACGTGAAGCATGAACTTCCAGATGTTCAAGCTGGTTTTAGAAAAGGCAGGGGAACCAGAGATTAAATTGCCAACATCCGTGGATCATCGAAAAAGCAACAGAGTTCCAGAAAAACATAAATTTCTGCTTTATTGACTATGCCAAAGCCTTTGACTGTGTGGATCACAATAAACTGTGGAAAATTCTGAAAGAGATGGGCATACCAGACCACCTGATCTGCCTCTTGAGAAATCTGTATGCAGGTCAGGAAGCAACAGTTAGAACTGGACATGGAACAACAGACTGGTTCCAAATAGGAAAAGGAGTACGTCAAGGCTGTATAATGTCATCCTGCATATTTAACTTATATGCAGAATACATCAGAGAAACGATGGGCTGGAGGAAGCAGAAGCTGGAATCAAGCTTGCCGGGAGAAATATCAATAACCTCAGATGTGCAGATGACACCACCCTTATGGCAGAAAGTGAAGAAGAACTAAAGAGCCTCTTGATGAAAGTGAAAGAGGAGAGTGAAAAAGTTGGCTTAAAGCTCAACATTCAGAAAACTAAGATCATGGCATCCAGTCCTATCACTTCATGGCAAACAGATGGGGAAACAGTGGCTGATTTTATTTTTCTGGGCTCCAAAATGACTGCGGATGGTGATTGCAGCCATGAAATTGGTCCTTGGAAGGAAAGTTATGACCAACCTAGACAGCATATTAAAAAGCAGAGACATTACTTTGTCAGCAAAGGTCTGTCTAGTCAAGGCTATGATTTTTCCAGTGGTCATGTATGGATGTGAGAGTTGGACTATAAAGAAAGCTGAGCACTGAAGAATTGATGGCTTTTGAACTGTGGTGTTGGAGAAGACTCTTGAGAGTCCCTTGGACTGCAAGGAGATCCAACCAGTCCATCCTAAAGGAGATCAGTCCTGGGTGTTCACTGGAGGGACTGATGTTGAAGCTGAAACTCCAGTACTTTGGCCACCTCATGCGAAGAGTTGACTCATTTGAAAATACTCTGATGCTGGGAAAGATTGAGGGCCAGAGGAGAAGGGGACGGCAGAGGATGAGATGGCTGGATGGCATCACCAACACAATTGACATGAGTTTGGGTGGACTCCGGGAGTTGGTGATGCACAGGGAGGCCTGGCGGGCTGCCATTCATGGGGTCACAAAGAGTCGGACAGGACTGAGTGACTAAACTGAACTGAGATGGGGCCCCCATGGAATCACAAAGGTTCATACAGACAGAAGGAGAATTGGTGTCAGAATAATGTGTTGTGAGAATAACTTGATCAGCTGTAATTATCTTTGAAGATGACAGGGGCCTATGAGAGTAGAATGTGGGCATCTTCTAGAGGCTGGACAAGGCAATGAAAGAGATTCTCTCTTAGTATCTCCAGGAAGAATCACCACAACCCAACTGTCACTTTGATTTTTGCCCAGGGAGTTGCATCTTGGACTTCTGATCTCCAGAGTCATAAAATAATCAATGTTTGTTGTTTTAAGCCACTAAGTGTGTAGTAACATGTTACAGTAGCAATAGGAAACTCCTACAGTGGACAACAGTGGATAAAGAATATTTAAAGTCAGTGTGCAGGACGAGTAGTGTCAGCTGTTCCAAGAAAGGACAGGTTTTCCTGGAAGTTAACTGGGTACTGAGTTCAAGATTCTCCCTCCAGGCTAGTCACCTTCCCTCTTAAGCCAAATGCACTTCAAGAATCAAGTTCCTCCACTCCTTGGTCTCTGGTCTGAAAAGCAAGCTGGTTGCTTCTCCAGCCTCCCCACTCCCTGCCCTCAGGTCTAACCCAGTCTTATCCAGTAAGAGAAAACATACAAACCTCATTCTTCAAGCAAACACATCATCTTTCTATCCCTTATTTTGGTCATCAGCTTCTTCAGAATCTTCAACTTTTGTATTCTGTATGGTAAGAAAAGGAAAAACATGGCACCTGGGAGACCATGAGGATGAAGTCAGAAGGTGCACAGAAAATACAGCAGAAAGAACTTTGAGATATAACTTTTGTCAACTACAAACTGGCACTTGCCATCCACCTTTACAAGGATTAAATGCTGCAGCCGCTGATTTTCAACACCCCCTGAAAGGAGTTCAGGGTGGAGAGCAGAAATGAGCCCACTCTGTGCTCTGGGAAAAACTGGCACAACAAGTCTTCAGATAGTGATGTATTTTCAGGCGCTGATTTTATGACCCGAATATCTCCTAGTACCTAGAAAAGCACTAAAATCCTTCATGGTGACATGTGATCCTCACGACTAGCAGTAACCTGCAAAGAATCTGCACTGGAATGCATGTACTCTCCCTTCACCAAGATTACATATACACTGACCTTCACCCATACCTTTGTGGAGCAAGTTCTCAGAGCTAACTGAAATGCTGCCTCCTGAGCTCCTCATTTTGCCCCAAATAATCCTTGAACTCACAACTCTGATGCTGTGCATTTTTTTAAGTTAGCACCCTGAATCTATAAGTCTACACATATAACACATACTTATGGTTTGTTTTGTTCCTACAAATATATATTTACATTCATTGTTTTACAACTTATTACTTCTTAAAACAAAATTGGATCAGCAACGCAGAGACATTACTTTGCCAACAAAGGTCCGTCAAGTCAAGGCTATGGTTCTTCCAGTAGTCATGTACGGATGTGAGAGTTGGACTGTGAAGAAAGCTGAGCACTGAAGAACTGATGCTTTTGAACTGTGGTGTTGCAGAAGACTCTTGAGAGTCCCTTGGACTGCAAGGAGATCCAACCAGTCCATTCTAAAGGAGATCAGTCCTGGGTGTTCTTTGGAAGGAATGACGCTAAAGCTGAAACTCCAGTACTTTGGCCACCTCATGCGAAGAGTTGACTCATTGGAAAAGACTCTGATGCTGGAGGGACTGGGGGCAGGAGGAGAAGGGGACGACAGAGGATGAGATGGCTGGATGGCATCACTGACTCGATGGACGTGAGTTTGAGTGAACTCCGGGAGTTAGTGATGGATAGCGAGGCCGGGCGTGCTGTGATTCATGGGGTCGCAAAGAGTCGGACACGACTGAGCGACTGAACTGAACTCAACAGAGGACCACATAATTACTATTCTTAGCATGTAACCCAGAACAAAGGTTAAGAATGCAAGGAAGCTGGCTAAAGTCCCCTACATCTCAAGTAAAGAATAAAGGGTCTGCTTCCACTGATTCCTGGGCCCCCTAACCTGTTGGGAATCATGACATGGCTTCTCCTTCAGCATCCGGCCTGCCCATTGGTCGTCTCGGCTGGGGTGGGAGGGGAGATGATGGGACAGGGCGTGGGTTGGAGGAGAGGAACCGCCTTACAGGTCCTGAATGGGGCTGGGCTTATGTAAATTTTGCAGCGGAAGTGGTACAGTACCGGGCCTGCCACTTTGCCGGTTGTGGAAGTTTTTCCCAGATACTCTTGGATTTTATTAGAAGAGTTGTTAGGAGTGCCTAAGAGGCGCGGGAAACGATGCGGTGCGGACGGTGGTGGAAGAGATGGTGGCAATAGCAAAGTGAGCCTGTGCGAACAGTGAACGTGTCTAAGGCTGTGCGGGCGGCGGGCAGAATTACTTTATACTTACCTGGGGTCGCAAAGAATCGAACACGACTGAGCTGACTGAACAGAACTGAACTACCTGACAGGGGAGATACTGTGATCACGAAGGTGGTTCTCCCACAGCGAGGCTCAGCCATTGCACTGTGGGTGTGTTGACTTCTGCGATGTCTCCAAATGCGGGAAACTCGACTGCATAATTTGTGGTAGTGGGGGACTGCGTGCACACTTTCCCCTGGTAACTATAGTTTCAACGATAAAACTACTTTCTACCAATGTGGGATTTTTCTGGCGGCTCAGGCAATTTGAAACATTTCCCTGCAATGCAGGAAGCCCTCGGAAAGATTTTCTAGAGAAGGATATAGCAACCCACTCCAGTAGTCTTGCTTGGGAAACCCCATGGATGGAAAAACTTGGTAGGCAACAGTCCATGAGATCGCAAAAAGTAAACACAACTAGTCAAACAAGTTCAGCTCAGTAGTGAATACAGGAAGAAGTAGTGGAGAAGGAAATGACAACCCACTCCAGTGTTCTTGCCTGGAGAATCCCAGGGACGGCAGAACCTGGTGGGCTGCTGTCTCGGGTCGCAGACTTGGACACGACTGAAGCAACTTTGCAGCAGCAGCAGTGAATACACTGCTCCCTCAAGCTATTAACTTTTTATGTTTTGTATTATACATAGAGGTTATGCATTGTTCTATATATATATATATATATATATATATATATACTACAGTAGCTACTTCAGTTCAGTCTTGTCGACTCTGTAGACCCCATGGACTGCATGCAGCACTCCAGGCTTCTCTATACATCGCCAACTCCCGGCGTTTACTCAGACTTAAGTCTGTTGAGTTGGTGATGCCTTCCAGCCATCTCGGAGAAGGAAATGGTAACCCACTCCAGTATTCTTGCCTGGAGAATCCCATGGACGGAGAAGCCTGGTAGGCTACAGTCCACGGGGTCGCAGAGTTGGACACGACTGAGGGACTTCACATTCACGTTCCGCCATCTCATCCTCTGTCGTCCCCTTCTCCTCCCACCTTCAGTCTTTCCCAGCATCAGGGTCATTTCAGATGAGTCTAGGGGGTACATCAAAGGTTGTATCTTGTCAGCCTGCTTATTTACATGCAGAGTACATCATGTACAAAACTGGGTATGCAGATGACACCAGAAAAAGCGAGAGTGAAAGAAGTTGGCTTAAAACTCAACATGCAAAAGACAAAAATCATGGTATCTGGTCCCATCACTTCATGACAAATAGATGGAGGAAACAAGGGAAACAGTGACAGACTTTCTTTACTTGGTGCCAAAGTCACTGCAGATGGTGACTGCAGCCATGAAATTAAAAGACACTTGCCCCTTGGAAGAAAAGCTACTATAAACCTAGACAGCATATTAGAAAGCAGAGACATTAATTTGCCAACAAACGTCTGTCTAGTCAAAGCTATAGTTTTTCCGTGGTCATGTATGGATGTGAGTTGAATCATAAAGAAGAAGAAAAGTTGCTCAGTCCTATTCGACTCTGTGATCCCATGGACTGTGACCTACCAGGTTCCTCTGAGCAAGAGTACTGGAGTGGGTTGTTATTTTCTTCTCCAGAGGATCTTCCAGAGTTGGGGATTAAACCCAGGTATCCTGCATTGCAGGCAGACACTTTAACCTCTGAGCCACAAGGGAAGCCCAAAGAAAGCTGAGAGCCAAAGACTTGATGCTTTTGAACTGTAGTGTTGGAGAAGACTCTTGAGAGACTCTTAGGCTGCAAGATTAAACCAGTCAATCCTAAAGGGAATCAGTCCTGAATATTCATTGGAAGGACTGACGCTGAAGCTGAATCTCCAGTACTTTGGCCACATTATGCGAAGATCCAACTCACTAGAAAAGACCCTGATGCTGGGAAAGTTGAAGGCAAGAGGGGAAGACGACGACAGAGGAGGAGATGGTTGAATGGCATTACCAATTCAGTGGACATAAGTTTGAGTAAGGTCTCGGAGATGGTGAAAGGCGGGGAAGCCTGGCGTTCTGCAGTCCATGGGGTCGAAAAGAGTCGGCCAAGACAGAGCGGCTGAACAACAAAACAAACCCATACTTTCCACCGCTCAACGCTTACAGAATTTGGCACATTTGAACAGTCCTGTTACTACTGTAAACCGTTCTTTGTGCCAAACTTATTTGGGCTCGCAGTTCCTCCACCGGCATGGTGCAACGGGTGGGAAGGCGGATCTTTGGCTTCTGGTCGAATTCCGACCAGAGCAAACGCCGTGTCGTCCCCACCCCACCTCCCCCCCGCCCCTCCCGCGCCACACGAAGCCGGCGGTGGCCCGCAATCCTACCTTTGGACCTGGGGTACCAGACATGGGGCAGCCCAGAAGTCCCAAGGGCTCTTCTGAGGACGTTCAGAGTTCCCAGGGCAGCAGGGAAGAGGGCAACTGCAAAGAGCGAAGGGACTTTTTAAATTTTTTCCTGGCGGGAATTTCACCTCAGGGCAGAAAACTCTAGAAATACCAGCAGAACAGGAGCATTTGAGGGAGGCCTAAAAGCCCCTCCCCGTCGCTCACCCGCAATGGGTTTCCTCTCATTGCACTGCGCCCAAAGCTGTAGAGACGGCCGCCGGCCGGCGAGTCAGGCGCCTGCTGGCGTCGCGGAGGAAGCAGCTCGCGGCGGAGTGACAAGCGCGGCGTAGTGACAAGCGCGCCGAGGTAACAAGCGCGCCGGGGTGACAAGCGCGCCGGGAGGGAGGGAAGTCCTGGGACCGCGAGGCTGCGAGCCACACGGCTCAGCTGGTGGAGAGCGAGACGGCCGTGTTTCCACGGTGTGATGGCAGCACTTTGGACTGAATCCAGCGATCCGAGTTAGAGTCTCGGTGGGACCTTTCCCTTTAGGCTGCACGCAGGGTCTTCTACTGGCGCAGCCGAAACTCAGTCTCCTGAAAGCGAACTGCGCCTCAGGTGCGCGCTGAGTGGACCTACTCTCCCGCCCCAGCGCCCAACTCGTCTTGCTCTCGGGACCAGAACGTCTGGGTCCCGCGAAGGAGGCCCTGGGCCCCTGTGCTCTGCCGCCTCCCCCTCAGCAGTCGACGTCCGAAGGAGGAGTCGAGGACCTGCTTTGAGAAGCGCAGGTCCGTGGACCACGGGGAGGTGCGGGACGAGCCCGTGGCGTTTCCGCAGGACCCTGCGGCTCTGCCGGTCAATGGTCGTCGGAGCCCGGCCCCGTCGCCAAAAGGCGCAGCGACCGAAGCACTGCCACCCCCTGTCGGGTCACCCTGGGTCTCAAGGTAAAAGGCAGAAGCTGCGCCCACTGAGTCCTGCCCCACGAGGGGGCTTCGAACCGCACGTCTTGTCCCTGTGAATAGTGGTCCGGGGGCTGTGATGTCATTGACCAGGCAGGGTGACAGCTTTCCGAGCGGGGTTCCAGACCTGAATGGGAAGCACTATATTTTATTCAGGTGCGCTATTATTCGCAGTTTTGATTGATCCTATTTCAGTTTATTTCAGAACTTCTCGCTCCTAAGTCTCCTTTGGACACGAAAAACCGCTGTTAGGCTAAGACTTGAACCTTGACTCCAGGAAATCTTGTCCTTTCATCCCAAACTCAGCCAGAAAGAGGAGTCTGGGCGGTGTATTACAGCGTCTGAGATCAGGGGTCGGCCACCCATGCCTTTGAGACACTTGCAGATCTTATAGTCGGAGTCAGAATAGTGAATATATTCTATCTAGTTAGATTTGAGTTGGAAACAGCATTCACTTTTTTATCATTATATAATTGACTTTTTAAATGTCACTTCTAGACATTGGAAACACGATGTAACTTTGGTGAACAACCATATAGATGAGAACTATAAAAGAGAATAATTTTTTTAAAAAAAGAGAGAATAATTTATATGTACCCTGGAACAGTGACAAAATTTTTTAAAAAGCTGCTTTCCTTAATTGTGTTGTTATTGGCATTGTTGGTATTTATTCTTATTCCAAATGATGTGGGGAAAAGCAAAGGAGATTGTATGAAATATTGTATTTCTATTGCTCCCCGTGTCCTTAAAAACAAAAATACTGGTATACAGAAAAGAGGCAGATGAAAGATAAACATTCAATAAAGCCTGACATTCTGAATGTGAATATATACCTTCATACAAAGATGAGTATGTATTTCTTAGCTCTGTCCACTGGAAATGCCTAGAAACAAACCAAATCCAGTAAGCATCTTAAGGTTATAATTTGATTTTGGAATAACATTTTGCACAAAAGGAAACCAGAGATTCTTAGACAAATGACTGAGTCCAGGTCAGGGGCAGAAAATATTCAGGATCAAAGAGAAGCACCTTATAGTGTTATCAAGAAAGGTCTCAAATACTATTAGAAACTTTTCAAAAGAATTGAGGAGCCAGCTTAAAGTCACTTTCACTGTCAAAAGAGAGATAATTTGAGTATTGATAAGAGCTATATTGCAATGAATTGAAATACCTCACTGTGTTTGAAATTTTGAATTCATATTAGCACACAGAGTAAAAAGGAAATAAATGAACTGGTGACCACAGAGGATACTTGGAGTATTGCTCATTAAGCTGCAGTTTTCTTTACAGAGGGTACCACTGAGTAACTAAACAGTATTTAGTATTTAGGAGAGGTTTCTTTTTATGCAAGTATTCCAGTTAAATACTACATGATGATGGGATATCACCATTTAGTGCCACAGAATCAGTAAATGGATTGAGAGGTCTTGAACTAAAAGGGCTGGTAATACTATTTGAAGAAACACACAGGACTTGATGTGCCTCCTCATCAGAGCGCACACCACTTCTGAAGTAGTCTTGGCAGTATTGCAAGTGTGAATCTCATCAGTCTCTGTATCAACAGGTCCAAAGTAGGGACCACTAGACATATGGCTGTTGAATAGTTACAAAGTAGTAGGACTGTAGTGTATATGATATTAAATTGTGAATCAGTGGGACTTATGATGTAACAACGTATCAATATTTGAAGATATTGGTACTTGATATCCTGTTAAGAAAAGTTTGCTCCAAATTTTAAGCTGGAAAGTCACTGGAATAACTGTTAAGAATAATAACTACATGATATTTTAGATTTTTGGTACATATGTGAAGAATTGTGTACAAATGGAAATGTCTGTGTAGTGATCCTCAAAACAACCAATAAAATCTCAGTTATAAAAGAAAAAAAAAAGCCTATGTGATCAAATAAGCTGAAAAAAATGCTGCATTTTTAAACATGGAATTTTTGAATAGTCTTTTATGATATTAAAGATTTTGAATTAATTTATGATTATAATGCCGTGATGATAATACTTTTAAAAAGAGTTCTCATTGAGGAGAAACATGCTGACATAATTATAGATGAAACATGATGTCTGAGATTTCCTTTTAAAAAAATAGGAAAAGGTAAGTGCATGGATTTATAGTAAGACAAGTTCAACCATAAGCTGGTAATTGTTGACCATGCCTGACAAAGATGGCAGCGTTCTGTTATGTCTACTTTTGTGTACTACCGAAATTTCGGATTTGAAAAAGAATGATAGGAGAACACAGGTCCACCTAGAATAATAGCAGCTGAATCTCTCAACATACAATTCTGAGGGCTAGGGACTAACAGAGAGAGTCAAGGACACCATTCAAAACCCTGCCCCAAACAACCAGGGACCAGAGAACACTGTGGGCGTGACTTGGTTTGTATTCAGCTAGGTCTGGGAGCCACACAGCAGCAGAGGGATCAACAAAGACCCTGCATATAGAAGAGAGTGCAGCAGGGAGGGAGTACTCCAGACAGAACTCAGGTAAAATAACTCACAGAAAGAGCATGTGGATAAACTCAGAGGGTGTCTGAGACACGGTTGGCTCTAGCTCTGGTGACTAGGGAATTGATAGGAAGGGGTTCGACAGTCTTGAGGAGGTACAATTACTGGGATCAGGTGTGAGACCGAGCTGAAGGGCGCATCCTTTGGACACTTGTGGTGATGAAAAAAGAATGGTGCAACTGGCAGAAATTAAAGGTCCTACTGGAAGAATAGAATCCCCCAATCAAGAGACACACCAAGACTTTCCCCCAAGCCTTAGCTCTGCTAGAATAATTGCACAAGACAGACCTAAAACAAAGAAATCAACTAGGCCCATCAAAGCACTAATCCCTTCTGACCTGGAACAACTGTTTCTCATGCAGGTAAACCTAGTCATGAGAAAATGAAAACTATATAGCAGACATTTCTTCCAAGGTGACAGAAGAAAAAAGTGTAAAATGAGAGTCAAAAATTTCAGCAAATGAAAAGATTGCCTCAAAATTAATCAAAAAACATTGGGAAATGTAACATGGCATCCATATTTTGAATTGTTCTGAACAAAGCATTTGTAGATACATGCACATGGAAAAAACCTCAATATTTTACGTAAGAAATACGGAACACGAGATAGAAGTAGACAGGAAAGAAGAAATGAGAAATTGGAACTGGCGGAGATTCTAAAAAATTGAAGGTATAGAAAATTCTTTGAAAAAAGAAGGCTGAATGACAAGGTACATAGAGAACATATTTATCCCAACTTATAAGGGACACTGCATTACAAATGAAAGCATCAAACAGAATAGAAATGAACAAAAGGTAGTGAGAAAGGATCAGAGAGAAAGTCATAGAGACCTAGGGGAAATAGACCTGGAACGGTCAGTTCTAAGACCTATCCTAGGAGAGCTGAAAAACTTTTTTTGAAAAATAAAAAATGTCCTGAAGCTCCAGCCCACCCTTTACCCTCAGTGAAGAAAAATCAATTTACATTCTACATCTCAGCAGAACATACAAAGTAAGATATAATTTTTTTTAAAAAATCAATAAACTCATTGTGGACAAGTTCTTTATATTTAGCCAAGGTGTCTGTACTATATCAAAGCAACAGAAAACAAGTATTAAATATATCAAACTTAATGCGTCCTCAGTCCATCATGAGAAATCTTTAAAGATGAACTCTGCTCATCAAGAATTGACTGGAAACTATGAGTTTCGTACATCTGGTCATCACGTATATATGTGATTGTAGATTTAAGCCACTGTGTCGTGGGCCCTGCTCTGGGGGCAGCCTAGGTACACCCTCAAACTTCTACAGGGAGGCTGCTGGTACTCCCAGAGTGGGACAGCCATCCTGTGCCACCAGGGGGTTGAAAGGACCCAGTCAGCCCCTCCTCCAGCTCCTACCTCTACTCTACCAGTTAGCACATTAACAAAAAAAGGTAGGAAAAATATAGTATATAAAGGGTATACATTTGATTGGGTTGAAATAATACAATAAGGTAATACTACTATAAGATAGGTAAAGACAGAAGGAAAAAGCAGAATAATGTCCTCAAGCATCACAGTAGTAAAAAGTTGAAGTTGACAGATAACATTTAAAACATATACTTCTACTATTAGAAATGTGACGAAATACTAAAGGACTAATGTGTCAAAAATTTTAGTGCAGTAACTAGCTATCCAGGCCTTCCAAAATACCAAGCAAAAGACACACACTCACAAATATGCATACACAAAGAAAATAAAATAACAGAGAAAGAAACACAGAAGATACACTCTACTACAAATGGTAAACACAGATGAAAAGATGTGAGAGGAGTTTAAGATACAAAACTGAACAGGAGAAACAAAGGGGCTTCCCTGGTAGCTCAGCTGGTAAAAAATGTGCCTGCGATTCAGGAGAGCCCAAATCAATTCCTGGTTTTGTAGGATTCCCTGGAGAAGGGATAGGATACTCACTCCAGTATTCTTGGGCTTCCCTGGTGGAATCCGCCTGCAATGGTGGACACCTGGGTTCGATCCCTGGGTTGGAAAGATCCCCTGAAGTAGACCATGGCAACCCACTCCAGTATTCTTGCCTGGAGAATCCCCTCAGGACACAGGAGCCTGGAGGGCTACAGTCCATGGGGTTCAGAGTCGCACAGAACTGAGCAACTAAGCACAGCACGGCACATGAGAACAAGAGTGTTGATATTAATAAAATCAATCATGTTAATAATGGTTTGTGGATGGGGGAGGGGTGGGAAAGAGGTTCAAGAAGGAGGGGACATATTTATTCTTATGTTTGATTCCCACTGCTATATGGCAGAAACCAACACTACATTGTAAAGCAGTTAGCCTCCAAATAAATATAAATGCAAGAAAATAATAGATTATAACACTGAATTTTAAAAAAGCATGAGTCCACAGTGAAACTCAAAAATATTTTTAATAATATGTTAGGGGTATTATGTTTAATAATATGTTAGGGCTATGCTGTCTTTTCCACAGCACAAAGCTGGCAATACCACAGATATGATAATTGACACACATCAGGGATCAATAAAGGATGGTAAAGTTTTTACAGAAAGAGCATCATATAACACAATATTCATACACTCTCAAAATACCACTAGTCAAATTACTCATTACAGACACAAGAACCTGTCTTCAGTGACCAGATCCCACAAGCCTCTGCATGACAGCGCTCAGTGCTGGAATAACACTGGTGGTGACAGTGAAGTGGACGCTCGGCCTCCAAACAGGCTGCACTAGGAAGCGCCCAGCAGGCGCTAGATGGTGTTCTTGGCAGAAAGGGTTCACCCGGATTAATCATGAGGAAATGATCAGACAACCGCAAAATGTAGACCTTTGAGTAGACAAGTGACCTATCCTCTGCAAAGAAGTCAATGTCACGACCATCAAAGACAACTACAAGAAGGGGAGGAGATGTCTGAGGTTCCGAAGGACTAAAGAAATAAAGTAACACAATCTTCTTAGTCCTTTGGGACCTAAAACATCTCTTCCCCTTTTGGTTGTCTTTTTGATGCAAACATCGACGGTTTGAAGAAAGACAGGCCAGTTGTCTGGTTCAAAGGTCTAAATTCTGCAGTTATCTGATATCTACCTCAACATTAAACACAGGATGAACACTTTCAGCGAGAACAATGCATAGTAAATGCTGTCTGCTTTGAGCACAGTCCATCTGCTGGCAAAGAGTGACCAGGTTGATATGTTGTCTTCTTGCAATTGTTCCCATGCTGGTGTGTGGAGGATGGATATTTAGAGGAGCAAGAGTTAAGGTCTTTCCAAACCGTCCATCAAAGCACTGATCACCTTCCTGAGGATTACATTCCGAGGCTGATGACTGGGATTACTCCCATCAATTCTGTCCCTTGGGGTGTGGAGAGTGGTTGTTGGTTGGGATGTTCATTCTCAGGAAAGGATCCCTCCAGTGTTGCTGAGGTTTAAATTGAGTTGCTGTTGTAGATTTTGTTTTTCATCAAATGGAAAAGGTAATTTTATAGTGTGGTTTCTCAAATTGACAATATCTTTTCTTAGTTCCTAAAATAATTGGTATCTGTGAAAGACAGAGAGAGAGAGAAGAAACATGAATGTTTGTTAGGTCCTGCTGAGCCTGGAGGGATGGCCACATGGTGACTGGGGCCAGGGGCAGACACAGCTCCTGTTGACAGGACGAGCTGAAGGGAGAGCCACAGGCTGGCTGGAGAGAAAAGTGAGATCCAAGATTTAGAAGGAATACCTCCCTAAACTTTCATCCAGCCTGTGGTGCAGCATCTAAGGGCCCCAGTCCTCACCCCACCTTGCTTGGTGATATCTCAGCTCAAAGCTGCTTCTGAACCTTAAATGGATCCCCACCACTCAATCCTCAACAGTCATTTCACCCCTGAATCCCCTTCATCTGTACACTTTCCCACATGTTCAGGGATGGACGTGCCGAGCATCCCTCATACACAATTAGAAACAGACTGCTATGGGAGCAGAGGACCCTCAACTGAGAAAGACACCCTCTTCTACCTCTTCATCCTGCCTTCTGAGGAGGAGAAGCAGGCTACCAGAGAGTCCTGGATTGTGAGAACCAATAGGGACCTCAGAACGAATCCAAGTCCAGTTCCATAATTTACAGAGGAGGAGCTATGTTTTCACGGATCTAAAACCACATGACTTGTTACTGACAACCCAGGCCACAGGCCCTTCCTATGCATTTGCAGGAAGGGAGAGGAGAAGAGGAAAGCTCCAATCTGGAGGAGTCAACAGTTAATAGAGGCTGTTTGGTCATCCTCCTGGACAGGAATGAGGCTTTCCAGGGAAATCATGCTCCAAGGAGACTGAGGAATGAATGGAAAGTGGGGAAACTCAAAATAAAATTAGCAAAAAGAGAGCAGGGAGTGTAACTGTGTCTCAAGCCATTCACATCCCATGGACACCAAAATGCTATGAAGGTGATTTCATTTCATGCTGGATCTACCTTAAGGCATTTCTAGGAATATCCTTGACATCTACACAAATAAAACTCTGAAGTGAAAGAACATTCAGTTTAGTTATACTAAATTTTCATCACCTTTTTCTCAAACTTTTCTCAAAGAAAGAGTCTCTCCTAGTATTTTATGCTAGTGTATAGAAAAACATAGAAAAACATCTACTTCTGCTTTCTTGACTAGGCCAAAGCCTTTGACTGTGTGGATCACAACAAACTATGGAAAATTCTTAAAGAGATGGGAATACCAGACCACCTTACCTGCCTCCTGAGAAACCGGTATGCAGGTCAAGAAGCATCATTAGAACTGGACATGGAACACAGATGGGTTCCAAATTGAGAAAGGAATATATCAAGGCTTTATATTTTCACCTTGATTATTTAACTTTTATCCAGAGTACATCATGCGAAGTCCTGGGCTGGATGAAACACAGTTGGAATCAAGATTGCCAGGGGAAATATCAATAACCTGAGATATGCAGATGACACCACTCTTATAGCAGAAAACAAAGAGGAACTAAAGAGCCTCTTGATGAAAGTGTGAGAAGAGTAAAAAGGGTGGCTTAAAACTATGCATTCAAAAAAATGAAGATCATGGCATCCGGTCCCATTACTTCATGGCAAATAGATGGGGAAACAATGGAAACAGAGAGATATTTAATTCTCTTGGGCTCCAAAATCACTGCAGATGGTGACTGCAGCCATGAAATTAAAAGACACTTACTCCTTGGAAGAAAAGTTATGATAAACTGAGACAGCATATTAAAAAGCAGAGACATGACTTGCCAACAAAGGTCCATCTAGTCAAAGTTATGGTTTTTCCAGTAGTCATATATGGATGTGAGAGTTGGACCATAAAGAAAGCTTAGTGTCAAAGAATTGGTGCTTTTGGACTGTGGTGTTAGAGAAGACTCTTGAGTCCCTTGGGGTGCAAGGAGATCCAACCAGTCCATCCTAAAGGAAATCAGTCCTGAATATTCATTGGAAGGACTGATGCTAAAGCTGAAACTTCAATACTTTGGCCACCTGATGTGAAGAACTGACTCCTTAGAAAAGACCCTGATGCTGGGAAAGATTGAAGGCAGGAGGAGAAGGGGACGACAGAGGATGAGATGGTTGGATGGTATCACCTACTCAATGGACATGAGTGTGAGCAAGCTCTAGGAGTTGGTGATGAACAGAGAAGCCTGGCGTGCTGCAGTCCATGGGGTTGCAAAGCTTTGGACACAACTGAGCAATTTAACTGAACGTATAGAAGGGTATGTAAAAGGATAAATATAGCAGGATAAGGCCTAATATTCATTATGGGGTTTTTGCATAAAGAATATATTCAATGAAAAAAATTTTTGTTGAACCTGCTGTTCTGAGCCAGTTAGTAGTCTGTGCAACATGTTTAGGGAATAGCTAACTGCAAGTTGCATTTTAACAGTAGAAAAGGACATACTAAATGTTATTCTTATTGCAGTTGAGGGTCAATTTTATACTTTGTGTTCTATGTAATATTTTTTTTTGTATCTTGTACTATAAAAATTGCGAGAAATTTTAATCCAAACAGAGAGAGAATATATCTAACTTGACTATCTACGTCTCCTTTTTTCTCTTTTATCTTCTCCAGGCTGTACAAATAGTTCTGTTGAGAGAAGAATGCAAATTCCCTTAATTGTTGATATTCAGCTTTTTTAGGAAGCAGCCACTCATAGGCCACTGCCATATTGGTTACTTATATCCTATCAGACCCACAGTGCTTCTAATCCTTGATGCATATTAGCAGAGCTTTGAAAGATACTGATATCCAAACCTCATTCCCAGAACTTTAAAATCAGAATTTCAATGGATTGGGTTAAGGCATTCATATGAGCTCAAAACTCAATCCGTTTTCATTTTACAATAGCATGATTTAGAACTACTCACTAGACCTACACTATTTCACACCATTCTTTTTATTTCCTCCTTCTAGTCCAATATGGACGTCTCTCCACTGGCCCTAAAGATTTTTTGATCTTTCTCTGTTACTCACATATAAATAATTGGCCTTCTGAATTGGATTGTCTGAAGCAATGATTATCTCGTATTCTTGTGTAGCTCCCTGGGTCTTCATAAATGTGGCCCAAAGTTAATTCAGTATAATGCTGTCCTACATTCCCTGGCCTCAGATTTCAACTCAGTTCATTTTTCTGGGCTTTTACTAATATGGAGAAGGAATAATGTGAGTAAAACTGGAGAGGTCTGAATGCCTGTCCATCTCATGCTCTATGTATTTTGAAAACCTGGCTTCTATATCTCCTTTTCCCCGATGTCCCTTTAGGGAGCCATTTACTGCCCTCCACTGAATGCCAGCTCCAGTGAGTTCCTGGAAGCCCCCTGCATATTAGCAAAGTCCTGCCTATCAGAGGCTGAGGGGAATCATGACTCGGGCCAATCCAGCACTCCCACCTATGACCCAGGTTCTTCTTTTATTTTAGTCATCAAGGCTTTTCCCTTCAGTTCTGGCGTTTCTTATTCAGGTGGAAAAGCTGACGGTTAAGGGCTGTCCTAGGTTCATTTCTCCAGAAGCCAAGTCACATCTGAGTGATTCCTTATGATGTGATCCTGGAAGAAAGAGGCAGTGGACTTGGAGGCAGGGGCGGGGAAAGTAAGGTGAAGAAACCAAGAATGTGTGTGATTTAAGGCCAGTGTTTTCAGAGGCTTAAATGCTGCTATTCTGATGAGGAGGACCATGGATCTGGGCTTCCTTGTGGCTAATAGGAAAGGTCAGAGGGAATATGAGGACGGTACCAGTGGGGAAACAGTAGAGGTCAGAGTGGAAACAGGACACTGAGATGGAAGGGCCCTGCAGGGTGGCAGCCCCCATGGAAAAGAGAGGAAAGACCACACAGAGGTAGTGTCAGCTGTTGAGTGAACAAATGAGGAAGAGAAAAATTAGTGGGAGATTGAGCCATAGCGGATCAAGAGCATAAGGAAGAAGTGCATGGGATTACCTCTGTACCCTACGCTTGAAGGCTAGGGAATCTGCAGGCTAGTCTCCACTTGCTAAACAGCAGTTTTCTTCTGATGCTCTTCTGTTTCAGGACACTTAAGCCCTTAATCTTGTTGCAGACTGGATGCTCATGTGTGCTTGCTGTGGAGCCCTCACCTTGCAGCTTGGGAGGGTTCTTCATGCTGATGGAAGCACCCAGCTCTGAAGATAAAACCACAGCCAACAGGACCCATTGTTATTCATGATTTACAAAGACTCACTCCTCCACCCAAGAAGGACATCAGGGACAGAAAGTGTCCAGGAACAAGAAAGGCCATCTGAAAGCCCATGGGTAGGTGAAGACATGGAGATATTTTTGTATTTTCTTTTTTGCTGACTTTCCTTATACTACCCAGTATTGTTAAGTGTGCCACAGGGCAAACAAGTTTCCAAATGCCATAGATGAGCAAGAAAAATAAAATGGATGACAACAAAAAATTCCTAGGTAGAAAAGACAAAGGCAAGAAACATCTACAGGATTCAGTTTGTACTGTTGGAGGGAAGAGATGAGGCAAAGTCAAAGCTGAAGGAAAACCTCATGAGAGAAAAGAAGTGGGGAAGTCTAAATTGTAAAACTTTTAAATGTGCATCAATATACACTTCATACATATAAACACACTACATATGATATACATAATTTAAATAAGGCATAGACAATATTATAAAAACGGAAGAAACCTCACAAGCGAGTGTGTTTGTGATGGAATAAATGAATGAAGGATTTGAGCTATTGAATGGATCATTCTATTGGCTTCCTGATGAGTTGACTTTGGAAAAGAAAATAGAAAAATAAGAAGAATGAGAAAGAAACTCTGCTTGGTGACAGCAACTAGGAGATATGGGGCGGGGGGGCGGCGGGTGGGAGTCACAGTGTGAAGGGGTGTGAAAGTAAAGGGCATTAAAACTACCCTTGGCTGCAAAATCTGCTGTGAAGCCTGGATTCATGCTCAGGTCTCCATGGAAGGTGAGCAGGAAACAGTGACTGAGCCAGTGGGGTTCAGTCCTGGCTGGAAATGTGGGAGGCCAAGCATGAGGAGAGACGAGAGGGAAGAAAAGACAACAAACACCACGAGACCTAGTGGCTCTTGTCACGCTCTGCATCCCTGCCCTCCCTGAGCACTTTCCTTGAGACTCTCCATGCTGCCACAAGGGGGCTCCTTCTCATCTCAGCTCCACCTGAGGACGTGGGTCTCTCCTCATTCCTCAGATGAGGCCACAGCCTGAGGGATGAGCGCCAGGTAGCGCCAGGCTCCAGTGGAGGATGTGGAGAGCAATGCAGGGTAAGGATGAATACGTCCCAGATGAAATGGATGTGAGGGTCTGGAAGCTCTTTTAAGGAAATTTGAACAGAGGTGGACCCAGAGGAGAGGAAAACTAGGAGACAGACATGGAGATGAGTGGAGAGAATGAATTAAATAGGATGTCATAAAAGAGACTGATGGGTGCACTTCAAGAATGAGGGTAGCCCTTTATTTTAAAATGAGGGGAAAATGAGGAAAAGAAACTGGATATGAAAAGCAAACACGGGACTGAGTTGAGGGCCGGTGTTGACACCCCTGTTGAATGTTGCTAATGCACTGTTGCTGAGAGCACCCAACAGGAGTAAATTGCCTTGATGATAGATGTTGAAAGGAGAGGAAAATATTCGCCAAGCTACCTTTCTCAGAAAGCAAGGGAAGATGGGGTCTAGAGAAAGTGGAGACTATAAAGCTTATGCTACCGTAGAGGAAACAACAATTGTGCAATCGTTTTATAAGTGTTAAAGCACCAGAAAGACACAGTTCTTAGATATTATATATTCATAGTGGTTATCAAACAAATATTAGCGAATCAGATGCCCTGGACATTATATTGTTTAAGATTCCCAACAATATGCAAAGGAGATAGAATTTTTCACGAGTTCAGATGAGGGACAGAGCAAATACCTAGGAAGATAAATAACTTGGCTCAGTTAAACAAGCAGGAATTTGCAGAACCAGGGCCTGAGGCTGAGCTGGTCCTAAGTCCCAGGCTCTTGATCACCTCACTCTGTTAGAGCGTCAGAGGTTTCAACTGGGCCGACAGCAGGCGTGGGAGAGGCCCTCTGCCTCCTCACCCACAGCTTTGTGATGACCAGCACATGCACCAGAGCTTCCTAATCCCCGTTTCTTTCTTACCTAGAAAGGGCGGTCCTCGGTTTCCAGAATCGGGCTGGAGGTAAAGCCCCAGCTGTGGGAGGAGCCCGAGCACGGCTGTGCTGTCACCACCGTCGAGATGCGGGTCCAGCTGCCGCTGCAGACAGTCAGTCACGCGGTGCTTTCCTGAAGCCGTGCCCGTGCAGTTGGCGCCTCTGACCCTGGGAAACTCACAGGCCCCCGGTGACAGTGCTCCCAGGTGTCGCCTGAAAGGAAAAGAGGATTCAGTCGGACCAATGGAAGGTTTTTCTTGCTAAGCCCTCCCAGACTCCCATTTCTGCTGTCCTAGCCCATGAGTGAAACCACCCAATACCCCAGACAGCAAAGGCAGACATCAGTGTGAAGAAGATGTCATATTTACGGCTGTGACTGGGGTGCTGAGAAGACAGGGGCTAGGCTGCAGTTTCTTGAAATGAGAAATCACCCACTTGAGTCTAGAGGGTTTGGGTGACACAGGGGGTCAGGCCTCTTATTCTGTTATTAGCCTTAGTCTTGTAGCCTAGAGAGAAGGTTCTAGACAAGCCTCTAGGCATGAGGGAGAAAGAGTGGTTAATATCTCCCCACAGGAATAAAAGAACAGAGAGAGACATCTGGCCTGAAGGCTTCAAGTACCGCTAGAAGTTGAGCTGAGAAAATACAGTACATTCCAGACCCTTTTGAACTTCCTTGCTTAAATTTTGTCTACCCTTCTACTCACCCGTACATGTATATATAGAATAAACTCTATTCCCACATGGGGCAGAGTGGGGATGGATGGTATTAGCAACTAGAACTAGTGGAGGAGAGGGCTGAGACCCTGTTGGGAACACCTTTGTGTCTCTTTAGAGAGATAATATACGTACACTCCTTCAATACACGTCCCTCCACTGGTGCCTGGACAGTGCTGCTAATGAAATCTGCTTATATTTCTACTGTGAAATGAGCACATATCCTCAGAACGTGGGCTAACCAAAGACATGAAGTACCCTCATCCGGTCCAGGTCAGGCTCATGTGAGGTCACAGCCCCCAGGGCTGCTCTACACTGCAGGGGGCTCTCCTCTCACCTCCTGCTTATGCATCCGCACCCTCACAAGGTTTGTTTCTGTAACTGTCTCTCATGTGCCTGTTATCTCTTAGTCTTCCAGAGAGCATCTGTGTCTGACTCTCATCAAAGTTTCATCCAACCTCCTTCTAACTGCTTTCTCTGATTCAGTCCTCTCCACACTCTCAAAGCTCACCTGTCTTATCACCCCCAATCCTGTTTCATCATATGCTCCTCAGTTTACAGAAATTCATCCTCCCTTCCCTGCTACACAAATCTAACCTCCTCACCCGCCTTTCCAGTGCTCCTGTCTTCTAGTCCCTCTTCTGCAACATCACTGCCCACAACTCCCACTGCAAATCCTCCCAGGACTCAGGCTGGCCCCTTTCTGACCCCAGGCCTGTACCGGGAGCCTCTGTGAGCTTCCAGGGATTTTTCCAGAAGCACTTCTCTCAGTCTAGTGTGCTCTTCGTATTTCCACTAGGCAAAGTTCATTAATCACTAATCATCATATTTTAGGACACTTAATCAGATTTTATGATAATTCATTTGGGCTGAAGGGCAAATCCTTGTACAACGTTTGGTGGTTGAAAGAACTGTCAAAACTACATATCCTCTTATTCCCCAATGTTATTTTGAATCAATGTCTAGGATTGTTTTTAATTATCATTGTGTAATTTCATCATCTAATTTTATTTGTCTTTTCTTGAGAATGGGTTTTATTAAAGCTATGCTTTGAATATTCTCTGCATTGACAGAATATAAAATAACCAAACATTTTATCAAACATCAACAATACTGCCCATTATTGTTAGTGTGGGGAAAAGCCTCCAATAGAAGATCAACTTGTAATTTAAGAATCAAGTGTCTGTGTTGTTTCTGCAGGGTTTCTCCTTGTACAGAGAGGACGGGGTAGAGCTAATGACTTGTACCCACATGGCTGCATAATAGCTATCCACACTGTCCTCGGGTTATCATGAGAATCAAGACACAGGATGGATCCCTGCATAGATTAGATATTCTATTCACTCATCTCAATCCATCTGTGGGGATGTGGCCTTTCCTGGCCGACTGTGAACAAGGACTCCCAGGCCTGGGCCATATCACACACATCACAAACACACATCTGAGACACATGGCTGAGCCTAACTCATCCTCTTCACAGGAACCCACACCCAGCTGTCAGTGCTTCTGAGATAGAGCTCCACAGTTTTTTAATGGCTTCAGCACAGCCAAATTCAAAGTCTACCTGGACCCGTCATGACAGCAGGTGACCTGGGGGCAGGAGGTGGGGAGAGGCGTGGACTCTCATCCTGGCTGATTCCCCAGAGAGCCCTGTGGAGCTGTGGCTCCACCTGGAGGGGCTGCAGGAGCCACTGGCTCTGGTCCCGGGACAGAGTGCACAGAGGGTTTGGGAGCTGGCAGATCTGAGTGAGGGACCACAGGGTTCTCTGCAGCCCTCTGGCAACTTCTGTTGAAGATTAAGATAGTTGCAAATGATTTGGTTCAGGGCAAAGAGGAAAAGGTGAGCAACATCCTCTCTTAGTCAATGATGGTCGAACTGCTGAGAGGAGAGGACACAGCCAGAGCCAGGGAGTCAGGCCCAGGAGAGGTTAGTGTCCCACCTGCCAGTGGCCAGGAATCCGGGGCAAGTGAAGGGACCTCGCTGAGCATCAGTGCCCTCGACTCCACCATGAGACACCACAGCTCCCTGAGAGGGTGCCTGGGAGGCTGAAGGGGTTAGAGTGCACTTGGAGCTCGCTTAGTAAGGAGCCTGGCAGACAACAGGTGAGCAATAACTGTGAGTTCCCTTTCTGGTTTGTGAACTACTGTGATCCTGAGAAAGCCTTTGCTTCTCTGCTGCTCAGGGAAGAATGGGAAATAAGAAAGAAACTGCTTCCGATGTGAAAAGGCACCAACTGACTGATGGACAGCATTTATATTCCCAATATCATTTTTAAAGAAGTCAGATACAGTCTGATACATAATGGAGTTTCTCCTCATTTATCAAGATGATCTTATGACTCAAAGTCCTAACAATAAAAATGCATCTCCTAAAGAAAAAGTAAAAAGAAAAATAGCCCAAAAGGATTTCATACTAGGTTTTAATTTCCACACCCTATGAACTGCTACCAAGGAGACCTGGCTCATAAATTAGGTCAATACCCCTATCATATACACAGCTTATGGATAGTTTCCATGAGATTATACCACTGAGATTGTGTAAAACATTGAAACTATAACCCACACATGGAAGACTCCTTTTTGCTGCACAAAGGATGAAACACATGGGTGTTTCTAGAGGATGGAACAACAGAGACAGATATTTGGCTTCATGGAAATTACAGGGCATAGGCAGATTTGATATTCAGGATCTAGTATCTAAATGCTTCAGAGGGAGGTAGGCAGCCCAGGGGTAAGAATCGGGAGCTGGGGACAGTATAACATGCATTACAAATATGGAGCAGACTGCAATCATAAATGCAAAGCCAGAGAGCTTGCCAGAAACTATTCAAGAAATAAAATTAGCAACAAAATTTCATGACTATAAGGATTCTTATCTTGATAAAAAGAGCTCTGTTACACAAATTCCTGCAGGTGAGACAGTGGTAGCTGAGATTCTGCCCTTATCCCTCCACTTGCCCTCTCTGGTGTGATTTGATACCACAAGGCTGTGCTGATGAGATGAGTTCAGGTGACAGATGGCAGTCTGGGGCAAGAAGAAGGCAAAGGCTCGTGATGCCTTCTAAAAATTAAAACTAAGTACATAGTTCTAATCAACCTGAGCCTAAGAACCTGCCTGGGAGTACTCACCGATTACATCTAGAGCCAAGAAAACTTCTCTTCTCTCTGTTGGGAAGGAGGCACTTCTATAAGGATGACAGGAGCCTGCCAGATGATGGCCAACAGAAGCAGCCAGATAACATTCATCCAGTGAGTCTGGTTGGACTTCATTCTCTTCTACCACCAGCTGCTCCACACTGAGAGTTGTGGGGTTGGCAGAGCAGATGGTTAAACAAGAGGGATTAGTCAACCTGGAGCCATAGCTGGTTTTGATGGGAGGGTTCAGGGACAGGTTGAAAAACACAAATGGGGAGTCCTCTTAGAGGGAGGTATAACAATCCCCCCTCTACAACTCCCATCTGGGGCCTAAAGGCGCTTGCAAAGGGAAAGAGAGAGAGTGAGGGAGAGTGAGCATGAGATGCTCTGAGCACAGAGAAGAAATGAGTTCAGGAGGAAGGAGATGAGCCACCCCAGGACACATAGTCATGTCACACATATCCTCAGATCATCAAAGTGACTTCAAAAACAACATAAGTTTTATTGAAATTTACATGCTGCATACAAATGAATACCAGCTCTGGCAGCATAATAGACTCCTAGAAATCTTGCATTTGCAAGACCAATTTTTCAAATATGCAATGTGACATGACTTTTTTTTCTAGTTACGTTCTTTGCCATGAAATGCCTGCCAAGGTCATAACCCAGAGTGACAGAGGCAGCTAAGTATTGCATGCTGGTTTTAATAAAAAGGAGAAAACAGAGGAGTACAAGAAATCCTGTGGCTGATCAGTAGCCCTGCTTCAACTGACTGCGAGTTACTATAATTGAGAGGGATTCATAAAGGGTGAAAACAGACAACCTTGTTACAGGGACAATTTGTGGTTGTATGAATGGAAGAAATAGGCATGTTCAGCACTTTCTGATTCCCCTGCATGTGAGATGACCACATGTCACCACGGATGTTAGACCCGTGTTTCTCCATAGTTACCTAGAAGAGATGATGTCTTGATCTTCCTCGTCCTCAAGATCAGCGAGATTTTCTATGGATAAATTCAGAGAAGTTGAGAAACACTTGGCAGATCTCACTGTGTAAATTAATAGTCCAGTGTCCAATACTGCCACGGGGACAACAATATCAGCAGTGAGATGACAGGCTATTTAAGAAGGATATTCCAGATGCCTCAAGTTGGATCTCAGACTCTCCTTGGTTTGCTTTCCTGACCCATCAGGCAAGATCTCCCTGCCCTGGTATATCCTCACCACAGTATTCTCTTCCAAGACTGAGTAAAAATTTAAAGATTCATCTTCCCCACGGAGTCTTGGGAATAGCCCACCTGCATTCTAGCAGAATACTGTAATACTCAGGCTTTTCTCATCATATGCTGTATGCCTTAGCAGAATGATGAGTGGAATGAAGAAAACCTCCAATCACATGAATCCTAGTTGTTACATGGAACCTTCAGTCATTCATGGGGTGGGAAAACGCCAGGGCTTTGGCTTGCTTCATGGAAATATACAAGCAAGGTGAGGGGAGGGCTCCTTGCATCCTGGGGCCCAGATGATCGGCTTGCTAAGACGAGCAATTTAGAGGAGACAAACCCTGGGGATGACAGCAGTGACAACAAATAATCACGGCTGTGAGCACCTCTGGAAAGGCACGGAAATACTAGGGACACCTTGGGTATGGAAATGGGAGCATTGTGGGCAAGTGGAGATTGCACAGGAATCAGGAAAATACACTCATCTCCGGAGCCCTGCACACATACAAGTGAGTCAGTGTGCCACACCAGCCGTGGGTCCATGGTCTCACTTGGGGCCTGACGCATAGGCTTCACCTGAATGAAGAAGACAGCACAGCTCCCAGACCCACCTGATGTCTGTACTTAAAACTCTACCACAGAGTCTGATTCAAATCACCGTCTACAGAGCTTCCAACAGGGATGACAAATCCCAGCACCCCGGAGGCGAGGTTACGAAGAATACAGAGTCTACCTGGGCATCCAGGTGGAGGTCTATCACGAGAAAATACTCACTGGTTACATCCCGGGCATAAGAGACATCCACATCCTCAGCTGAGAAGACGGTGTTGCTCCTATAGGGCCGGAAGGAGTCTGACAGGTCAGGAAGAACCGAGTAGGTCAGATAGTAGTCATCCAGAGAGTCACGTGGGACACCATTCTCTCTCATCTGTGGCAGCTGTCTGCTGAACCTGGTGGGGGAGGGAGGGCAAAAGATTAAGCCAAGACTGAGGAGAAACTGTAGAGTCCTATCTGGTTTCGATGGAATGTTTGAGTGGTGAAGCACGTCAAGGGTCTGACCATTAGAGAGAGAAAACTCTGATTTGTGCATGAGACACAGCGAGGTTTCACAGGGCAGAAGAGAGAAAGAGAAGTAGGTGCTCAGTGCTCTGGCCAAATAACAGGCTGATGAACGGACTGAATTCCCTCTGATGTTACAGTCACGCCTCACATACAGGGACAGAGAACACTGGCTCTCACACTTCCATTCACATTGCGTTGACATCACTATGACACGCATCCCAGCATGCTAACACCAAACAGAAAGCAGATATGCATCTCACTCTGTAAACCACACCTGATATAAAAATTGAGTGCAAAAACATCACTCTGACTTAGTTCACCTGGGTCAACGGACTTGGGATTTAAACTTGACAAGTAAATAAGAAATGGGAAACAATAGAGTACCACAGTGAAAGCAGAGAACATTATGAAATAGGATAACAGTGGTGGGCAAAACTGACGACGCAATATATTCAGCACTTTCTGTTTTGCCCTGGATCAGAGGTCTGCAGGTGTCCTCACTGTACAGGAGCCCACAGATATGCAAACTTACCTCGGGGCAACCACCTCTGGGCCCTTCAGGTCATCGTGATCTTTCTGCTTTTCTGCAAATAAATTAACAGAAGAGTTATATCAGGCAAATGCCTTTCAAACACGCCCAATCCTGTCCCTGTCTTCACAATGTGGTAACAGGCTATTGAGAGAGAAATAATACAGGAGGCCCTAGAAAGAGCCTCATAAGAAGGCACTGGGTTTCCTTCTTGAGCCATTGGACGAATGTCCTTGATATGATATGTCATTGGCAGAGTATCTTGGTCCTGAGTCTGTGCAAACAGCTAAATACATCCTTTTCCCCACAGTTCCTGGGGAACAACTTAGCTACATCCTCAGCCTGCTATAATACTCAGGCCTTTTTCATCTGAAATTTTGTTTATTAATGGGATAAGTGATTACACACTGAGATATAATGGGAGTGGAATCCACACACCATCAAGTCAAATGAATCTCAAAGCTGCAAACAGCGGCCATTCATCAGGTTGGGAAGTTCCAGCCCTGCCTTACCTCAGAGAAACATACCAAAAGAAGACAGTGTGGCTTGCCTTCTGGTTTCAGAAGACTTCGAACAAGATAAGTCAAAGGCAAAGAGAGAGACTATGGGTTGATAGAAGTGAACCAAAGTAGTGACATCTCCAAAGGTATCAACAAGACTGCCAACAGCCTTGGACAGGTGTAGGAACTCAGGGACATTACCCAGAAATGAAAATTAAAGCATTTCACGTGAGATAAGAGGTTCATTCAAAATTAGGAAGCCTGAGAGGTACTTCCTGTGCCACGACTGCTGAGGTAGACGTGCGTCTGGCAGGACCGCCTTGGGTAGCATGGGTTACCACAGCGACCACTATGACAGGAAACTGAGAAACGTTCGTTCATAGAATGTCTTATTTTAAATGCAGTTACAGAGTCTGGTTCAAATCAGGCTTCAGTATGTAAGCCCAGGGTCTATCAAAGGGGATTAATTCTCCCAGAGTAGACTAGCAGATACACTGAAGACTACCTGGGAGACCAGTTGGAATTTCATCCTCTTCAGCGTGAGAGCAGCCCCAGGCTCCATCCACAGCAGACGCCACATTCTCTTCATCAAATGCAAATTCCCCATCACTGGAAGGCTGGATGCAGGCAGAACCTTCCCACAGAGTTGAAGGTACTGAAACACACTCATCCTGGGATTGCTGGAACACCACCTTCTCTTCATCATCCTGCAAATCCATGCTGTGCCAGATGGAGAAGGGATGACAGAAGGTTGAGAGGATTCGACCCCAGGCTATCTGGCTGGTTTTGATGACAGGCATTGGGAGTGGTCACAGAAAGCAAAAGCGCAGTCCCCTTAAGGAGGGAAGTAACTCCTCCTGATGTGGAGTGTGGCTGCCATGGGGTGGGAGAGAGGCAGCGGGTTCTCTGGGCACTGGGCTCACAACCAGCGGTTGAAGGAGGAGACGGAATTTCCCCTGCACGCTGACGTCCTGACCCCCAGCACACACAGAGGACCGGGACAGTGGTTCAGAATTTTCTGCACACATTGTGTTGATCTGGATATCCTGTGTCCAAGTGGACACAGCTTTTAAGAAGTTAAAGATTTGTTTGAGTTTGGACTCTATTCCATCCAATTAAAATTTTTATTTACACAAATACAGCTTCAAAATCAGTTTTTCAGAGTTGGAGGAAAAGGAGTTATAGACTAGATATTCTGCCTTCAAGAACTATTTTTTCAATATTTTGTTGTAATATGAATATCGTTCTATTTTCTTCCCTTGAAATCCAGCATTTACCAACATGCTGATGCCAAACCAGTGTAAGACCCATAGGATCTCCCCCTCCTTTAACCTCTCAGGAGAAAACACATGAGCACGGGACTCCCAGGTTTAGTTATTCCACCTGGGTCAGCTCCCTGCACGTTGCAAAACTTGAAGGATTAAAAAACTGAAATGCACAAACTTGAGAAACATAAATGACAACCCTGTGAACGAGATAATTGCAGTTGAATGAATAGATGAAAGAGTTACACAGAGTACTTTCTATTTTTCTCTGATCTGAGGTCTCCTGCTGTCACCACTGACATTCACAGCCCACAGATCTTCAAATTACCTGGGAAATGTGAGCTCTTGTCCACTCCCTTGCTTGTGATCATTTTCATTGTCTAGTAGGAAATTCAGAGACAGCAGGTCATAATAAGCAAATCAGACCTCACACATATCTACTCAGTAAACACATATACAACAAGAACATTAATAATCTCATTGTAAGAACATAATTCTTCAGAAAAGATATTCTAGGACACTTAAGTCTTATGAGAATTAGACTGGACACCGTCCAGACCCATCGAGGAAATTTGCTGCTTGATCTGGTATCTCTCCCAACATCCTTTGTTCTGAGTCTGTTATAAGCACTTAAAAATGTATTTTCCACAGAGATGCTAGAAAATGAGCTGAGTTATTTTCTAGATTATTTCTATAGTACTGCTTAGTCCCATCAGATTATGTGGTTGTTGATGGTTTAGAGGAATTTATACTTGAGACTAGAGTGACGGGGGAATTGTGAAAGCGTTAGCCGCTCAGTAGTGTCCACCTCTTTGTGACCGCATGGACTACAGCCCACCAGGCTCCTCTGTCCATGGAATTCTCCACACAAGAATACTAGATTGGGTGCCATTCTCGTCTCCAGAGGATCTTCGTGATGCAGGGATTGAACCTGGGTCTCCTGCATTGCGGGCAGATTCTTTCCCATCTGAGCCAGCAGGGAAGCCCTGTGAATTGTATTAACCCTTAAATCAAAAGGAATCTTTGGTGCTACACAGAAACCATGGCATTTGAAGCTGGAGGAACTGCCAGAGCCCAGCCTTGCTTCATGGAAACATCCAGGCAAGGCAGTGGTACAGTTGTCTCTGTCTTGGTGTCAGATAACATCTTAGCTAAGACCTGCCAACATCGAGAAAAGGGAGACTGGGGCTGAGAGCAGTAAAACAAAACCTGGAAATCACTTCTCCTTATAAAGAGGCAAGCCTGTCATCATTTCTGGAGAGGCCAGGAACATTTACAAAAATTAGATCATTGCAGGGAACAACACACTGGCTCCAAACGAGTTCTGACAGACCCTCCTGTGGATTTCCAGCTGAGGTGGCTGAGAGCTGTCACAAGTGATCTGGGTCAAATGCCTGACACTGGGGTCAGGATGACAGAGACCAGCCCGGAGCAAACAGAAGAATGCAAGCTCCCTGACCCACCTGATGTCTGTGTTCCAGAATAGACCCTTTTTCCTAGTTTCCACTGAGATGTGTCTATGCAACCTGTCCTCAGAGAAGACCTGCTTTGGTCTACAGAGCTTGTGAGGAGAAATAATATGGGGGCTACCTGAGATATTGGTTGGAGTTTCATCTTCTTTAGCGTGAGAGCAACCACAGGCTCCATCCTGACCAAGGTCTACTTCCAGTTCATTAAATTTAAATTTGTCATCACTGTAAGGCTGGTGGCTGTCAGAACTTCCTTGGAGACTTGAAGGCATCAAACCACATTCATCCTTGGATTCTTCAGGCACTTCCCTCTTTTCAACCTCCTGCAGCTCCATGCTGTGTTAGATGGGAAAGGAATGACAGAAAATTAAATGAAGAAGATCTGACCCCAAGTCATTCTGGCTGGTTTGGACAGGAGGCATGGGGAGTGGTCACAGAGAGGAAAAGAGCAGGCCCCTTAAAGAGAGAAGGACTGTCCTCTCTTATATGAAGCAGAGTGTGTCTGTCTGGGGATGGGAGATGGGGACAAGCAGATACCCTAGATACCGGCCACAAACCTCTGATGAGGAAGGAGACTCAACCATCCCAGGATGGTCCTTTCAGGAACAGGAAGCACAAATGAACTTCCACACCAAGTGCTTCCCCCGGGTCCTAAGCCATGTTGAATTTAAGATGAAGTAGCCAAGTGAATAAGGGCTTCCCCGGTGGCTCAGTGGTAAAGAATCTGCCTGACAATGCAGAGATGTGGCATGGAGCCCTGGGTCAGGAAGATCCCTTGGAGAAGGAAATGGCAGTCTCCATCCAGTATTCTCGATGGGAAAATGCAATGGACAGAGGAGCCTGGCATGCCCCAGTCTGTGGGGGTCACAGAGATTCAGAAACAACTGAGCAACTGAGTATGCACAGTGAAGTGAATGCAGATTTTAAAGCTTATAGACTCTCTGACATGTTCTACCTTCACTTTAGGAACTGAAAGTCCTCCAAGGCCTCTTTCACTTACTATTGTCACAGACTACCAATTTTTTTTTTTTTTTGGACAGTTGTCCTGGTTTTAATTTTTCTAGTTGCTTCTTTACTAATTCCGTTGCTAGTTACCTTCCTTCCAAGGATCTAAGACAACTGTGCACAAATATTTATCTCACTTGGACTTCCTTTAGAAGAGAACAGACGTTCTCTGTGTGTATATGAAATCCTAAGGGTGCTGCATTCGCCTTGGGTCACACATAAAAGTAGCACAGAGACAGCAGACAACCAAGTTACAGGGACATTTCCATGTGGGTTGAGTGAAGTCAATTACACCATAAGCACTTCCGGCATGTGACTCTCTTGAGGTACTTATTGTTCTTTTGTGACCCTGTCCATATTTTCCCAACACATTACCAGCTCCTGATAGACAGACTGAAAAGCACAATCACAGAAAACTACTCAATCTAATCACATGGTCCACAGCCTTGTCTAACTCAATGAAACTATGAGCTATGCCATGTGGGGTCATGGTGGAAGTTCTGACAAAAATGTGGTCCACTGCAGAAGGGAATGGTAAACCATTTCAGCATTCTTGCCTTGAGAACCCCATGAACAGTGTGAAAGGCAAAAAAATAGGACACTGAAAGATGAACTCCCCAGGTGGGTAGGTGCCCAATATGCTCCTAGAGATCAGTGGAGGAATAACTCCAGAAAGAGTGAAGAGATGGAGTCAAAGCAAAAACAACACCCACTTGTGGATGTGACTGGTGATGGGAAGCAAGGTCTGATGCTCTAAAGAACAATATTGCATAGGAACCTGGAATGTTAGGTCCGTGTTTCAAGGCAAATTGGAAGTGGTCAAACAGGAGGTGGCAAGAGTGAACAACATTTTAGGAATCAGCGACCTAAAATGGACTGCAATGGGTGAATTTAACTCAGATGACTATTATTTTATTTTATTTTATTTTATTTTTAAACTTTACATAATTGTATTAGTTTTGCCAAATATCAAAATGAATCCACCACAGGTATACATGCGTTCCCCATCCTGAACCCTCCTCCCTCCTCCCTCCCCATACCATCCCTCTGGGTCGTCCCAGTGCACCAGCCCCAAGATGACTATTATATCTACTACTGTGGGCAAGAATCCCTTAGAAGAAACGGAGTAGCCATAATAGTTAACAAAAGAGTCTGAAATGCAGTACTTGGATACAGTCTCAGAAATGACAGAATGATCTCTGTTCGTTTCCAAGGCAAACCATTCAATATCCTGGAATTCAAGTCTATGCCCCGGCCAGTAATACTGAAGAAGCTGAGTTGAAGAATTCTAGGAAGACCTACAAGAACTTCTAGAACTAACACCCATAGAAGATGTCCTTTTCATTATAGGGGACTGGAATGCAAAAGTAGGAAGTCAAGAAACAGCTGGCATAATAGGCAAATTTGGCCTTGGAGTACAGAATGAAGCAGGGCAAAAGCTAATAGAGTTTTGCCAAAAGAACACACTGGTCATAGCAACACCCTCTTCCAACAACACAAGAGAAGACTCTACACATGGACATCACCAGATGGTCAACCTCAAAATCAAATTGATTATATTCTTTGCAGCCAAAGGTGGAGAAGTTCTATACAGTCAGCAAGAAGAAGACCGGGAGTTGACTGTGGCTCAGATCATGAACTCCTTATTGCCAAATTCAGACGAAATTGAAGAAAGTAGGGAAAACCACTTGATCATTCAGGTATGACCTAAATCAAATCCCTTATGATTATACAGTGGAGGTGAGAAATAGATTTAAGGGACTAGATCTGATAGAGTGCCTGATGAACTATGGACAGAGGTTCGTGACATTGTACAGGAGACAGGGATCAAGACCATCCCCAAGCAAAACAAATGCAAAAAACCAAAATGGCTGTCTGAGGAGGCATTACAAATCACTGTGAAAAGAAGAGAAGTGAAAAGCAAAGGAGAAAAGGAAAGATATTCCCATTTGAATGCAGAGTTCCAAAGACTAGCAAGGAGAGATAAGAAAGCCTTCCTCAGTGATCAGTGCAAAGAAATAAAGGAAAACAATAGAATGGAAAAGACTAGAAAGAAAGACTTCAAGAAAATGAGAGATACGAAGGGAATATTTCATGCAAAGATGGGCTCAATAAAGGACAGAAATGGTATGGACCTCACAGAGCAGAAGATATTAAGAAGAGGTGGCAAGAATACACAGAAGAACTATACAAAAGAGAGTTTTGCGATCCAGATAACCACGATGGTGTGATCACTCACCTAGAGCCAGACATCCTGGAATGTGAAGTCAAGTGGGTTTTAGGAAGCATCACTATAAACAAAGCTGGTGGAGGTGATGGAATTCCAAGTGAGCTATTTCAAATCCTTAAAGATAATGCTGTGAAAGTGCTGCACTCAATATTCCAGCATTTTGGAAAACTCAGCAGTGGCCACAGGACTGGAAAAGGTCAGTTTTCAATCCAATCCCAAAGATAGGCAATGCCAAAGAATTCTCAAACTGCTCCACAATTGCACTCATCTCACACGCTAGTAAAGAAATGCTCAAAATTCTCCAAGCCAGGCTGAAACTATACATGAACTGTGAACTTCCAGATGTTCAAGAAGGATTTAGAAAAAGCAGTGGAACCAGAGATCAAATTGCCAACATCTGCTGGATCACGGAAAAAGGAAGAATGTTCCAGAAAAACATCTATTTCTGCTTTATTGACTATGCCAAAGACTTTGACTGTGTGCATCATCTGGAAAATATTGAAAGAGATGGGAATACCAGACCACCTGACCTGCCTCTTGAAAAATCTGTATGCAGGTCAGGAAGTAATAGTTAGAAAACTGGACATGGAACGGACTAGTTCCAATTGGGAAACGGAGTAGGTCAAGGCTGTATATTGTCACCCTGCTTCTTTAACTTCCATGCAGAGTACATCATGAGAAACGCTGGGCTGGTTGAAGCACAAGCTGGAATCAAGATTGCTGAGAGAAATATCAATAACCTCATATATGAAGATGACACCACCCCTATGGCAGAAAGTGAAGAAGAACTGAAGTGCCTCTTGATGAAAGTTAAAGAGGAGAGTGAAAAAGTTGGCCAAAGGTCAACATTCAGAAAACTAAGACCATGGCATCTGGTCCCATCACTTCATGGCAAATAGATCGGGAGACAGTGCAACCAGTGGCAGACTTATTTTGGGGGGCTCCAAAATCACTGCAGATGGTGACTGCAGCCATGAAATTAACAGACACTTACTCCTTGGAAGAAAAGTTACGACCAAACTAGACAACATATTGAGAAGTGGAGACATTGCTTTGCCAACAAAGTTCCATGTAATCAAGACTATGGTTTTTCCAGTAGTCATGTATGGATGTGAGAGTTGCACGATAAAGAGAGCTGAGCACCAAAGAATTGATGCTTTTGAACTGTGGTGTTGGAGAAGACTCTTGAGAGTCCCTTGGTCTGCAAGGAGATCCTATCAATCCATCCCAAAGGAAATCAGTCCTGAATAGTCATTGGAAGGACTGATGTTGAAGCTGAAACTCCAATACTTTGGCCACCTGATGCGAAGAGCTGACTTGTTTGAAAAGACCCTGACGCTACAAAAGACTGAAGGAGGGAGGAGAAAGACGACAGAGGATGAGATGGCTGGATGGCATCACCGACTCGATGGACATGAGTTTGAGTAAACTCCGGGAGTTGATGATGGACAGGGAGGCCTGGTGTGCTGTAGTCCATGGGGTCACAAAGAGTCGGACATGACTGAGTGACTGAACTGAACTGATAGTTAATTGTTACCTGGGGGTTAGTTTTTCTTGTGCTTGTTCATCGTCTTCATCTTCATACATTTCTGCAAACAAAATCAGAAATGTCCAGTCAGCTTCTAATAACTTCACCCACTGCAAACACAGGGACTCATATGGTCACAGAGTCATAAATAGCTACGTATGAGTTAGTACTGTACGGAAGTTTTAATGCATTGTCTTTAAACAACTGCCCAAGCATGGATTTCTGATCCAGCAGGCAGTCTGTTTCTAAACTGGTAGATCATCCTCAGGACACCCTCTGCTTGAAATTGGGCAAACATTTAAATTGTCTTTTCTTCCTTATATCACCTCACATTGTCCACCTTCCATCTCCACTTCTACAAATGTATTATCCATCCTGCCACAAATTCTGCCAAAGACACAGCCTCTATAAACCTTCTCAGGTCTCACAAGATGCCCTCCTTTCTTGAAGGAGAACAACCATGTCCCACATCCCTCCGTCTGGGAACATCCTGGCTCTTCAAGGTGGCTTTTACGTGTTATCTGGGAAAGTCTCTCTATGGAAAGTGAGTGCTCCAGTTTAAACCATTTTCCCAATGCCAAGTCCAACTCTATCAAGTACCTTATCCAACACCACAAAGTGAAGGGCTTTCTTTTTTCTGCAGTGTATTTGTAAATATTCCAAAATTTCATCACTACAGCTACCATCAACAGATTATTTCATCCATTTTACAGATGAGAACAGTTACTAACATGAGGAAAAGCAATCATTCTCACATAGTTATGAACACAGCACTCAGCCTGGAACCTGGGAACTTCAAGCTTTGTCTAGGGCTCTATTGACTCTAACAAGCTGCCTCCTGTCACCTCCTCCTTTCTGTGCCTTAATGCTGGCTGGATGTTCCTCCTGCCCCAGTGGCCATGGTCCATCAGGAAGGAAGCAGACCGTTGGGATACGATGACCTCCACCCTGTGCACTTCTCCTCTGTCCTCTTAGACAATCCTGCTCCTACATAGCCCCAAATAGGACATGAAACAGGAAAGCTGATAAACATTCCTAGTAGAGGTGTTCACCTTATCAACTGGGGACCTAGGAGAGGATCCGTGCTCTCAGGGTCTGTGGCCCCCTCACCTGGGCTGAGCTTGCAGGCAAGGCGCTTGGCCAGTCGGTACCCCTCAGACAGGCTCTCTCGGAAGCCCTGCCCCTGGTGGCCATCCGGGTCATTGTGGGTGAGGAGGTCTTTGAGGTGCTGCTTGAGCAGGACAGAGTCATCTTTCCCATCCCGCAGTGTCTGCCGTAACTGGGTCAGCTCTCTTGCCTGACTGCGAATTAGTGTGCCACACGTCCTAGGTGGAACAGAAGATGCAAGTGTAAAAGGCAAAGAGTTAGATGAAAGACGGTTAGGGATTTCTGTGAGAGCATCCCCAAGGAGACCTCGAAAGAGAATTCTGGCACATATCTGATGACTGGCTCAGTCACTCAGTCGTGTCCGACTCTTGTGACCCCATGGACTATAGTGCACCAGTCTCCTCTGCCCATCAGATTATCCTGGCAAGAATACTGGAGTGTGTTGCCATTTCCTACTCCGTATGTGATGACTGGCCTGTGTCAAAGAGAAAGAAGGTAAACAAAGGTTTCCTCTGTATCAGAAAGTACTCCTGTAAGATTTCGTGACATTTCATTCATCTTGTCCTTGTGTAAAGATAACCTTATGTCTTCCCTGGTGGCTCAGCTGGTAAAGAATCTGACTGACAATTCAGGAAACACAAGAGAGGCAGCTTTGATCCCTGAGTTGGGAACATTCCCTGGAGAAGGAAATGGAAACCCATTCCAGTATGCTTGCCTGGAAACTTCATGGACAGAGGAGCCTGGTGGGCTAAGTCCATGGGGTCATAAAGAGTCAGACACCACTAAGCACTCATGCATGCATCAATGTCTTCCTAAACCTGCACCATGAAGATGTCTCTTCGGTTTCTCACTCGGCCATGCCCATTTTCATTAAGAATACACAAAGTGTTTTCTGTATTTTTCATGTGGCAACACAAAGTACTGTCCAGTGAATGGCCCACAGCCAGATATGGAGTGTGGGCAGGTGTAGCTGGTGTGAATTGGAAAGAACGTAAGAACGACAGGGTCAAGAAAGGATTTCAGGATGTGGTCAGTCAGGAGGGGGTGTGGTTTAAAGGCAAATAAGGTATTGATGGCACAACATTGTGAATGAGCCAAGAGCCCGCGGTTCACTTGAATGTAGTGAATTTCACGATGAGATTCAAGTCAGTAGTTTATTTAAACCAAAGTAAATTACTTCCTGAATACAACTGGAATCCATAATTCCCCAACTGGTGTTCTCCACCTATTTTATAATATTGTGCCCTGTGCTCACCGTGATCATCCCTGCCCTTCTTACCTCAGCCTTTCATCAAGCGTTGGCTTCTCTGCCAGCTTCTCTGCTGGCCTCTGCACTTCAAACAGCAGCTTCTCCCCCAGCACGGATTCAACGATGTCCTTACACGCTTCACACTCTGAGGAAAGAGAGACACTGCCTCAGGGAAAGCTGGCCTTGCTGCTGTGGTCACGGCCTTCAAGGGAGGAGGACGGGCCACCTCAGTGCTGGATGTAACTCCTTCTCCAGTCTCAATGGAGAGATTTCCACATCTGATTCCTCAGCGTCTGAACCGAGGTTACTCACCATTGTAGAGGTGAGGAAAGAGAAGCTCCTAGGCACAGAAGGTAAATAGACAGGATGAACTGCCTTTTGACAAAGTCAGAATTCACATCTCCTGAGATAGACCCTGAATCCTGGGCCACTGAACCAAGACCTGCAGCCTCTTAGGTGGGACCCTAAGCAGGGCCTGGGGTGGCGATTCCTGTGTGGTCAGGAAGGCCCCTAGGACTACAGGACCGCTGGTTCCCTCATGCTGGGATTTCAGGAACGAACAAGTGTCTCAAGGTATAAAGCTCGCCTGGACACACTTGTGTGAAATAGAATACATGAACCCAAAGGACCTAAAGAGATATGCCAAACACTGAGAAAGTCTGTGTTATTAGGAACAGTAGAGCTATGAACTAAGTGTATTTACACTGAGCCGGGCACGACTGTCAGGGCTTCATCAGATTTACTCAGCACTCACTCCAACTCAAACACTACTTACTCTTACAGCACCACACAGGCACAGGAGGAAACAGAGACACAGGAAGGTTCCCAGCAGGGAGGTGAGCCCAGGAAGCCTGGCCCAGAGTCCACGTCTTTCCACTGTGCTCTGGTGACCTCCACACCAGGGTCCTGGTGAGACATTTCTTCTTCACCAGCCTCACAATTTCTTTCCTAGAATTTGTTACTATCATAAGGAGCGGTGTAAATAAAACTTAGTTTGTCCTTTCCCCAAAGCTCATCATTTCACGTTCTTAAATAGGAGGCTTTACCTCTTGTCTCTGTGTCCGTCATTTGTCATTGACGCCCTCATCGCTTCATTGAAAATGACTGTAGGAAAGTGACACAGACACACTTGTCAAGATTCCTCTCATGCCCTTGCTGTGCATGTATCCTGGTCTTGACTTCTTTCCTTATGCCAGGCCCCTCTTACTGAACACGCAAAAATGATTCCAATTGCCAGGCTGACTGTGGGTGCAAAGGACTCCTCACCCTCTGCCTGGGTTTTTACTGGGGCTGGTGATCTCCCCCACTTACCATCATCCTCATGTTGGTCACACATCTTATAGAACAGACTCAGGTTCCCCTGGACTCCTGGCCCACCTGTATCACCAAAGTTTCACCAGCTCAAGTGGGGAGAGGGGGGAAAGTACAGATTGATTTCACCAGAAACACCTTCAATCTTGCCACAGAGTCACATGGCTTTCTTGGACTCAGGAAGGAGAACCTGCACACTCAGAAAGCACAGCTTCCTTCTCACCAGGGAGTCTCTGTCTTGATGGCTTCACAGAAACCGTGGTTTCAATGAGAAGCAGACTCATCCTTAAGCTCCTTTAAATCATATCCCCTCCTCCTTACAGGGTCTAACCACACGTTACCCCAGTGTAACTGGCACAGGGCTTTGCCAATGGAACCTCAGGGAACCTCGAACTGATGGAGTTCATTAGGCCCAGAGGTTTAGCCAAGAGGCATGCAGGATCCGATACAGAACAGAAAAGATTCCAGTCCACACAGCTTAGCTTGCTCCTGAGAGACACAGGCATGCCTGTGCCTGCACCAGGAATCACTGTCTGGGATTTTAACTCTCATCTCACCCTACACATCACTGCAAACTTGGAAAAGGCCTCGCCTCCTTGTGCCCCAGTTTTCCCAGCCTCAGGAAACCGAAGGCAAAAGAGCCACTACCACCTTTCCCGGATTGTTTTCAGAATGGAACTCAAGATGGCAAAGGGAAAAGGAGACCAGTCCTGGAGACTTACAGTGTCTTAGAGGGAAGACAGTGATCGTTCATTGCTTTGGTGATCATGGCCTCGAAGACTTACTGTATTTCTGTAGCTGGTTGGCCAGGGAGTAAGAAGTAGCTTGGGATATGAGGAATTTCTCTGTGAGGTCCCTGAAGTCCTGCTTGTACTTTGCCAGCTGCAACCGAAGCTCCTGGTTGATTTCCGTGAGGGTACGTTCTGCCCTCAGATCCGATAAAGAGGGAAGACATACTGCCATGGTGACATGTGGTAGAAGGGGTAGAAGCCAAGGGTGGGGAGGAGACACCCAATATATGGGGGATTAAAGACAAGCAAAATCACATAGGTTTAATCAGCACTGAGGGATGACAAAAACCGGAATTCCTGACTTACTGTTGGGAACAACTAGAGGGTTCTCAACCACAAAAAGAAGATTCAAGATGCCAGAGCTCTGAGCCAAAGGTGCTGTGTGGGGCTCAGACTCAGACAGCAGTGAAGGAGGGGGACCCAGCATGCTAGGTAACCGTCTGGAGTTGCCATAACAGAACTGGTAGGGGGAGTGGTTGGTGGAATCTTGGGGGCCCCTGCCTTCTAGGTGTCTAGGCCATGACCGTTTGTGAACATCACCACTGATAGCACCCAAGCCCTCAGCAGCCACTCTGATGTTCACTACACATGTCTAGATACCACTGATCTATCTCCTTCCAAACACTATCAAAGCTGAGCTCTCACTGTTCATTCTTCTGTGTATAAAAATATTCATGGGAGAAATACTTTGCCAGCACATCTTAATTTCTGTCAGGCTGTCATAAAGTCACTTCAGTTCAGTTCAGTTCGTTTCAGTCGCTCAGTCATGTGCGACTATTTGCAGCTCCATGGACTGCAGCACACCAGGCCTCCCTGTCCATCACCAACTCCTGGAGTTCACTCAAATTCACATCCATTGAGTCGGTGATGCCATTCACCATCTCATCCTCTGACGTCCCCTTCTCCTCCCACCTTCAATCTTTCCCAGCATCAGGGTCTTTTCCAATGAGTCAGTTCATTGCATCAGGTGGCCAAAGTATTGGAGTTTCAGCCTCAGCATCAGTCCTCCCAATGAATATTCAGGATTGATTTCCTTTAGGATGGACTGGTTGGATCTCCTTATAGTCCAGGGCACTCTCAAGAGTCTTCTCCAACACCACAGTTCAAAAGTATTAATTCTTTGACACTCGCTTTCTTTATAGTCCAACTCTCACATGCATACGTGACTACTGGGAAAACCATATCACCTCATCTTCTCTTTAAACAGATCTTAAGGCTTTTCACAAGTGAAGGACATCAAACTTGTAGACTGTCATGAACTTCTTCTGTGGGTCTTCTCCAGTTTAGTCTGTGTCCTAAAAACTGTAGGATAAAAATCAGAGTACAATAGTAAGTGATTAAATAAGTTTTAAAAATATTTTCTGTCCCATCTCAGTATTCTTTTGCTGCATCCCATTGTTATGTCAATGTCTTCTCTTTACTGGGCAGCATGTTGGCTTCAGAATAAACTAAACCAACTCCTCCCTTCCTCAGCATCTCTCCCTGCCCGCGTCTTGTGAGTCTGAGACTTGGGGAACCCCTATAGCATTCGTCTCTTCAGTTTAGCTGTTGGTCTAACCTGGATGGAGGGTGAAATGGGTGTGACAACAGGCCACTGAGCATTTGTTCACGTTAAGGGAAAAGATACAAAACTGGAACAACTACTTCTGAAAGCTTGTCTTCCCCACATCCCCACACAGTCCTCCAACTACAATGCTTAATGACAGTTGGTGTGTGAGATTCAGCAAAGGCTCTAAGGAAATCTATTTTCCGGTGCTGTGGGGCCTGATATTCTGTGGGAGAAAGAAAAATGTGTCAAATTTCTTCATTCTTAATGTGATGAAACCAAAAAACCTCACAAGAGGTATCTGGCTTGAGGTCAAACAGGAATGAATTTTGCCATGCTAACAGAAGTATATAACAGGTATAGTTCATTGACTGATACCATGCCATGCATTTCACACATATTATGATACTTTCTTTCATCATAACCATTCAAGGTAACATCATTGTAGAAGAGGTACATAAAAAAATTTATTTGACCAAAGTTAAAATTAAAAAAAAACAAACCACTTTATCAAGGCAAGTAAGCTATTGCTTTGCATTTTGTAGGTAGGAGAAACCTATTGTTTTTATCCTGCTTTTGTCCCATTTCATACTCCTCTTTTTCTCTGTGACCTGACTTTATTCCTAGAGCCCTACCTTTTCTCAGCTAAACCATTTCTGTGCACTGAGAAATAGCAGAAGTGATGGCTGGGCCCTTCTAAGGGCTTCCTGAGTGCTTATGTGTTTCAGGACACCAGTCGCCATCTGGAGGCAGGAGCAGCCCGTCTGTTAGAATGCGTGCTGTGCTAAGTCGCTTCAGTCGTGTCCCACTCTTTGTGATCCTATGGACTGTAGCCCTCCAGCCTCCTCTGTTCATGGAATTTCCCAGGCAAGAATACTGGAGTGGGTTGCCATTTCTTCCTCCAGGGAATCTTCCTGACCCAGGGATCAAAACCGTGTCCCTTGCTTGTCCTACATTAGCAGGCAGGTTCTTTACCACTAGCGCCCCCTGAGAATACCATCTGTTAGAATGGGCAGCTGCTTGCCCAGCCCACTGAGGTTAGCAGGACGTCCCAGGACAGAAAGGATCACTTCCCTTCACCTCAAGGATCTTTTCTCTCAGTGACTGTGCTCTATTGGGCCGAACTCTCCTGAAACTGAATGCTCTGGCTAACTTTCTGGTTTCTTGTTAGGTGGCTTGAGTGTTTATAAAATTTTCTAGCAAACATCTTTGCTGAAGTTTGCATTTATAGCAATATGATTTATTTTTTAGAAAGTGGCAGCTTGGAGAAGATTGGTCCCATCAATGAGCAAACAAGGGTGAATTTAGCTTTCACTCAAACCAGACTGAATTTAAAATTAGGGCTCTCACTTTCCTCAAGGTGGATATCAGGTGCCACAGGCCTGTGTCCTCAAGGACTTGTGTCTCTGCTGTACACTGGACAAGAGTAAAATGGGGTCAGATGGGCCCAGTCCTTCAATGCTAGAGTCTTCCAATAGTTCTCTGCTTTAGTCACGGGACTGGGAACACCCTTGTGCTTCTGCTCTGTCCTCCTTCTGTGTTTGGGGTAAAAGGTATGCAGCTCAGTTGTTCTGTCCCCAAGCCGATCACTGTAAGAATCACCTGGGAGAGTTAGTACCCAAACAAGGCACAGTCCTCACTGTAGCAACTGGGATTCAGCGAGTTGAGGTGGGACCTGGAATCTACTTGTTAAAGGTCCTCAGGTGTGCGCTTAGTCTTACCCACTGATTTCTTTGACCTCCCTCGTAATTCGAGGGGATGATTATTTCATTTATGGTACTTCTAGTGTTCAAAATGGACTGGTGCCAAAAACATAACTCTCTGCTGCTTTGCAGATGAAGCAACTGAGGCACAGAGAGGGTCTCTAACAGGCCAAGACCCCCTTGCTGTAAGGGCTGGAGCCACCCCTGGGTAGCATCCCTTCTACTGCGAAACCCCATCCCACATTTCCTAGTTCACTCTTGTGTCAGATTCTTCCAAGTAGCTGTTTCCTTCACCTATACTGCATTTCTACCAAAAATTTCCCAAATGTAGTAATAATTTCTCACTTGATACTGTTTTTCACAACAGATATTTTGCAGAAAAGTCTATCATTACCCCGTGATGCATATTGGTGACTTTATTAAAAAACTGGATATGGCCACTTACTCAGTCTCTCCTCTTTCATTCATCAATCTGTGTTCTGCTTACTTAAACCAGTATATTGTCTTAATCACTGTGTTTTAACCTGAGTTTTGAAATCTAGTAGAGTAAATCCTCCAACTTAATTCTCCTTCAGTGTGTTTTGGCTAATTGAGATACTTTGATTTCCATTTACATGTTATAATTAGCCTGCAAAATATACCTCCCCCCAAATGCCAGGTGCAATACTATTGAGAATAAAAAGGATTTGGCATTCTAAAAATATTGTCTTCCAATCTACGAATATAACATATATTTCTATTTATTTAGGTCTTTAATTCTCTCAGCAGTAGTTTTCAGGAGTCATCAGTCTGTATTCTTAAGCATTAAATGATCATGGATGTTTATCTCTATTATGTTTTATTGAATTTCATTTCCTAATCCTGCTGGTATGGAGAAATGTGGTAGATTTTTATATGACTCCTCCTGATGGCATCATGTAAAACTATACAACTACATGCGTTCTGATAGATGTATACACTATGGAAACCACAGCTACCATCACGATGCAGGGTGTTTCCATCAGTCACAACTCTCCTTGTTCCCCTTTGCAGCTCATCACTCCCTCAGCGCTTAGCCCCAAGCAGCCAGTTTAGATGAATTTGCCTTTTTAACAAATTTATAAAATGGAACAGTATACATGCTCTTCCTGGTCTGCACATTAAGCACTCAACACATAGTTAAGAGAGGATGTGTGTAGAGCCTCAAAACTGTAAATGCAGCAGAATATTATTACCATCTCTGCTTCAGAAATGAGTCCCATTATCCTGGCCCCTGATAAGAATGAAGATCTCTAATGTTTCTCCAAACACCATTTATCCACCTTATTGCACCCTTACTTGGAGGACATCCACGTGTGGGCACTCCAAGTTTCAGGCTGGGGTCTCATGCAGAGCCTCAAGGTCCCATCATCTTCCTCCTGGAACTGGTGCTCCCAGCAGTATAAACCAACTGGATCCATCGTGTGGATCTCCTCAGCAGGTGCACAAGTTCACTGTGGACTAAATTACTCTCCTGGTCCTTCCTGCTCAGCTCAGGTTGCTCCTTGAGAACTTAGATGATGCTGTGCATTCCTCACTTCCTATTGTATTTTCCAAGCTCTTACAGTGTCCCATAGGTTACTTGTTCTTGTCCTTACCTCCCTTGGCAAACAGCTCCTCGACCATTACCTCGCTTTTCTTTGGGTTTTCTCATCCTCTGAACCTGCTGATTTCCTTTCTTCCATCCCCTCTATCCTTTCTGTGTTTCCAGTGTGGGGGCCCAGTTGAGGCTCCTATGGGAGAGACGCAGAGAAGGAACCAAGGTCAGGTCTTGGCTGCAGATCCCAGTGCACACTTAACATGCATCTCAGTCTCTCCTGCACTCAGGAAAAAGTCAGCAGGAAAGGAATTTGGAGAATTTGAATAACCTTATCTTACAGATGAGGAAACTGAGGCCCAGAGACATATGGAGATTTCACCTAAATTCCCACGCCCTTATGCAGCTGAGCTGCTGCACAAACCTTGACTACAAGCGTTTGTATCCAAAAGCACCAGGAACCCAAGGCTAAATTTCAGGGGATATTTGATCAAACTTACTTCTTATTTCCCTTCCTAAAATAAAAACACCTGACGGACATCTCCCCCACAAAATTTCATCTCTGTCAATAGTCCTATATGTAGACTCGGCATTCCCTTCTCCAGGGTATCTTCCTGACCCAGGGACTGAACTCAGGTCTCCTGCATTGCAGGTGGATTCTTTACCATCTGAGTCACCAGGGAAGCCCAATAATCCTATAGTCTTATAGTCCTATATTTATACTCTGTTTTCCCCCTTGGTGGACACAATGGGACCAAGAAATGCATGAATATTAAATACATCACAGTCTTTACTTTAAAATTAGATGTGGTTCTCTGTAAAACATCTGGCTCCTGTACTAGAGGCCATATTCCTGAGAGCCAGGTGCCCTCTGTGCCTTAGTCAACCCTTCTCCCCAGAGCCTCTTCAAAGCCTGCCACAGGGAACATTCAGTAAGTACTTGTCAAGCAGATCAATACTAGTCACCAGGAATCACTAGCTCTTACTGAGGTCTTCTACTCCCTACCCTATCTCCATCGATCCTACCCTGTGTCCATGTGAAAACCATGAAAGCACAGCCCTGGTGGCAGAAGTCCAAGATGCACATTCCAACTCCACCAAAATACCAAGTCTGCTTTCCATGGTGATTTCATTGCCCTCTTTGAGCACATGGATCTTGTGTATAGTGGAGAAGAATGTAGCATGTGAAATAGAAAAAGGAGAAGGCAATGGCACCCCACTCCAGTACTCTTGCCTGGAAAATCCCATGGAGGGAGGAGCGTGGTGGGCTGCAGTCGATGGGGTCGCTAAGAGTTGGACACGACTGAGTGACTTCACTTTCACTTTTTACTTTCATGCATTGGAGGAGGAAATGGCAACCCACTCCAGTGTTCTTGCCTGGAGAGTCCCAGGGATGCGGGAGCCTGGTGGGCCGCCGTCTGTGGGGTCGCACAGAGTCAGACACGACTGAAGCGACTTAGCAGCAGCAGTACTAACCTTGGATGATTGACTGTGATATCAAATAGGAGACAGGCCCAAATCCCTGGGTTCTGGCTGCACATATAGAAAATCTACACCAGAGACACTACAGGGCCTGTTATAAACATGGGGATAAGGCTCGAGAAACTGCATTTCAGACAACAATTCCAGGGAGATTCTCATGAAGGAAAAAGCCCCAACATTAAACAAATGGCCTAGAATGAAGACCTTGAAATCCTAGCAGCAACAATCATGACTCAGCTTAAGTAAAGCAAGTCCCTTGTCAAGGTGGCTTCTCAAGGGGAAATATCTCCTTTGCAGGATGGTGCCAACCCTGCCCAGTCCTCTTCCAGGACAGAACTGGGCAGCAGTGGCCAGTGGTATGTGATGAGACCTCAGGAAGTGAGCATAACTGGAGACCTATCCTCAGGCTCCTCCATGTGCCAGCTTCACTCCAAACCCACAGGTAAACACGAAGCTGAGTAGGTCAGCCTGTGAAATGAAGTCTCATTTAGGACCCACCTCTTTTCTACCAGGGCCTCCTCTTGCATTTCTCCTCTAGTCCCTGCTCACAGAGTGAGGTAAAGCAAAGGCCCCAGCAGTGCCAAGTCCTTCCGAGTGCACCCCTCGTCCTCCCCACCCTGGGCCTCGGGGCGGAGCAGGGCTGTGAGAGAGTCAGTGACTACCTCTGTGCTCTCACAGTCACATCCTTCTCAGTCCCTGCACCCTGGTCCCCTCGCAGCCCACTCCCAGACCCTTCCAGAATGCCAGGTGCCAACATTTGCAGAACATTCTTCCATCATCAAGAGTAATTACAGGAAGTGGGGTTGTTGCTACACAGATCCTCACCCTGTAAACGTGCCCTGTGTACAAACCCAGTTCACACTCTTCTGACTCCTAGCTCCCTGGTCTCCACCTGGTGGAGAGGTGCAGCCACACAGTTGAATCCTGGGATGCAGCCCAGTTCCAACAGGAGAGAACTGGGATTCTCAGAAAAAGGCTGTGTCCAGGCAAAATGAGGCATTTGACGGAGTCGGTCATCAGCACCCCACTACCTGCTCTTTCCTGCATCATTTTTTCTTTTCTTTGGGGTGCTTTTTCCAACTCTCTAATCAGCCATCGGATTCCTACTTCAGTGCCATACAGACAAAGATAATGTCACACTAGAGATGTTTTTATGCAAACCCAGGGGCAGCCATTTATGGAGTAGTAGATAATTGTGCCTGAGACTGAATTGGCATTTCCAAATCAGGGTTAGTTAGGATGTTGGAGGAAGAAGAGCTAAGAAAAGGCATTTTAAGGTCTGTTTGCAAATAACAGGACATAGAATAGGCCAATCTCCTTTGGAAAAGCAAATTCACCTGGATTACCTGCTGGAAGGACTGGAGATGGCAACTATTCAAAACTTTAGCAACCAAAGGCAATGGCCTTGATGAGGCAAGGGATAGTAAGTTGAAACATTAAACAGCAGACATAGGTACAATCATTTTTGCTCCTCTTTTGGTCCTCATTTTGGTTCAAAGACCACATCACAGATCTCTTTGGAAAAGTTGAGTGAGCTTTCTTCCTTCTATAATAAAAGTGATTTGAGGAAATTGTTGAGTACCAATCATTAACCACACAGGATCAGTTGACATGAGGTACTAACTTTTAAAATTTTATTTATTTATTATTTTTGGCTGTGCTGGGTCTTCATTGCTGTGCAGGAACTTTCTCTAGTTGCAGCACGTGGAGGTTACTCTCTAGTTACAGTGCGCAGGCTTCTCATTGTGGGGCCCTCTTTTGTTACGGAGCCAGGACCCTAGACACATGAGCTTCACTACCTGTGGTGACGGAGAAGGCAATGGCAACCCACTCCAGTGTTATTACCTGGAGAATCCCAGGGACAGGAGGACCCTGGTGGGCTGCCATCTATGGGGTCGCACAGAGTTGGACACGAATGAAGCAACTTAGCAGCAGCAGCAGCAGCAGCAACACCCTCCCCAGGCTTTTCCTCCCATGAAGGCATTTGCAGCTCCCAGCTCTAGTCCCTAGGAACTTCCCAGGCACTGGCTACTCAGATTCCTCTCCCCATTGACTTTCTCCTTCTCTCTCTCTCTCTGGCTCTAGTGCCTGAGCTCAGCGCACAGCTGTTGACTGGCTGACACTAAGAGGGAGTGGACTGACTTGCTTTCACCTGGATGACTTTCAGAGGGGAGCAGAAATGTGGTCACTGAGGAGGCTGGCTGTGGTGGCAGGCTAATGCTTCCCCAAAGATGTCACATCTAGGTCCCTGGAATCTGTGATTATGTTACTTGACATAGCAAAAGAGACTTTGCGGTGTGATTAAATTAAAGATCTTGAGATGGGCACCCCATGGAATCACTAAGGTCCCTATAGAGGGAAGAAAGAGAGTTGGTGTCAGAATGTGTTGTGAGAATAACTTGATCAGTTGTAACTAGCTTTGAAGATGAAAGTGGCCTATGAGAGTAGAATGTGGGCATCTTCTAGAGGCTGGACAAGGCAAACAGATTCTCCCCTAGGATCTCCAAGAAGAACCACAACCCACTGTCACATTTATTGTAGCCCAGGGAGATGCATCTTGAACTTCTGATCTCCAGAATCATAAGATAAGAAATGTGTGTTGTTTTAAGCCACTAAATATGTAGGAACATGCAACAGTAGCAATAGGAAACTCCTACAGTGGACTTCGGTGAATAAAGAATATTTAAAACTGGTTATGATGGGATTTGTTACCATAGCTTTAGACCAATTACTCTATCCCCAGAAATGCAAACTTTCAAACTGTTTAATTCTCAGTGTAGAAAATGTAAATAATACTGGATGAGGTACCAACCATCCCCATATAAGAGGTTGAAACCTCACTTGCACTCAGGGATAAATGTATAGTATGCTCCAAGACAGGATTGTGCATCCCTGGTCTATTTGACACAGGGTTGCAGGGGCTGGAGCACTGAATTTATAATGTTCTTCACTGGGCTAGCTACAGGGCGGTCCTTTGTTATATCTTGAGCAACTACTATCTGAACCCCCCTTTTTCCTTGATGAGAAATTTTCCATATTCTGCAACTTTTGAGGATCACACACTTACTTAGTTTTCTGAGGGGCTAAGATGTGGATCTATTACCAGGAACTGGCCACTCCCTATAAGTAACAACTACTCCAGCATTTAACAGGTGAGAGACACAAGGACTAGGCCCTGGGAAAATTCTGTCTGGCAACGGCCACAGAAGAATCCCCCCACCACAAGATCTTCAGTTTATCAGCAACCAGGTGCAGCGGAAGGCAGGGACCCACGGGTGGTGTCTATGCCCAGGACCAACAGGGACAGCACTGCAAAGCCATAGGGTTTGCCACTCGGCAGAAGGCACCAGTGTCCTTTCCATTTGGTTTGTGGGCTTGCTTTCATCAGCCTTTTTTATTCCTCCCAGTTTGTATAAATTCATTCTCCAGTTTTCTGGAGATTCTCTAAGGTATTACTAGCCCTGGCTTAAAGTTTATGTCAGATGAAAAGAGCCAGAGTCTATTTCTGATGGGTGCAGAGAGAGAAATGGGGGATGGGGGGTGGGGGTGGGGAAGGGAGGAAGAAAGCAAGATTCTTCCTGGAAGCTAACTGCATGCTGAGTTCCTTTGCTGTTTGCCCCAAGATTTTCCAGAAGTCACCTTCCCCCTTAAGCCAAAGGCACCTCAAGGATCAAGTTACTCCATTTCCTCTTGCTCTCTGGGCGAAAAACACAAGTTGGCTGTCTTCTCCAGCCTCCCACTTCTCCACCCTCAGGTCTAACCCAGTCTTATGCAGTAAGAGAAAACAAATAAGCAAACCTCACTCTCCAAGCAAACATGTCATCTTTCTTGCCCTTATTTTAGTCATCAGTTTCTATTTCAGAACCCTCATTTCTTGTATTCTGTATAGTAAGCAAATGAAAATCATGGTCCTTGGGATATCGTGAGAATGAGACAGGAAGAATCTGCACAGAAAATAAGTCCACCGAGTAGCACTTTGAGTTCAGTTCATTTCATTCGCTCAGTCGTGTCCGACTCTTGGCGACCCCATGAATTGCAGCACGTCAGGCCTCCCTGTCCATCACCAACTCCTGGAGTTCACTCAGACTCACATCCATCGAGTCAGTGATGCCGTCCAGCCATCTCATCCTCTGTCGTCCCCTTCTCCTCCTGCCCCCAATCCCTCCCAGCATCAGAGTCTTTTCCAATGAGTCAACTCTTCGCATGAGGTGGCCAAAGTACTGGAGTTTCAGCTTTAGCATCATTCCTTCCAAAGAAATCCCAGGGCTGATCTCCTTCACAATGGACTGGTTGGATCTCCTTGCAGTCCAAGGGACTCTCAAGAGTCTTCTCCAACACCACAGTTCAAAAGCATCAATTCTTCAGCACTCAGCCTTCTTCACAGTCCAACTCTCACATCCATACATGACCACAGGAAAAACCATAGCCTTGACTAGACGGACCTTTGTTGGCAAAGTAATGTCTCTGCTTTTGAATATGCTATCTAGGTTGGTCATAACTTTCCTTCCAAGGAGTAAGCGTCTTTTAATTTCATGGCTGCAGTTACCATCTGTAGTGATTTTGGAGCCCAGAAAAATAAAGTCTGACACTGTTTCCACTGTTTCCCCATCTATTTCCCATGAAGTGATGGGACCGGATGCCATGATCTTCGTTTTCTGAATGTTGAGCTTTAAGCCAACTTTTTCACTCTCCACTTTCACTTTCATCAAGAGGCTTTTGAGTTCCTCTTCACTTTCTGCCATAGGGGTCATGTCATCTGCATATCTGAGGTTATTGATATTTCTCCCAGCAATCTTGATTCCAGCTTGTGTTTCTTCCAGTCCAGCGTTTCTCATGATGTACTCTGCATAGAAGTTAAATAAACAGGGTGACAATATACAGCCTTGACGAACTCCTTTTCCTATTTGGAACCAGTCTGTTGTTCCATGTCCAGTTCTAACTGTTGCTTCCTGATCTGCATACAGATTTCTCAAGAGACAGATCAGGTGGTCTGGTATTCCCATCTCTTTCAGAATTTTCCACAGTTTATTGTGATCCACACACTCAAAGCACTTTGAGATGTAACCCTAAATCCGTATGTTTATACACATGAAATATACATATGATTTTATTTTGTCTCTATACTATTTCTATTCACTGTTTTACAACTTATTTATTCCTTAAAAACTTTTGCATCAGTGTAACACACGATCCCTAAATTTCTCTCCTCGGCGTGCAATCCAGCACGAAAGGTCAGACTCCAGGAGGCTGGCAAAATCTGTCTGTATCTCCATGTACATGTATGGCTGAGTCCCTTCACTATTCACCTGAAACTACCACAACATTGTTAACTGGCTATACCCAAATGAGAAATAAAAATTTTAAAGTGAAAAGAAATAAAACCCGTCTATGTCTCACTTAAAGGGTGAAAGTTATATCGCTCAGTTGTGCCCGACTCTTTGCAACCCCATGGACTGTAGCCTACCAGGATCCTCCCTATATTGGATTTTCCAGGCAACTGCGTGAGTCTGAGTGAACTCGGGGAGTTGGTGATGGACAGGGAGCCCTATCGTGCTGCAGTTCATGCGGTCGCAAAGAGTCGGACACGACTGAGTGACTGAACTGAAGTGGAGTGGGTTACCAAGTCCTCTTCCTGGGGATCCTCCGGACCTAGGAATCGAATCCGGATTTCCTGTATTGTAGGCAGACGCTTTACCGTCTGAGCCACCAAGGAAGTCCAAGGTCTCTTCTATCCTTGTATGTAGGTCGATTACTAAGGTTGATGAAATCATGACGTCACTTCCTCGTCACAGGGGACTGGCCACTGGTCATGTGGCCAGGGGTGAGGCGGGGCTTGGGTTGAAAGAGGCGCCGCCTTAGAGGTCTTGAATGGAGTTGGCTTATGTAAATTTTGCAGCGAAGTGGTACTGTTCCCGGCGAGCTACTTCCCTCGTTACAGAAATTTTCCTGAGATTTTGTTGGATTTTTTTTAGAAGAGTTATTTGGAGGGCCTGAGAGGCGTGGAAAAAGAGAGGGTGCAGAGGACAGTGGAAGAGTCGGGGGGAAACGGCAAAGTCAGCGTGTCTATACAGTGAACCTGTCTAAAGCTGTTGGGGGAACAGGGAGATCACCTTATACTTACCTGGCAGAGGAGATACCATGATCAAGAAGGTGGTTCTCCCAGAGCAAGACTCACCCGTTCTACTGCGGGTGTGTTGACCTCTGCGGTTTCCCCAAATAGAGGAAACTCGACTGTGTAACTTATGGTAGTGGGGGACTGCGTGCGTGCTTTCCCCTCATAACTACGTAATAACTGCAGACTTAATCTATGTTTCCTTGGTGGTGGTTTAGTCACTAAGTCATATCGGACTCTTTGGCCTCATGGAGTGTAGGCTGTTAGTAGGCTCCTATGTCTATGAAATCTTTCAAGGTAAGGATACTGGGTTTCTTCTCCAAGGAATCTTCAGCCAGAAATCACACTCCGGTCTTCTCAGTATATGCCCAAGCTCAGGTTATTTTTCCAAGTGGAAGAGTTGGAAAAGACAGATAAGCTGCGGGCAAAGTAAAACTCAGATATACATATGCAACCAAGAATGTCTCTTTTTTTTTAGGTTCTTTGTTGTAGTAGGTATGGGTTTGCAACTATTTTCTCCCCATTTGCTTGGTGCCAAAAGTTAAAAGTTATCTTTAAGAAATTGAAAGAAAGGGTGTGATTACTTTTGAGACACCTCAGGCAAAACTTGTATTGAGATACTTGCAGTTGTTGTTCACTCCCTCAGTGATGTCCAATTGCTTTGCAAGATGTTTGCTAGTCATGATACTTCGTGTGAAGTCTTTTGTTGTTGTCTGACAAATGCAGACCTCAAAAGATTTTAGTGGGAACGTGTGTTCTGTCCATACCATTTCTGTCTTTTATCCAGCCCGTCTTTGCATGAAATGTTCCTTTGGTATCTCTGATTTTCTTGAAGAGATCCCTAGTCATTCCCATTCTGTTGTTTTCCTCTATTTCTTTGCATTGATTGCTGAAGAAGGCTTTCTTATCTATTTATGCTATTCTTTGGAACTCTGCATTCAGATGTTTATCTTTCCTTTTCTCCTTTGCTTTTCGCTTCTCTTCTTTTCACAGCTATTTGTAAGGCCTCCCCAGACAGCAATTTTGCTTTTTTGCATTTCTTTTCTATGGGGATGGTCTTTATCCCTGTCTCCTGTACAATGTCACGAACCTCATTCCATAGCTCATCAGACACTCTATCTATCAGATCTAGGCCCTTAAATCTATTTCTCACTTCCACTGCATAATCATAAGGGATTTGATTTAGGTCATACCTGAATGGTCTAGTGGTTTTTCCCTACTTTCTTCAATTTAAGTCTGAATTTGGCAATAAGGAGTTCATGGTCTGAGCCACAGTCAGCTCCTGGTCTTGTTTTTGCTGACTGTATAGAGCTTCTCCATCTTTGTCTGCAAAGAATATAATCAATCTGATTTCGATGTTGACCATCTGGTGATGTCCATGTGTAGAGTCTTCTCTTGTGTTGTTGGAAGAGGGTGTTTGTTATGACCAGTGCATTTTCTTGGCAAAACTCTATTAGTCTTTGCCCTGCTTCATTCCGTATTCCAAGGCCAAATTTGCCTGTTACTCCAGGTGTTTCTTGACTTCCTACTTTTGCATTCCAGTCCCCTATAATGAAAAGGACATCTTTTTGGGGTGTTAGTTCTAAAAGGTCTTGTAGGTCTTCATAGAACCATTCAACTTCAGCTTCTTCAGCGTTACTGGTTGGGGCATAGACTTGGATTACTGTGATATTGAATGGTTTGCCTTGGAAATGAACAGAGATCATTCTGTCGTTTTTGAGATTGCATCCAAGTACTGCATTTCGGACTCTTTTGTTGACCATGATGGCCACTCCATTTCTTCTGAGGGATTCCTGCCCACAGTAATACATATAGTGGTCCTCTGAGTTAAATTCACCCATTCCAGTCCATTTCACTTCGCTGATTCCTAGAATGTCGACATTCACTCTTGCCATCTCTTGTTTGACCACTTCCGATTTGCCTTGATTCATGGACCTGACATTCCAGGTTCCTATGCAATATTGCTCTTTAGAGCATCGGACCTTGCTTCTATCACCAGTCACATCCACAGCTGGGTATTGTTTTTGCTTTGGCTCCATCCCTTCATTCTTTCTGGAGTTATTTCTCCACTGATCTCCAGTAGCATATTGGGCACCTACTGACCTGGGGAGTTTCTCTTTCAGTATCCTATCATTTTGCCATTTCATACTGTTCATGGGGTTCTCAAGGCAAGAATACTGAAGTGGTTTGCCATTCCCTTCTCCAGTGGACCACATTCTGTCAGATCTCTCCACCATGACCCGTCCATCTTGGGTTGCCCCACGGGCATGGCTTAGTTCCATTGAGTTAGACAAGGCTGTGGTCCTAGTGTGATTAGATTGACTAGTCCAGAAATGGTATGGACCTAACAGAAGCAGAAGATATTAAGAAGAGATGGCAAGAATACACAGAAGAACTGTACAAAAAAGATCTTCACGACCCAGATAATCATGATGGTGTGATCACTGACCTAGAGCCAGACATCCTGGAATGTGAAGTCAAGTGGGCTTTAGAAAGCATCACTATGAACAAAGCTAGTGGAGGTGATAGAATTCCAGTTGAGCTATTCCAAATCCTGAAAGCTGATGCTGTGAAAGTGCTGCACTCAATATGCCAGCAAATTTGGAAAACTCAGCAGTGGCCACAGGACTGGAAAAGGTCAGTTTTCATTCCAATCCCAAAGAAAGGCAATGCCAAAGAATGCTCAAACTACCGCACAACTGCACTCATCTCACACGCTAGTAAAGTAATGCTCAAAATTATCCAAGCCAGGCTTCAGCAATATGTGAACCATGAACTTCCTGATGTTCAAGCTGGTTTTCGAAAAGGCAGAGGAACCAGAGATCAAATTGCCAACATCTGCTGGATCATGGAAAAAGCAAGAGAGTTCCAGAAAAACATCTATTTCTGCTTTATTGACTATGCCAAAGCCTTTGACTGTGTGCATCACAATAAACTGTGGAAAATTCTTCAAGAGATGGGAATACCAGACCACCTGATCTGCCTCTTGAAAAATTTGTATGCAGGTCAGGAAGCAACATCATGAGAAATGCTGGACTGGAAGAAACACAAGCTGGAATCAAGATTGCCGGGAGAAATATCAATAACCTCAGATATGCAGATGACACCACCCTTATGCCAGAAAGTGAAGAGGAACTCAAAAGCCTCTTGACGAAAGTGAAAGTGGAGAGTGAAAAAGTTGGCTTAAAGCTCAACATTCAGAAAATGAAGATCATGGCATCCGGTCCCATCACTTCATGGGAAATAGATGGGGAAACAGTGGAAACCATGTCAGACTTTATTTTGGGGGCTCCAAAATCACTGCAGATGGTGACTGCAGCCATGAAATTAAAAGACGCTTACTCCTTGGAAGGAAAGTTATGACCAACCTAGATAGCATATTCAAAAGCAGAGACATTACTTTGCCAACAAAGGTCCGTCTAGTCAAGGCTATGGTTTTTCCTGTGGTCATGTATGGATGTGAGAGTTGGACTGTGAAGAAGGCTGAGTGCCGAAGAATTGATGCTTTTGAACTGTGGTGTTGGAGAAGACTCTTGAGAGTCCCTTGGACTGCAAGGAGATCCAACCAGTCCATTGTGAAGGAGATCAGCCCTGGGATTTCTTTGGAAGGAATGATGCTAAAGCTGAAACTCCAGTACTTTGGCCACCTCATGCCAAGAGTTGACTCATTGGAAAAGACTCTGATGCTGGGAGGGATTGGGGACAGGAGGAGAAGGGGACAACAGAGGATGAGATGGCTGGATGGCATCACTGACTCGATGGACATGAGTCTGAGTGAACTCCAGGGGTTGGTGATGGACAGGGAGGCCTGGCGTGCTGGGATTCGTGGGGTTGCAAAGGGTCAGACACGACTGAGCGACTGATCTGATCTGATTCTGGCACTTCATATGAATGAATGATGCAGTATGTTGGCTTTTTTCTCTGTTCTTTCATTCAGTTTTGAGGTTCAATCTTAACTGGTCACGTCAATAATTTGGCTTTATTTTTATGCTAAGAAATACCCGGTTTTATGGTTATAGCACAACTGGATTTTCCATTTTTCTCATGATGAACAGATCTCTTTTTGTTTATTAGGCACAAAGTAAGTATGAATAATTGTACACAAGTTATTTTGTCTAGATATCCATTTGGGTACATATACCTAAGTTGAGAATTGCTTGATCAATGAGTAGAAACTGACCCAGACTTTGCAAAGTAGTTGTGTCATTTTACATTTCCTCTCAAATATAAGCTTGATCCAGTTTCTGTACATTCCCACAAACTTAGTATTGTCAATCCTTTAAATTTTAGCCATTCTGATGTCTGTAGCAGTTTCTAATTTTGGTTTCCAAAAGTTGATTTGTCATTTCATTATCTTCTACTATAAAGTGCCACTTCAAATATTCAGCTCATTAATAAACTATATTATTTGTAATTTTCTTTGTGATTTGTTTAATTTCTTTATATATTTTGAGAAATCTCTTATCAGATATACATACTGCAAGTAATACATATGGTCTATGACTTGCCTTTTCACTTTTTTGGAATATAATTGTTATACAATGTTGTATTAGATTCTGCTGTACAATGGAGGGAATTGGCTAAATGCTTATATATACATCCTCTACCTCTTGGACTTCCCTTCAACCCCCACCCCCATCCTACCCATCTAGGTCCTCACAGAGCACAGAGCTGGGCCACTTGTGCTAGACAGCAGCTTCCCACTAGACTCTATTTTACACATGGTAGTGTATATAAATAGCAAATTACGTTAACTTTAAAGATTTAATATTTCATGAAATTCAGTTTAATTTTTTCAATCTATGGCAAGTGCCTTGGCATTAAGTATAAGTAATTTTTGGTTTTGCCTTAGTCAAGAAAGGGCTTCCCTGATAGCTTCCCTGATAGCTGGTAAAGAATCCGCCTGCAATGCGGGAGACCCTGGTTCAATCCCTGGGTCAGGAAGATCAGGAGACCCTGGTTCAATCCCTAGGTCAGGAAGATCTACTGGAGAAGGGACAGGCTACCCACTCCAGTATTCTTGAGCTTCCCTTGTGGCTCAGCTGGTAAAGAATCTGCCTGCAATGCAGGAGACCTGGGTTTGATCTGTGAAGATCCCCCGGAGAAGGGAAAGCCTACCCATTCCAGTATTCTGGCCTGGAGAATTCCATGGACTGTGTAGTCCATGGGGTCACAAAGAGTTGGACATGACTGAGCAACTTTCACTTTCACTTTAGTCAAGAAAACATTTCTATTATCCTTTTAAAAGCACTGTAATTTAAAAATAATGTTTCTAATTAACTTTATGGAGAGAAGTGGTTTTAATATTAAATTATTTATAAATGAATAGTCATTTGTTGTATCATATTTTGCAGAAAAATAATTCATTATCCCACTACACATATTGGTGACTTTATTTTAAAAAATCAAATAATTGGATATGTGTAAACTTTTTACTCTGTACTCTCACATTCATATATTTGTGTTTATTTACACTAGCATTATAGTGTTTTAATTGTTGTTCAGTCACTAAGTTGTCAGACTCTTTGCAACCTCATGTACTACAATGTGCCAGGCTTCCCTGTCCCTCACTATCTTCTGGAGTTTGCTCATGTCCATTGAGTTGGTGATGCTATCCAACCATCTCATCCTCTGTTGCCCCCTTCTCCTCCTGCCCTCAGTCTTTCCCAGAATCAGGATCTTTTCCAGCAAGTCAGCTCTTCGAATCAGTATCAGCAAAGTATTGGAGTTTAACTTTTGCATCAGTCCTTCCAATAAATATTCAAGGTTGATTTCCTTTAGGATTGACTGGTTTGATCTCCTTGCAGTCCAAGAGACTCTCAGGAGTCTTCTCCAGCACCACAATTCAAAAGCATCAATTCTTTGGCACTCAACCTTCTTTATGGACCAACTCTCACATCCGTACATAAATGCTGGAAAAAAACATAGCTTTGACTATACAGACCTTTGTCAGAAAAGTGGTGTCTCCACTTTTTAATACACTGTAAGGTTTGTCAAAGCTTTTCTTCCAAGGAGCAAGTGTCTTTTAATTTCACGGATACAGTCACCAGAGTCCACTGTGAAGGAATCGGCAAACTGCTCCAGTATTCTTGCCTGGAGAACCCCACTGACAGTATGAAAAGAGCATCCTATTGTCTCAATGTAAACTAGGAATTTGCTTTCCCCCTTTTTTACTTTAGTTACTTGCTCCAAAATTAGGAATAAAACACCAAGTTCTATAATTCTGGAAATAAGATCGATACATAAATTATTTTTGATATGGAGAAAGTCTGGAAAGTAGCTTATAAGAGAGGAAACTGTTAATCATGAGTCATTATGACAAGCATGAACTTGTAAGACAAATGAAACTTGCCTCCTTATCTCTCCAGCTGCCAAGACATCATCAGTAGCTACTGATACTAGGAGTTTTCTCTAGAGACTGTGGCGGAGCTGACTGCTTTGAGCCAACACGGAGCCCAGGTGCTAGCTGTATCCTGAAAGGCTCAAATCTGGCTGAGAACCAGGATTTGGGGGCCAGGAGAGACATACAATTGTTGGGAAAATGAGCAGGGGGACCAGACCACCCATGAAGTCAGGGTAGCCAGCACTGACCATCTCTTCCAGTGAACCCACCATCCACTACACCTCTCATGGTTTTGTTGTTATTAGATGGAGAGCTCCATGAAATTGGGGATGATATTTCATCCATCACTGTGTGCATGACTCCTGGCATTGATTCAAACACTGACGAGGCTCTCGGAAACATTTGTTCACTGACTGGATAAACATGGTTACAAGTCTTTACTCATCTGTAATGCTCCTGTACAACTGTGCAGTCAGGGATGCTCTGCTTTCTCCCAGGATGTAGCAATCTCCTTCCTTAGACAGAAGCCTGCCTACACTATCCTTGCCCTAGGACACTCATCTGAGCTGGCTATGAAAACACGACTGTCCTCGGGGATTCCTCTCAACAGTTCACACTGTCATTAGGAAGAGATGTCCTTAGCGTATCCTCCCATCCTCTAGTGGCCACGATATCCCACCTGAGGAGAACCACCACATTTGGTTGACACTATGCATTTGTATTTGTCCTCTCACTGTTTAAATTCTTCATGGATGTATTACTGATATCTGAACTCCAAGTTGTTAACACAGCATAAGGCAAATTAAACATTAAGCATATAGTGAACAGATGCTGTGTGTAAAGCCCCAAACTATAAATCCAGAAGAATATTATTACCATTTTTGCTTCAGAAACAGGGTCCCATTAATCTGGCCCCTGCTATGAATACATATCTCTAATTCTTCTCCAAACATCATTTATCCACCTTATTGCACGCTTACTTGGAGGACATCCACTGTGTGGCCACTTCCAAGTTTGAGGCTGGGGGTCTAGGGCAGAGCCTCAAGGTCCCATTGTCCTCCTCCTGGAACTGGTGCTCCCAGCAGGATAAACCAACTCTGACCCAGCATGTGGATCCCCTCGGCAGGTGCACAAGTTCACACTGGACTAAGTTACTCTCCTGGTCCTTCCTGCTCAGCTCAGCCTGCTCCTTGAGGACTTGGATGATACTGTGCATTCCTCACTTCCTCTTGAATTTTCAAAGCTCAACTTGTCCTTATCCTCACCTCCCTTGGCAAACAGCTCCTCGACCATTACCTTGCTTTTCTTTGGGGTTTCTCATCCTCCAAGACTGCTGATTTCCTTTCTTCCATCTCCTGAGTTCTGTGTTTTCAGAGTGTGGGCTCAGTTGAGGCTCCTGCAGGAGACACACAGAGAAGGAACCAAGGTCAGGTCTTGGCTGCAGGTTCCAACACACATTTAACATGCATCTCAGTCTCTCATGTACTCAGAAAAAAATCTCAGAAGGAAGGGAATTTGGAGAATTTGAATAACCTCATCTTATGGATGAAGAAACTGAGACCCAGAGATACATGGAGATTTCCCCTAAATTCCACCACCACTTGCCACTGAAGAGCCACCACGCAAACCCTGGGCACAAGTTTTTCTGTCCAAAAGCACTAGGAATCCAAGCTTGAATTTCAGGGGGCATTAGATAAAGCATACATACTTCCACTCTTAAAAATAGCTGAAGGATATTTCCCAAAAAAAAAATGTTGATCTCTGTTCAATAGTCCTATATTTATACTGTTTTCCATCTTGGCTGACACAATAGGACCAAGGAATATATGATTATTAAATACATCACTGTCATTTGGGCTTCCCTGGGAGCTCAGCTGGTAAAGAACCTGCCTGCAATGCAGGAGACCTCAGTTCGATTCCTGGGTCAGCAAGATCCCGTGGAGAAGGGATAGACTACCCACTCCAGTATTCATGGGCTTCCCTGGTGACTCACACCCCTGGAGAAGGGATAGGCGACCCACTCCAGTATTCATGGGCTTCCCTGGTGACTCAGATGGTAAAGAACCCGCCTGCCATGGGGGAGACCTGGTTTTGATCCCTGGGCTGGGATCATATATTTAATAATATATGATTATTAAATACATCACAGTCATTATTGAAAATCCATATGTGGAGATTCCCTGGTGGCTGAGTGGTAAAGAATTCACCTGCCAATGCAGGGGACATGGGTTCCCCCCTGATCCGGGAAGATCCCACATGCCACAGAGCAGCTAAGCCCGTGTGACACAACTATCGAGCCTGTGCTCTAGGGCCTGGGAGCCACGACTCCTGAGCACACGTGCTGGGCCCGGGGCCTGCAGCAAGGAAGCCACGGCAGCAAGAAGCCCCCGCACCACAACTAGAGAGTAGCCCCAGGCCTCCAAACCAGAGAAAAGCCCACAGAGCAGCAGTGACCCAGCACAGCCAAAATAAAAAATTAATAACAATAATAGATATGTGACTCACTGTGAAACAACCGACTCCTGTGCTCAAGGCCATCTTCCTGAGAGCAGGTGCTCTGTGTACCGTGTTCACCCAGGGCCTCCTCAAGAGCCTGCCTGATACAAGAGTCAGCAAATACTTGTCAAGCAGATCAATACAAATTATCAGGGATCACTGACTCTTACTGATGTCTTCTCTTCCCTACCCTATTTCCATCAGATCCTACCCTAGGTCTGTGCCGAAGTAATGAAAGTACAGCGCTAGGAACAGCAGTCCAAGATGCAAACACCAATTCCATCATGTACCAACTTTGCTTCACATGGTGATTTCATTACCCTCTTTGAGCATATGGATCTCGTATATGATAGAAAAAAGTGTATCGTGTAAAATAAAGAAAGTGGTACTAACCTTGGATGATTAACTATGATATCATACAGGAGGCAGGCCCTAATCCTCAGGCACTGGCTGCACAGTATAGAAAATCTACACCAGAGACACTACAGGGCCTGTTATAAACTTGGGGGTGAGGCTTGAGAAACTGCATTTCAGACAAAAACTCCAGGGACATTCTCATGCAAGGAAAAAGCCCCAACATTAAACAAATGGCCTTGAATTGAGACACCCCCAAAACCTAGCAGCAACAAGAAAGACTCGGCTTAAGTACAGCAAGTCCCTTATCAAGAGGGACTCTCCAGGGGAAATGTCTCCCTGTCCAGGATGGGTGCATAACCCTGCCCAGCCCCACTCTCCTCCAGGACAGAACTGAGCAGCAGTGGCCAGTGGTACCTGACGAGACCTCAGGAAGGGAGCATAACTGGGGACCCATCCTCAGGCTCCTCCATGTACCAGCTTCACCCCAAACCCTCAGGTAAACACAAACCCAAGTAGGTCAGCCTGTGAAATGAAGTTTCATTTAGGATCCACCCCTTTCCTACCAGGGCAGCATTTTCCATATCTCCTCTAGTGCCTGCTCACAGAGTGGGAATAAAGGAAATGGCCCTGGGAGTGCTGAGTCCTTCCAAGCACATCCTTCATTCTCCCCTCCCTGGGCCTCAGGGTGGAGCAGGGGTGTGAGAGAGCAGGGCCCTCTGTGCTCTCACACTCGTGTCCTTCTCAGTCCCTGCTCCCTGGTCCCGTCCCAGCCCACTCTCAGACTGTTCCAGAATGCCTGGCGCCAACATTCACAGAACATCTTCCATTAGCAAGAGTTGTTACAGAAAGGGGGGTTATTTCTACACAGATCCTCACCGCATAAACGTACCCTGTGTACAAATCCCATTCAAACTCTCCTCTGACTCCTAGCTCCCTGGTCTCCACCTGGTGGAGAGGTGCAGCCACACAGGTGAATGCTGGGATGCAGCCCAGATCCAACAGAAGAGAAGTGGGATTCTCAGAAAAAGGCTGCGTTCAAGGCAAAATGAGGGTTTTGATGGAGTTGGTCATCAGCACCCCCCACTGCTCTTTTGTACATCTTTTTTCTTTTCTTAGAGGTGTTTTTTCCAACTCTCTAATCAGCTGTCAGATCCCTCCTTAGTGCCATACTGACAAGGATCAAGTCATACAGGAGACATGCAAACACAGATGCAGCCATTCATGTAGGAGATAACAGTGCTGAGATTTAAGTGGCATTTCCAAATGAGGGTTAGCTGCCATGCTGGAGGAAGAAGACCTGGAGAAAACGCGTAAATGCTGCTCGCGAATTAGCAGGAAACAGAACCACCCATGACACCCTCTGAGATGGGATGTTCACTTGAGTTACCAGCTTGAAGGGTCAAAACCGGCAAGTATTCAAAACTTTAGCAACCAAAGGCTATGGCCCTTATGAGGCAATGGAACGGGTGGTTGAAACCTTAACAAGCAGACAGTAACACCATCACTTCTCCTCTGGAAGAAGACTGTATCCCAGATCCCTCTGAAAACAGGGAGCTTTCTTCCTTTCCTAGTAAAAGTGATTTAAGGGAAGCACTGAATACCAGTCACTAACCACTTAGGATGAGCTGACCTGATGTACGCACTTTGATCTCAGGCCTTCACACCAAGTGTGGAGGAAGGAGTTCAGTCAAGCCTTAGTAAGAGGAAAAGTATTAGGTTAGAGTGAGATCTTCCCTGTGACCCTCAAACTCAATGTAGGAAATAGCCACACCTGTCTAGGTGTTAAGCCAAAGACCACAGACTTCAGTTATTTTCTAAGCCATGTAAAATCTTTTACACTTACTAGTTGCCATGGTAACTCTGTGTGTGTGTGTGTGTGTGTGTGTATTTACAACTATATATATATTTTGCAACTATATATATATATTTTTACAACTAAATGTATATATTTACAACTATATATATATATATATATATATATATTTACAACTCCCTTACACACACCCCAGTATGGCAGGAGGACACTGGGGCTTGCTTAGCATCACCTGTCCTGTTTTTGAAGCCAATTCACTCTTTAAACAAGTTCACCTAAACTCCTGATGCCTATGTGAGAGATGACAGTGATATTTAGGGATCTTGCTGGCCAAGCTACACCCCCAACCCGTGTGGGCTCCACTAGTATCCAAGATGTTCCATCTCCATCTCCTCCTCTCCTGCTTGGTGGCTGCAGGGGCTGACCTGCTAGAGGAGCATTTTGGTGAAATCTAGAACCTGCGCCATTGCCTAGAGGAGTCAATCTGCATTAACAACCGCCTACAGGGGGCATCTGGAACACAGGCTCAGCTCCACTGCCCGTGGAAGCAGTAGGAGAGGCCCAGGGCCTCCTATTTCTGGTCCATTTAGGGAGAATCTGAAGGTTGCCCTTGAGAAGAGCTTCACAGATTTCAAAGCACTGTAATCTGCTTTCCTCCACTTGCTCCTTACAGTCAGCAAGGCTGCCGGAGGGGTGGCGGGGGTGGTGGTTGGGGGGTGGGTGACGGGAGAGCGTGGGCAAGTCCCATTCCTTGCTCTTTGTTGCTGTATCTGAGCTCAGAGAGTAACTCTCCTCACTGCAGATATAACCAGGTCTGATCCCCCAGAATCCTGATTTCTCATCCATCATAATCTGCTCATTTGCTGCCTGCTGACTTCTGTGCCCTGGTCCTGTGATTGGCAAGTGGTGGAGCCAGGTCTGCAGGGCCTCCACCAGCCCTCACGAAGGCTTACCACACTCTCCTCCAGGCTGCTGACACTGAGAAGCCGGCCCTTCCACATGTCCTTGTCCTACCCACACAGTAGCAGCAGCTATTTAGGAGAAAGAGCCTCCTGAGTAGCTCACCCAGGGCATATGAAATGCACACAAAGAACCCACACAGAGCAGCCACAGGAAAGCCAGGCATTCTACCCACCAGGCCTTATGCCCAGGACATGAGTCCTCAGGGTTTTCTGCTGGGTTGGGACAGTGTCTTTGGAGACAGAGAAAGAGTAACACAGAGAGCCTCTGTTACTCAAAGGTGTAACTTACCTGCTTGCACTTCCCAGGACAGGCTCCACCTCGAACTTCTATAGTCCAGGCCTGGAGTCCACACCTCAGCTCTGCAATGAGAACAGAGTCCTTAGGGAAGAAAACCAGAGGCTTCAGGCTAAGCTCAGTTAAGCTGCCAGGGGTCATAGGTCACTCTCAGGCCCCTTTTCTCCCTGCTGCTGCTACTGCTGCTAAGTCACTTCAGTCGTGTCTGACTCCGTGTGACCCCATAGACGGCAGCCCACCAGGCTTCCCGTCCCTGGGATTCTCCAGGCAAGAACATTGGAGTGGGTTGCCATTTCCGTCTCCAATGCATGAAAGTGAAAAGTGAAAGTGAAGTCGCTCAGTCGTGTCCGATTCTTCACGACCCCATGGACTGCAGCCTACCAGGCTCCTCCATCCATGGGATTTTCTAGGCAAAAGTACTGGAGTGGGGTGCCATTGCCTTCGCTGCCAGGGGTGATAGGTCACCCTCAGGCTCCTTTTCTCCCTAGCCACACCAATCTCCAATTTTAGGGCAAAGAGAGAAGTAGAGAGAACAGATCTATACAGACCCACAGACCCAAACTTCTATAGCTATTCTCAGTCTGGAAAACATCCTCTCCTTCCTACAGAAGACCATGTCTATATGCACATGTTTCACACTAAGCACTTCTTTTCCTAAGAAATCACAAAAGCCATCCGTTTGCTCCCGAGTGAATTGGAGAGTGAACTGACCCTTGAAGAGGAAGTGGTAGGTCTGGCTACCTGCTGTGCAGTGGCTAAAAACTGTGGTTCTTAAATTTAGAGTGCCTTAGAATCAGCTGTGGAGATAGAAGCTACTTCCCGGGTTTCAGTTCCCAGAGATTTAGCTAGTGTGGAGTCCTAGAGTCTGAATTTTTCACACAAGCATAACCATATGTTTCTGAAGCAGGTGAGCTGCATATCACAGCATAAAACCTACTGTTCTCTAACACTAGTTCAACCCTATAAATAAGTTTGTTTTCCTTTGAGAATCTTTAATTGAAAAGTGGATAAGTCACACCACAAATTAACATAAAGATCTTAAATAATTCCCTAGAAAAAGTTCCTAGTTACATTCTCTCACCTTCCGGAATTAAAATCAAGCACTCAATCCACAATTACTTCCTAGTAACAGCTGAAAAAGTAAAACAAACAACAAACAAAAATTCTACCACCACCATCAATAACAAAAAGTTCCATCAAAAGACTTATGCCTGAGACTTCCCTGGTGGTCCAGTGGCTCAGACTCTGCACTCCCAATGCAGGGGGCCTGGGTTCGATCCCTGATCAGGAAACTAGATCCCACATGTCACAACTAAGACCCAGCACAGCCAAATAAATAAATATTTTTTAAAAAGACTCATGCATGAGGTAGACCATGCCCCAGTTTTATACTAGATGAAGTGATATCAACTTCTGTTACACTTGTTCAAGTATTTTCCATAAGTGCTTTTGGCCATCACCACTGAGGAACTCATTGGCAGAAGCAGCAAAATGGGTGAGAAGGCAGCTAAACTATGAAGTAATTAGTTAAAGACAAAGTAGGAAAATTCGAGGACCTCTATCCCCATGGTGATTCAAGCATCGCAGCAATTCTTCCTTCATCCCTGTGCTGCCATGGCTGCTAGGAATTGATAATATAAGCAGTAATCAATGGCGAACTCGAGCAACGCTTTTAAGAACTTCATTTGATGGACATAACATTTATGAAAACAACAACATATGAATCAAGTAAAGCTCAGACTGGTCAAAATCCAGTCACAAATTACTTTTGGGGAAAGTTCCTAAAAGCCTTTCTTGTGTTTCACACTTTGAAAAGTAGTTTTTCGCTGTAAGAAATGCAAAAAAAAAAGTACCTTTGGAATGGAGGATTCTGCAGTATTTCACTTTTCATGAAGTGCATTCTTTCCTTCCACGTGTTGGAGTCCATTCTTAAAGGCGAATGAGATCAGTCTGTGTCAGCACCACTGTCTTCCAGTTTGCTGTAATTCAAATGAGAAACCTGCTGCGTATACCTGCATAGGAAATAGGGTGAGAGTCCTTGAGGGGAAAAAAAATGAAAAGTAAAAAGACACCTAATGTAATGCTTCAAACACGGAACAATATCTCTTGACCTTCAACCTAAGACAGAGAACCTAAAGATTCATACAGGGTTCATTATATCCCCCATCTTATTACTGCTGAAGTGAATATGCTAGACACATCGAATTGGGGTTCTATGTCTGTTGTAACAAGTGACCATGAGTTCAGCATCTTAAAAGAACACACTTTTATTATCTTACCGTTCTGTAGGTTAGGGTCCAACAAAGATCTCATTGGACTAAAATCAAAATGTTGACAGGACTGCCTTATCTTCTGGAGGCTCTAAGAGATAATCTGTTAACTTGCCTTGTCTAAAAGATTTTAGAGCCCTTCCACGTTCCTTGGCTCCTGCCCTCTTCATCCATCTTCTAAACTAGGAACTCAAAGTGAGGTAGAGTCCTCCCTTTGCATCGTTCTGACCTGAAGGCCCTGTGTAATTACAGGGTATCCATCTGAATAGTCCAGGGTCATCTCCTCGTCTCAAAGTCTGTGTCCTAACCACAACTGCAAAGTTTCTTTTTCTAATATATTCGCAGGTTCTGAGAACTACAGCAGGGACAACCTAGAGGGGCAGTATTCTGCCACTGACAATGCTGTTAACTAAGGTGCTAACTAATATTGAAACCAAGAATAAAAACTGTTTACTTTCAACAAAGTTTAGTAAAATTAAGACGGTATATGAAGGTGCAATGCAGAACAGCAAAGCAAGACAAAGTCAAATCAGAACCCTAGAAGTGCTCCACTGATGACCGTTATATTACACAAGGACTAGTCCGTTTAGGTTCCTTTTCTCAGATGTTGATTACCCCGCCTCCCAGATTGAGTTTGAGGATAGAAATTTCATCTGAGCCTAAGAGCCTGTGATGGAGAAAGTGAAGGCGGTGATGGAGTCGCTGAACCTAGAACCCTGCCTCCAAGGAACAGATGGGACGATTTTCTCCGACTTACCCTTGTATGAACACAGGGGTCCTTGTGCACCTTCACCAGGAGGGGGCGCCATGGACCATCCCTTGGAATTTGGCCTCGTGAAGAAGCGGGCACCAAGAAGCTAACCTGTCTGGGACTTTATGAACAACATGTTCAGGGGCCCAGTGGAGAGGTTCCTGACTTTTAGTCACGCAACTGGGGGGTGGGCCTAAGGCCCGTGCGTCCTCGGTTGACTGGGGAGGGGGAGCTCCTCAGGCTGAGCCATCTTGTGCTGTCTCCTCCAAACCAGTTTCTGACCAGAGACAAATGTAGTCATGCTTCTTAGGCTGGTGGAAAACACTCCCTCATTTTACTCTCAGACTAGGGCAGCGCCTTCATATGCTGGCCTGCTTTGTGGTGTGGGGGAGGGGTCGGGAGGATGGGAGCAGGAGGAGCAGGGACAAGGAGGAGTGGGAACGAAAAAAGCCTGGGGAGATACAGGGCAGGAGGAGAAGGAAGCAGAGACAGAAGCTGAGGAAGAATAAGGAGGAGGATGACCAGAGCCTGAATGGCAGGAAGGTCCTAGTCTCTGGTCCCAGAATGGCAGCTGCCTTCTCTTGAACTTCCCTCCCTCATGTTGGACACACACCCTAGCCTCCTCTCTCATCCACCAACTTCCTTTAGTCCCACAAGAGCAGACTCCCATTGCCCCCACCCCCAACCTCCTTACATGCCTTGATTCTGGGGATTTTTTTCCCCCTTTTCCCTTAGGTCACTCCAGAGCTAGCACAGTTTCCTCCTCACCAGCAAACAAACCCTTGTCTGTGGTTCTGGAGAGTCCAAACCACAGAAATCTCCCAGGAAATGCAAGTCACATGGGCTCATGGGTTTACCCTGAAGAATCTCAATTCAGCCATCCAAGACATGCTAGGTTGATATTTGGGAAGATGCTAAACTTTTCTTGGCTTCTTCGATGGTTCAGAGGTAAAGAATCCAACAACAATGCAGGAGACTCTGGTCAATCCCTGGGTTAGGATGATCCCCTAGAGGAGGAAATGGCAACTCTTTCCAGTATTCTTGCCTGAAAAATCCCATGGACAGAGGAGCCTGGCGAGTTGCAGTCCAAAGGGTCGCAAAGAGTTGGACACGACAGAGCACACACCCACAAACTTGTTTTTAAAAAGGAAAGCAAACTCTAAGACCCTTGGTGGAAGTCACTGTTACATGGAATAACTTATACTATGAAATCCTAAACCAGGTGATCAAACATCATTCTAAGGTCACAGATCATCCTTAGCAAGAGAAAGCAGGCTGTAAGTACTATGTACAGGAACAAAACTGGGACAGATCCCACCAAGGCCCAGGTAGGAGAATATGCTTAGGCCAATGGCTAAGTAACCTCCTGTATTAGGCAGCTTGGGCAGCCATACAAAATTACAGTCGATTGGCTTAACCATCAACCTGTTTTCACACATTCTGGAGGCTGGATGTCGAAATCAAGATTGATGTTTGTGCCAATTCAGTTTCTGGGGCAAGCACTCTTCCTGGCTTGCAGATAGCAGATGCCTCGATGGGTCCTCATTAGGCCTTTTCTTATTGCTTGATCTGGGGTAGGGCACCTTTTGATAAAGATGAAAGAGGAGAGTGTAAAAGCTGGCTTAAAACTCAACATTCAGAAAACTAAGATCATGGTCCCATCACTTCATGGTAAATAGATGGGGAAACAATGGAAACAGTGACAGACTTTATTTTCTTGGTCTCCAAAATCACTACAGATGGTGACTGCAGCCATGAAATTCGAAGATGCTTGCTCCTTGGAAGAAAAGCAATGGACAAACTTAGACAGCGTGTTGAAAAGCAGAGACAGTACTTTGCTGATGAAGGTCTGTCTAGTCAAATCTATGGTTTTTCAAGTAGTCATGTATGGATATGAGAGCTGGACAATAAAAAAGGCTGAGTGTCGAAGGACTGATGCCTTCAAACTGTGGTGCTGGAGAGACTCTTGAGAGTCTCTTGCACTGCAAGGAGATCAAACCAGTTAATCCTAAAGGAAATCAGTCCTGAATATTCATTGGAAGGACTGATGCTGAAGTTGAAGCTCCAATACTTTGGCCACCTGATGTGAAGGGCGGACTCATTGGAAAAGACCCTGATGCTGGGAAAGATTGAAGGCGGGAGGAGAAGGGGACAAGAGAGGATGAGATGGTTGGATGGCATCACCGACTCTATGGAGATGAGTTTGAGTAAACTCTGGGAGATGGTGATGGACAGAGAAGCCTGGCATACTGCTGCAATCCATGGGGTCGCAAGGAGTTAGACGTGACTGAGTGACTGAACAACAACAAGGGCAGGAGCCTAAGCTCTCTGGTATCTTTTCTCATAAGGACACTAATCCTATCAAATCAGGGCCCCAAGACTATAGTCTCATTTAATCTTAATTACTTCCTTAAAATGCCTTCTCCGAATACAGCCCCACAGGGATTAGGGTTCAAGATATGGATTAGGTGTGGGGGGGGGGGCACATGCATTCAGTTCCTAACACCCTCCCCAGCCTCCTCCCTGCATGAAGGCATTTGCAGCTCTCAGCTCTGGTCCCTGGGAACTGCCCAAGCACTGGGTCCTCAGATTCCTCTCCCCACAGACTTTCTCTCCTCTCTGTGATTCCAATGCCTCAACACGGGGCCTAGCTGTTGACTGGCTGACACTCAGAAGCAGTGGACTGACTTGCTTTCACCTGGACCACGTTCAGAAGAGAGCAGCCACCCTTGACTGTTATGCCTGCAGAAATGTGTTCACCGAGGAGACTGGCTGTGGTGGCAGAATAATGCTTCCCCAAATATGTTCACATCCTGATCCCTGGAGTTTGTGATTATGTTACTTGACATAGCAGAAGAAACTTTGCTGGTGTGATTAAATTAAGGACCTTGAGATGGGGGGCTCATGAAATCACAAAGGTCCATATAGAGGGAGGAAGGAGAGTTGGTATCAGAATGTGTTGTGAGAATAACTTGATCAGCTGTGACTGGTTCGAAGATGGAAAGGAGCTATGCGAATGAAATGTGGGCATCTTCTAGACGCTGGACAAAGCGAAGAAATAGATTCTCCCCCAGAGCTTCCAGGAAGAAACTCAACCCAATTGTCACATTGATTTTAGCCCAGGGAGATACATCTTGGACTTCTGATCTCCAGAACCATAAAATAATAAATGTGATAAGTCACTAAGTGTGTGTGGTAATGTGTTACAGTAGCAATAGGAAACTCCTATAGCGGACATTGGTGGATAAAGAATATTTAAAACCAGTTCTGGTGGGAATTTGTTACCATGGCCTTAGACCAATTACTCTATCCCCAGAAATGCGAACTTTCAAACTGTTCAGTTTTCAGTGTAGATAATGTAAATAATACTGGATGAAGTACCAGCCATCCCCGTATAAAAGGGTATAAAAGGTTGAAACCCTCACTTGCACTCAGGGATAAACAACTAATAAGCTCCAAGACAGGGTTGTGCACGCCTGGTCTATTTGAGATAGGGTTGCAGGGACTGGAGCACTGTTTTTATAATGTTCTCCTCTGGGCTAGCTGCAGGGGGCTGGGCACAGGGGATTCTTCTGTCATATCCAGGTAGTCTGGTATCTGAATGCCCTTCCCTTCAATGATAAACTTCCCACATTTGCAACTTTTAAGGATCACATACTTGCTTTCTTAATTTCCCTAGGGGCTAAGTTGTGGGTCTGTTATCAACAACTGTCCAATCTTTTATCAGTAACAACTACTCCAGAATTTCACAGGAGTTGAGAGACACAAGAATGCTTCCATGGTGACTCAGTAACAAAGAATCTGCCTGCAATGCAGGAGACAGGAGCTAGAGAATCAGTTTCAACCTCTGGGTTGGGAAGATCCCCTGGAGGAGGAAATGGCAACCTACTCCATGGATTTCCCTACTCTTGCCTGGAAAAACCATGGACAGAGGAGCCTGATGGGCTACAGTCCATGGGGTTGCAAAAGAGTTGGCCTCAACTGAGTGACTGAGTACACATGCAGGAGACACAAGGACTAGGCTCCAGGGAATTTCTTTTTGTCCCCTGCAGTGGAAGAATCCCCTCATCTCAAGATCCTTAGTTTAACACAGACCAGGTGCAGCAGAAGTCATGGAGCCACGGGTGGTGTCTAGTGTCCAGGGCCAGTAGTGTTGTCGTGGAAAACGACAGTGTTTGTCACTCATCAAGGGGCACCACTGCCCTTCCCATTTGGCCTGTGTGCTCATTTCCATTGGCCTTTCTTATTCCTCCCAGTTTGTAAAGCCTGGTTCTCCAGTTTGCCGGAGATTCTCTGAGCTATTAGTTTGGGGTTGGCCTAAAATTTCCTTCAATTTTTTAAGTAAAAAATAAAAGATACATTTTTTGTTTTCATGGAGAATTTTATTAAACAACATATTCACCATTTCGTTTCACAACCTTCTGTCATTCTTCAGGCAACCTCACAATTCCATCTTCCCCAGATATTTTTATCTTTTTGGCAAAGAACTGTTTCAGATGCCTTTTATAGCCTCCCAAGAAATTGACATTTTTTCCACTAAGAGAATTTTGTAAAGACCAAATTAAATAAAAATCCAAAGTCTGGTGAATAACGCAGATGAATCAGAACTCCCAGCCAAGCTGTAACTGTTTTTGCCTGGTCATCAGAGAACATGTACTCTTGTGTTATCCTGATGGAACAGTATGCACTTTCTGTTGACTAATTCTGGACACTTTCTGTTGAGCCTGACTTTCAGCTGGTCTAATTGGAAGCAGTGAAGTGAAGTGAAAGTCACTCAGTCGTGTCCAACTCTTTGCGATCCCATGGACTTTATAGTCCACGGAATTCTCTAGGTCACAGTAATGTCTTTCCCTTCTCCAGGGGATCTTCCCAACCCACAGATCGAACCCACGTCTTCCACATTGCAGGCGGATTGTTTACCAGCTGAGTTACAAGGGAAGCCCAATTTTTCAGAGGGGCTCATAATAGTGGACTCCATTCTAATCCCACCCCATATACACAACAGCACCTTTTGTGGATTAAGACAGCCTTTGGTGTGGTTGGTAGTGGTTCATTTTGCTTGCCCCACCATCCCTTCAATTCCACATTATTGTCCAGTATACACTTTTCATCGCCCATCACCATTTGTTTTAAAAACAGAAAATTTCTGTTGCATTTAAGTACAGAATCACATGCAGAAATATGGTCAGGAAAGTATTTTTCCGCTTATGTGGAGGGCTCAGAGAGTAAAGAATCTGCCCACAATGCAGGAGACCCAGGTTCGATCCCTGAGTCAGAAAGATCCCCTGAAGAAGGAAATGGCAACACACTCCAGTATTCTTGCCTGGAAAATCCCATGGACAGAGTAGCCTGTAGGGCTACAGTCCAGGGGGGTCACAAAGAGTCAGACACACCTGAGTGACTAATACTTTCCATTCCTTTTAAGTGGTCTACCTGACTGGGGAGTATCCTCCAGTGAGAAATCTCTGGCACAAAAGTTTGCAAACCACTTTGGACGTGTTCTATGAGTCACAGCACCTTCTCCATACAATGCACAAATCTGTGTGTGTGTGTGTGTGTTTCAGTTGCATTTTGACCAACTTAACATAATAAAGCATAATATGCTGAAAATGTGGCTTTTTTCCCTTCCATCCTCAATATTAAAATGGCTACACAAAAATTATCAACTTTGATCGCATTTTTAACTGCATGCTGATATGACAGCTGTCACATAATAATCTAACAAACTAGTTTTGAATGATGTTAAAGACACTAAGCGCTATTAGAGCCACCTTATGGCAAAAACCAAATGAACCATTTGGCCAACCCAGTAGCTCTTGAATAAAGTATATTTCAGATAAAATTAGCCACAATCTATTTCTGATGGCTGCAGAGGAAATAAAGCAAAAGGGGAAAGAAGGGAGGAAGGAAGGAAGGAAAGTTCTTTCTAGAAGTTAGCTAGCTGCTGAGTTTCTTTGTGTTTAACTCCAGGATTCTCTTCCTCCAAGCTAGTCACCTTCCCCCTTAAGCCAAAGTCACCCTCAAGGATCAAGTTACTCCATTCCTTTCTCTCTATTCTGAAACCACAAGTTGGCTGTCTTCTCCCTCCTCCCATCTCCAGGTCCTGGAGTCTAACCGAATCATATTCAGTGAGAAAACAAACCAACCAACAAATTATCTTGAGATCGGCACCCCATGAAACCACAAAGGTCCATATAGAGGGAGGAAAGAGAGTTGGTGTCAGAATAATGTGTTGTGAGAATAACTTGATCAGTTGTAACTAGCTTTGAAGATGAAAGTGGCCTGCTGCTGATGCTAAGTCACTTCAGTCGTGTCTGACTCTGTGCGACCCCATAGACGGCAGCCCACCAGGCTCCCCCGTCCCTGGGATTCTCCAGGCAAGAACACTGGAGTGGGTTGCCATTTCCTTCTCCAACGCATGAAAGTGAAAAGTGAAAGTGAAGTCGCTCAGTCGTGTCCGATTATGAGAGTAGAATGTGGGCATCTTCTAAAGGCTGGACAAGGCAAACAGATTCTCCCCTAGCATCTCCAAGAAAAACCACTACAACCCAACTGTCACATTGATTGTAGCCCAGGGAGATGCATCTTGAACTTCTGATCTCCAGAATCATAAGATAAGAAATGTGTGTTGTTTTAAGCCACTAAATATGTAGTAACAAGTAACAGTAGCAATAGGAAACTCCTACAGTGGACTTCGGTGAACAAAGAATATTTAAAACCAGTTATGGTGGGAATTTGTTACCATAGCTTTAGACCAATTACTCTATCCCCAGAAATGCAAACTTTCGAACTGTTTAATTCTCAGTGTAGAAAATGTAAATAATACTGGATGAGGTACCAACCATCCCCATATAAGAGGTTGAAACCTCGCTTGCACATCTAGTATGCTCCAAGACAGGATTGTGCATCCCTGGTCTATTTGACACAGGGTTGCAGGGGCTGGGGCACTGAATTTATAATGTTCTTCACTGGGCTAGCTACAGGGCGGTCTTTTGTTATATACTGAGCAACTACTATCTGAACCCCCCTTTCCCTTGATAAGGAATTTTCCATATTCTGCAACTTCTGAGGATCACACACTTACTTGGTTTTCCGAGGGGCTAAGATGTGGATCTATAACCAGGAACTGGCCACTCCCTATAAGTAACAACTACTCCAGCATTTAATAGGTGAGAGACACAAGGACTAGGCCCTGGGAAAATTCTTTCTGGCCACGGCAACAGAAAAATCCCCCCACCACAAGATCTTCAGTTTAACAGCAGCCAGGTGCAGCGGAAGGCATGGACCTACAGGTGGTGTCTATGCCCAGGCCCAACAGGGTGAGTGCTGCAAAGCCATAGGGTTTGCCACTCGGCAGAAGGCACCTGTGTCCTTGCCATTTGGTTTGTGGGCTCGCTTTCATCAGCCTTTTTTATTCCTCCCAGTTTGTATAAATTCATTCTCCAGTTTTCTGGAGATTCTCTAAGGCATTACTAGTCCTGGATTAAAGTTTATGTCAGATGAAAAGAGCCAGAGTCTATTTCTGATGGTTGCAGAGAGACAAATGGGGGCTGGGGGGTGGGGGTGGGGAAGGGAGGAAGAAAGCAAGATTCTTCCTGGAAGCTAACTGCGTGCTGAGTTCCTTTGCTGTTCGCCCCAAGATTTTCCAGAAGTCACCTTCCCCCTTAAGCCAAAGGCACCTCAAGGATCAAGTTACTCCATTTCCCCTTGCTCTCTGGGCGGAAAACACAGTTGGCTGTCTTCTCCAGCCTCCCACTTCTCCACCCTCAGGTCTAACCCAGTCTTATGCAGTAAGAGAAAACAAATAAACAAACCTCACTCTTCAAGCAAGCACGTCATCTTTCTTGCCCTTATTTTAGTCATCAGTTTCTATTTCAGAATCCTCATTTCTTGTATTCTGTATGGTAAGCAAAGGAAAAGCATGGTCCTTGGGATATCGTGAGAATGAAACAGGAAGCATCTGCACAGAAAGTAAGTCCACCGACTAGCACTTTGAGAGGTAACCCTAAATCCGTATGTTTATACACATGAAATATACACATGCTTTTATTTTGTCTCTATAGTATGTCTATTCACTGTTTTACAACTTATTTATTCCTTAAAAACTTTTGCATCAGCGTAACACACGATCCCTAAATTTCTCTCCTCGGCGTGCAATCCAGCACGAAAGGTCAGACTCCAGGAGGCTGGCAAAATCCGTCTGTACCTCCATGTACATGTACGGCTGAGTCCCTTCGCTATTCACCTGAAACTACCACAACATTGTTAACTGGCTATACCCAAATAAAAAATAAAAATTTTAAAGTGAAAAGAAATAAAACCCGTCTATGTCTCACTTAAAGGGTGAAGGTTACATCACTCAGTCGTGCCCGACTCTTTGCAACCCCATGGAGTGTAGCCTACCAGGATCCTCCGTATATAGGATTTTCCAGGCAAGCGTACTGGAGTGGGTTACCAATTCCTCCTTCAGGGGATCCTCCCGACCTAGGAATTGAAGCCGGGTTTCCCGTATTGTAGGCAGAAGCTTTACCGTCTGAGCCACCAAGGAAGTCCAAGGTCTCTTCTATCATAAGTAGGTCGATTGCTAAGGTTGATGAAATCATGACGTCACTTCCTCGTCACAGGGGACTGGCCATTGGTCATGTGGACAGGGGTGGGGCGGGGCTTGGGTTGAAGGAGAGGCGCCGCCTTAGAGGTCCTGAATGGGGTTGGCTTATGTAAATTTTGCAGCGAAGTGGTACTGTTCCCAGCGAGCCACTTCCCCGGTTACGGAAATTTTCCTGAGATTTTGTTGGATTTTTTTTAGGAGTTATTTGGAGGGCCTGAGAGGCGTGGAAACGGAGAGGGTGTGGAGGATAGTGGAAGAGTCACGGGGAAACGGCAAAGTCAGCGTCTGTGTACAGTGAACCTGTCTAAAGCTGTGCGGGGGGGCAGGGGGCAGGTCATCTTATACTTACCTGGCAGAGGAGATACCATGATCAAGAAGGTGGTTCTCCCAGAGCGAGACTCACCCATTGCACCCCGGGTTTGTTGACCTCTGCGATTTCGTCAAATAGGGGAAACTCGACTGCGTAATTTGTGGTAGTAGGGGACTGCGTGCGCGCTTTCCCCTGATAACTAAGTAATAACTGCAGACCTACTCTGGTTTCTTAGTGGTGGCTTAGTCACTAAGTGATATCCGATTTATAGACTCCATGAAGCAGTCTGTTCGTAGGTTCGTATGTCTATGAAATCTTTCAAAGCAGAAATATTGGGTTTCCTTCTTAAAAAAATTTTTTGAGCTAGAAATCACGCTTGGGTCTCCTCAGTATATGCCAAAACTCAAGTTTGTTTTTCCAAAGTGATAGAGCTGGAAAAGACAGATAGGCTGGGGGCAAAGTAAAACTCAGACATACATATGCAACCAAGAATGTCTTTTTTAAATTTTTTTTAGGTTCTTTGTTGTAGTAGGTATGGGTTTGCAACTATTTTCTTCCCGTTCAGTGGGTGCCAAAAGTTGCAAGTTATCTTTAAAAAATTGAATCAAGGGGTGTGATTACTTTTGAGACACCTTAGGCAAAACTATTCAGGTACTTGTAGTGTTGTTCACTCATTCAGTGATGTCTGATTGCGTTGCAAGATGTTTGCTAGTCGTGATACTTCGTATAAAGTCTTGTTGCCTGACAAATGCAGACCTCAAAAGATATTAGTGGGAACCTGTGTTCTGTACCACATATAACTCTTTATAGTCTAAAGGGTTTTCTCACAACTTGAGTTCATAGGGTCCCCACGCCCATATACAATTAATAGAAACTAAATCACTGCAGTTGGTGACTGCAGCCATGAAATTAAAAGACGCTTACTCCTTGGAAGGAAAGTTATGACCAACCTAGATAGCATATTCAAAAGCAGAGACATTACTTTGCCAACAAAGTTCCGTCTAGTCAAGGCTATGGTTTTTCCTGTGGTCATGTATGGATGTGAGAGTTGGACTGTGAAGAAGGCTGAGTGCGGAAGAATTGATGCTTCTGAACTGTGGTGTTGGAGAAGACTCTTGAGAGTCCCTTGGACTGCAAGGAGATCCAACCAGTCCATTGTGAAGGAGATCAGCCCTGGGATTTCTTTGGAAGGAATGATGCTAAAGCTGAAACTCCAGTACTTGGGCCACCTCATGCCAAGAGTTGACTCATTGGAAAAGACTCTGATGCTGGAAGGGATTGGGGGCAGGAGGAGAAGGGGAAGATAGAGGATGAGATGGCTGGATGGCATCACCGACTTGATGGACGTGAGTCTGAGTGAACTCCAGGAGTTGGTGATGGACAGGGAGGCCTGGCGTGCTGCGATTCATGGGGTCGCAAAGAGTCGGACACGACTGAGCAACTGAACTGATCTGAACTGAACTTGGTGTGGTTGGTAGTGGTTCATTTTGCTTGCCCCACCATCCCTTCGATTCCACATTATTGTCCAGTATACACTTTTCATCGCCCATCACCATTTGTTTTAAAAACAGAAAATTTCTGTTACATTTAAGTACAGAATCACATGCAGAAATATGGTCAGGAAAGTATTTTTCCACTTATGTGGAGGGGCTTCCCTGGTGGCTCAGACAGTAAAGAATCTGCCCACAATGCAGGAGACCCAGGTTCGATCCCTGAGTCAGAAAGATCCCCTGAAGAAGGAAATGGCAACACACTCCAGTATTCTTGCCTGGAAAATCCCATGGACAGAGTAGCCTGTAGGGCTACAGTCCAGGGGGGTCACAAAGAGTCAGACACACCTGAGCGACTAATACTTTCCATTCCTTTTAAGTGGTCTATCTGACTGGGGAGCATCCTCCAGTGAGAAATCTCTGGCACAAAAGTTTGCAAACCACTTTGGATGTTTTCTATGAACAGCATCTTCTCCATACAATGCACAAATCTGTGTGTGTGTGTGTGTTTCAGTTGCATTTTGACCAACTTAACATAATAAAGCATAATATGCTGAAAATGTGGCTTTTTTCCCTTCCATCTTCAATATTAAAATGGCTACACAAAAATTATCAACTTTGATTGCATTTTTAACTGCATGCTGATATGACAGCTGTCACATAATAATCTAACAAACTAGTTTTGAATGATGTTAAAGACACTAAGCGCCACTAGAGCCACCTTATGGCAAAAACCAAATGAACCATTTGGCCAACCCAGTAGCTCTTGAATAAAATATATTTCAGATAAAATTAGCCACAATCTATTTCTGATGGCTGCAGAGGAAATAAAGCAAAAGGGGAAGGAAGGGAGGAAGGAAGGTTCTTTCTAGATGTTAGCTAAGTGCTGCGTTTCTTTGTGTTTAACTCCAGGATTCTCTTCCTCGAAGCTAATCACCTTCACCCTTAAGCCAAAGTCACCCTCAAGGATCAAGTTACTCCATTCCTTTCTCTCTATTCTGAAACCACAAGTTGGCTGTCTTCTCCCTCCTCCCATCTCCAGGCCCTGGAGTCTAACCGAATCATATCCAGTGAGAAAACAAACCAACCAACAAGTTAACCATACTCTTCAAGCAAACATGTCATCTTTCTAGCCCTTATTTTAGTCATTAACTTCTTTTTCAGAATCTTCATTTCTTGTATTCTATATGGTGAGTGAAGGAAAAGCTTGGTCCCTGGGATATCATGAGAATGAAGTAGGAAGGACATGCGCAGCAAATACGCACACTGAGTATCACTTTGAGATGTAACTCAGAATCTATTTGGCTGGAGAATACTTGAGAGTCCCTTGGACAGCAAGATCAAATCAGTCAATCCTAAAGGAAATCAACCCTGAATATTCATTGGAAGGACTGATGCTGAAGCTGAAGTTCCAACACTTTGGCCACCTGATGTGAACAGCTGATTCACTGGAAAAGGCCGTCATGCTGGGAAAGACTGGGGGCAGGAGGAGAAGGAGACTGCACAGGTTGCCATGGTTGGATGGCATCAATGGACATGAGTTTGAGAAAACTCTGGGAGATAGTGAAGGACAGGGAAGTCTGGCCTGTTGCAGTCCATGAGGTCGCAAAGCCTCGGACACGACTGAGCAACTGAACAACAAATACACATGACACATACATATGCTTTTATTTTATACATGGTGGTGATTTGGTCGCTAAGTCGTGTTTGACTCTTGCGAGTCCATGGACTGTAGCCTGCTTGGCTCCTCTGACAATGGAATTCTCCAGGCAAGAATACTGGAGTGGGTTGCCATTTCCTTCTCCAGGGGATCTTCCTGACCCAGGAATGGAACCCAGGTCTCCTGCATTGAAGGCAGATTTTTTTACCGACTGAGTACGAGGGAAGTTTTTTTTTTTTAATACTTGTATAAATATATATATACGTGCATACACTGTTTTACAGCTTCTTTATTACTTAAAGTCTTTTTGCATCACCATAACACACAATCTCAGAATTCCTGTTCTCCGCGTGTGAACCAGGACAAAAAGTTAGAATCTGAAGACACTGGCAAAATTCGCCATATCTCACCTAAGTGACAAGATGTTTCTTTTCTTAGCACGGGATTGGTAGGGTCCACAAGGCCGCGGAAATCATGACGTCACTTCCCCTTCATTAGCCGACCGGCCATTGGTCATCTTGGCAGTGGTGGGAGGGGAGACGAGGGCCGGGCGTGGGTTGGAGAAGAGGAGTGGCCTTAGAGGTCGTGAATGGGTTTGGCTTATGTAAATCTTGCAGCGAAGTGGTGCAGTGCCCCTCGAGCCACTTCCCAGTTATGGAAGTTTTTCTGTGATTTTGTTGGGATTTTTTAGAAGAGTTGTTTGGAGGGCCTCAGAGGCATGGAAAGGAGGGGGTGAGGAGGGTGTGAGGAGGGTAGCGGAAGGGATGTGGGGAAACGACAAAATGAGGGTGTGTAGACAGTGAACGTGTCTAAGGCTGGGTTGAACGTGTCTAAGGCGGGGGCGCGGGCGCGGGCGGGGGCGGGGAGGCGAAAGATCAACTCATACTTATCTGGCAGAGGGGATACCATAATCCTGAAAGTGGGTCTCCCAGAGCAAGGCTTGTCCTTTACACTTTGGGATTGTTGACCTCTGTGATTTTCTCAAATGTGGGGAACCACACTGTAGTAACTTATGGTATGGGGGGACAGCATGTGTGTTCTGCTACCGTAACTAGTGATAAAAATGCAGTTTGTGACATGATAGTAAAAACTTACTTGGCCTCTTTATCTTCCCAATTATTAACTGGTTCTTTTTTTTTTTTTTTTTTTTTTTGGCATTCTTTGACAGTGCCAGGCCTCTGTCAGTTCAGATCAGTTGCTCAGTTGTACCGGACTCTGAATTAGGCCTTACCCAGCCCAATTTATCCTTTTACATACCCTTCTATCAGTTCAGTTAAGTCGCTCAGCTGAATCTTTGAAGAAGGCAATGGCACCCCACTCCAATACTCTTGCCTGGAAAATCCCATGGACGGAGGGCCTGTTGGGCTGTAGTCCATGGGGTCGCTAAGAGTCGGACACGACTGAGTGACTTCACTTTCACTTTTCACTTTCATGCATTGGAGAAGGAAATGGCAACCCACTCCAGTGTTCTTGCCTGGAGAATCCCAGGGACGGGGGAGCCTCATGGGCTGCCATCTGTGGGGTCGCACAGAGTCAGACATGACTGAAGCGACTTAGCAGCAGCAGCAGCAGCTCAATTTATCCTTTTACATACCCTTCTATCAGTTCAGTTAAGTCGCTCAGTTGTGTCTGAATCTTTGGGACCCGGTGGACTGCAGCACCGTCTACAGGATGGCTTTCCTGTCCATCACCAACTTCTGGAGCTTGCTCAAACTCATGCTCATCAAGTTGGTGATGCCATCCAACCATCTCATCCTCTGTCCTCCCCTTCTCCTCCTGCCTTCAATCTTTCCCAGCGTCAGGGTCTTTTCCATTAAGTCAGTTCTTTGCATCAGGTGGCCAAAGCATTGGAGCATCAGCTTCAACATCGGTCCTTCCAATGAATATTCAGGAATGATTTTCTTTAGAATGGACTGGTTTGATCTCCTTGCAGTCTCAGTGAAGTTGCTCAGGTCTCCCGCATGGTAGGCACTGAAGTCGCTCAGTTCTCCCACATGGTAGGCATTGTAGGCAGACACTTTACCATCTGAGCCACCAGGGAAGATCCAAAATCTAGGTCTTAGAGGGCGCATCTGGATTTGAACCAGGGACCTCTTGATCTGCAGTCAAATGCTCTACCACTGAGCTATACCCCTGTACAGTCCAAGAGACTCTCAAAAGTCTTCTCCAACACCAGAGTTCAAAAGCATCAATTCTTTGGTGCTCAGCTCTCTTTATAGTTCAAATGTCACATCCATACCTGACTACTGGAAAAACCATAGAGGCACTTTTGACTAGACGGACCTTTGTTGGCAAAGTAATGTCTCTGCCTTTTATATGCTGTCTAGATTTGTTATAGTTTTTCTTCCAAGGAGCATGCATCTTTGAATTTCATGGCTGCAGGCACCATCTGAAGTGATTTTGGAGACCTAAAAATAAAGTCTGTCACTGTTTCCACTGTTTACCCATCTATTTGCCATGAAGTGATGGGACCAAGTGCCATGAGCTTAGTTTTCTGAATGTTGAGTTTTAAGCTAAATTTTCTACTTTCATCAAGAGGCTCTTTAGCTCCTCTTTGCTATCTGCCATAAGGGTGATGTCATCTGCCTATCTGAAGTTATTGATATTTCTCCCAGCAATCTTGATTCCAGCTTGTGCTTCATCCAGCCTGTCATTTAGCATAAGTTAAATAAGCAGGGTGACAGTCAGCCTTGATGTACTCCTTTCACAATTTGGAACAAGTCTGTTGTTTCAAGCACAGTTCTAACTGTTGCTTCCTGACCTGCATACAGATTTCTCAGGAGGGAAGTCAGGTTGTCTGGTATTCCCATCTCCTGAAGAATTTTCCACAGTTTGCTGTGATCCACACAGTCAAAGACTTTGCTGTAGTCAATAAAGCAGAAGTAGATGTTTTTCTGGAACTCTCTTGCTTTTTTGATGATCCAATGGATGTTGGCAATTTGATCTCTGGTTTCATTATAGGGGACTGGAATGCAAAAGTAGGAAGTCAAGAAACACCTGGAGTAACAGGCAAATTTGGCCTTGGAATACGGAATGAAGCAGGGCAAAGACTAACAGAGTTTTGCCAAGAAAATGCACTGGTCATAACAAACACCCTCTTCCAACAACACAAGAGAAGACTCTATACATGGACATCACCAGATGGTCAACACCAAAATCAGATTGATTATATTCTTTGCAGACAAAGATGGAGAAGCTCTATACAGTCAGCAAAAGCAAGACCAGGAGCTGACTGTGGCTCAGACCATGAACTCCTTATTGCCAAATTCAGACTTAAATTGAAGAAAGTAGGGAAAACCACTAGACCATTCAGGTATGACCTAAATCAAATCCCTTATGATTATACAGTGGAAGTGAGAAATAGATTTAAAGGCCTAGATCTGATAGAGTGCCTGATGAACTATGGAATGAGGTTCGTGACACTGTACAGGAGACAGGGATAAAGACCATCCCCATAGAAAAGAAATGCAAAAAAGCAAAATGGCTGTCTGGGGAGGCCTTACAAATAGCTGTGAAAAGAAGAGAAGCGAAAAGCAAAGGAGAAAAGGAAAGATATAAACATCTGAATGTAGAGTTCCAAAGAATAGCAAGAAGAGATAAGAAAGCCTTCTTCAGCAATCAATGCAAAGAAATAGAGGAAAACAACAAAATGGGAAAGACTAGGGATCTCTTGAAGAAAATCAGAGATACCAAAGGAACATTTCATGCAAAGATGAGCTTGATAAAGGACAGAAATGGTATGGACCTAACAGAAGCAGAAGATATTAAGAAGAGGTGGCAAGAATACACAGAAGAACTGTACAAAAAAGAGCTTCACAACCCAGATAATCACGATGGTGTGATCACTGACCTAGAGCCAGACATCCTGGAATGTGAAGTCAAGTGGGCCTTAGAAAGCATCACTACCAACAAAGCAAGTGGAGGTGATGGAATTCTAGTGGAGCTATTCCAAATCCTGAAAGATGATGCTGTGAAAGTGCTGCACTCAATATGCCAGCAAATTTGGAAAACTCAGCAGTGGCCACAGGACTGGAAAAGGTCAGTTTTCATTCCAATCCCAAAGAAAGGCAATGCCAAAGAATGCTCAGACTACCGCACAATTGCACTCATCTCACACGCTAGTAAAGTAATGCTCAAAATTCTCTAAGCCAGGCTTCAGCAATATGTGAACCGTGAACTTCCTGGTGTTCAAGCTGGTTTTAGAAAAGGCAGAGGAACCAGAGATCAAATTGCCAACATCTGCTGGATCATGGAAAAAGCAAGAGAGTTCCAGAAAAACATCTATTTCTGCTTTATTGACTATGCCAAAGCCTTTGACTGTGTGGATCACAATAAACTGTGGAAAATTCTTCAAGAGATGGGAATACCAGACCACCTGATCTGCCTCTTGAGAAATTTGTATGCAGGTCAGGAGGCAACAGTTAGAACTGGACATGGAACAACAGACTGGTTCCAAATAGGAAAAGGAGTTCGTCAAGGCTGTATATTGTCACCCTGTTTATTTAACTTCTATGCAGAGTACATCATGAGAAACGCTGGACTGGAAGAAACACAAGGTAGAATCAAGATTGCCGGGAGAAATATCAATACCCTCAGATATGCAGATGACACCACCCTTATGGCAGAAAGTAAAGAGGAACTAAAAAGCCTCTTGATGAAAGTGAAAGTGGAGAGTGAAAAAGTTGGCTTAAAGCTCAACATTCAGAAAACAAAGATCATGGCATCCGGTCCCATCACTTCATGGGAAATAGATGGGGTAACAGTAGAAACAGTGTCAGACTATTTTTCTGGGCTCCAAAATCACTACAGATGGTGACTGCAGCCATGAAATTAAAAGACGCTTACTCCTTGGAAGGAAAGTTATGACCAACCTAGATAGCATATTGAAAAGCAGAGACATTACTTTGCCAACAAAGGTTCGTCTAGTCAAGGCTATGGTTTTCCTGTGGTCATGTATGGATGTGAGAGTTGGACTGTGAAGAAGGCTGAGCGCCGAAGAATTGATGCTTTTGAACTGTGGTGTTGGAGAAGACTCTTGAGAGTCCCTTGGACTGCAAGGAGATCCAACCAGTCCATTCTGAAGGAGATCAGCCCTGAGATTTCTTTGGAAGGAATGATGCTAAAGCTGAAACTCCAGTACTTTGGCCACCTCATGCGAAGAGTTGACTCATTGGAAAAGACTCTGATGCTGGGAGGGATTGGGGGCAGGAGGAGAAGGGGAAGACAGAGGATGAGATGGCTGGATGGCATCACTGACTCGATGGACATGAGTCTGAGTGAACTCCGGGAGTTCGTGATGGACAGGGAGGCCTGGCGTGCTGCGATTCATGGGGTCGCAAAGAGTCGGACACGACTGAGCAACTGATCTGATCTGATCTGATCTTCCACTTTTCTAAATCCAGCTTGAACATCTGGAATTTCACGGTTCACGTATTGCTGAAGCCTGGCTTGGAGAATTTTGAGCATTACTTTGCTATCATGTGAGATAAGCGCAATTGTGCAACAGACCAACCTAGACAGCATATTAAAAAGCAGAGATATTACTTTGCCAACAAAGGTCTGTCTAGTCAAAGGTTGGCTTTTCCAGTAGTCATGTATGGATGTGCCCATAAAGAAAGCTGCTGCTGCTAAGTCACTTCAGTCGTGTCCGACTCTGTGTGCCAAAGAATTGATGCTTTTGAAATGTGGTGTTGGAGAAGACTCTTGAGAGTCCCTTGGACTGCGAAGAGATCAAACCAGTCAATCCTAAAGGAAATCAGTCCTGAATATTCATCAGAAGGACTGATGCTGAAGCTGATGCTCCACTACTGTGGCCACCTGATGCAAAGAACTGACTCATTTGAAAAGAACCTGATGCTGGGAAAGATTGAAGGCGGGAGAAGGGGACAACAGAGGATGAGATGGCTGGATGGCATCACAGACTCTATGGATCTGAGTTTGTGCAATCTCCGGGAGTTGGTGATGGACAGGGAAGCCTTGCATGCTACAGTCCATGGGGTCGAAAAGAGTTGGACTCGAATTGACTGTACACTGCCATTATACAGAGTTCGGTTGTTGGCTCTGGTAGTTATTGGAAATTTTTCTATGTATAGGAGCGCAAAGAGAGTGGAAAGTGGAGAACTTGAGCCCAGGAGAAGCTGGAGTTGTCTTGTGTAGAAGGTCAGGAGCAGGCTTGAAGGGTCGTGGGCTCCGCGTTGTTTCGTCGGACCCCCAGCTCACTAGGGCTCGGTGTCCACAGCCTGGCTTGCCCGACACCGAGACTCAATGTCTCTGGTGCCGGCGAGGCTGGACCAAGATAGAGACATTTGAATCACTTTTCCACAGGAGTTGGAAGGGACGGGGAAATCCATTCGGATTCCAGGACATTACAACAAAACCTTGCAGCAGCTGGTCTCTGTGGCGCAATCGGTTAGCGCGTTCGGCTGTTAACCGAAAGGTTGGTGGTTCGAGCCCACCCAGGGACGGATTGGCGTGGACTTTGGTGACGTTTTAACTATTGTTTTTATGCATCTGCAGCGCCTGAAATCTCCACCTACTTCACCTCAGCATGTTCTTTCCTCCCTTCCGGTTTTTATCTGGTGCCCCTGGTCTCTCTGGACGCCTCCCCAAACGAAGTCATCTGCCTTGTACATTCCAGGGCAGTTGCCAGAGGATGAAGGCCACAGGCACACAGGTGGGACTTGGGGGGAATCCTTACTTAAGATGGGACATCGCAAATTAGGCTCTATGTCACCACCTGGGCTGGCACCCCACTGGATCCGCACGGGATCTTACCGACGCCTCCACCTTTTCATTTGGGACTGTCACTTTCTTTTTTTTCTCTTTCTTTTTTGTTTTCTTTTCTTCCCTACCACAAGTACCATCCTCCAGTTTCAGAGCACTCCTTTCATCTTCATTTCCCTTCAGTTCAGCTGTAGATAATCCCTTTTCTTTCCTCTAGCCCCAATTAATGTTAATCTGCCTTCAGCCTCCATGAATGTCTTTTCGATACTTAAGATAAATCGAATAAATCAATATATAGTGCTTTCTGACAGGTTTCTTTCACTTAGTGCAATGTTTTTGAGGTTTATCCAGGCTCTGGCTTAAGTTTGCTTCTTATTACTGAGAATTTCATTGTGTAAATATACCACATTTCATGTATCAGCTGATGGGCATTTGAGCTGTTTCCACTTTTTTTTTTTTTTTTTTTGCTATTATGAATGCTGCTACAAATATTTGAATTATCTCATCTGCACCTATTTCATTTTTTTTTCATTTCTCTTGAATAGATTTAGAGAAGTGAAATTGCTGAGTTTATAGTAAGCTTGTTTGTAGTAATACTTCCTAAGGCCAACTTGACTTCACACTCCAGGATGTCTGGCTGTGGGTGAGTGACCACACTACTGTGGTTATCTGGGTCATTAAGACATTTTTCATATAGTTCTTCTGTGAATTCTTGCCACCTTTTCTTAATCTCTTCTGCTTCTGTTAGGTTCAGGCTGTCTCTGTCCTTTATTGTGCCCATCTTTGCATGAAATATTCTCTTGGTAGCTCTAATTTTCTTGAAGAGATCTCTAGTCTTTCTGATTCTATCGTTTTCCTCTATTTCTTTGCATTGTTCACTTAATCATAATATTGCATGAATTTCCTGGCCCAGTATCAGTCAATGAAGTGTAACTGTTATTATGACATTTTTAATGAAGGAATGTGATATGTATTTCTTTCCCCCACAAAATGTCAGGGCACACAGACACCAAAAATCAAATTTCTTAAATATCTTTGTTGGATCTCACATACCAATATCATTAAGAAGGGGAGGAGGAAGATGGCGTGGAGTAAGGGGGAAGATTAACTTTTAAAAATGTTTATCTCCATTTCAAGTGGATGTGCTTTTATGCCATTCACTGACCTTTTTAAATATCAGTTTTAACTTTTTCAAAAGTCACTGTTGGTCAAAGTCAAACCAGGCTAATCAGTGTACAAATTGGTTGGCAGAACATGGATTAAATATTCAATAGCCTTTATAACCACATATATGCTAAAGTGTCTTCCAAAGTCACTGTTGCAGGTATCATTATCAACTCCAAAAGCCCAAAGCCATATTTCCCTGATACCTGTGGTCACTGTCATCACCTTCAATCACTTTATCCTATAAATTGAAGGTCTCTGTATTATTACATGATCTTAGAGGCAGAGATGTATGTCCAATTCGTTTCAGTGCAGGAAGAGACCCTGTTTCTCTGTGAACCAATGGAGCTGAAGAGCACTCTATGTTCCCAATAAGCCATATCAAATTTTTTTTCCTCAAGAATTGCTGATTATTCTATTGTGGTAACATTTTTATACAGACTATATACTACTTTGTGTGCATGGTAAGTCGCTTCAGTCACGTCCAACTCTTTGTGATGCTATGGACTGTAGCCCACCAGGCTTCTCTGTCCATAGGATTCCCCAGTCAAGAATACTGGAATGGGTTGCCATATCCTTCTCCAGGGGATCTTCCTGACCCAGGGATTGAACCCATGTCTCCTGCATTGGCAGGTGGGTTCTTTACCACCAGTGCCACCTGGGACTGTATACTACTTTGAGTCCTAGTAAGAGAATGGCTTCCATGATACAAGAAACTAGAAGCTAAAACATCACTCTGAAAACTAGCTTTTCTAGTTTTCTAGTTTTCTAGAGCAAGTTCTCCCTAGGACTCCAGAAGTTTTTAATAAGCTTGGTGCTTAGTTGCTTACTGTATGGTATATGGGATTAAGGCTACTTTTTCACAGCACTTCAGATAAATTATTGCAATGTGACTTTAAGTCACATAAACCTAACTTTTATTAGGTTTCAATTTTCGAAGTTCAGGAAGAAGTTGGATGACCGTTGCTTTTCTGATGTCCTCTCGAGTTTCCTCACATAGCAGTGTCATCCCTCAGTTTGTATGGGGGGTTGTGATGGAGGTGGAGCCCCAGTGTTGAAAAGCAACCTGCACATTCCTTCCTTCACTTAGTCATGAATGCTTAGTGCAGCACTTGGTCATTGTGGCCATTTTCAACCTTGTGAAACCACCAGCCTAGCCAATCCCAGCAGTTATAGTGCACACATATCAGGGGAATTTCCTATGGTTTGAACTTACAAACTGATAGGGTAGAATGTAGGTTAAAAGAAGACTCTCTTTCCCAGAGTAATCCATAAGCTCATTCACCTGTTACTTGAGTGGTTGGTGGTCCGAGCCCAAAAAGGATACTATCCTTTGGGTTGTTGTTTTTTTTTGACAGATCTCAGGTATTTTCATGTTATGTTTGTGATGCACAGTCTCTGTTAACTACTTCTCTGATCCTCAACCTCTCTCTTTCAATCAGATATGGAAAAATCTTGCTTACACTCCTAAAGGCTCACATTAATTACTAAAGGGTTTGGTGGAAAGAATTATTTTTTAGAAGGGTGAAAATAAGTTCTGGAGTTCCAAGCTCACTGACAATATAACCTTTCTGCTTGAGGCTGAGTCTCTGCAGCTGCTCATTCCTGGAAAGCTGGCATCAATTCCCTGAAGCCAAATACCAGGGACACATCTCTCATTAAACAGCTTAGGTGTTTGTTTGTTTTTTTTTTAATTCCTTGAAGCCAGAAGAACACACTTCATGGTCTAAGTAAGACAGTGGTAACAAGGCTCTATTATAAGATTTGGGCTTTGGCTTTGTTGATAGGGGGAGGATGGGAGGAAGCAGGGTGTGTTCCATATTGAGGACTGTTAGCTCCAGCAACTCTATGATTGAACTAAAGAAGTAACATCATTTTGTTATGAAGAGGATGTTTGGGGTTTTGTAGTGCAAACATATCACAGTTGCTTGATGGATGCTGTTCCCTGCTGGGTTCATATGTTGTTCAGGATTTTGAGAGTGAGGGATTGATTCACAGAAAAGATTTGATGTTGGGTTAATTTGACTTCCCTTGGCAAGACAGCCAGGCTGCTGCCAACTGGGAACTCACTCATCCTGAAGACTGAGTCTCCATGATTGAGCTTGAACAAAATAAAAATTCGAAAACTGATACTTAAGTTTAAATGTTCATTCAGTTCAGTTAAGTCACTCAGTCATGTCTGACTCTTTGGAACCCTATGGAGTGCAGCACGCCATTCTTCCCTGTCCATCAACAACTCCCAGAGTTTGCTCAAACTCATGTCCATTGAGTTGGTGATGCTACCCAACCATCTAATTCTCTGTCATCCCCTTCTCCTCCTGCCTTCAATCTTTCCCAGCATCAGGGTCTTTTCCTGTGAGTCAGTTCTTCACATAAGGTGGCCAAAGTATTGGAGCTTCAGCTTCAGCATCAGTCCTTCCAATGAATATTCAGGACTGATTTCCTTTAGGATTGACTGGTTTGATCTCCTTGCAGTTCATAGGACTCTCAAGAGTCTTGCCTAACACCACAGTTCAAAAGCATCAATTCTTCGGCACTCAGCTTTCTTTATGGTCCAACACTCACATCCATACATGACTACTGGAAAAGTCATAGCTTTGACTAGACAGACCTTTGTTGGCAAAGTAATATCTCTGCTTTTTAATATGCTGTCTGGGTTTGTCATAGCTTTTCTTCAAGGAGCAAGTGTCTTTTAATTTCATGGCTGCAGTCACCATCTGCAGTGATTTTGGAGCCCAAGAAAATAAAGTCTGTCACTGTTTCCATTGTTTCCCCATCTATTTGCCATCAAGTGATGGGACTGGATGCCATGATCTTTGTTTTTTTAATGTTGAGTTTTAAGCCAGCTTTTTCACTCTCCTCTTTCACTTTCATCAAGAGGTTGTTTTAGTTCCTCTTCACTTTCTGCCATAAGGCCACGTGGTGTCATCTGCATATCTGAGGTTATTAATATTTTTCCTAGCAATCTTGATTCCAGCTTGTGCTTCATCCAGCCCATCATTTAGCATGATGTACTCTGCATGTAAATTAAATAAGCAAGGTGACAATATACAGCCTTGACATACTCCTTTCCCAATTTGGAACCAGTCCTTTGTTCCATGTCCAGTTCTAACTGTTGCTTCTTGACCTGCATACAGATTTCTCAAGAGGCAGGTCAGGTGGTCTGGTATTCCCATCTCTTTCAGAATTTTCCACAGTTTGTTGTGATCCACACAAAGGCTTTAGCATAGTCCATGAAGCAGAAGTAGATAATTTTCTGGAATCTCTGGCTTTTTCTATGATCCAACAGATGTTGGCTAATTGATGTCTGGTTCCTCTGCCTTTTCTAAATCCAGCTTGAACAAATGGAAGTTCTTGGTTCACGTACTGTTGAAGCCTAGCTGGAAGAATTTTGAGCATTACTTTGCTAGTATGTGAGATGAGTGCAATTGTGCACTAGTTTGAGCATTCTTTGGCATTGCCTTTCTTTGGGATTGGAATGAAAACTGACCTTTTCCAGTCCTGTGGCCACTGCTGAGTTTTCCAAATTTGCTGGCATATTGAGTGAAGCACTTTCACAGCATCAACTTTTCAGATTTGAAATAGCTCAGCTGGAATTCCATCACTTCCACTAGCTTTGTTTTTCATGATGCTTCTCAAGGCCCACTTGACTTTGCACTCCAGGATGTTTGGCTCTAGGTGAGTGATCACACTATCGTGGTTATCTAGGTCATTAAGATCTTTTTTTTGTATAGTTCTTCTGTGTATTCTTAGGACTTTAAATATTAGATTTTTTCTTCATTTGTAGTCAAAATAAAAGGAGAGGCTGTATTCAAAGGACTTAGTGACTTAGTTTGAGGAACTTAATAACACTAGCTGATCTACTGGTCTCCTCAGATTGCTTCACCTATGCTGGTAGAGGTTGTTTGGTAGTATTAAAGACACATTCCTCCACACCAGAAATGCCCTTCATAGTGTCCTTCATGTTGTGTGTATTGGTGGCTCAGTCATGTCTGACTCTTTGCAATTCCATGGACTGTAACCTGCCAGGCTCCTCTGTCCATGGGATCCTCCAGGCAAGAATACTGGAGTGGGTTGCCATTCCCTTCTCCAGAGGATCTTCCTTATCCAGGAATCAAACCTGGGTCTCCCACATTGCAGGCAGATTCTTTACTGACTAAGCTACCAGGGAAGTCCTCAACTGGTACTTTGCATAAACCTTGTCTGGAGAGCCCAGGAGAACAAGGATTTAAAAGTAGATCTGCCACAGGAAACAGATATATGATAAATTCATGGATAAAATTATGTGCAGTTAAGTATTGTTCTCTCTTTATTCTTTTAGAGGTTGTTTGGTAACAGAGATATACCTCCACACGAGAATGCTCTTCATAGTGTCCTTCATGTTATAAGAGCTTAGAAACAGTAACATGAAGGTGAGCCCCAAATTTTTACTGTGACTCTTTTATTTTATTTTTTTGCATACAACATTAGTGTATCTTTTTTCTGAAAAGTCAGAAAATCAGGTGAGTAGAAATAAGTATCTGAATTAGTTCCCTATTACTTCCTATTAACAGGTTACAAAAACAATAGTTTTAAACCACCAGGCTCCTCTGTCCATGAAATTCTCCAGGCAAGGATACTGGAGTGGATAGAGATTCCCTTCTCTTGGGGAACTTCCCGACCCAGGGATCAAACCCTGGTCTCCTGCATTGCAGATGGATCCCTTACCATCTGAGCTACCAGTGAAGCCCAATATATTCATTATCAGAGTTCTGCTGATCAGAAGTTTGGAAAGATGTGGCTTCTCTGCTCACAAAAGTGATCAGCATGTCCTCCCCACCTGAATAGGGTGATATTAACCACGTCGTGGTTCTGACCATCTCTGATGAGGTGCTGCCCTCATGGTCTCATGCTCCTCTGGGATCATATTTATTGACCTGAATTCTGTAACTCCTGATTTCTTTCAGCCCACCTGAAAGAAAGTAGCTTAGGATAAAGTCTAGAACTGTGGAGCCCTTGAACTTATCTCTGCCATATCTTTCTCCAAGAGGAGAATAAAATAGCAGAGGTCTTCATAAAGATATGACCCACATAAGGGCTGAGATGCTCCAGTGATTGGAGAAGAGGAGAAAACTTAAAAGACAATGGAGGCACTAAAAGCCCAGACTGGTAAAGCAAGGTCCTCTTTGTGTCCCACCTCAGGTGGGTACTCTTCTGGAAAAGAGGCATTTCCCCTGGCACAGCACCATGGACAACAAACTTGATCTAATCCCACTGAGTTGTTCTTGTTGCTGCTAGGCTTTGGGGGTCTCCATTCTAGGGTGTTTGTTTAAAGGTAGGGCTTTTTCCTTGCATGAGAATCTTCTTGGAATTTTTCTATGAAATGCAGTTTCTTGGGCCTTCTCTCCAGACGTTTTTAATAAGCAGCACGATGACTGTGATGTAGGCATTCTTTAGCTGTGCAGCTAGTGCCCAGGAAATGGAACCCTATCTGCTGCATAGTATCTATCACACTTACTCATCCAAGTTTAATGCTGCCGTATCTGTTTTACATGATACATTCTTCTCTGTTATACATAAGATCCATATGCTCAAAGAAGGTAATGAGATCACCATGTAAAGCAAACTTGGTACACAGTGGAATAGGTATTTGCATCTTTGACGGCTGTTCCTAGGGCTGTGCTTTCATTGCGTTAGCACAGACCTAAGGTAGGATTTGATGGAAACAAGGTAGGGAGTAGAGGACATTGGCAAGAGTTAGTGATTCCTGGTAACTAGTATTGATCTATTGGACAAGTATTTACTGAATGTTGTATCTGTCAGGCTCTTGAAGAACCACTGGGTGAATGAGGCACACAGAGGCCCTGCTCTCAGGAAGATGACCTCTAGCACAAGAGCCAGATGTCTTACAGAGAATCACATATATTTTTTAATGATGGCTGTGATGTATTTGGGAGAAGGCAATGGCACCACACTCCGTACTCTTGCCTGGAAAATCCCATGGACGGAGGAGCCTGGTAGGCTGCAGTCCATGGGGTCGCGAAGAGTCAACGGAGCGACTTCACTTTCACTTTTCACTTTCATGCCTTGGAGAAGGAAATGGCAACCCACTCCAGTGTTCTTGCCTGGAGAATCCCAGGAACAGGGGAGCCTGCTGGGTTGCCGTCTATGGAGTCACACAGAGTTGGACACGACTGAAGCGACTTAGCAGCAGCAGTGATGTATTTAATACATCTATGTTCCTTGCTCCCATTTTGTCAGCAGGGATTGAAAACTGAGTGTATATAAATAATCATACTCTGGAACTCTGATAAAAGAATTGTCACAGAAAAGGTCTTCTAGATATTTTTGTTTTAATAGTAGAAATACTGGTGTTGGATGTAATGTCCTCTGAAATTCAGCTGTAGTTGAAACTCAGCTGGACAGTGTGTTTCATGCTTTGAACAGAGCAGCTTATGTCGAAAACATGTGTGGTAGCTCCACAGTTAGTAAGTGGCTCCTGAGTTTTTAAAAATTTCCTATTCTCTTTGGGAATCAGTTTCCTCATCAGTAAGGAATTGTTGTTATTCAAATTCTCCAAAGTCCCTTCCTGTTGAGATTTCTCTGAATGCATGAGAGACTGAGATGCGTATTAAATATGACCTGAGAACTACAGCCAAGACCAGGTCTTGTATCTTCTCTGTCTCCTGTAGGAACTTAAGTTGAGCCCAAACACTGAAAACACATAAATGAGAGGGGAGATGGAAGAAAGGAAAGCAACAGGCTGGAAGAATGAGAATAACACAAAGAAGGGTATGGAAATGGTGGAGCAATTGGATGCCAGGAGAGATGAAAAGAAGTACAAGTTGCGTTCAGAAAAATCAAGGGAAAGTGAATAATGTACACAGCATTATCCAAGTCCTCAAGGAGAAGCCTGAGCTGAGCAGGGAGGACGGGGAGAGTAACTTACTCCACAGTGAACTTGTGCACCTGGCGAGGAGATCCACAGATGGATCAGGATTCACTTACACTACTAGGAAGCACCGATTCCAAGGGAAGGAGGCATAGACCTTGAGGCTCTGTCCTGAACCCTGCTGCTCACACCTGGAACTGCCCCCACACTGGATGCCCAAGTAAGTGTGAGCTTAAAGGGATAAAGAATATTTGGAAAAGGGCTGGAGATGCCCATTCTTTTCTTAACCAGTTCTTCCCTGAGGTATGGAGGGGCCAGGATAAGGAGACCCTTCCATCTGAAGCATGCTGCTGCTGCTGCTAAGTCTCTTCAGTCGTGTCCGACTCTGTGCAACCCCATAGACGGCAGCCCACCAGGCTCCCCCGTCCCTGGGATTCTCCAGGCAAGAACAGTGGAGTGAGTTGCCATTTCCTTCTCCAGTGCATGAAAGTAAAAAGTGAAAGTGAAGTCGCTCAGTCATGTCCGACTCTTCGAGACCCCTTGGACTGTAGCCCACCAGGCTCCTCCGTCCATGGGATTTTCCAGGCAAGAGTACTGGAGTGGGGTGCCATTGCCTCTCTATCTCTGAAGCATAGATACTAATAATATTCTGCATGCATACTTTGAAAGGTTTTACACACAATATTTCTTAAATATTTGTAAGAGCCTACTTTTCCTTATGCTTTGTTAACAACTTGGAGTTCAGATATCAATAAGGTTTATCTGAAGATATCAAAGTAGTGGGAAGAAGAATACAAGTGGAGCATTTCCACATAATGTGGGGCTCTTCTCAATTACGGTGTTGAGGCAGCCCACAGGGTAGGAGGGTAGGCTAAGGACATCTCTTCCTAATGGCCTACTTACGACCTTCCTAATGAACCACTGAGAGGAATCACTGAGGAGAGCAGGGTCTTTATCAGAGTCATCAAAGTTCAGTGTCAAAGGGAGCAGATGATGTAGGGTAGGCACCTCTTTAAGGAAGAAAATTTGCTACATCCTGGGAGAAAGCAGAGCATCTCTGATAGGATATTTGGATAAGTATATAGCTGAAATTACTACAGATTCTAAAGACCTATATATAGAAATACAACCACTTTTATTCAGTCAGTGAACAACCACCACTGAGACCCCCTCAGCACTTGATTAAGTACCTGGAGTCATGAATACAAAGATGATTAATAATAGTACTTCAACTTGGCTGGAGCTCTCAGTCCAGTAACCAAGAAGTCATGAGAAGTGTAATGGTGGTGGATTCACTGGGGGAAGTGGTCAGGGCTGCCTAGGGATGACGTCAGTGTTTGTCCAGTTCACCCTTCTTTCTTTTCCAACAACTGGTGACCTACCGTGGCTCAACAACCCTGGTTCTCACACAGGTTTCAGCCTCAGGATAACTAGGCTGTTGTTGGTTCCATGTTGGTTCAAAGTAGTCAGTCTTGCCAAGGTCTCCAGAGAAAATGCTGGTATCTGTCTCTACTGTCTGTGTCTTGGTCAGCAAGAGAAATTAAGAGGCAAGTTTAATAAGTCTTATAGATTTATCATTGTCATAACAATCAGGAACAATTTGTCTTCTCTCTGAAAAGGTAAGGCCTTTTGGACTTAAAATTCTCACCCTGTTTCAAAGACAATGTAAATATCAGTCATAGTCCTAGAATTGTAGGACTTGGTTTTTTTTTTTTTAGGACTTGGTATTTTATCCTTAAATTTTAGATCAAATAAGTAAAGTTAAAAGAGAGTAAAGCAACTTCACGTTTTTCAGTAAGAATGTATGGAGGTCCGGCACTTTGGTTGATACGTCTTTAGTGTTGTTAGAAACAGAATAGCCTAATGCTCCTTGATTCCCTCCTCTATCCCATCATGTTCTATAAAATATAATATCTCTGCTCATCTAGATAATATGAATCCTAAATTAGCTGAGTTCCATGAAGGCATTTACGGAACCCTGTGGGTAAAGCATTGTGCTGTTTCCATGGGGGGATACAGAATGAGGATACACATTCCTTACTGAAGGCAGTTCAAGGAGGACTGTTCCCAGTTCAGCCTGGATATCTGTCTGTAGATAGAATAACAACAGCAGACACCAATAGGTTCAACCTGCTGAAAGGGAAGATGAGGATGGGGAACAATAACTCAGCTCAGTGTCCTCAACTCAACGAGGCCCACTGGGCTTCTTTTCAGTTGCCTCTCCCCAGCCATGCTTAGAAACTCTCTCCAAGTGGTGAACTGGAGCAACTGCAGGGCTTATCTGCTTGTTTTTCATTTCTCAGGTCTCACTCCCTGACCTTTACTGCCTGATGCCCAGTCTCTTGAAAATCTTTGTCTCATCTATTTTGTTCAGTTTGTTGTTGTTTTTTTGTTTTGCTGTTTCAGGTGGGAGAGTAAATCCAGTTTCTGTTAGTTTGTGTTTGTGTGGCATCCCTTTTATAAAATCAGTTGGAAAATATCAAGATCCTGAAAAGATACTTTTACAAAATAAAGAACACAGTCACAAACATGGTGAAACTGTGAACTAAGGAAAACCCTTAACACTTGACCAATAAGGTGTTAATATACAAATATATAAGCAGTTCATACAACTCAACATCAAAACCCCCCAAGCAACCCAATTTAAAAATGGGCAAAAGAACTGAACAGACATTTTCCCAAAGAAAACATGCAGATGGCCAATGGAAAGGAAGCTCAACATCATCTATCATCAGGGAAATGCTAATCAAAACCACAATGAGATATCACCTCATGCTACAGAATGGTTATCATCAAAAAGAACACAAATTACAAATGCTGGTGAGGATGTGGAGAAAAGGGAACTATGGTCACTGTTAGTGGGAACTACCATGCTGCTGCTGCTGCTGCTGCTAAGTTGCTTCAGTCGTGTCCGACTCTGTGCGACCCCAGAGACAGCAGCCCACCAGGCTCCCCCGTCCCTGGGATTCTCAGGCAAGAACACTGGAGTGGGTTGCCATTTCCTTCTCCAATGCATGAAAGTGAAAAGTGAAAGTGAAGTTGCTCAGTTGTGTCCGACTCTTAGCGACCCCATGGCTCCTCTGTCCATGGGATTTTTCAGGCAAGAGTACTGAGTGGGGTGCCATTGCCTTCTCCGGGGAACTACCATATAACCCAACAATCCCACTGCTGGGTATGTATTTGGAAAAAAAGTGAAAAAACCAAACAGAAACACTAATTTTAAAAGATACATGCAACCCAATGTTCATAGCAACATTATTTACAACTGTCAAGATACGGAGGCAATCTATGTCCATCAACAGAAGAATGGATAAAGAAGATGAGGTATATATAATAAATGGAATAGTTCTCAGCCATAAAAACAATGAAGTTTTGATGTTTCCAACAACATGGATGGACTCGGAGAGTATTATGCTAAGTGAAGTGAGTCAGACATCACTTATATGTGGAATCTACAAAAATATAACAAACTAGTGAATGAAACTAAAAAGAAACAGACTCACAGATATGGAGGACAAACTAGTGCTTCCCAGTGAGGAGAGGGAAGGGGGAAGGGCAAAATAGGGGTAGAGATTAAGAGGTGCAAACTACTATGTATAAAATAAGCTACGAGGATATATAAAACAACACTGAAATTATACTCAATATTTTATAATAAGTGGAATATACCCTTTAAATTCTGAACACTATATTGTACATGTGTATGCTATGCTATGCTAAGTCACTTCAGTCGTGTCCGACTCTGTGTGACCCCATAGACGGCAGCCCACCAGGCTCCCCCGTCCCTGGGATTCTCCAGGCAAGAACACTGGAGTGGGTTGCCATTTCCTTCTCCAATGCATGAAAGTGAAAAGTGAAAGTGAAGTCGCTCAGTCGTGTCCAACTCTTTGCGACCCCATGGACTGCAGCCTACCAGGCTCCTCTGTCCATGGGATTTTCCAGGCAAGAGTACTGGAGTGGGGTGCCATTGCCTTCTCCGTACATGTGTAAATTATATAATAATTTACATCAACTATACTTAAAAAAATACTTTTATTTTAAATGCACCATACCAGTCCTAAGGACAATGTTTGCTTAACTATATGTTGGGGAATGCAGTCCTCACAGCCCCTTGCCCAAAGGCTGAGGGGATGTTCCTCTGAGGTTTGTTGTGAAAACTATTCCTTTGTGAGTCAACATGCCTCTTTATTTTTTTTAATTAATTTTTATTGGTGTATAGTTGCTTTAATGTGGTTTCTGCTGTATAGGAAAGTCAAATAGTTATACATATACATATATCTCCTCTTTCGTGGATTTCCTTCCTATTTAGGTCACCATAGAGCACTGAGTAGAGTTCTCTGTGCTACATAGTAGGTTCTCTTAGTTATCATTAGTTATGAATTCTCATTAATTATCAGTTATTTTATACGTAGTAGTTATATAGGACATGCCTCTTTAAAAGCATGTCACCCTTGATTATTTCTAATCTCCAAAAGGTCCTTCAAAGGAAAGGGTGAACATGACTACAAAGTAGCCCAATGGAAAGTTCCAGCTTTGAAGGTTTTGTGGAGAGTCTCTCAGGAAACACTGCCTCCAGGCTGACTTATGTTCCCTGGAGAGCCAGGGAGAGAAGCCAGACATTTCAAATCCTTAGGTTACAAACCAGGCTCTGAAGGAGGAATAGAGATTCCCAAACCCTCTCTCAGGAACCTCATCTGTTGCTCCAAAAGGGATCCCAGAAATTCCTCCTCTTGGTGGTCTAAAATGATCCTGTGCCTTAGTTACTAAGCAGGGTACACAGCACTAGATACCACCATTTGTTGGTTGGGAGTATGGCCATGCCAGTTATAGAGAGAAAAGAAAGTAGGGAAAATCAGGTGAGATGTTAGAAATATCTGTCCTCCCCAGGATGGAAGAGGCACAGGTCACACAGGTCTCCCTGAGTTCAACATCTCTGGTGTTTCTGCAGTAAAGGAATAACCTGATCCACTCCCTTTCCAGGGGAAAATGGGAAATGCAACTGCTCTGAAATAAAGTATTCTGGTTGGCTGATTAGGGCCTTAATCCTCATGAACTATGATGGCTATCAATTCACAGTCTGGCACTGGAAAGGAATACAGCATTTTTATTCCCCAAAGCAACATAGAAGGGGAGCAGGAACATTTGTCTTCCAGGAAAATGAATCTAGGAAATGCCCCCAAAAGTACACACAGACTACTGAATATATATTTAAATGGTCTGTTATTAACCATTAGGGCTTCCCAGGTGGCTTAGTCGATAAAGAATCTGCCTGCAATCCAGGAGACCCAGGTTCAATTCCTGGTTCCAGAAAATCACCTGGAGGAAGAAAAGGCAATGCACTCCAGTATTCTTGGCCGGGAAATCCCACAGACAGAGGAGGCTGATGGGCTATAGTCCATGGGGCTGCAAGAGACGGACACAACTTAGCAAAACTAAACTACCACAATTAACCATTAACTGTCAGGGGAGAGTACAAACTCAGTCCCCCATTACCACAAATTGTGCGTTGGAGTTTCCCAAATTTGGGGAAATCAAAGCGTTTGGCACATCTGGAGTGCAATAGATAAAACTTCACTTTTTGGAAAACCACTTTCCTGATCATGAGATCTTTGACCCCCCCCCCCAACCACCCCCCTCCCATTCCCCCCCATGACACTAATGCAAGAAATTGGGTTAGGAACAACAGAGTATGTGTGAAAACTCTCTACTATGTGCTCAATTTACCTGTAAACCTAAAGCTGTCCTAAAAAGTAATGTCATTAATTTTTTAAAATGTAAGGATGCAACACCTCAAATCAAAGTGTTGGTGGCATCCTGTAAGGGCATACTTAATACTAGCTGTTGATGTGCACCAGCCTGGAGACTGACCATGGTGACTCCCATGCCTGTGCCTTCAGCCTCTGCAGCCTGGTAGTTCTCCTGGAATCGGTGTGGAATCATTCAGGTCAGGGTAGTTGCAGGGCTGCAGATAGTGCAGAGACCAGTTGCACCTGATGAGGGCGGGGAGAAACCATCCTGGGGCCAAACAGTGAAGATCCAGGAACTACTGAGTTTAAGCAGCTGCCCGCCTGTGTCTACAGAGCAAAGGACAGTGAGAACGGGAACTGAGAGCTACCGCTTGAGGTTGCTGCCTGGAGGATACAGGCAGCAGGGGAGGCTTTGGTCAAGTTTGAGACTTGGAAGCAGGAAATTAAGTTGAAGTAAGACTAGAACGTTCCGTGGTGGCTTCAACCACCAGTTTCCCAATTAACAGTCATGCTCGTGTACGGTACTCACAGAGCAGGATTATAAAATCTTATGCTGTTAACATGGGGTGAGAACGAGCTCCCCAAGCCCTCCCTCCTGTGCTGAAAACACAAACAACACAGCGCTGAGTCTTGAACAAGCGGACGTCTGGGCGCTGACACCAGCGAGCGGCCCTCGACGCCCCAAAGCCGGGCGCACGGCCCTGGCTGCCTGCTTCTCGCCATCTCGGGAGCCCCCGCCCAGGTGACAGGCGACGGCACAGCCTCTCCGGCTGGAGTCAGCTACGTGCCCCTCTTACTCGTGCATCCCCCTCTGCAGAATGGGAGGGTGTGAAAGGCTTTTAAGCGTGGCCGATGTTCAAAACTTCAAAACTGGCCGCTGAAGCATATAAACGTCGGGAGAATGGAAACGTCTAGAGGGCAGCCCGTGGGCGCCGAGCTCCCCTTTCAAAACCGAGAGGGTGCCGCCGTCTTGGGGACGCGGGTGGGCGGGGAGGGGGTGAACCCTGAAAGCTGAGGAGAAGGAAGGTTAGGAAGGAAACAGCCCAGAAGAAACACTGTCAGCTGCTCACATCCGACCACACCCCACTGGGCGTCAGCGGCGTGGGTGCTCGCTGTGCGACGTGCGGGGCCGCTCTCGCTTTGGCTTCGATCGGGTTTCCAACACAGAGAGGACGTTCTGTCCCCCAAGGAAGCTGGCAGCGCCCCGCGATTCTACTACCCTTGGACCTGGGGTCCTAGGAAGGGGACATCCCACGAAGTCCGAAGGGCTCTTCTGGCGATGTTTAGCGCTCCCAGGGCAGAGGGAAGAAGACAACTGCAAAAAGAAAAGGAACTTTTTTTCTGGCGAGAATTTTACTTCTGGGTAGAAAACTCTAGAAATGCCGGCAGAGGAGGCCCCAAAAGCCCTTCCCTGTTGTTCCCCCCGAATAGGTTTGTCTCATTCCACGAAGTCCAAAAACCTGAAGAGACGGCTGCGGGCCGGCGAGTCAGGCGCCCCCTGGCGTTGTGGAGGAAGCTGCTCCCGGCGGGATGATGAGAGCGCCGGGCGGGAGGCGGGTCCTGGGCCGGCGCGGCTGCACCAGGCCTGGCTCAGCGGCGGGAGTATTAGGCCACCGGCGGTTCCATGGTGTAATGGTGAGCACTCTGGACTCTGAATCCAGCGATCCGAGTTCGAGTCTCGGTGGGACCTTTCTCTTTAGGCTGAGCTAAGTGTCTTTTACGCACTTAGCCCGAACTCAGTCTCCTCGTGAAAGCGAACTCGAGTGGACCTACTCTCCCGCCCAAGCATCCCCCTCCCTCCTGCTCTCGAGACCAGAACTTCTGAGTCCCGCGAAAGAGGCCACGTGTCCCCCATGCTCTGCAGCCTCCCCCTCAGCAGCCGAGGTCCCGGAAACCTATTATTCGAGCTGTGTAGGTCCATGATTCACGGAGAGGTGGCGGGCAGGTGGGGGTCGAGCCCGGGGCGTTCCCGCTGGACCTAAACTCTGCTCATCGCTGGCCATCGGAGGCCCGGCCCCGCCAAGGGGCGCAACGACCGAGCCATTGCCACCTCCACCCCATCGGGTCACCCTGGGTCTCCGGGGTGAAAGGCAGAAGCTGAGCCCACTGAGGGGGCTTCTCACCGCACATCTTGTCTCTGTGAATAAATGGTCGCGGGGGCTGTTATGTCTTTGATCAGCCAGGTTGACAGCTTTCCGGTGAGAATAACTGTATTTTAATTCATGTACCCAATTCTATTTCGCGTTTTAATTGATCCGATAAGACCCTGATGCTGGGAGGGATTGAGGGCAAGAGGAGAAGGGGACGACAGAGGATGAGATGGCTGGATGGCATCACTGACTCGATGGACGTGAGTCTCAGTGAACTCTGGGAGTTGGTGATGGACAGGGAGGCCTGGCGTGCTGCGATTCATGGGGTCGCAAAGAGTCGGACACGACTGAGCGACTGATCTGATTTCAATTTACTTCGATTTATTCGATTTTTTTTTTTTTTTCAGAATTTCTCGCCTCTAAGTCTCCGCTGGACACGAAAAGCCGCTGCCAGGCTAAGATTTGAACTGACTCCAGGAAATCTAGTCCTTTCCTCCCAAGTTCAGGCAGAAAGAAGAGCCAGGGCCGCGGATCCAGCGTCTCTGGAGACCAAGGGTCCCTTATCCAACTTCATCCTGGCCTTTAAAGTCAAGGCTAGATTATAGTGAATATACCTTATTTAGTTAGATTTAAGTTGGAAGCTACATCCAATTATAGTTATAAAATTAAAGCAACAATTTATGTATACCTCAGGACAACAAACCCCAAAATTGCTTTCCCCAATATAGTTGTTGAGGACGACAGAGGATGAGATGGTTGGATGGCATCACCGACTCGGTGGACATGAGTTTGAGCAAGCTCCGGGAGTTGGTGATGGACAGGGAAGCCTGGGGTGCTGCAGTCCATGGGGTCGCAGAGTCAGATACGATTGAGTGACTGACCGACAGGACTGAGCGGTATTCAGCGAATGAATACCGTTGATAGCGGTATTTTTGCTATTATGTACTGTTTTGTCTATGCAATGTGAAAAAAAGTGAAGGACTTTCTGGAATATCCTATTGCTATTACTCCCAGTAGTACCCTTAAAAACAAAAATGCTTGGTGTTAGAGAAAGAGATTCACTTAAAAGATAGATATTCAATAAAAACCCTGTAGTTCCGAATTGGAATTGGATGTTTGTGAATCTTTGTGAATTCATAAATACATACAAATATATTCAATACATACAAATACATTCCTTGGGGCTAGAGGAAAGAGCGGGAATTGTCTGCAGCGGGGCTGGAGGGAATGGAAGATAACAGTAGTGTTCTGAAACTGGATTATTGAACCTGCGACGGGGCAAGAAAAGAAAGAGAAGGAAGGAAGAAAATGATAGTTCCACAAGAAAGGGTGGAGGCATCGTGAGACCTGGCTTTGCTGTGCCCCTGCAGGTGGTGACGTAGGGCCTAATCTGCGACGTCATAGCTTGAGTAAGGTGTTCCCCCTCCCCCCACCCCCCAACCCCTGGTGCGTGTGTCTTCATCCACTGGCAACTGTCCTGGCAGGTTCAAGGCAGATGGCTTAGTGAGGGCAGGCCTCAGGGTGGTGCAGAGAAATCAACGGCACCAGGTAAAAACCAGGAGGAAGGAGCACAAGAGGAAATCCACAGGCTGGGGATTGCGGGTGCTGGGGACGAAGTCAAAGGGCAGATGCATAAAACTAACGGCTGAGACATCGCTAGATTCAAAGCCGAGTTCGTCCCTGGGTGGGCTTGAACCACCAACCTTTCGGTTAACAGCCGAACGCGCTAACCGATTGCGCCACAGAGACCAACTGCTACAAGCGTCTCCTGTAACATCCTGCAATGAGAATGGATTTCCCCGGTCCCTTCCAACCGCCGCGAAAAAAAGATTCAAACGTCTCTATTTTGGCTCAACCTCGCCGGCACCAGAGACACTGAGTCTGGGCGCCGAGCACGCCAGGCGGCGGACCCGGAACCCGAGTGAGCTGGGGCTCAGACGAAACAACGCGGAGCCCACAACCGTCCTCGCCTCCTCCTGGCCGCCTCCAAAGCAGCCCGCTACCCGAGACAACTGGAGCTTCTCTCGGGCTCAAGTCCTCCACTTCCCACTCGTGATCGGCCTCACCGGTCGCACTCACGGCACTTGCCCCGGGGCCCTGGAGGTCGCAAGGGACAAGAACAGCAACTGGCTGTGTCCCCACTGCACTGCCCCTTCTCGGCGCCTCCAGAGAATAAACTCCACGGGGCACGACCTGGAGTTGGCTCACCATGCCCGGAACGGGGCCTGGCACCCAGCAGTCGCCCAAGAAATGCTGGGCGGTGGATGCATTCCGCTCAGCGGCTGGGAGTGGTCGGTAGACCGAGAATTCTTATGACTCCTGCAAGTTTTCAGCCCTAGAGAAACCTAGATTTTTCAGGTCAGTCGTTTTCAAAACGTTTTTTCTAGCACGTGATTTTAGGAACAGATAAAAGTTCTAGAAAGTCCAAGATGGCACCACCTGGACCGGCTCTGAGCTCCCCACCCAAGACGGTTCCGCACCTAGTTGCTTGGGTCTGAATTCGTATCCTAACAAAGAACGGGCTTCTCTTGCCCGATCACCGCCAGCAACATCGTGTGGTTCCACCTTTTGGACTTGGTGGCTTGTCCCTTACTGCCCACCTAACAGATGGGTGGGATGGCAAGGCGGACATCGCGCCAGAGAACTCAAGCTCTGAAGCAGCCCAGACCCCGCCCGAAGCCCCAAGGCCTGGAGTCAGCTTCCCCTTCAGCTTCGGCCTCGCTAGGGCTGCAGGTGCCCCCCGGAGGAGGATGCCTGCTGCTGCTGCTGCTGCTGCTGCTGCTGCTGCTGCTAAGTCGCTTCACTAGTGTCCGACTCTGTGCGACCGCATAGACGGCAGCCCATCAGGCTCCCCCGTCCCTGGGATTCTCCAAGCAAGAACACTGGAGTGGGTTGCCATTTCCTTCTCCAATGCATGAGAGTGAAAAGTGAAAGTGAAGTCGCTCAGTCGTGTCCGACTCTTTGCGACCCCATGGACTGCAGTCTACCAGGCTCCTCCGCCCATGGGATTTTCCAGGCAAGAGAACTGGAGTGGGGTGCCATTGCCTTCGCCTGCCACACCGTAAATAACCTCCGCTGTCTAATCGGCGGCATTTGGCTGAGCTGATAGGAATCCGCCCTTTTCTGGCCTCAGGGGTCCTGGAGGGGTCGCCCTAATCCTGCCGATTGAATTTGCTTGCAAAGAGAGAGACTCCCCGCCTATCTCCATTTCTCTGGCCTAGGCTGTGCATACTGGTCCAAGACTCAGGGGTTACTGGTAACCCAAAACAGGTAACCTCCTGTCTGTCTTTCTCTTTGCAAATGGGTGCTCCTGTACATATAAAATTCCCCAATAACCCTGCACACAAGGAAACTACCACAGTCAACAACTGAATTCTGCATAATAGGTACATTACAGGCAAAAAACAGCTGTGTTTCTATGCAATAGGAGTGAACAATCTGGAAAGGAAATTAAGAAAACAATTCCACTTATAATATCACTTAATTATTTATTAAGGAAGGTGAAAGACTTGAACACTGAAAACTGTGAAACATAGCTGCAAGAAATTAAAGAACCCCTAAGGAAATGGAAAGACAGCCTCCATGGATTGGAAGATTCAGTGTAGTTGAGATGCCAGTACTACTCGAAGTGATCTGCAGAGTCAGTGCAATTCCTATCAAAAATAATCCTCTGCATTTTCTAAATGGTCCTTGATGGGCTCGATAAAGGACAGAAATGGTATGGACCTAACAGAAGCAGAAGATATTAAGAAGAGGTGGCAAGAATACACAGAAGAACTGTACAAAAAAGAGCTTCATGACCAAGATAATCACGACGGTGTGATCACTGACCTAGAGCCAGACATCCTGGAATGTGAAGTCAAGTGGGCCTTAGAAAGCATCACTACGAACAAAGCTAGTAGAAGTGATGGAATTCCAGTGGAGCTATTTCAAATCCTGAAAGCTGATGCTGTGAAAGTGCTGCACTCAATATGCCAGCAAATTTGGAAAACTCAGCAGTGGCCACAGGACTGGAAAAAGGTCAGTTTTCATTCCAATCCCAAAGAAAGGCAATGCCAAAGAATGCTCAAACTACCGCACAATTGCACTCATCTCACACGCTAGTAAAGTAATGCTCAAAATTCTCCAAGCCAGGCTTCAGCAATATGTGAACCATGAACTTCCAGATGTTGAAGCTGGATTAGAAAAGGCAGAGGAACCAGAGATCAAATTGCCAACATCTGCTGGATCATGGAAAAAGCAAGAGAGTTCCAGAAAAACATCTATTTCTGCTTTATTGACTATGCCAAAGCCTTTGACTGTATGGATCACAAGAAACTGTGGAAAATTCTGAAAGAAATGGGAATACCAGACCACCTGACCTGCCTCTTGAGAAACCTGTATGCAGGTCAGGAGGCAACAGTTAGAACTGGACATGGAACAACAGACTGGTTCCAAATAGGAAAAGGAGTACGTCAAGGCTGTATATTGTCACCCTGCTTATTCAACTTCTATGCAGAGTGCACCATGAGAAACGCTGGACTGGAAGAAGTACAAGCTGGAATCAAGATTGCCGGGAGAAATATCAATAACCTCAGATATGTAGATGACTCCACCCTTATGGCAGAAAGTGAAGAGGAACTAAAAAGCCTCTTGATGAAAGTGAAAGAGGAGAGTGAAAAAGTTGGCTTAAAGCTCAACATTCAGAAAACAAAGATCATGGCATCTGGTCCCATCACTTCATGGGAAATAGATGGGGAAACAGTGGAAACAGTGTCAGACTTTATTTTTCAGGGCTCCAAAATCACTGCAGATGGTAACTGCAGCCATGAAATTAAAAGACGCTTACTCCTTGGAAGGAAAGTTATGACCAATCTAGATAGCATATTCAAAAGCAGAGACATTACTTTGTCAACAAAGGTCCGTCTAGTCAAGGCTATGGTTTTTCCTGTGGTCATGTATGGATGTGAGAGTTGGACTGTGAAGAAGGCTGAGTGCCGAAGAATTGATGCTTTTGAACTGTGGTGTTGGAGAAGACTCTTGAGAGTCCCTTGGACTGCAGGGAGGTCCAACCAGTCCATCCTAAAGGAGATCAGTCCTGGGAGTTCTTTGGAAGGAATGATGCTAAAGCTGAAATTCCAATACTTTGGCTACCTCATGAGAAGAGTTGACTCATCGGAAAAGACCCTGATGTTGGGAGAGATTGGGGGCAGGAGGAGAAGGGGACGACAGAGGATGAGATGGCTGGATGGCATCACCGACTTGATGGATGTGAGTCTGAGTGAACTCTGGGAGTTGGTGATGGACAGGGAGGCCTGGCATGCTGCAATTCATGGGATCACAAAGAGGCGGACACGACTGAGCGACTGAACTGAAGTGAATCCCCTGCAATACAATTCATTTCAGACATTGTCGATTTCATGTCTTAAAGTTAGACTGGGTCTTTGTTTATGTTTGCATGTGTCTACTTAACTGTTTGAACTTACGTAATGTTGTTGTTGTTCAGTCCCTCAGGCATTGCCAACTCTTGGTGACCCCACAGGCTTCAGCTCATCAGGCTTCCGTACCCTTCATTAACTCCTGGAGTTTGCTCAAACTCATGTCCATTGAGTCAGTGATACCATCTCATCCTCTGTTGCCCCCTTCTCCTCCTGCCCTCAATCCTTCCCAGCATCAGGGTCTTTTCTAATGAGTCTGCTCTTCACATCAGGTGGCCAAAATATTGCAACTTCAGCTTCAGCATCAGTCCTTCCAATAAATGTTCAGGGTTGATTTCCTTTAGGACTGACTGGTTTGATCTCCTTACAGTCCAAGGGATTCTCAAGAGTCTTCTCCAGCACTACAGTTCAAAAGCATCTTCAGCTCTCAATCTTCTTTATGGTCCAACCCTCACATCTGTATATGACTACTGGAAAAAACAGGCTTCCCTGGTGGCTCAGATGGTAAAAAATCCACCTGCAATGTTGGAGACATGGGTTCGATCCCTAGGTTGGGAAGATTCCCTGAAGGAGGGCATGGTAACCCACTCCAGTTTTCTTGCCTGGAGAATCCCCACGGACAGAAGAGCCTGGAGGACTACACACAGTCCATGCGGTCTGTAGAGTTGGACACAACTAAGCGTACAGCACAGGAAAAAACATAACTTTGACTAGAATATGGTCAGAATAAAAGTTTAAATGTCCTTCCCTGGTTATTCTGACATCTGTGTCAGCTCTTGACTCATAAATGATCAATGTGTCCCTGCATCGTGAGTCATTTCCCTTCCTCTTTGGATATCTAAAAATCTGATGGAATGTCAGACATTGTAAATGTTACCTTGTTGGGTGCTGGATAGTTTTGTGTTCCTATAAATGTTGAGTCTTGTTCAGGGTTGCCCTTAAGTTTTTTGCAAACAGTTTGATGGTTTCAGGTCTTGCTTTTATGATTTGCTAAATGGTCTGGAGCAGCTGAACACTGAGTCTAGGACTAACAAGTTCCTGCTACTGAGGTAAGACTTCCTTGAGTACTCCACTCCACGATTTCCTTAATTACAGGGTTATTATTATTATTTTCTAGTCTACCTGTGAGGCCAACCATGACTGTGAGTGCCAGGCTCTCTGTTTTCTCTGACGCTATCAAAGATTTCCCCCTGACTTTGGGGAGTTTTCTCCCAGGGCTGCACTGATCAGTACTTTGCTGCCCATGGGAAGAGTCTCCTTTGCAGGTCTCCCCTGATTACCTTCAGCATCTCTCTCCTCCCTGGGAGTTTGTCCTATGGACTCTAGCTCCTTTGGCATCCAGGAACTTGTGTCCTCAGCTCAGCAAGGTCCACTGGGCTAATTTTCAGTTTGCTCTTGGTGCCTTGCTTGGGAACTCTCCATGCAATAAGTTGGAGCCATTGTTTCCCATCTCTCAGGGATCACTCCCTGTCCTTCACCTGATGCCAAGTCTCCTGAAAATCTTTGTTTAATGTCCCCAGTCTGACTTTGTTGTTTCAGCAGTTAAGTAAACTTAGTTTCTATTAATTGTATATGGGTGTGGGGACCCTATGAACTCAAGATGTGAGAAAACCATTAAGATTCTAAAAAGAGTTATACATGGTACAGAACACAGGTTCCCACTAAAATCTTTAGAGGTCTGCGGCTGCTGCTGCTAAGTCGCTTCAGTCGTGTCCGACTCTGCGCGACCCCATAGAGGGCAGCCCACCAGGCTCCCCCGTCCCTGGGATTCTCCAGGCAAGAACACTGGAGTGGGTTGCCATTTCCTTCTCCAATACATGGAAGTGAAAAGTGAAAGTGAAGTCGCTCAGTCCTGTCCGACTCCTAGCGACCCCATGGACTGCAGCCTACCAGGCTCTTCTGTCCATGGGATTTTCCAGGCAAGAGTACTGGAATGGGGAGCCATTGCCTTCTCCTTTGAGGTCTGCATTTGTCAAACAACAAAAGACTTCACACAAAGTATCACGACTAGCAAACATCTTGCAAAGCAATCAGACATCATTGAATGAGTGAACAACAACTGCAAATATCTCAATAGAAGGTTTGCCTGAGGGTCTCAAAAGTAATCACACCCCTTCATCCAATTTCTTAAAGATAACTTCCAACTTGTGACACCAAGCAAATGGGGAGAAAAATAGTTGCAAACCCATACCTACTACAACAGAGAACCTATTTTTTTTTAATACACATTCTTGGAATTTAATTTTACTCCAACCATCTTTTCCAACTTTGCCGCTGCTAACTCACTTCAGTTGTATCTAACCAGCGCGACTCCATAGATGTCAGCCCAACAGGCTCCCCCCGTCCCTGGGGTTCTCCAAGAGTACTGGAGTGAGGTGCTATTGTTTCCTCTAACTCCACCCACCACTTGAGAAAAAACTTCAGCATATGCGGAGGAGAGTGTGTGGTTTCCGGGTCAAGAAGATTCTCCCAAAAAAGAAAATAACCTATTCCAACAGTCTTGCCTTGAAAAACCTCGTCAATAGAAGGGCCTAATAAAGTCCGATATGACTTAATAACTAAACCACCAACAAGGAAATAATCGTTAAGTCTGCAGTTTTTACTTAATTATCAGGGGAAAGCGCGCACGCAGTCCCCCACTACCACAAATTACGCAGTCGAGTTTCCCCCATTTGAGGAAATCGCAGAGGTCAACACACCCGAAGTGCAATGGGTGAGCCTCGCCCTGGGAGAACCACCTTCTTGATCATGGTATCTCCTCTGCCAGGTAAGTATGAGTTGATTGTCCCACTGCTCCCCGCACAGCCTTAGACACGTTCACTGTACACACACGCTGACTTTGCCGTTTCCCCGCAACTCTTCCACTATCCTCCACACCCTCTCCTTTTCCACGCCTCTCAGGCCCTCCAAATAACTCTTCTAAAAAAAATCCAACAAAATCTCAGGAAAATTTCCGTAACCGGGGAAGTGGGTCGCCTGGAACAGTACCACTTCGCTGCAAAATTTACATAAGCCAACCCCATTCAGGACCTCTAAGGCAGCGCCTCTCCTTCAACCCAAGCCCCGCCTCACCCCTGTCGCGATGACCAATGGCGAGTCCCCTGTGACGAGGAAGTGCGTCATGAGTTCATCAACCTTAGCAATCGACCTACTTACAACGATAGAAGAGACCTCGGACTTCTTTGGTGGTTCAGACTGTAAAACGTCTGCCCACAGTACGGGAAACCCGAGTTCGATTCCTGGGTCGGGAGGATCCCCTGAAAAAGGAAAGAGTAACCCCCTCCAGTACGCTTGCTTGGAAAATCCTATAGACGGAAGGTCCTGGTAGGCTACAGTCCATGGCGTTGCAAAGAGTCGGGCACGACTGAGTGGTATAACTTTCACCCTTTAAGTGAGACACAGACGGGTTTTATTTCTTTTCACTTTAAAATTTTTATTTTTTATTTGGGTATAGCCAGTTAACAATGTTGTGATAGTTTCAGGTGAATAGCGCAGGGACTCAGCCATACATGTACATGGACATACAGACGGATTTTGCCAGCCTCCTGGAGTCTGACTTTTCGTGCTGGATTGCACTCCGAGGAGAGAAATTTAGGGATCGTGTGTTACGCTGATGCAAAAGTTCTTAAGGAATAAATAAGTTGTAAAAGAGTGAATAGAAATAGTATGCTATGCTATGCTAAGTCAATTCAGTCGTGTTCGACTCTGTGCGACCCCATAGACGGCAGCCCACCAGGCTCGCCCGTCCCTGGGATTCTCCAGGCAAGATCACTGGAGTGGGTTGCCATTTCCTTCTCCAATGCATGAAAGTGAAAAGTGAAAGTGAAGTCACTCAGTCGTGTCCGACTCTTAGCGACCCCATGGATTGCAGCCTAACAGGCTCCTCCGTCCATGGGATTTTCCAGGCAAGAGTACTGGAGTGGGGTGCCATTGCCTTCTTCGAGAAATAGTATAGAGACAAAATAAAAGCATATGTATATTTCAAGTGTATAAACATACGGATTTAGGGTTACATCTCAAAGTGCTACTCAGTGGACTTATTTTCTGTGCAGATGCTTCCTGTTTCATTCTCACGATATCCCAAGGACCATGCTTTCCTTTGCTTACCATACAGAATACAAGAAATGAGGATTCTGAAATAGAAACTGATGACTAAAATAAGGGCAAGAAAGATGACGTGCTTGCTTGAAGAGTGAGGTTTGTTTATTTGTTTTTTCTTACTGCATAAGACTGGGTTAGACCTGAGGGCGGAGAAGTGGGAGGCTGGAGAAGACAGCCAACTTGTGTTTTCCGCCCAGAGAGCAAGGGGAAATGGAGTAATTTGATCCTTGAGGTGCCTTTGGCTTAAGGGGGAAGGTGACTTCTGGAAAATCTTGGGGCGAACAGCAAAGGAACTCAGCACGCAGTTAGCTTCCAGGAAGAATCTTGCTTTCTTCCTCCCTTCCCCACCCCCACCCCCCAGCCCCCATTTGTCTCTCTGCACCCATCAGAAATAGACTCTGGCTCTTTTCATCTGACATAAACTTTAATCCAGGGCTAGTAATACCTTAGAGAATCTCCAGAAAACTGGAGAATGAATTTATACAAACTGGGAGGAATAAAAAAGGCTGATGAAAGCAAGCCCACAAACCAAATGGCAAGGACACAGGTGCCTTCTGCCGAGTGGCAAACCCTATGGCTTTGCAGCACTCACCCTGTTGGGCCTGGGCATAGACACCACCTGTAGGTCCATGCCTTCCGCTGCACCTGGCTGCTGTTAAACTGAAGATCTTGTGGTGGGGGGATTCTTCTGTGGCCGTTGCCAGAAAGAATTTTCCCAGGGCCTACTCCTTGTGTCTCTCACCTATTAAATGCTGGAGTAGTTGTTACTTACAGGGAGTGGCCAGTTCCTGGTAATAGATTCACATCTTAGCCCGTCGGAAAACTAAGTGTGTGATCCTCAGAAGTTGCAGAATATGGAAAATTCCTCATCAAGGGAAAGGGGGGTTCAGATAGTAGTTGCTCAGTATATAACAAAAGACCGCCCTGTAGCTAGCCCAGTGAAGAACATTATAAATTCAGTGCCCCAGCCCCTGAAACCCTGTGTCAAATAGACCAGGGATGCACAATCCTGTCTTGGAGCATACTCGACATTTATCCCTGAGTGCAAGAAAGCGAGGTTTCAACCTCTTATATGGGGATGGTTGGTACCTCATCCAGTATTATTTACATTTTCTACACTGAGAATTAAACAGTTTGAAAGTTTGCATTTCTGGGGATAGAGTAATTGGTCTAAAGCTATGGTAACAAATTCCCACCATAACTGGTTTTAAATATTCTTTATTCACCGAAGTCCACTGTAGGAGTTTCCTATTGCTACTGTTACATGTTGCTACATATTTAGTGGCTTAAAACAACACACATTTCTTATCTTATGATTCTGGAGATCAGAAGTTCAAGATGCATCTCCCTGGGCTACAATAAATGTGACAGTTGGGTTGTGGTTCTTCTTGGAGATCCTAGGGGAGAATCTGTTTGCCTTGTCCAGCCTCTAGAAGATGCCCACATTCTACTCTCATAGGCCACTTTCATCTTCAAAGCTAGTTACAACTGATCAAGTTATTCTCACAACACATTATTCTGACACCAACTCTCTTTCTTCCCTCTATAGGGACCTTAGTGATTCCATGGGGTGCCCATCTCAAGATCTTTAATTTAATCACACCGCAAAGTCTCTTTTGCCATGTCAAGTAACATAATCACAGATTCCAGGGACCCAGATGTGACATCTTTGGGGAAGCATTAGCCTGCCACCACAGCCAGCCTCCCCAGTGACCACATTTCTGCTCCCCTCTGAAAGTCATCCAGGTGAAAGCAAGTCAGTCCACTGCTTCTTAGTGTCAGCCAGTCAACAGCTGTGCGCTGAGCTCAGGCACTAGAGTCAGAGAGAGAGAGAGAAGGAGAAAGTCTATGGGGAGAGGAATCTGAGTAGCCAGTGCCTGGGAAGTTCCTAGGGACTAGAGCTGGGAGCTGCAAATGCCTTCATGGGAGGAGAAGGCTGGGGAGGGTGTTAGGAACTGAATGTATATCACCACCACCCCACCCCCACCTAATTCATATGTTGAACCCTAATCCCTGTGGGGCTGTATTTGGAGAAAGCATTTTAAGGAAGATGTTGTTCAGTCACGTCCAACTCTTTGCGACCCCCCGTGGTCTTCAGCATGCCATGCTTCCCTGTCCTTCATATCTCCTGGAGATTGCTCAAACTCATGTCCATTGAGTTGGTGATGCCAACCGACCATCTTGTCCTCTGTTGTCCCCTTCTCCTCCTGCCTTCTGTCTTTAAGGAAGTAATTAAGATTAAATGAGGCCATAGCCTTGGGGTTCTGACCTGATAGGATTAGTGTCCTTGTGAGAAAAGAAACCAGAGATCTTGGGCTCCTACCTTACCCCAGCTCAACCACAGAGAAGAAGGCTGGAGAGGACCCAGTGAGAAATCTTCTATAACATTGGCAAGCCAGGAAGAGTGTTCACATCATAAATTGAATTGACATGACATGACATGAACATGACAAGAATCTTTATCTTGGACAACCAGCCTCCAGAACGTGTGAAACAGACTGATGGGTAAGCCACCCGATCTATGGTAATTTTGTATGGCTTGCCTGAGCTGACTAATCCAGGAGATTACTTAGCCGTTGGCCTAAGCATCTTCTCCTACCTGGGCCTTTGTGGAATCTGCCCCAGTTTTGTTCATTTCCTGTAATTAGTACTCACAGTCTGCTTTGGAATGAGAATTGATTACCTGGTTTAGGATTTTATATTGTAAGTTATTCCATGTAACAATAACCTGCACAAAGGAGTTGGGTTTTTGGGTTTGTTTTTTTGTTTTTTTGGTTTTTTTTGTAAACAGTTTTTGCTATGCTATGCTACGCTAAGTCACTTCAGTCGTGTCCGACTCTCTGCGACCCCATAGACGGCAGCCCACCAGGCTCCCCTGTCCCTCGGATACTCCAGGCAAGAACACTGGAGTGGGTTGCCATTTCCTTCTCCAATGCATGAAAGTAAAAAGTGAAAGTGAAGTCGCTCAGTCGTGTCCGACTCTTAGCGACCCCATGGACTGCAGCCTACCAGGCTCCTCTGTCCATGGGATTTTCCATGCAAGAGTACTGGAGTGGGGTGCCATTGCCTTCTCCGTTTTTACATCTTCCCAAATATCAACCTGGCCTGTCTTGAGCAGCCGGATTGAGATTTTTGCAGAGTGACCCCATGAGCCCATGTGGCCTGCGTTTCCTCTTCTCCTGGGAGATTTCTGTGGTGTCGACTCTCCAGAGCCACAGACCAGGGTTTGGGTGCTGGTGAGGAATCTGTGGATAGCTCTAGAGAGACCTAGGCAAAAAAGAAAGAACCCCTAGAATCAGAGCATGTAAGGGGGCCCGGAGGGGGATGTGATAAGAGGCTGCTCTTATGGGAATCAAGGGGGTTGGAGGATGAAAGAGGTGGGTGGGCGTGTGTAACTGTCCACCATGAGGTCAGAAGAAGTTCAAGAGAGAGCAGCTGCCATTCTGGGACCAGAGACTAGAACCTTCTTTGCCATTCAGCCTCTGGTCATCCTCCTTACTCTGCCTCTGTTTTCCCCTCCTCCTACTTTAGACAAGGAAACGTATTATCCCTTAGAGCCTTCAGAAGGTAAGGCAGTCCTGTCGACATTTTGATTTTAGTTTAATGAGAACTTTGTTGGCCTCCAACAAAGTTGGAGATAATAAAAGTGTGTTCTTTTAAGATAATAAAAGTGTGTTCTTTTAAGAGGCTAAACTCATGGTCACTTATTACAGCAGACATAGAACATCAATTCAATGTGTCTGTTACATTCACTTAAGAAGTTATAAGATGAGGACATAATGAACTGTATGGATCTGCAGGTTGTCTGCTGACAGGTCAAGCAATACTGGTACATGTTTGAAGCATTTCATTAGGTGTCTTTTTTCCTTTCCATTTTTTTCCCCTCAGGGATTCTCACCCTATTTCCTGCACATTGTACCGAACATGGTTCTCTTTTACAGCAAATTGGAAGACATTGGTGATGACACAGGTGGATTTCATCTGTTTTAGAATGGGTTCTAACATGTAGAGGGAAATAATATAGTTGATGAAAAGTTAAATATTGTAGAATACTCCATCTTAAAGATACACTTTTTTGCAACTTTTTTTTTTTTAATTAGGGTGAAGAACTACCTTTCAAAGGGTGAAACACAAAATAGCTTTCAGGAATTTTCCCCAAAAGTAATTTGTGATTTGATCCTGACCAGGTCTGAAATTTACATGATTCATATGCTGTTGTTTTTGTAAAAGCTTTGTCTACAAAATGAGGATTTTTAAAAGCATTACTTGAGTCCTCCATTAATTACTGATTATATGATGAATTCCTAGAAGCCCCAGAAACACTGGGATGAAGGAAAAATTTCTGGGATGCTTGAATCACCACACAGCAAAAGATACTCAGATTTTACTACTTTATCTTAAAGTAATAGTTCATAGCTTGGCTCACTTTTCACCCATTCTGCTGATTCTGCCAGTGAGTTCCTCTATAGTGACAGCCAGAGGTGCTGATGGAAAATATGTAATTAGCCAAGTGTAAAAAGCAGAAGTTGAGGTCATTCCATCTGTCAAAAAGGGGGCATGTCTCTCTGCCTCAGGGCTGAGTCTTTTGAAGGGTCCTTTTGTAACTGGTGGTAGTGGTGGTGAGTCTTTTTGTTCATGATGTTGCTTGTTTTATTTTTCAACTGTTACTAGGAAATAATTGTGGAATGAGTGCTTGATTTTAATTCTCAAAGGCAAAAGAATGTAACTAAGGATATTTTCCAAGGAATGTTTGAAGATCTTCATGTTAATTTGTGGTTCAACTAATCTACTTTTTAATTAAAGATTTTTAATTAAAAGAGAATATATATATATATATATATATATATATATATATATATATAGGTTTGAATCAGTGTTATAGAACAATGGGTCTTAAACTGTGATCTACAGCTTACCCACATCAAAAACTTATGGTTGTGCTTATGTGAAAAATTCAGACTCGAGGACTCCACACCAACTAAATCTCTGGGAAATGGAAGCCAGGAAGTAGCTTTTTAAATCACAACAGCTCATTCTAAGAGTCTCTAAATTTAAGAACCACTTTTTAATATTTTTAAATAGGAGATTAAAAGGCAAGACAGTAAATCATTCTTTTAAACTTAGACTTTAAGTGTTAGTGAGGTGAGCTCTTGGTGACAATTTGTCTTCCCTATTCTTCCCCACTCAGCCCTGGGACTGATGCTGAAATTAGAAATGAAGTAGGGGAAGAAAAACTTATTTCTTTATATATATATTTTGCTTTAATGGCCATCAAAAAGACTATTTCATTTCCTCTCGCCAACCCTGTCCACCAGTTATGTTAGTCTTCAACATACCCTTAGAGCAATGTGTATGAGTAAATATCCTACATTTGTTCACATATGCTCACTTTCTAAAGCACTGTGAAGACACAAGGCTTTAACACAGCTGGGGGCTGCTTACATATCACTTTAAATGATCACTGGTTTGCTTTACACAAGACTTTCAATAGGCTTGCTGCGGCTTGTAGTTCCCAAATCTCAAAGTGAAGTTAGGACAAACAAATAGGAAAGCGTATTTAAGAGTGATGTCAGTACACGTTTTGGAGATCTTAATAGAAGTAGAAATAGGAGAAGGGGACAACAGAGGACGAAATGGTTGGATAGCATCACCAACTCAATGGACATGAGTTTGAGCAAGCTCCAGGAGATGGCGAAGGACAGGGAAGCCTGGCATGCTGCAGTCCATGGGGTCACAAAGAGTCGGACACGACTGAGCGACTGAACAACAATAGAAACAGGAGGTCTAGGCTAAACATGAGATGACATCTGGGAGTCACCACTCCCACCACATGAATTCAAAGAACTCAGGTGCTACAGTGTAGACTGATGCCCAGCCTGATGGTGACCCAGCTGTGCCGACCCCAAGTCAGGCAGTCAGGCCCCCCATGCCCACGCTGACCTGCAGGGTACTGCTGCTCAGTCCTATGCTTTCAGATCTGCCGAGGAGCGCCAATGTGGGGACCACATGCTGCATTGTGGGGAAGCAGGTCCTGTTTCCCCTGAGCTGACCCTCTGAGGACAGGTGATGAGGCAAAAAATGTCTGTTGCTGGCTCCCACGCCCCCAGCGTGTTCAGAAGCAGTGTCACAAGGTCCTCTACGAACTAGGCATGTTTTCCTTAGTGCTGAGCCGTGTGCACTCTGCCTTGTTATTCCTCAACTGCAGGAAAGGCCCTCTGCCTTTCACCCTGCCCATGAGGCCACATCTCTGACTCCTTCCAGACCCTCCAGGAGGGGTGGAGGAGGGCCCAGATCCTCCTCAGCAGACAGGCAGCTGTGAAGAAGGGGCACAGGCCCATCCTTCCTGCTGTTTTAAGGACCTCTGGTGGCTTCACTTCTTGCATGTCTCCTGGAAGGCAAGGGTCACAGGACTGGAGTGCATGGCAGGGCCCTTAGGGATTTCACCTGGAGACCAAAGTAACACAATGGAAGTAAGAGTCCATTATCAGGCCCTGCTGGTGGCTAACAGGCTGGAGAGGGCTGAGTGGTGACAGAAGCCAGGATCGTGGTGAGAGCCTGTCAAGAGGATGAGCTGAAAGGAGGCGCTGAGGTCTGGAGGAGCAGCGGGTGCCACCAGGTTAGAGTGAAACCTTCCCACACCACCTGTGGTCAGATCTCAGCTCACAGCCACTGCACACCAGGTGGCCAGACTCTACGGCTCCCTCTTCAGGGGCCAGCTCACTCTCCAGTTCACTTGAGAGCAAGAGGATGGCTTTTGTCATTCCCTAGGGGAAAAGTGCTTAGTATGAAACATGTGCATACAGACACGATCTTCCGTAGGAAGTAGAGGATGTTTTCTAGACCGAGAATAGCTATAGAAGTTTGGGTTGGTGGGTCTGATTAGCTCTGTTCTCTCCACCTTCTCTCTTTGCTTCTGTAATTGGTGAATGGTATGGTCAGGGAGGAAAGGGGCCTGGGTGTACCCTCCCACCCCTGGAAATGTGACTGAACTGAGCCTGAAGCCTCTGGTGTTCTTCTCTAAGAACTCGGTTCTCATTGCAGAGCTGAGGTGTGGACTCCAGGCCCGGACTGTAGAAGTAAAAGGTGGAGCCTGTCCTGGGAAATGCAGGCAGGCAAGTCACACATTTGAGTAACAGAGGCTCTCTGCTCATTCTGTATCTCCAAACATCTTGTCCAATCCAGCAGAAGACCATGAGGAGCTCAACTCCTGAATGTAGAGCCTTGTGGGCCCTGTATCTGCTCCGTGTGGCTTCTTTGTGTGCATTTCGCATGCCCTAGGTGAGGTGTTCAGGAGGCTCTAGTCCCGAAATAGCTGCTGGTGCTGTGGTGTGGGTAAGACAAGGGTGTGGGGAAGGCCAGCCCCCCCCCCCCCCCCGAAGTGTCAGCAACCTGGGGGAGAGTGCGGGCAGGAAGGCCACCACGGTGAGTGGCTGGGAGTGGCCCTACAGACCTGGCTCCACCACTTGCCAATCACAGGACCAGGGCGCAGAAGTCAGCAGGCAGCAAATGAGCAGCTTTAGGATGGATGAGAAGTCAAGATTCTGGGGACCAGACCTGAGTAGATCTGCAGTGAGGGGAGTTACTCTCTGAGCTCAGATACTGTCACAAAGGGAGGGGAATGGTCCTTGCCCCCTGCCTTGCTGACTGTAAAAAGCCAGGAGCGGAAAGCCTACCACAGTGTTTTGAAATCTGCAAAGTTCTTCCCAAGGACAACCTTCAGATTCTCCCTAAATATACCAGAAATGGGAGGCTCTGGGCCTCTCCTACTGCTTCAGTGGAGCTGAGCCTGTGTTCCAGCTGCTCCCGCAGGCGGTCGTTAATGCAAATGGACTCCTCCAGGCGCTGGTGCAGGTTCCAGATTTCACCAAGATGCTCCTCTAGCAGGTCAGCCCCTGCAGCCACCTAACAGGACAGGAGGAGGTGGGGATAGAGCACCCTGGTCACTAGTGGGGCCCACATTGGGGGTGGGGCTCGGCCAGCCAAATCCCTATCACCATCCTCTCTCCCACAGATATCCAGAAGTTTAGGTGAGCTTGCTTGAAGAGCATACTGGCTTCAAACACAGGACAGGTGATGCTAAGCAAGCCCCAGTGGCCTCCTCCCATACAGGGGTCTGTGTAAGGGAGTTGTAATACATGTACAGTGACCTAGGCAACTGGTAGGTGTAAGGGGTTCCCCATTGTCTAGAAAAATAACTGAAGCTTGTGGAACTCGGTCTAGACCCTAGACAGGTGTGACCTTTGCCTGAATTGACTTGAGGGTACTAGGGAGGAGCTCAATTAATCTTAACACCTCTCCTTGCACTGACCGTTCACTGAACATTGCTTAACAAGGAACACTGCCGTTCCTCCACCCTTAGAGAGAAGGCCCAAAGTAAAAGTGGGTATCTCATGGACTTCCCTGGTGACTCAGTGATTAAGAATATGCCTGCGAATGCAGGGGACATGAGTTTGATACCCAGAGCAGGAAGATTCCACATGCTGCAGGGCAACAAAGCCCATGCATTCACCACAGCTAGTGAAGCTCTTGTGCTCTAGGATCCTGTCTCCATAACAAAAGAGGGCCCCACAATGAGAAGCCTGCGCACAGTAACTAGAGGGGAACCTCCACGTGCTGCAACTAGAGAAAGTTCCTGCACAGCAATGAAGATCCAGTACAGCCAAAAATAAGAAATAAATAAATTTTTAAAAGTTAGTACCTCATGTCAACTCATCCTGTGTGGTTCATGATTGGTACTCAACAATTTCCTCAAATCACTTTTATTATGGAAGGAAGAAAGCTCACTCAACTTTTCCAAAGAGATCTGTGATGTGGTCTTTGTTTGAGAGGAGCAAAAATGATTGTACTGATGTCTGCTGTTTAATGTTTCAACTAACCATCCCTTGCCTCATCAAGGCCATTGCCTTTGGTTGCTAAAGTTTTGAATGTTTGCCATCTCCAGTCCTTCCAGCAGGTAATCCAGGTAAATTTGCTTTTCCAAAGGAGATTGGCCTAGTCTATGTCCTGTTATTTGCAAAGAGACCTTAAAATGCCTTTTCTTAGCTCTTCTTCCTCCAACATCCTAACTAACCTTGATTTGGAAATGCCAATTCAGTGTCAGTCACAGTTACCTACTACTCCATAAACAGCTGCCCCTGGGTTTGCATAAAAACATCTCTAGTGTGACATTATCTTTGTCTGTATGGCAATGAAGTAGGAATCCAACAGCTGATTAGAGAGTTGGAAAAAGCACCCCTAAGAAAAGAAAAAAAGATTCAGGAAAGAGCAGTGGGTGGGGTGCTGATGACCAACTCCATCAAATGCTTCATTTTGCCTGGACACAGCCTTTTCTCTGCTGTTGGAAATGGGCTGCATCTCAGCATTCACCTGTGTAGCTGCACCTCTCCACCAGGTGGAGACCAGGGAGCTAGGAGTTAGAAGAGTGTGAACTGGGTTTGTACACGGGGCATGTTTAAAGGGTGAGGATCTGTGTAGCAACAACCCCACTTCCTGTAATTACTCTTGATGATGGAAGAATGTTCTGCAAATGTTGGCACCTGGCATTCTGGAAGGGTCTGGGAGTGGGCTGCGAGGGGACCAGGGTGCAGGGACTGAGAAGGATGTGACTGTGAGAGCACAGAGGTAGTCACTGACTCTCTCACAGCCCTGCTCCGCCCCGAGGCCCAGGGTGGGGAGGACGAGGGGTGCACTTGGAAGGACTTGGCACTGCTGGGGCCTTTGCTTTACCTCACTCTGTGAGCAGGGACTAGAGGAGAAATGCAAGAGGAGGCCCTGGTAGAAAAGAGGTGGGTCCTAAATGAGACTTCATTTCACAGGCTGACCTACTCAGCTTCGTGTTTACCTGTGGGTTTGGAGTGAAGCTGGCACATGGAGGAGCCTGAGGATAGGTCTCCAGTTATGCTCACTTCCTGAGGTCTCATCACGTACCACTGGCCACTGCTGCCCAGTTCTGTCCTGGAAGAGAGTGGGGCTGGGCAGGGTTGGCACCATCCTGCAAAGGAGACATTTCCCCTTGAGAAGTCACCTTGACAAGGGACTTGCTTTACTTAAGCTGAGTCATGCTTGTTGCTGCTAGGTTTTCAAGGTCTTCATTCTAGGCCATTTGTTTAATGTTGGCACTTTTTCCTTCATGAAAATCTCCCTGGAGTTTTTGTCTGAAATGCAGTTTCTCGAGTCTTATCCCCACGTTTATAACAGGCCCCATAGTGTCTCTGGTGTAGATTTTCTATACTCTGCAGCTGGCACTCAGGGATTGGGGCCTGTCTCCTGTTTGATATCACAGTTAGTCATCCAAGGTTAGTACTATTTCTCTATTTCACATGCTACATTCTTCTCCACTATACACGAGATCCATGTGCCCAAAGAGGGCAATGAAATCACCATGGAAAGCAGACTTAGTATTTTGGTGGAGTTGGAATGTGCATCTTGGACTTCTGTCACCAGGGCTGTGCTTTCATGGTTTTCACATGGACACAGGGTAGGATGGATGGAGATAGGGTAGGGAATAGAAGACCTCAGTAAGAGCTAGTGATTCCTGGTGACTAGTATTGATCTGCTTGACAAGTACTTACTGAATGTTCCCTGTGGCAGGCTTTGAAGAGGCTCTGGGGAGGAGGGTTGACTAAGGCACAGAGGGCGCCTGGCTCTCAGGAATATGGCCTCTAGTACAGGAGCCAGATGTTTTACAGATAATCACATCTAATTTTTAAATAAAGACTGTGATGTATTTAATATTCATACATTTCTTGGTCCCATTGTGTCCACCAAGGTGGAAAACAGAGTATAAATATAGGACTATTAGAAAGAGATTGGGCTTCCCTGGTGACTCAGATGGTAAAGAATCCACTTGCAATGCAGGAGATCTGAGTTCAGTCCCTGGGTCAGGAAGATACCCTGGAGAAGGGAATGCTGAGTCTAAATAAAGGACTATTGACAGAGATGAAATTTTGAGGGAAATGTCCGTCAGGTATTTTTATTTTATGAAGGGAAATAAGTAAGTTTGATCAAATATCCCCTGAAATTTAGCCTTGGGTTCCTGGTGCTTTTGGATACAAACCCTTGTAGTCAAGGTTTGTGCAGCAGCTCTGCTGCATAAGGGTGTGGGAATTTAGGTGAAATCTCCATATGTCTCTGGGCCTCAGTTTCCTCATCTGTAAGATAAGGTTATTCAAATTCTCCAAATTCCTTTCCTGCTGACTTTTTCCTGAGTGCAGGAGAGACTGAGATGCATGTTAAGTGTACACTGGGATCTGCAGCCAAGACCGGACCTTGGTTCCATCTCTGTGTGTCTCCCATAGGAGCCTCAACTGGGCACATACACTGGAAACACAGAAAGGAGAGAGGGGATGGAAGAAAGGAAATCAGCAGGTTTGGAGGATGAGAAAACCCAAAGAAAAGCAAGGTAATGGTCGAAGAGCTGTTTGCCAAGGGAAGTGAGGACAAGGACAAGCTGAGCTTGGAAAGTACAACAGGAATTGAGGAATGCACAGCATCATCTAAGTTCTCAAGGAGCAACCTGAGCTGAGCAGGAAGGACCAGGAGAGTAACTTAATCCACAGTGAACTTGTGCACCTGCCAAGGAGATCCACACGATGGATCCAGTTGGTTTATACTGCTGGGAGCAGGATGAGGTTTATACTGCTGGGAGCACCAATTCCAGGAGGAAGACGATGGGACCTTGAGGCTCTGCACGAGACCCCCAGCCTGAAACTTGGAAGGGCCCACACGTGGATGTCCTCCAAGTAAGGGTGCAATAAGGTGGATAAATGGTGTTTGGAGAAACATTAGAGAGCTTCATTCTTATCAGGGGCCAGGATAATGGGACTCATTTCTGAAGCAGAGATGATAATAATATTCTTCTGCATTTACAATTTTGAGGCTTTACACACATCCTCTCCTAACTATGTGTTGAGTGCTTAATGTGCAGACAAGGAAGAGCATGTATACTGTTCCATTTTATAAATTTGTTAAAAAGGCAAATTCATCTAAACTGGCTGCTTGGGGCTAAGCGTTGAACGAGTGATGAGCTGCAAAGGGGAACAAGGAGAGTTGTGACTGATGGAAACACCCTGCATCGTGATGGTAGCTGTGGTTTCCATAGTGTATACATCTATCAGAACGCATGTAGTTGTATAGTTTTAAATGGTGCCGTCAAGAGGATTCATATAAAAATCTACCACATTTCTCCATACCAGCAGGATTAGGAAATGAAATTCAATAAAACATAATAGAGAAAAACATCCATGATCATTTAATGCTTAAGAATACAGACTGATGACTCCTGAAAACTACTGCTGAATTAAAGAAGACCTAAATAAATAGAAATATATGTTATATTCATAGATTGGAAGACAATATTTTTAGAATGTCAAATCCTTGTTATTCTCAATAGTATTGCACCTGGCATTTGGGGGGAGGTATATTTTGCAGGCTAATTATAACATGTAAATGGAAATCAAAGTATCTCAATTAGCCAAGACATACTGAAGGAGAATTAAGTTGGAGGATTTACTCTACTAGATTTCAAAAGTCAGGTTAAAACATAGTGATTAAGACAATATACTGGTTTAAGTAAGCAGAACACAAATTGATGAATGAAAGAGGAGAGAGTGAGTAAGTAACCATATCCAGTTTTTTAATAAAGTCACCAATATGCATCACGGGGTAATGATAGACTTTTCTGCAAAATATCTGTTGTGAAAAACAGTATCAAGTGAGAAATTATTACTACATTTGGGAAATTTTTGGTAGAAATGCATTATAGGTGAAGGAAACAGCTACTTGGAAGAATCTGGCACAAGAATGAACTGGAAAATGTGGGATGGGGTTTCGGAGTAGAAGAGACGCTACCTGGGTGTGTCTCCAGCCCTTACAGCAAGGGGGGTCTTGGCCTGTTAGAGACCCTCTCTGTGCCTCAGTTTCTTCATCTGCAAAGCAGCAGAGAGTTATATTTTTGGCACCAGTCCATTTTGAACACTAGAAGTACCATAAATGAAATAATCATCCCTCGAATCATGAGGGAGGTCAATGAAATCAGTGGGTAAGACTAAGTGCACACCTAGGACCTTTAACAAGTAGATTCCAGGTCCCACCTCAACTTGCTGAATCCCAGTTGCTACAGTGAGGACTGTGCCTTGTTTGGGTACTAACTCTCCCAGGTCATTCTTACAGTGATCGGCTTGGGGACAGAACAACTGAGCTGCATACCTTTTACCCCAAACACAGAAGGAGGACAGAGCAGAAGCACAAGGGTGTTTCCAGTCCTGTGACTAAAGCAGAGAACTATTGGAAGACTCTACATTGAAGGACTGGGCCCATCTGACCCCATTTTACTCTTGTCCAGTGTACAGCAGAGACACAAGTCCTTGGGGACACATGCCTGTGGCACCTGATATCCACCTTGAGGAAAGTGAGAGCCCTAATTTTAAATTCAGTCTGGTTTGAGTGAAAGCTAAATTCACCCTTGTTTGCTCATTGATGGGACCAATCTTCTCCAAGCTGCCACTTTCTAAAAAATAAATCGTATTGCTATAAATGCAAACTTCAGCGAAGATGTTTGTTAGAAAATTTTATAAACACTCAAGCCACCTAACAAGAAACCAGAAAGTTAGCCAGAGCATTCAGTTTCAGGAGAGTTCGGCCCAATAGAGCACAGTCACTGAGAGAAAAGATCCTTGAGGTGAAGGGAAGTGATCCTTTCTGTCCTGGGACGTCCTGCTAACCTCAGTGGGCTGGGCGAGCAGCTGCCCGTTCTAACAGATGGTATTCTCAGGGGGTGCTAGTGGTAAAGAACCCGCCTGCTAATGTAGGACACGCAAGGCACACAGTTTTGATCCCTGGGTCAGGAAGATTCCCTGGAGGAAGAAATGGCAACCCACTCCAGTATTCTTGCCTGGGAAATTCCATGAACAGAGGAGGCTGGAGGGCTACAGTCCATAGGATCACAAAGAGTGGGACATGACTGAAGCAACTTAGCACAGCACGCATTCTAACAGACGGGCTGCTCTTGCCTCCAGATGGCGACTGGTGTCCTGAAACACATAAGCACTCAGGAAGTCTTTAGAAGGGCCCAGCCATCACTTCTGCTATTGCTCAGTGCACAGAAATGGTTTAGTTGAGAAAAGGTAGGGCTCTAGGAATAAAGTCAGGTCACAGAGAAAAAGAGGAGTATGAAATGGGACAAAGGCAGGATAAAAACAATAGGTTTCTCCTACCTACAAAATGCAAAGCAATAGCTTACTTGCCTTGATATAGTGTTTTTTTTTTTTTTAATTTTAACTTCGGTCAAATAAATTTTTTTATGTACCTCTTATACAATGATGTCACCTTGAATGGTTATGATGAAAGAAAGTATCATAATATGTGTGAAATGCCTGGCATGGTATCAGTCAATGAACTACACCTGTTATATACTTCTGTTAGCATGGCAAAATTCATCCCTGTTTGACCTCAAGTCAGATACATTTTGTGAGCTTTTCTGGTTTCATCACAATAAAAATGAAGAAATTTAACACATTTTTCTTTCCTCCACAGAATGTCAGGCCCCACAGCGCCGGAAAATAGATTTCCTTAGAGCCTTTGCTGAATTTCACACACCATCATTAAGCATTGTAGTTGGAGGACTGTGTGGGGATGTGGGGAAGACAAGCTTTCAGAAGTAGTTGTTCCAGTTTTGTGTCTTTTCCCTTAACGTGAACAATGCTCAGCGGCCTGTTGTCACACCCATTTCACCCTCCATCCAGGTTAGAACAGCTAAACTGAAGAGACGAATGCTCTAGGGGTTCCCCAAGTCTCAGACTCACAAGACGCGGGCAGCGAGAGATGCTGAGGAAGGGAGGAGTTGCTTCAGACCATCACTATCCGAGGGCCTGCCTATCTGTCTTTCCTCAAACTCAGCTTCTATGTCACTGAACACAATGCTTATGTTCACTTTGGATCATCATGATCCCTGACCTATGACCTTGAACTTAACCATGCTCTGTTTTTGGAATACAACCACAGGTCAATGGCATGAGGAAAACTCAAAGAGATGGATCAAACTGTGTGCCACGAACACTGCTCTGGAAGCCTGGTCTTTTCAGTATGTGGGTGAACTGAATGGACACAGAACAAGAGCACAAGGCTGTCACATCTTTCCTAAGCAGACAGGCACCCCATGTACTCAGTGGCTCAGTGGTAAAGAATCAGCCTGCAGTGCAGGAGACACAGGAGATGTAAGTTCGATCCCCTGGAAGAGGGCATGGTGACCCACTCCAGTATTCTTGCCTGGAGAATCCCCATAGACAGAGCAGCCTGATGGGCTACAGTCCTGGGATCGCAGAGAGTCAGATAAGAATGAAGTGACTGAGCTCAAGCACACCATGTTTTCAAGGATGTACACATGAACTCTCTTAGTCACTTTGACAGCTTGGAAAGAGCTCTTGTGAGGCTATAATGAAATACATAAGTGAAAGTATGAAATGTGGTGTTTAGTAACATTTAAAAACAAATCAAATAGAACAACCCAGACCCAGAGGAAGAATTTAGAAAGTAGGAATGTCGAATTTAAGTTTATTCTGAAGCCAACATGCTGCCCAGTAAAGAGAAGACATTGACATAACAACAGGATGCAGCAAAAGAATACTGAGATGGGACAGAAAATATTTTAAAACTTATTTAATCACTTAATATTGTACTCTGATTTTTATCCTACAGTTTTTAGGACACAGACTAAACTGGAGAAGACCCACAGAAGAAGTTCATGACAGTCTACAAGTTTGATGTCCTTCACTTGTGAAAAGCCTTAAGATCTGTTTAAAGAGAAGATGAAGTGATATGGTTTTTCCAGTAGTCATGTATGCATGTGAGAGTTGGACTATAAAGAAAGCGAGTGTCAAAGAATTAATACTTTTGAACTGTGGTGTTGGAGAAGACTCTAGAGAGTGCCTGGACTACAAGGAGATCCAACCAGTCCATCCTAAAGGAAATCAATCCTGAATATTCATTGGGAGGACTGATGCTGAGGCTGAAACTCCAATACTTTGGCCACCTGATGCAAAGAACTGACTCATTGGAAAAGACCCTGATGCTGGGAAAGATTAAAGGTGGGAGGAGAAGGGGACGTCAGAGGATGAGATGGTGAATGGCATCACCGACTCAATGGATGTGAATTTGAGTGAACTCCAGGAGTTGGTGATGGACAGGGAGGCCCGGTGTGCTGCAGTCCATGGAGCTGCAAATAGTCGCACATGACTGAGCGACTGAAACGAACTGAACTGAACTGAGGTGATTTTATGACAGCCCGACAGAAATTAAGACGTGCTGGCAAAGTATCTCTCCCATGAATATTTTTATACACAGAAGAATGAACAGTGAGAGCTCAGCTTTGATAGTTTTTGGAAGGAGATAGATCAGTGGTATCTAGACATGTGTAGTGAACATCAGAGTGGCTGCTGAGGGCTTGGGTGCTATCAGGGGTGATGTTCACAAACGGTCATGGCCTAGGCACCTAGAAGGCAGGGGCCCCCAAGATTCCACGAACCCCTCCCCCTACCAGTTCTGTTATGGCAACTCCAGACGGTTACCTAGCACGCTGGGTCCCCCTCCTTCACTGCTGTCTGAGTCTGAGCCCCACACAGCACCTTTGGCTCTGAGCTCTGGCATCTTCAACTTCTTTTTGTGGTTGAAAACCCTGTAGTAGTTACCAACAGTAAGTCAAGAATTCCGGTTTTTGTCATCCTTCAGTGCTGATTAAACCTATGTGATTTTGCTTGTCTTTAATCCCCCATATATTGGGTGTCTCCTCCCCACCCTTGGCTTCTACCCCTTCTACCACATGTCACCATGGCAGTATGTCTTCCCACTTTATCGGATCTGAGGGCAGAACGTACCCTCACAGAAATCAACCAGGAGCTTAGGTGGCAGCTGGCAAAGTACAAGCAGGACTTCAGGGACCTCACAGAGAAATTCCTCATATCCCAAGCTACTTCTTACTCCCTGGCCAACCAGCTACAGAAATACAGTAAGTCTTCGAGGCCATGATCACCAAAGCAATGAACGATCACTGTCTTCCCTCCAAGACACTGTAAGTCTCCACGACTGGTCTCCTTTTCCCTTCGTCATTTTGAGTTCCATTCTGACCACAATCCGGGAAAGGTGGTAGTGGCTCTTTTGCCTTCGGTTTCCTGAGGCTGGGAAAACTGAGGCACAAGGAGGCGAGGCCTTTTCCAAGTTTGCAGTGATGTGCAGGGTGAGATGAGAGTTAAAATCCCAGACAGTGATTCCTGGTGCAGGCACAGGAGTGCCTGTGTCTCTCAGGAGCAAGCTAAGCTGTGTGGACTGGAATCTTTTCTGTTCTGTATCGGATCCTGCATGCCTCTTGGCTAAACCTCTGGGCCTAATGAACTCCATCAGTTCGAGGTTCCCTGAGGTTCCATTGGCAAAGCCCTGTGCCAGTTACACTGGGGTAACGTGTGGTTAGACCCTGTAAGGAGGAGGGGATATGATTTAGAGGAGCTTAAGGATGAGTGTGCTTCTCACTGAAACCATGGTTTCTGTGAAGCCATCAAGACAGAGACTCCCTGGTGAGAAGGAAGCTGTGCTTTCTGAGTGTGCAGGTTCTCCTTCCTGAGTCCAAGAAAGCCATGTGACTCTGTGGCAAGATTGAAGGTGTTTCTGATGAAATCAGACAATCTGCCCTTTCCTCCCTCTCCCCACTTGAGCTGGTGAACTTTGGTGATACAGGTTGACCAGGAGTCCAGGGGAACCTGAGTCTGTGCTATAAGATGTGTGACCAACATGAGGATGATGGTAAGTGGGGGAGATCACCAGCCCCAGTGAAAACCCAGGCAGAGGGTGAGGAGTCCTTTGCACCCACAGTCAGCCTGGCAATTGGAATCATTTTTGCGTGTTCAGTAAGAGGGGCCTGGCATAAGGAAAGAAGTCAAGACCAGGATACATGCACAGCAAGGGCATGAGAGGAATCTTGACAAGTGTGTCTGTGTCACTTTCCTACAGTCATTTTCAATGAAGCGATGAGGGCGTCAATGACAAATGACGGACACAGAGACAAGAGGTAAAGCCTCCTATTTAAGAACGTGAAATGATGAGCTTTGGGGAAAGGACAAACTAAGTTTTATTTACACCGCTCCTTATGATAGTAACAAATTCTAGGAAAGAAATTGTGAGGCTGGTGAAGAAGAAATGTCTCACCAGGACCCTGGTGTGGAGGTCACCAGAGCACAGTGGAAAGACGTGGACTCCGGGCCAGGCTTCCTGGGCTCACCTCCCTGCTGGGAACCTTCCTGTGTCTCTGTTTCCTCCTGTGCCTGTGTGGTGCTGTAAGAGTAAGTAGTGTTTGAGTTGGAGTGAGTGCTGAGTAAATCTGATGAAGCCCTGACAGTCGTGCCCGGCTCAGTGTAAATACACTTAGTTCATAGCTCTACTGTTCCTAATAACACAGACTTTCTCAGTGTTTGGCATATCTCTTTAGGTCCTTTGGGTTCATGTATTCTATTTCATACAAGTGTGTCCAGGCGAGTTTTATACCTTGAGACACTTGTTCGTTCCTGAAATCCCAGCATGAGGGAACCAGCGGTCCTGTAGTCCTAGGGGCCTTCCCGACCACACAGGAATCGCCACCCCAGGCCCTGCTCAGGGTCTCACCTAAGATGCTGCAGGTCTTGGTTCAGTGGCCCAGGATTCAGGGTCTATCTCAGGGGATGTGAATTCTGACTTTGTCAAAAGGCAGTTCATCCTGTCTGTTTACCTTCTGTGCCTAGGAGCTTCTCTTTCCTCACCTCTACAATGGGGAGTAACCTCAGTTCAGACGCTGAGGAATCAGATGTGGAAATCTCTCCATTGAGACTGGAGAAGGAGTTACATCCAGCACTGAGGTGGCCCGTCCTCCTCCCTTGAAGGCCGTGACCACAGCAGCAAGGCCAGCTTTCCCTGAGGCAGTGTCTCTCTTTCCTCAGAGTGTGAAGCGTGTAAGGACATCGTTGAATCTGTGCTGGGGGAGAAGCTGCTGTTTGAAGTGCGGAGGCCAGCAGAGAAGCTGGCAGAGAAGCCAATGCTTGATGAAAGGCTGAGGTAAGAAGGGCAGGGATGATCACGGTGAGCACAGGGCACAATATTATAAAATAGGTGGAGAACACCAGTTGGGGAATTATGGATTCCAGTTGTATTCAGGAAGTAATTTACTTTGGTTTAAATAAACTACTGACTTGAATCTCATCGTGAAATTCACTACATTCAAGTGAACCGGGGGCACTTGGCTCATTCACAATGTTGTGCCATCAATACCTTATTTGCCTTTAAACCACACCCCCTCCTGACTGACCACATCCTGAAATCCTTTCTTGACCCTGTCGTTCTTACGTTCTTTCCAATTCACACCAGCTACACCTGCCCACACTCCATATCTGGCTGTGGGCCATTCACTGGACAGTACTTTGTGTTGCAACATGAAAAATACAGAAAACACTTTGTGTATTCTTAATGAAAATGGGCATGGCCGAGTGAGAAACCGAAGAGACATCTTCATGGTGCAGGTTTAGGAAGACATTGATGCATGCATGAGCGCTCAGTGGTGTCTGACTCTTTATGACCCCATGGACTTAGCCCACCAGGCTCCTCTGTCCATGAAGTTTCCAGGCAAGCATACTGGAATGGGTTGCCATTTCCTTCTCCAGGGAATGTTCCCAACTCAGGGATCAAAGCTGCCTCTCTTGTGTTTTCTGAATTGTCAGTCAGATTCTTTACCAGCTGAGCCACCAGGGAAGACATAAGGTTATCTTTACACAAGGACAAGATGAATGAAATGTCACGAAATCTTACAGGAGTACTTTCTGATACAGAGGAAACCTTTGTTTACCTTCTTTCTCTTTGAACACAGGCCAGTCATCACATATGGAGTAGGAAATGGCAACACACTCCAGTATTCTTGCCAGGATAATGTGATGGGCAGAGGAGACTGGTGCACTATAGTCCATGGGGTCACAAGAGTCGGACACGACTGAGTGACTGAGCCAGTCATCAGATATGTGCCAGAATTCTGTTTCGAGGTCTCCTTGGAGATGCTCTCACAGAAATCCCTAACCGTCTTTCATCTAACTCTTTGCCTTTTACACTTGCATCTTGTGTTCCACCTAGGACATGTGGCACACTAATTCGCAGTCAGGCAAGAGAGCTGACCCAGTTACGGCAGACACTGCGGGATGGGAAAGATGACTCTGTCCTGCTCAAGCAGCACCTCAAGGACCTCCTCACCCACAATGGCCCGGACAGCCACCAGGGGCAGGGCTTCCGAGAGAGCCTGTCTGAGGGGTACCGACTGGCCAAGCGCCTTGCCTGCAAGCTCAGCCCAGGTGAGGGGGCCACAGACCCTGAGAGCACGGATCCTCTCCTAGGTCCCCAGTTGATAAGGTGAACACCTCCACTAGGAATGTTTATCAGCTTTCCTGTTTCATGTCCTATTTGGGGCTATGTAGGAGCAGGATTGTCTAAGAGGACAGAGGAGAAGTGCACAGGGTGGAGGTCATCGTATCCCAACGGTCTGCTTCCTTCCTGATGGACCATGGCCACTGGGGCAGGAGGAACATCCAGCCAGCATTAAGGCACAGAAAGGAGGAGGTGACAGGAGGCAGCTTGTTAGAGTCAATAGAGCCCTAGACAAAGCTTGAAGTTCCCAGGTTCCAGGCTGAGTGCTGTGTTCATAACTATGTGAGAATGATTGCTTTTCCTCATGTTAGTAACTGTTCTCATCCGTAAAATGGATGAAATAATCTGTTGATGGTAGCTGTAGTGATGAAATTTTGGAATATTTACAAATACACTGCAGAAAAAAGAAAGCCCTTCACTTTGTGGTGTTGGATAAGGTACTTGATAGAGTTGGACTTGGCATTGGGAAAATGGCTTAAACTGGAGCACTCACTTTCCATAGAGAGACTTTCCCAGATAACACGTAAAAGCCACCTTGAAGAGCCAGGATGTTCCCAGACGGAGGGATGTGGGACATGGTTGTTCTCCTTCAAGAAAGGAGGGCATCTTGTGAGACCTGAGAAGGTTTATAGAGGCTGTGTCTTTGGCAGAATTTGTGGCAGGATGGATAATACATTTGTAGAAGTGGAGATGGAAGGTGGACAATGTGAGGTGATATAAGGAAGAAAAGACAATTTAAATGTTTGCCCAATTTCAAGCAGAGGGTGTCCTGAGGATGATCTACCAGTTTAGAAACAGACTGCCTGCTGGATCAGAAATCCATGCTTGGGCAGTTGTTTAAAGACAATGCATTAAAACTTCCGTACAGTACTAACTCATACGTAGATATTTATGACTCTGTGACCATATGAGTCCCTGTGTTTGCAGTGGGTGAAGTTACTAGAAGCTGACTGGACATTTCTGATTTTGTTTGCAGAAATGTATGAAGATGAAGACGATGAACAAGCACAAGAAAAACTAACCCCCAGGTAACAATTAACTATCAGTTCAGTTCAGTCACTCAGTCATGTCCGACTCTTTGTGACCCCATGGACTACAGCACACCAGGCCTCCCTGTCCATCACCAGCTCCTGGAGTTTACTCAAACTCATGTCCATCGAGTCGGTGATGCCATCCAGCCATCTCATCCTCTGTCGTCTTTCTCCTCCCTCCTTCAGTCTTTTGTAGCGTCAGGGTCTTTTCAAACAAGTCAGCTCTTCGCATCAGGTGGCCAAAGTATTGGAGTTTCAGCTTCAACATCAGTCCTTCCAATGACTATTCAGGACTGATTTCCTTTGGGATGGATTGATAGGATCTCCTTGCAGACCAAGGGACTCTCAAGAGTCTTCTCCAACACCACAGTTCAAAAGCATCAATTCGTCGGTGCTCAGCTCTCTTTATCGTGCAACTCTCACATCCATACATGACTACTGGAAAAACCATAGTCTTGATTACATGGAACTTTGTTGGCAAAGCAATGTCTCCACTTCTCAATATGTTGTCTAGTTTGGTCGTAACTTTTCTTCCAAGGAGTAAGTGTCTGTTAATTTCATGGCTGCAGTCACCATCTGCAGTGATTTTGGAGCCCCCCAAAATAAGTCTGCCACTGGTTGCACTGTCTCCCGATCTATTTGCCATGAAGTGATGGGACCAGATGCCATGGTCTTAGTTTTCTGAATGTTGACCTTTGGCCAACTTTTTCACTCTCCTCTTTGACTTTCATCAAGAGGCACTTCAGTTCTTCTTCACTTTCTGCCATAGGGGTGGTGTCATCTGCATATCTGAGGTTATTGATATTTCTCTCAGCAATCTTGATTCCAGCTTGTGCTTCAACCAGCCCAGCGTTTCTCATGATGTACTCTGCATGGAAGTTAAAGAAGCAGGGTGACAATATACAGCCTTGACCTACTCCGTTTCCCAATTGGAACTAGTCCGTTCCATGTCCAGTTCTCTAACTGTTACTTCCTGACCTGCATACAGATTTTTCAAGAGGCAGGTCAGGTGGTCTGGTATTCCCATCTCTTTCAATATTTTCCAGATGATGCACACAGTCAAAGTCTTTGGCATAGTCAATAAAGCAGAAATAGATGTTTTTCTGGAACATTCTTCCTTTTTCCGTGATCCAGCAGATGTTGGCAATTTGATCTCTGGTTCCACTGCTTTTTCTAAATCCTTCTTGAACATCTGGAAGTTCACAGTTCATGTATAGTTGCAGCCTGGCTTGGAGAATTTTGAGCATTTCTTTACTAGCGTGTGAGATGAGTGCAATTGTGGAGCAGTTTGAGAATCCTTTGGCATTGCCTATCTTTGGGATTGGATTGAAAACTGACCTTTTCCAGTCCTGTGGCCACTGCTGAGTTTTCCAAAATGCTGGAATATTGAGTGAAGCACTTTCACAGCATTATCTTTTAGGATTTGAAAGAGCTCACCTGGAATTTCATCACCTCCACCAGCTTTGTTTATAGAGATGCTTCCTAAAACCCACTTGACTTCACATTCCAGGATGTCTGGCTCTAGGTGAGTGATCACACCATCGTGGTTATCTGGATCGCAAAACTCTCTTTTGTATAGTTCTTCTGTGTATTCTTGCCACCTCTTCTTAATATCTTCTGCTCTGTGAGGTCCATACCATTTCTGTCCTTTATTGAGCCCATCTTTGCATGAAATATTCCCTTCGTATCTCTCATTTTCTTGAAGTCTTTCTTTCTAGTCTTTTCCATTCTATTGTTTTCCTTTATTTCTTTGCACTGATCACTGAGGAAGGCTTTCTTATCTCTCCTTGCTAGTCTTTGGAACTCTGCATTCAAATGGGAATATCTTTCCTTTTCTCCTTTGCTTTTCACTTCTCTTCTTTTCACAGTGATTTGTAATGCCTCCTCAGACAGCCATTTTGGTTTTTTGCATTTGTTTTTCTTGGGGATGGTCTTGATCCCTGTCTCCTGTACAATGTCACGAACCTCTGTCCATAGTTCATCAGGCACTCTATCAGATCTAGTCCCTTAAATCTATTTCTCACCTCCACTGTATAATCATAAGGGATTTGATTTAGGTCATACCTGAATGATCAAGTGGTTTTCCCTACTTTCTTCAATTTCAGTCTGAATTTGGCAATAAGGAGTTCATGATCTGAGCCACAGTCAACTCCCGGTCTTCTTCTTGCTGACTGTATAGAACTTCTCCACCTTTGGCTGCAAAGAATATAATCAATTTGATTTTGAGGTTGACCATCTGGTGATGTCCATGTGTAGAGTCTTCTCTTGTGTTGTTGGAAGAGGGTGTTGCTATGACCAGTGTGTTCTCTTGGCAAAACTCTATTAGCTTTTGCCCTGCTTCATTCTGTACTCCAAGGCCAAATTTGCCTATTATGCCAGCTGTTTCTTGACTTCCTACTTTTGCATTCCAGTCCCCTATAATGAAAAGGACATCTTTTATGGGTGTTAGTTCTAGAAGTTCTTGTAGGTCTTCCTAGAATTCTTCAACTCAGCTTCTTCAGTATTACTGGCCGGGGCATAGACTTGGATTCCAGAATATTGAATGGTTTGCCTTGGAAACAAACAGAGATCATTCTGTCATTTCTGAGACTGTATCCAAGTACTGCATTTCAGACTCTTTTGTTAACTATTATGGCTACTCCGTTTCTTCTAAGGGATTCTTGCCCACAGTAGTAGATATAATAGTCATCTTGGGGCTGGTGCACTGGGACGACCCAGAGGGATGGTATGGGGAGGGAGGAGGGAGGAGGGTTCAGGATGGGGAACGCATGTATACCTGTGGTGGATTCATTTTGATATTTGGCAAAACTAATACAATTATGTAAAGTTTAAAAATAAAATAAAAAAAAATAATAGTCATCTGAGTTAAATTCACCCATTGCAGTCCATTTTAGGTCGCTGATTCCTAAAATGTTGTTCACTCTTGCCACCTCCTGTTTGACCACTTCCAATTTGCCTTGAAACACGGACCTAACATTCCAGGTTCCTATGCAATATTGTTCTTTAGAGCATCAGACCTTGCGTCCCATCACCAGTCACATCCACAAGTGGGTGTTGTTTTTGCTTTGACTCCATCTCTTCATTCTTTCTGGAGTTATTCCTCCACTGATCTCTAGGAGCATATTGGGCACCTACCCACCTGGGGTGTTCATCTTTCAGTGTCCTATTTTTTTGCCTTTCACACTGTTCATGGGGTTCTCAAGGCAAGAATGCTGAAGTGGTTTACCATTCCCTTCTGCAGTGGACCACATTTTTGTCAGAACTTCCACCATGACCCCACATGGCATGGCTCATAGTTTCATTGAGTTAGACAAGGCTGTGGACCATGTGATTAGATTGAGTAGTTTTCTGTGATTGTGCTTTTCAGTCTGTCTATCAGGAGCTGGTAATGTGTTGGGAAAATATGGACAGGGTCACAAAAGAACAATAAGTACCTCAAGAGAGTCACATGCCGGAAGTGCTTATGGTGTAATTGACTTCACTCAACCCACATGGAAATGTCCCTGTAACTTGGTTGTCTGCTGTCTCTGTGCTACTTGTATGTGTGACCCAAGGCGAATGCAGCACCCTTAGGATTTCATATACACACAGAGAACGTCTGTTCTCTTCTAAAGGAAGTCCAAGTGAGATAAATATTTGTGCACAGTTGTCTTAGATCCTTGGAAGGAAGGTAACTAGCGACGGAATTAGTAAAGAAGCAACTAGAAAAATTAAAACCAGGACAACTGTCCAAAAAAAAAAAAAAATTGGTAGTCTGTGACAATAGTAAGTGAAAGAGGCCTTGGAGGACTTTCAGTTCCTAAAGTGAAGGTAGAACATGTCAGAGAGTCTATAAGCTTTAATATCTGCATTCACTTCACTGTGCATACTCAGTTGCTCAGTTGTTTCTGAATCTCTGTGACCCCCACAGACTGGGGCATGCCAGGCTCCTCTTCCATTGCATTTTCCCATCGAGAATACTGGATGGAGACTGCCATTTCCTTCTCCAAGGGATCTTCCTGACCCAGGGCTCCATGCCACATCTCTGCATTGTCAGGCAGATTCTTTACCACTGAGCCACCGGGGAAGCCCTTATTCACTTGGCTACTTCATCTTAAATTCAACATGGCTTAGGACCCGGGGGAAGCACTTGGTGTGGAAGTTCATTTGTGCTTCCTGTTCCTGAAAGGACCATCCTGGGATGGTTGAGTCTCCTTCCTCATCAGAGGTTTGTGGCCGGTATCTAGGGTATCTGCTTGTCTCCCTCTCCCATCCCCAGACAGACACACTCCGCTTCATATAAGAGAGGACAGTCCTTCTCTCTTTAAGGGGCCTGCTCTTTTCCTCTCTGTGACCACTCCCCATGCCTCCTGTCAAAACCAGCCAGAATGACTTGGAGTCAGATCTTCTTCATTTAATTTTCTGTCATCTTTCCCATCTAACACAGCATGGAGCTGCAGGAGGTTGAAAAGAGGGAAGTGCCTGAAGAATCCAAGGATGAATGTGGTTTGATGCCTTCAAGTCTCCAAGGAAGTTCTGACAGCCACCAGCCTTACAGTGATGACAAATTTAAATTTAATGAACTGGAAGTAGACCTTGGTCAGGATGGAGCCTGTGGTTGCTCTCACGCTAAAGAAGATGAAACTCCAACCAATATCTCAGGTAGCCCCCATATTATTTCTCCTCACAAGCTCTGTAGACCAAAGGTCACCTCTGAGGACAGGTTGCATAGATACATCACAGTTGAAACCAGGAAAAAGGGTCTATTCTGGAACACAGACATCAGGTGGGTCAGGGAGCTTGCATTCTTCTGTTTGCTCCGGGCTGGTCTCTGTCATCCTGACCCCAGTGTCAGGCATTTGACCCAGATCACTTGTGACAGCTCTCAGCCACCTCAGCTGGAAATCCACAGGAGGGTCTGTCAGAACTCGTTTGGAGCCAGTGTGTTGTTCCCTGCAATGATCTAATTTTTGTAAATGTTCCTGGCCTCTCCAGAAATGATGACAGGCTTGCCTCTGTATAAGGAGAGGTGATTTCCAGGTTTTGTTTTACTGCTCTCAGCCCCAGTCTCCCTTTTCTCGATGTTGGCAGGTCTTAGCTAAGATGTTATCTGACACCAAGACAGAGACAACTGTACCACTGCCTTGCCTGGATGTTTCCATGAAGCAAGGCTGGGCTCTGGCAGTTCCTCCAGCTTCAAATGCCATGGTTTCTGTGTAGCACCAAAGATTCCTTTTGATTTGAGGGTTAATACAATTCACAGGGCTTCCCTGCTGGCTCAGATGGGAAAGCATCTGCCCGCAATGCAGAAGACCCAGGTTCAATCCCTGCATCATGAAGATCCTCTGGAGACGAGAATGGCACCCACTCTAGTATTCTTGTGTGGAGAATTCCATGGACAGAGGAGCCTGGTGGGCTGTAGTCCATGCGGTCACAAAGAGGTGGACACTACTGAGCGGCTAACGCTTTCACAATTCCCCCGTCACTCTAGTCTCAAGTATAAATTCCTCTAAACCATCAACAACCACATAATCTGATGGGACTAAGCAGTACTATAGAAATAATCTAGAAAATAACTCAGCTCATTTTCTAGCATCTCTGTGGAAAATACATTTTTAAGTGCTTATAACAGACTCAGAACAAAGGATGTTGGGAGAAATACCAGATCAAGCAGCAAATTTCCTCGATGGGTCTGGACGGTGTCCAGTCTAATTCTCATAAGACTTAAGTGTCCTAGAATATCTTTGCTAAAGAATTATGTTCTTATGATGAAAATATTAATGTCCTTGTTGTATATGTGTTTACTGAGTAGATATGTGTGAGGTCTGATTTGCTTATTATGACCTGCTGTCTCTGAATTTCCTACTAGACAATGAAAATGATCACAAGCAAGTGAGTGGACAAGAGCTCACATTTCCCAGGTAATTTGAAGATCTGTGGGCTGTGAATGTCAGTGGTGACAGCAGGAGACCTCAGATCAGAGAAAAATAGAAAGTACTCTGTGTAACTCTTTCATCTATTCATTCAACTGCAATCATCTTGTTCACAGGGTTGTCATTTATGTTTCTCAAGTTTGTGCATTTCAGTTTTTTAATCCTTCAAGTTTAGCAATGGACAGTGAGCTGACCCAGGTGGAATAACTAAGCCTGGGATTCCCGTACTCATGTGTTTTCTCCTGAGTGGTTAAAGGAGGGGGAGATCCAATGGGTCTTACACTGGTTTGGCATCAGCATGTTGGTAAATACTGGATTTCAAGGGAAGAAAATAGAACGATATTCATATTACAACAAAATATTGAAAAAATAGTTCTTGAAGGCAGAATGTCTAGTCTATAACTCCTTTTCCTCCAACTCTGAAAAACTGATTTTGAAGCTGTATTTGTGCAAATAAAAATTTTAATTGAATGGAAGAGTCCAAACTCAAAGAAATCTTGAACTTCTTAAAAGCTGTGTTCACTTGGACACAGGATATCCAGATCAACACAATGTGTGCAGAAAAGTCTGAACCACTGTCCCGGTCCTCTGTGTGTGCTGGGGGTCAGGACTCAGCGTGCAGGGAAAATTCCGTCTCCTCTTTCATCCGCTGGTTGTGTGCCCAGTGCCCAGAGAACCCGCTGCCTCTCTCCCACCCCATGGCAGCCACCCTCCTCTCCACATCAGGAGGAGTTACTTCCTTCCTTAAGGGGACTGCGCTTTTGCTTTCTGTGACCACTCCCAACGCCTGTCATCAAAACCAGCTAGTTAGCGTGGCGTCAAATCCTCTCAACCTTCTGTCATCCCTTCTCCATCTGGCACAGCGTGAACTTGCAGGATGATGAAGAGTAGGTGGTGTTCCAGCAATCCCAGGATGAGTGTGTTTCAGTACCTTCAACTCTGCGGGAAGGTTCTGCCTGCAACCAGCCTTCCAGTGATGGGGAATTTGCATTTGATGAAGAGAATGTGGCGTCTGCTGTGGATGGAGCCTGTGGCTGCTCTCAAGCTGAAGAGGATGAAATTCCAACTGGTCTCCCAGGTAGTCTTCAATGTGTCTGCTACTCTACTTTGGGAGAATTATCCCCTTTGATAGACCCTGGGCTTACATACTGAAGCCTGATTTGAACCAGACTCTGTAACTGCATTTAAAATAAGACATTCTATGAACGAACGTTTCTCAGTTTCCTGTCATAGTGGTCGCTGTGGTAACCCACGCTGCCCAAGGCGGTCCTGCCAGACGCACGTCTACCTCAGCAGTCGTGGCACAGGAAGTACCTCTCAGGCTTCCTAATTTTGAATGAACCTCTTATCTCACGTGAAATGCTTTAATTTTCATTTCTGGGTAATGTCCCTGAGTTCCTACACCTGTCCAAGGCTGTTGCCAGTCTTGTTGATACCTTTGGAGATGTCACTACTTTGGTTCACTTCTATCAACCCATAGTCTCTCTCTTTGCCTTTGACTTATCTTGTTCGAAGTCTTCTGAAACCAGAAGGCAAGCCACACTGTCTTCTTTTGGTATGTTTCTCTGAGGTAAGGCAGGGCTGGAACTTCCCAACCTGATGAATGGCTGCTGTTTGCAGCTTTGAGATTCATTTGACTTGATGGTGTGTGGATTCCACTCCCATTATATCTCAGTGTGTAATCACTTATCCCATTAATAAACAAAATTTCAGATGAAAAAGGCCTGAGTATTATAGCAGGCTGAGGATGTAGCTAAGTTGTTCCCCAGGAACTGTGGGGAAAAGGATGTATTTAGCTGTTTGCACAGACTCAGGACCAAGATACTCTGCCAATGACATATCATATCAAGGACATTCGTCCAATGGCTCAAGAAGGAAACCCAGTGCCTTCTTATGAGGCTCTTTCTAGGGCCTCCTGTATTATTTCTCTCTCAAAAGCCTGTTACCACATTGTGAAGACAGGCACAGGATTGGGCGTGTTTGAAAGGCATTTGCCTGATAAAACTCTTCTGTTAATTTATTTGCAGAAAAGCAGAATGATCACGATGACCTGAAGGGCCCAGAGGTGGTTGCCCCGAGGTAAGTTTGCATATCTGTGGGCTCCTGTACAGTGAGGACACCTGCAGACCTCTGATCCAGGGCAAAACAGAAAGTGCTGAATATATTGCGTCGTCAGTTTTGCCCACCACTGTTATCCTATTTCATAATGTTCTCTGCTTTCACTGTGGTACTCTATTGTTTCCCATTTCTTATTTACTTGTCAAGTTTAAATCCCAAGTCCGTTGACCCAGGTGAACTAAGTCAGAGTGATGTTTTTGCACTCAATTTTTATATCAGGTGTGGTTTACAGAGTGAGATGCATATCTGCTTTCTGTTTGGTGTTAGCATGCTGGGATGCGTGTCATAGTGATGTCAATGCAATGTGAATGGAAGTGTGAGAGCCAGTGTTCTCTGTCCCTGTATGTGAGGCGTGACTGTACCATCAGAGGGAATTCAGTCTGTTCATCAGCCTGTTATTTGGCCAGAGCACTGAGCACCTAAGGCTCTTTCTCTCTTCTGCCCTGTAAAACCTCGCTGTGTCTCACGCACAAGACAGAGTTTTCTCTCTCTAATGGTCAGACCCTTGACGTGCTTCACCACTCAAACATTCCGTCGAAACCAGATAGGACTCTACAGTTTCTCCTCAGTCTTGGCTTAATCTTTTGCCCTCCCTCCCCCACCAGGTTCAGCAGACAGCTGCCACAGATGAGAGAGAACGGTGTCCCACAGGACACTCTGGATGAATACTATCTGACCTACTCGGTTCTTCCTGACCTGTCAGACTCCTTCTGGCCCTATAGGAGCAACGCCGTCTTCTCAGCTGAGGACTTGGATGTCTCTTATGCCCGGGATGTAACCAGTGAGTATTTTCTCATGATAGACCTCCACCTGGATGCCCAGGTAGACTCTGTATTCTTCGTAACCTCGCCTCCGGGGTGCTGGGATTTGTCATCCCTGTTGGAAGCGTGTAGACAGTGATTTGAATCAGACTCTGTGGTAGAGTTTTAAGTACAGACATCAGGTGGGTCTGGGAGCTGTGCTGTCTTCTTCATTCAGGTGAAGCCTATGCGTCAGGCCCCAAGTGAGACCATGGACCCACGGCTGGTGCGGCACACTGACTCACTTGTATGTGTGCAGGGCTCCGGAGATGAGTGTATTTTCCTGATTCCTGTGCAATCTCCACTTGCCCGCAATGCTCCCATTTCCATACCCAAGGTGTCCCTAGTATTTCCGTGCCTTTCCAGAGGTGCTCACAGCCGTGATTATTTGTTGCTTGCCAGGTGTCACTGCTGTCATCCCCAGGGTTTGTCTCCTCTAAATTGCTCGTCTTAGCAAGCCGATCATCTGGGCCCCAGGATGCAAAGAGCCCTCCCATCACCTTGCTTGTATATTTCCATGAAGCAAGCCAGCGCCCTGGCATTTCCCCACCCCATGAATGACTGAAGGTTCCATGTAACAACTAGGATTCATGTGATTTGAGGTTTTCTTCATTCCACTCATCATTCTGCTAAGGCAGTCAGCATATGATGAGAAAAGCCTGAGTATTACAGTATTCTGCTAGAATGCAGGTGGGCTATTCCCAAGACTCCGTGGGGAAGATGAATCTTTAAATTTTTACTCAGTCTTGGAAGAGAATACTGTGGTGAGGATATACCAGGGCAGGGAGATCTTGCCTGATGGGTCAGGAAAGCAAACCAAGGAGAGTCTGAGATCCAACTTGAGGCATCTGGAATATGCTTCTTAAATAGCCTGTCATCTCACTGCTGATATTGTTGTCCCCGTGGCAGTATTGGACACTGGACTATTAATTTACACAGTGACATCTGCTAAGTTTTTCTTGACTTTTCTGAATTTATCCATAGAAAATCTCGCTGATCTTGAGGACGAGGAAGATCAAGACATCATCTCTTCTAGGTAACTATGGAGAAACACGGGTCTAACATCCGTGGTGACATGTGGTCATCTCACATGCAGGGGAATCAGAAAGTGCTGAACATGCCTATTTCTTCCATTCAGACAACCACAAATTGTCCCTGTAACAAGGTTGTCTGTTTTCGCCCTTTATGAATCCCTCTCAATTATAGTAACTTGCAGTCAGTTGAAGCAGGGCTACTGATCAGCCACAGGATTTCTTGTACTCCTCTGTTTTCTCCTTTTTATTAAAACCAGCATGCAATACTTAGCTGCCTCTGTCACTCTGGGTTATGACCTTGGCAGGTATTTCATGGCAAAGAAAGTAACTAGGGAAAAAAGTCATGTCACATTGCATATTTGAAAAATTGGTCTTGCAAATGCAAGATTTCTAGGAGTCTATTATGCTGCCAGAGCTGGTATTCATTTGTATGCAGCATGTAAATTTCAACAAAACTTATGTTGTATTTGAAGTCACCTTGATGTTCTCAGGATGTATGTGACATGACTATGTGTCCTGGGGTGGCTCATCTCCTTCCTCCTGAACTCATTTCTTCTCTGTGCTCAGAGCATCTCATGCTCACTCTCCCTCACTCTCTCTCTTTCCCTTTGCAAGCGCCTTCAGGCCCCAGATGGGAGTTGTAGGGGCGGGGGATTGTTATACCTCCCTCTAAGAGGACTCCCCATTTGTGTTTTGCAACCTGTCCCTGAACCCTCCCATCAAAACCAGCTATGGCTCCAGGTTGACTAATCCCTCTTGTTTAACCATCTGCTCTCCCAAACCCACAACTCTCAGTGTGGAGCAGCTGGTGCTAGAAGAGAATGAAGTCCAGCCGGACTCACTGGATGAATGTTATCTGGCTGCTTCTGTTGGCCATCATCTGGCAGGCTCCTGTCATCCTTAGAGAAGTGCCTCCTTCCCAAGAGAGAAGAGAAGTTTTCTTGGCTCTAGATGTAATCGGTGAGTACTCCCAGGCAGGTTCTTAGGCTCAGGTTGATTAGAACTATGTTCTCAGTTTTAATTTTTAGAAGGCATCACGAGCCTTTGCATTCTTCTTGCCCCAGACTGCCATCTGTCACCTGAACTCATCTCTTCAGCACAGCCTTGTGGTATCAAATCACACCAGAGAGGGCAAGTGGAGGGATAAGGGCAGAATCTCAGCTACCACTGTCTCACCTGCAGGAATTTGTGTAACAGAGCTCTTTTTATCAAGATAAGAATCCTTATAGTCATGAAATTTTGTTGCTAATTTTATTTCTTGAATAGTTTCTGGCAAGCTCTCTGGCTTTGCATTCATGATTGCAGTCTGCTCCATATTTGTAATGCATGTTATATTGTTCCCCAGCTCCTGATTCTTACCCCTGGGCTGCCTACCTCCCTCTAAAGCATTTAGATACTAGATCCTGAACATCAAATCTGCCTAAGCCCTATAATTTTCATGGAGCCAAATATCTGTCTCTGTTGTTCCATCCTCTAGAAACACCCGTGTGTTTCATCCTTTGTGCAGCAAAAAGGATTCTTCCATGTGTGGGTTATAATTTCAATGTTTTACACAATCTCAGTGGTATAATCTCATGGAAACTGTCCATAAGCTGTGTATATGATAGGGGTATTGACCTAATTTATGAGCCAGGTCTCCTTGGGTAGCAGTTCATAGGGTGTGGAAATTAAAACCTAGTATGAAATCCTTTGGGGCTATTTTTTTTTTTTACTTTTTCTTTAGGAGATGCATTTTTATTGTTAGGACTTTGACTCATAAGATCATCTTGATAAATGAGGAGAAACTCCATTATGTATCAGACTATATCTGACTTCTTTAAAAATGATATTGGGCGTATAAATGTTGTCCGTCAGTCAGTTGGTGCCTTTTCACATTGGAAGCAGTTTCTTTCTTATTTCCCATTCTTCCCTGAGCAGCAGAGAAGCAAAGGCTTTCTCAGGATCACAGTAGTTCACAAACCAGAAAGGGAACTCACAGTTACTGCGCACCTGTTGTCTGCCAGGCTCCTTACTAAGCGAGCTCCAAGTGCACTACAACCCCTTCAGCCTCCCAGGCACCCTCTCAGGGAGCTGTGCTGTCTCATGGTGGAGCCAAGGGCACTGATGCTCAGCGAGGTCCCTTCACTTGCCCCGGATTCCTGGCCACTGGCAGGTGGGACACTAACCTCTCCTGGGCCTGACTCCCTGGCTCTGGCTGTGTCCTCTCCTCTCAGCAGTTCGACCATCATTGACTAAGAGAGGATGTTGCTCACCTTTTCCTCTTTGCCCTGAACCAAATCATTTGCAACTATCTTAATCTTCAGCAGAAGTTGCCAGAGGGCTGCAGAGAACCCTGTGGTCCCTCACTCAGATCTGCCAGCTCCCAAACCCTCTGTGCACTCTGTCCCGGGACCAGAGCCAGTGGCTCCTGCAGCCCCTCCAGGTGGAGCCACAGCTCCACAGGGCTCTCTGGGGAATCAGCCAGGATGAGAGTCCACGCCTCTCCCCACCTCCTGCCCCCAGGTCACCTGCTGTCATGACGGGTCCAGGTAGACTTTGAATTTGGCTGTGCTGAAGCCATTAAAAAACTGTGGAGCTCTATCTCAGAAGCACTGACAGCCGGGTGTGGGTTCCTGTGAAGAGGATGAGTGAGGCTCAGCCATGTGTCTCAGATGTGTTTGATGTGTGTGATATGGCCCAGTCCTGGGAGTCCATTGTTCACAATGGGCCAGGAAAGGCCACATCCCCACAGATGGATTGAGATGAGTGAATAGAATATCTAATCTATGCAGGGATCCATCCTGTGTCTTGATTCTCATGATAACCCGAGGACAGTGTGGATAGCTATTATGCAGCCATGTGGGTACAAGTCGTCAGCTCTACCCCGTCCTCCCTGTACAAGGAGAAACCCTGCAGAAACAACACAGACACTTGATTCTTAAATTACAAGTTGATCTTCTATTGGAGGCTTTTCCCCACACTAACAATAATGGGCAGTATTGTTGATGTTTGATAAAATGTTTGGTTATTTTATATTCTGTCAATGCAGAGAATATTCAAAGCATAGCTTTAATAAAACCCATTCTCAAGAAAAGACAAATAAAATTAGATGATGAAATTACACAATGATAATTAAAAACAATCCTAGACATTGATTCAAAATAACATTGGAGAATAAGAGGATACGTAGTTTTGACAGTTCTTTCAACCACCAAACGTTGTACAAGGATTTACCCTTCAGCCCAAATGAATTATCATAAAATCTGATTAAGTGTCCCAAAATATGATGATTAGTGATTAATGAACTTTGCCTAGTGGAAATATGAAGGGCACACCAGACTGAGAGAAGTGCTTCTGGAAAAAGCCCTGGAAGCTCACAGAGGCTCCCGGTACAGGCCTGGGGTCAGAAAGGGGCCAGCCTGAGTCCTGGGAGGATTTGCAGTGGGAGTTGGGGGCAGTGATGTTGCAGAAGAAAGAGGGACTAGAAGACAGGAGCACTGGAAAGGCGGGTGAGGAGGTTAGATTTGTGTAGCAGGGAAGGGTGGATGAATTTCTGTAAACTGAGGAGCATATGATGAAACAGGATTGGGGGTGATAAGACAGGTGAGCTTTAAGAGTGTGGAGAGGACTGAATCAGAGAAAGCAGTTAGAAGGAGGTTGGATGAATCTTTGATGAGAGTCAGACACAGATGGTCTCTGGAAGACTAAGAGATAACAGGCACATGAGAGACAGTTACAGAAACAAACCTGGTGAGGGTGCTGATGCATAAGCAGGAGGTGAGAGGAGAGCCCCCTGCAGTGTAGAGCAGCCCTGGGGGCTGTGACCTCACATGAGCCTGACCTGGACCGGATGAGGGTACTTCATGTCTTTGGTTAGCCCACATTCTGAGGATATGTACTCATTTCACAGTAGAAATATAAGCAGATTTCATTAGCAGCACTGTCCAGGCACCAGTGGAGGGACGTGTATTGAAGGAGTGTACGTATATTATCTCTCTAAAGAGACACAAAGGTGTTCCCAACAGGGTCTCAGCCCTCTCCTCCACTAGTTCTAGTTGCTAATACCATCCATCCCCACTCTGCCCCATGTGGGAATAGAGTTTATTCCATATATACATGTACGGGTGAGTGGAAGGGTAGACAAAATTTAAGCAAGGAAGTTCAAAAGGGTCTGGAATGTACTGTATTTTCTGAGCTCAACTTCTAGCGGTACTTGAAGCCTTCAGGCCAGATGTCTCTCCCTGTTCTTTTATTCCTGTGGGGAGATATTAACCAGTCTTTCTCCCCCATGCCTAGAGGCTTGTCTAGAACCTTCTCTCTAGGCTACAAGACTAAGGCTAATAACAGAATAAGAGGCCTGACCCCCTGTGTCACCCAAACCCTCTAGACTCAAGTGGGTGATCTCTCATTTCAAGAAACTGCAGCCTAGCCCCTGCCTTCTCAGCACCCCAGTCACAGCCGTAAATATGACATCTTCTTCACACTGATGTCTGCCTTTGCTGTCTGGGGTATTGGGTGGTTTCACTCATGGGCTAGGACAGCAGAAATGGGAGTCTGGGAGGGCTTAGCAAGAAAAACCTTCCATTGGTCCGACTGAATCCTCTTTTCCTTTCAGGCGACACCTGGGAGCACTGTCACCGGGGGCCTGTGAGTTTCCCAGGGTCAGAGGCGCCAACTGCACGGGCACGGCTTCAGGAAAGCACCGCGTGACTGAGTGTCTGCAGCGGCAGCTGGACCCGCATCTCGACGGTGGTGACAGCACAGCCGTGCTCGGGCTCCTCCCACAGCTGGGGCTTTACCTCCAGCCCGATTCTGGAAACCGAGGACCGCCCTTTCTAGGTAAGAAAGAAACGGGGATTAGGAAGCTCTGGTGCATGTGCTGGTCATCACAAAGCTGTGGGTGAGGAGGCAGAGGGCCTCTCCCACGCCTGCTGTCGGCCCAGTTGAAACCTCTGACGCTCTAACAGAGTGAGGTGATCAAGAGCCTGGGACTTAGGACCAGCTCAGCCTCAGGCCCTGGTTCTGCAAATTCCTGCTTGTTTAACTGAGCCAAGTTATTTATCTTCCTAGGTATTTGCTCTGTCCCTCATCTGAACTCTTGAAAAATTCTATCTCCTCTCCATAATTTTTGGGAGTCTTAAGCAACATAATGTCCAGAGTGTCTGATTCACTAAAAATTGATGATAACCATTATGAATATGTAATATCTAAGCATTGTGTCTTTCTGGTGCTTTAACACTTACAAAATGATTGCACAATGGTTGTTTCTTCTGAGATGGCATAATTTTTATGATCCACTTTCTCTGGACCCCATCTTCCCTTGCTTTCTCAGAAAGGCAACTTGGCCAGTATTTTTCTCTCCTTTCAACATCCGTCATCAAATCAATTTACCCCTATTAGGTGCTCTCAGTAACACTGTATTAGTAACATTCAATAGCAATGTAAATACTGGCCCTGCAACACAGGGTCATGTTTGCTTTTCACATCCAGTTTATTTTCCCTTGTTTTCCCTTCTTTCCACCCTCATCCATGAAATGCACTGATCAGTCTCTTTTACAGCACTCCATTTAATTCATTCTCTCCACTCATCTCCATGTCTGTCTCCTAGTTTTCCTCTCTTCTGGGTCCACCTCTGTTCAAATTTCCTTAAAAGAGCTTCCAGACCCTCACATCCATTTCATCTGGGACGTATTCATCTTACCCTGCATTGCTCTCCACATCCTCCACTGGAGCCTGGCGCTACCTGGCGCTCATCCCTCAGGCTGTGGCCTCATCTGAGGAATGAGGAGAGACCCACGTCCTCAGGCGGAGCTGAGATGAGAAGGAGCCCCCTTGTGGCAGCATGGAGAGTCTCAAGGAAAGTGCTCAGGGCGGGGAGGGATGCGGAGCCCTGACAAGAGCCAGTAGGTCTTGTAGTATTTACTGTCTTGTCTTCCCTCTAGTCTCTCCTTTTCTTGTCCTTGGCTTCCCACATTCCCAGCCCAGACTGACCCCTACTTCCTCAGTAACTGTTTCCTGGTCATCTTTCATGGAAACATGAGCAGGAATCCAGGCTTCACAGCAGATTTTGCAGCAAAGGGTAATTTTAATACCCTTTATTTTCATACCCCTCCACCCCGTGACTCCCACCCCTCATAACTCCTAGTTCCTGTCATCCACCAGAACTTTTCTCTCCTTATTTTTCTTTTTTCTGTTCCAAATTCAGCTCATCAAGAAGCCATAAGAATGATCCATTCTGTATCTCGACTCCTTCATTCATTTGTTGCATTATACAAACACAGACACACTTAAGAGTATTGTTGCGTTTTTATTATATTGTCCATGCCCCACTTAGATTATGTGTAAATATTATATATACTGTGTATATGTGTAAAGTCTATATTGATGCACATTTAAAATTTTTCTAATTTAGACTTCCTCACTTCTTTTCTCTTATGAGGTTTTCTTTCAACTTTGATTTTGCTTCATCTCTACGATCTCTTCCCTCCCAACAGTACAATTTGTGTCCTGCAGGAATTTCTTGCCTTTGTCTTTTCTACCTAGGAAAGAAGTTGTTGTCATCAATTTTATTTCTTTACTCTCTTTTGGCATTTGGGAACATGTGGAACTGTTTGCCCCATGGCAGTCTTACCAATATTGGATAGTGTAAGGAAGATCAACAAAAAAGAAAATACATAAAGTTTCTCCATTGGATGCACTTCACCATGGACTTTCAGATAGCCTTTCCTGTTTTTGGACAGTTTCTGTACTTGATGTCCTTCCTGAGTGGAGGAGTAAGTCATAGAAACATCCTAAATAACAATGGATCCTATTGGCTGTGGTTTTATCTTCAGAGCTGAGTTTGGATGCTTCCATTGGAATGAAGAACCCTCCCAAGCTGGAGGATAAGGGCTCCACAGCAAGAACGCTTAACTGTTCAGTCTGTAGCAAGATTAAGGGCTTAAGTGTCCTGAAACAAGATTATCAGAAGAAAACTGCTCTTCAGCAAATGGAGACTAGCGTGCGGATTCCCTGGCCTTCAAGCTTAGGGTACAGAGGTAATCCCATGCACTTCTTCCTTATGCTCCTTATCTAAGGTTATGGCTCAATCTCCCACTGAGTTTTCTCTTCCTCACTTGTTCACTTAACAGCTGACACTACCTCTGTGTGGTCTTTCCTCTGCTTTCCACGGGGGCTGCCACCCTGCAGGGCCCTTCCACCTCAATCTCCTGTTTGCACTCTGAGCTCTGCTGTGTTCCTGCTGCTACTGTCCTCTATTGCCTCTGACCTTTCCTATTAGCCAAAGGGAAGCCCAGATCCGTGGTCCTCTCTATCGTAAGAGTGTCATTTAGCATGTACCATTCTGAACACATGGTACAAAAATCACACACTTTCCTGGTTTCCTCACCTTCCTTTACTTGCACCCCACCCACCCCTGCTCCTTAACAAACTCTTTCTTCCAAGATCATGTTTTAATGAATTACTTGCATGTGGGTTGACTTTTGGAGAATCTAACCTAGGAAAATCCTTAACCCTCAACTTCTCCACCTGAATAAGAAGTGCTGAAACTGAGGAAAAAGAGGCCTGATTACAAAAACTAAATAAGAACCTGGGTCATAGGTAGAAGTGCTGGACTGACCTGAGTCTTGTTTCCCCTTAGGCCTTGGTGGGCAGGACTTTGCTAATGTGCAGGGGGCTTCCAGGAACTCACTGGAACTGGCATTAGATAGAGGACAGTGGATGGATCCTTAAAGGGACATTGGCCAAAAAGAGATACAGAGCCCAGGTTTTCGATATTCATAGAGCATGAGATGCACAGGCATTCAGACCTCTTCCGTTTTTTTGAAATTACTCCTTCTACACGTTCAGTAAAAATCCCCCAAAATGAACTGAGTTGGAATCGGAGGGCAGGGAATGTAGGACAGCATTGTAGTGAATTAACTTTGGGCCACATTTATGAAGACCCAGGAAGAGACACAAGATAATCATTGCTTCAGCCAAATCTAGTTGAGAAGACAAGTTATTTATATGAGAGGGTCTGAGAAAGACCAAAAGATCTTTAGGGTCAGGGGGAAATAAGTCCATGGTAGACTCGATGAAGAGAGAAAAAAAGAGTGGTATGAAATATATAGGTCTAGTGAGTAGTTCTAAATCATGCTATTATAAAATAAAAATTGGGTGAGTTTTGATCTAATATGAATACCTTAACCCAAGCCATTGAAATTATGATTTTAATGTTCTGGGGTGAGGTTTGGGTGTCAATATCTTTCAAAACTCTGCTAATATACATCAGGGATTAGAAGGTCTGTGGATTTGGTAAGGTATCAGTAACTTACGGAAGTGGCCAGTATGTGGCTGCTTCATAAAAAAGCTGAATATCAGCCATTAAGGAATTAGCATTTTTCTCTCAACTGTACAACCTAGAGAAGAGAAATGAGAGGAAAAAATATAGATGAGTTAGATATATAATCTCTCTGTTTGAATCCAAGTTTCTCACAATTTCTGTAGTATAAGATAAATTTTAAAATAAACATTACATACAAACATTACCCAGAGTATAAAATATTACCTTCCACTTCCAAAAAAAAAAAAAAATACTACCTCCTCTTACCATAAGAATGAAATTCAGTGTTTTCATTTCTACTGTTAATGCAACTGCAACTTGTAGTTCACTATTCACTAAATGGGTTTCACAGCCTACTAATTGGCTCAGAACTATAGAGTCAACAAATTGTTTTTTCTTTAAATATTTTATGTATGCAAAACTCCATAATGAATCTTAGGCCTCATTCTTCTACGTTTATTCTTTTTCATGCTCTTCTATGTGTTAGCATAAAATACTAGGAGAAATTCTGGGAAAAGTTTGATTAAAAAAGTCATGAGAATCTAGTATATCTAAAATGAATGCTTTTTCACTTCAGAGTTTTCTTTGTCTAGATGTTGAGAATTGGAGAAGGCAATGGCACCCCACTCCAGTACTCTTGCCTGGAAAATCCCATGGACAGAGGAGCCTGGTAGGCTGCAGTCCATGAAGTCGCTAGAGTTGGACACGACTGAGCAACTTCACTTTCACTTTTCACTTTCCTGCATTGGAGAAGGAAATGGCAACCCACTCCAGTGTTCTTGCCTGGAGAATCCCAGGGACAGGGGAGCCTGGTGGGCTGCCGTCTATGGGGTCTCTCAGAGTCAGACATGACTGAAGCGACTTAGCAGCAGCAGCAGCAGATGTTGAGAATAGTCCTAGAAATGACTCAGGTGGATCCAGCATGCAATCACCTTCATAGTATTCTAGTGTCCATGGGATGCAAATAGGTTGAGCCACAGTTACTCCCTGATCTCTTTTTGCTGATTTCAAGTTTCCTGTTTTTTCATTGGTTCCTCAGCCCCTTTGGAACAGGATTTTTCTGTAAAGTCTTTTTCCTGTCCAGGAGGGTGACCAAACACCCTCTATTAACTATGGACTTCTCCATATTGGAGCCTTCCCTCTCCCTTCCCCCAAATGTATAGAAAGGGCCTGTGGCCTGGGTTGTCAGTAACAAGCCATGTGGTTTTGGATAATCAGAGACATTACTTTGCCAACAAAGGTCCAGCTAGTCAAGGCTATGGTTTTTCCTGTGGTCATGTATGGATGTGAGAGTTGGACTGTGAAGAAGGCTGAGCGCAGAAGAATTGATGCTTTTGAACTGTGGTGTTGGAGAAGACTCTTGAGAGTCCCTTGGACTGCAAGGAGATCCAACCAGTCCATTGTGAAGGAGATCAGCCCTGGGATTTCTTTGGAAGGAATGATGCTAAAGCTGAAACTCCAGTACTTTGGCCACCTCATGCGAAGTGTTGACTCATTGGAAAAGACTCTGATGCTGGGAGGGATTGGGGGCAGAAGGAGAAGGGGATGACAGAGGATGAGATGGCTGGATGGCATCACTGACTTGATGGATGTGAGTCTGAGTGAACTCCGGGAGCTGGTGATGGACAGGGAGGCCTGGTGTGCTGCGATTCACAGGGTCACAAAGAGTCGGACACAACTGAGTGACTGAACTGAACTGACTAACCCTGGGAAAGCATAGCTCCTCATCTGTAAATTTTGGAATTGGACTTGGATACATTCTGAGGTCCCTGTTGGTGCTCACATTCCAGGATTCTCCCCGTAGCCTACTTCTCCTCCTCAGAAGGCAGGGATGTAGAGGTTGAAGAGGGTGTCTTTTTCTACTGATGATCCTCTGTTCCCATAGCAGTATGTTTCTATATGAAGAATGTGCAGCATGTTCATCCCTGGTATGTGTGGAAAGCTATCATTTGGTCCAGATGAAGGGGATTCGAGAGTGAAATGACTGTTGAAGACTAAGTGATGGGGATCCAGTTAAGGCTTGGAAGCAGCACTGAGCTGAGCTATCACCAAGTACAAGTGGGGTGAGGACAGGGGTCCCTAGGTGCTGCACCACAGGCTGGGTGAAAGTTTAGGGAGGTATTTCTTATGACTCATGGATCTCACTTTTTCAATTCAGCTCTTACTGTCAACAGGAGCTCTGTCTGCCCCTGGCCTCAGTTACCATGTGGCCATCCCTCCAGGCTCAGCTATCACCAGAACCTAACAAAGACTCACATTTCCTCTCTCTCCCTTCCTCTCCTCTCCTCTCTCTCTGTCTTTTGCAGATACCAGTTACTTAAGAACTAAGAAAAGATATTGCCAATTTCTAATAAACCACACCATAAAATTTACCTTTTCCGTTTGATGAAAAAGACCTACACAGCAAGTCAAGTTAAAGCTCAAACAGAACACTGGAGGGATCCTTACCTGAAAATCAGCATCCCAACCGACAACCACTCTCCATGAGACCGAATTGATGGGAGAAATCTCACTCATCAGCCTCCAAGTGTCATGCATCCAGAAGGAGACCAGTGCTTTGATGGACACACAGTTTAGAGAGACCTTAACTCTTGTTCCCCTCAATATTCATCCTCCAGACACCAGCATGGGAGCAATTGGAAGAATGCAGCATATCACCCTGTCATTCTTTGCCACTAGATGGACTGTGCTAGGAGCAGACAGCATTTACGATACGATACGTGTTATTGCTGAAAGTGTCTATCCTGAATTTAATCATGAGGTAGTTATCAGATAACTGCAGAATTTAGATCATTGAACAAGACAACTGGCCTGTCTTTCTTCAAACAGTTAGTTTTAAAAAATTAAAACAAAAAAAGTCAATATCTCCCCAAGAAACACAAAAAGAAAAGGAGATGTTTCAGTTTCCAAAGGACTAAAGAAGTACATGTTACTATAGTGTTTTACTACCATATTTCTTTAGTCCTTTGGAACCACAAACATCTCTCCTTTTCATAGATGTCTTTGATAGCAGACATTGACCTGTTTGCAGAGGACAGGCCAGTTGTGTGCTCAGTGGTCTACATTTTGCAGTTGTCTGATTATTTCCTCACAATTAAATTCAGGTGAACCCTTTTTGCCAAGAACACTCTGTGCTTCCCAGTGCAGCCCCTTGGAGTCTGGGGGCATCCACTTTTCCTGTCACCACTGCTCTCATCTTAGCCTCGGACACTTTGTCATGCAGGGGCTCATAAGGTCCACTCATTGGAATGACATATTTTTCTGCCTATAATCAATAATTTGATTAGTGGTAATTTGAGAGTGTATGAACATCATATTGTATGATGCTCTTTCTCTGAAAATTTTACCATCCCTGATATGTGTCAATTATTATATTTGTGTTTGTGCACTAGAAATTTTCTGATTCTATCATTCTCTAAACTTGTATTGAAGGCCTTGTGCTGTGGGAAAGACAATTTCTGCCCCTTCTGTATCATTAAAGGTTTTATTTTGAATTTCACTCTGGACTAATGCATTTTTAAAGTTCAGTGTTATAATGCATTATTATCATGATTGATTTTAGTAGGTATGGATATAAATTAATATAAATATTCTTGGGAAGGACAATTTCTACCCCTCCTATATCATTAAATGTTTTATTTTGAATTTCACTCTGGACTAATGCATTTTTAAAGTTCAGTGTTATAATGCATTATTATCATGATTTATTTTAGTAGATATGGATATAAATTAATATAAATATTCTTGCTTTTCCTATTCATCTTTATATCTTAAACTCTCCCACATCTTTTAAGCTATATTTACCATTTGTAGTAGATTGTATTTATTGTGCTTATCCTCTGTGTTATTTTATTTTACTTGTGTATGCCATATTTGTGTGTGTGTGTTTGGTATTTAGGAAGGACTGGATAGCCAATGCACTAAAATTTTTTGACCTCTTAATCCCTTAGTATGTTGTACATTTCTAATATTTGAAGTATAATTTTTAAATGATATCTGTCAACTTCAACTTTTTATCACTGTGATGATCAAGGACACTATTGTACTTTTTTCTTCTGCCTTTACCTACCACTTCTTATAGTATTATTTCAACCCAATCAAATGTATACCCTTTATATACTACATTTTTCCCATCTATTTTTAGTGCAATAACTGGTAGGGTAGATGTAGGAGCTGGAGGAGGGGCCCACTGGGTCCTTTGGACCCTCTGCTGGCACAGGATGGTTGTCCCACCCTGGGAGTGCCAACACATTCCCTGCAGAAGGTCAAGAGCATGCCCAGGCTGCCTGCATAGCAGAGCCCAATACCCACTGTCTTAAATCTTCACTTACATATAGGCAATGATGACCAGATGTACAGAATTCAAAGTTTCCTCAGTCAGTTCTGGAGGAACTCTAAATATTAGAGTTCATCCTTAAAGATTCCTCATAATGGAATGATGACTACCTAAGTTTGGCATATTTATTATTGCTCTGAGGCATGGAGAGCTTCAGTCAGTTCACTTCAGCCACTCAGTCGTGTCCAACTCTTTGCAACCCCATGGACTGCAGCATGCCAGGCTTCCCTGTCCATCACCAACTTCCAGAGCTTGCTCAAACTCATGTCCATCGAGTTGCTGATGCCATCCAACCATATCATCTTCTGTTGTCCCCTTCTCCTCTTGCCTTCAATCTTTCCCAGAATTAGGATCTTTTCTACGGAGTCAGTTCTTCACATCAGGTGGCCAAAGTATTGGAGCTTCAGCATCAGTCCTTCCAATGAATATTCAGGACTGATTTCCTTTAGGATGGACTGGTTTGATCTCCTTGCAGCCCAAGGGACTCTCAACAGTCTTCTCCAACACCACAATTCAAAAGCATCAATTCTTCAGTGCTCAGCTTTCTTTATGATCCAACTCTCACATCCATACATGACTATGGGAAAAACCATAGCTTTGACTAAGTGAAGTGAAGTGAAGTGAAGTTGCTCAGTCGTGTCCGACTCCTTGCAACCCCATGGACTGTAGCCTACAAGGGTCCTCTGTCCATGGAATTTTCCAGGCAAGAGTACTGGAGTGGGTTGCCATTTCCTTCTCCAGGGGATCTTCCCCACCCAGGGATCGAACCTGGGTCTCCGGCATTGCGGGCAGACACTTTACCGTCTGAGCCACCAAGGAAGCTTTGACTAGATGGACCATTATTGGCAGAGTAATGTCTCTGCTTTTCAATATGCTGTCTACGTTTGTCATAGCTTTTCTTCCAAGGAGCAAGCGTTTTTTAATTTCATGGCTGCAGTCACCATCTGTAGTGATTTTGGAGCCCAAGAAAATAAAGTCTGACTGTTTCCACTGTTTCCCCATATATTTGTCAAGAAGTGATGGGACTGAATGCCATGATCTTAGTTTTATGAATGCTTTTTTAAGGCAGCTTTTTCACTCTCCTCTTTCAACAAGAGGCTCTTTAGTTCCTCTTTGCTTTCTGCCATAAGGGTGGTGTTATCTACATCTATGAGGTTATTGATATTTCTCCCAGCAATCTTGATTCCAGCTCGTGCTTCATCCAGCATGGCATTTCATCTGATGTACTCTGCATATAAGTTAAATAAGCAGAGTGACAATATACAGCCTTGAAGTACTCCTTTCCCAATTTGGAACCAGTCAGTTGTTCCATGTCCGGTTCTAACTGTTGCTTTTTGACCTGTATACAGATTGCTCAGGAGGCAGGCCAAGTGGTCTGGAATTTCCATCTCTTTCAAAATTTTCCACAGTTTGTGTGATCCACATAGTCAAAGGCTTTGACATAGTCAATAAAGCAGAATAGATGTTTTTCTGACACTCTCTTGATTTTTCTATGATCCAACGGATGTTGGCTAATTGATCTCTGGTTCCTCTGCCTTTTCTAAAACCAGCTTCAACATCTTGAAGTTCTCAATTCACGTACTGTTGAAGGCTGGCTTGGAGAATTTTGAGCGTTACTTTGCTAGTGTGTGAGATGAGTACAATTTTGCAGTAGTTTGAACATTCTTTGGCATTGCCTTTCTTTGGGATTGGAATGAAAACTGACCTTTTCCAGTCCCGTGGCCACTGCTGAGTTTTCCAAATTTGCTGGCATTTTGAGTGCAGCACTTTCACAGCATCTTCTTTTAGGATTTGATATAGCTCAGCTGGAATTCCATCACCTCCACTGGCTTTCTTTGTTTTGATGCTTTCTAAGGCCCATGGCACCCCACTCCAGTACTCTTGCCCGGAAAATCCCATGGACGGAGGAGCCTGGTAGGCTGTGGTCCATGGGGTTGTGAAGAGTCGGACACGACTGAGCAACTTCACTTTCACTTTTCACTTTCCTGCATTGGAGAAGGAAATGGCAACCCACTCCAGTGTTCTTGCCTGAAGAATCGCAGGGACGGGGGAGCCTGGTGGGCTGCCGTCTGTGGGGTCGCACAGTGTCGGACACGACTGAAGCGACTTAGCAGCAGCAGTAACAGTAGCAGCAAGGCTCACTTGACTTTGTGCTCCAGGTTGTCTGGCTCTAGGGATCACACCATGTTGTTATCTGGATCATGAAGATCTTTTTTGTATAGTTCTTCTGTGTTTTCTTCCCACCTCTTCTTAACATCTTCTACTTCTGTTAGGTCCGTACTGTTTTTGTCCTTTTTTGTGTCCATCTTTGCATGAAATGTTCCCTTGGTATCTCTAATTTTCTTGAACAGATCTCTAGTCTTTCCTATTCTATTGTTTTCCTCTATTTCTTTGCATTGATCACTTAGGAAGGCTTTCTTATCTCTCTGCATTCAGATGGGTATATCTTTCCTTTTCGCCTTTGCCTTCAGCTTCTCTTATCAGCTATTTATAAGTCATCCTCAGACAATCATTTTGCCTTTTTGCATTTCTTTTCTTAGATGATCTTGATCACTGCCTCCTGTACAATGTCCCAAACCTCTGCCTGTAGTTTTTCAGGCACTCTATCAGATTTAATCCCCTGAATCTATTTGTCAGTTCCACTGTATAATCATAGGGGTTTGATTTAGGTTATACCTGAATGGTCTAGTGGTTTTCCCTACTTTCTTCAATTTAAGTCTGAATGAACAGCTTAGGAAAACATAAATGACTTGTCCACAATGAATTTATTGATTTTTAAAAAAAAAAAATCATCTTGCTTTGTATGTTGTGTTGAGATGTAGAATGTAAATTGAGTTTCTTTCCACTGAGGGCAAAGGGAGACCTGGGGTTTCACAGGAAAAATTTTTTTAAAAATCTATTAGCCTTTACTGGGATAGGTCTTAAAGCTGACTGTTTCAGTTCTGTTTCTCCCAGGTCTTTATGACTTTCTCTCTGATCCTTTCTCATTATCTTTTATTTATTTCTATTCTGTTTGATCTTTCACTTTTTTTAGTTCATGGTCCCTTATAATTTTAGACAAATATGATCCCTTAGGTACCTTGTTATTTAGCCTCTTTTGCAGAGAATTTTATTTTCTTCCATTTTTTTCTAATTTCTGGCAATTCTCATTTCTTCATTCTTGTCTACTTCTATCTTGTGTATTTATTTGAAGTTCTGGGGCTTTTCCCCATGTGTGTGTTTGTGTGCTTCTACAGATGTTTGTTCAGAAACAATTCAGATACAGATGCTATTTTACATTTATCCTATGTTTTGTGGGTGATTTTGAAGGGACTCTTTTCAAGAACTAAAATTTTGACTCTTTGTATATGTTTTTGTGGGTTTTTTTGTCACCTTGGAATCAGTGTCTGCTACATGATTAGTCCTAGGTAGGAAAAAACTAGTACTTTGATTGGCATAGTCGATTCCTTAGTTCTTGGTCTGTCTTGTGCAATTACTCTAGCAGAGGTAAGGTTTTGGGAAAGGTATCATATGTCTCCTGATTCTGGGATTCTGTTTCTTTCAGTGGGAACTTTAATTTCTGCCAGTTGCACCATTCCTTTTCTTCACTACAAGCATCCAAAGGATGCTCCCTTTTGCTAGATCTCACACTTGATCCCAGTAATTGGGCCTCTTCAAGATTGCCACCCTCTGGTCCTCAGCACTGTCAAACCCGTTCCTGTCAATTCTCTAATCACCAGAGCTATAGCCAACCAGGTCTCAGACATCTAATGAGTTTATCCATATGCTCTTACTGTGAGTAATTTTACCTGAGTTCCCTCCCGAGTACTCCCTCCCTGCTGTCCTCTCCTCTATGTGCAGAGTCTTTGCTGGTCCTGCTACTGCTGTGTGGCTCCCACACCTAGCTGAATACAAACCAATTGGAATCTATAGTGTTCTCTGGCCCCTGGTTGTTCGGGGCAGGGTTTTGAGCGGTGTCCATGACTCTCTATGTTAGTCCCTAGCCCTCTGAATTTCATGTTGAGAGATTCAGCTGCCATTATTCCAGGTAGACCTGTGCTCTATCATTCTTTTTCAAATGCAGAATTTCAATAGTACATAAAAGTAGACATAACAGAACAATTATCAACTTACGGCTGACTTTGTTTTACTATAGTCCACCCACTTACCTATTCCTATATCTTTTAAAGCAAATCTCAGACATCATATTTCATCTGTGATTATGCCAGTGTGTGCTCAGTCATATCCAATTGCTTGCGACGCCATGGACTATAGCCCACCAGGCTCCTCTGTCCATGGAATTTTCCAGGCAAGAATACTGGAGTGGGTTGCCATTTCCTTCTCCAGGGGATCTTCCCATCCCAGAGATCAAACTGCAACTCTTGTGTCTCCTACATTGACAGGCAGATTCTTTACCGCTGCGCCACCTAGGAAGCCCCAATTACATCAGTGAAAGAAAGTGAAGTCTCTCAGTCATGCCTGACTCTTTGCGACCCATGGACATGTTTCTCTAACTATTTTTGAAAGTATTATCTTTTTTTGAAAGTATTATCCTCATAGCATTACATTTATTCATAAATTAATTAAACATCTTTAATATCATAAAATGTTGTTCAAAGTTGTTCCAATTATTGTTTTTAAGTTAGTATCCTTTCTTGGTATCCAAATAAAATCCACAAGCTGTAATCAGTAGAATATGTGTTTAAGTCTTTACATATATGTTTACCCTTGGTTTCTTCCTTCCTTTCTCTTTCTTGCTCTTACTCTCTCGCTCTAGCTCTCTCTTGGTCTCTTACACACCTTTTTTTTTTTTGATCATTTGTTGAAGAAACTGAGTTGTGTGTTCTGTAGCATTACGGCAATCTAAATTGTATACCTGAGTGTAATTTAAGAAATTCTTCTGTCCTCTATGTTTCCTTTTTGGTGGTAAAATCTAGAGCCATGCTATAAAAAAAAGAAAGAAAGAAAATGCAAGCCACATACGTAATGTAGATTTTTCTAGTAGCCCCATTGAAAACTAAAGAAGTATAAGCAGCATAAGCAAGTGCCTACATGCTAAGTCACTTTAGCCGTGTCTGACTCTTTGCCACATGATGGAGTGTAGGCTCCTCTGTCCATGGGGTTCTCCAGGCAAGAATACTGGAGCAGGTTGCCATGCCCTCCTCCAGGGGATCTTCCCAACCCAGGGATCAAACCCGCATCTCCTGCACTCCAGGAGGATGCTTTACTGCTGAGCCACTGGGGAAGCCCCTTTATAAGCACACACTAATACAAATATCATCTTCTACATGCTAATTAATACTACACAGTAAAGGAAATTAAAAGCTGCTTACTCCTTGGAAGAAAAGTTATGACCAACCTAGATAGCATATTCAAAAGCAGAGACAGTACTTTGCCAACAAAGGTCCGTCTAGTCAAGGCTATGGTTTTTCCAGTGGTCATGTATGGATGTGAGAGCTGGACTGTGAAGAAGGCTGAGCACTGAAGAATTGATGCTTTTGAACTGTGGTGTTGGAGAAGACTCTTGAGAGTCCCTTGGACTGCAAGGAGATCCAACCAGTCCATTCTGAAGGAGATCAGCCCTGGGTGTTCTTTGGAAGGAATGATGCTAAAGCTGAAACTCCAATACTTTGGCCACCTCATGCGAAGAGTTGACTGATTGGAAAAGACTCTGATGCTGGGAGGGATTGGGGGCAGGAGGAGAAGGGGATGACAGAGGATGAGATGGCTGGATGGAATCACTGACTCGATGAACATGAGTCTGAGTGAACTCCAGGAGCTGGTGATGGACAGGGAGGCCTGGCGTGCTGCAATTCATGGGGTCGCAAAGAGTTGGACACGATTGAGCGACTGAACTGAACTGAAAGGAAATGTAATTCTACCAGAGTTTTAAAGCTATGTTAATAGAAAAATATTGTGCATGTCTTCAGTTTTTAACTTTACTTTCACATGAATTAGAAATTAAATATAATTAAAATCCAGTTCCTCAGTCCTGCTTGTTGTTCAGTCACTAAGTCTAATCCACCTCTTTGTGACCCCATGGACTGCAGAATGCCAGGCTTCCCTGTCCTTTAACATCAGTTTCATTTGCTGAAACTCATATCCATTGAATCAGTGAGGCCATCCAACCCCCTCATCCTCTGTTGTCCCCTTCTCCTCCACCAAGTTGGTTCTTTGCATCAGGTAGTCAAAGTATTGGTGCTTCAGCTTCAGCTTCAGTCCTTCCAATGAATATTCAGGGTTGATTTCCTTTAGGATTGACTGATTTGATCTCCTTGCTGTCCAAGGGACTCTCAAGAGTCTTCTCCAGCACCCCAGTTAGAAAGCATCAGCCTTCTTTATGACTAACTATCATATCCATACATGACTACTGGAAAAACCATAGCTTTGACTTTATGGACCTTTGTTGGCAAAGTAATATCTCTGCTTTTTAATACACTGTCTAGTTTATCATAGCTTTCCTTCCAAGGAGCAAGCGTCTTTTAATTTCATGGCTGCAGTCACCTTACACAGTGATTTTGGAGCCCTAGAAAATCAAATCTGTTATTGCTTCCATGTTTCTCCATATTTGTCATAGAGACTGAGGAAATTCATGTTTAATATCTTGGCAAGACTTCCTCAGAAGTGGTATGTGCTCTCTGATCAGGAGACACATCAAGTCCCGTGTGTTTCTTCAAATAATATTAGCAATTCTTCAAGTTCAAGCTCTATGCCCATTAATTGATTATGTGGAGCAAAATGGTGATATTCCATCATTATACGTTATTTACTGGAACAATTGTATAAAAAGAAACTTCCCCTAAATATTGTTTACTTACTTAGTGGTACCTTATGTAAAGAAAACTGCAACTTAATGAACAATTCCCCAAGCATCCTCTGTGGTCGCCAATAAGCTTATTTCTCCCCCCTCCCCCATGCTAATATGAATTTGAAGTTTAAAGCACATTAAAATAATTCAATTCATTGCAATATAGCCCTTACTGATACTCCAATTACCTTCTCTTTCAGTAGTGAAAGTGACTTTAAGTTGGCTCCTTCATCCTTTTGATAAGATTCTAATTCTCTTTGAGACCTTTCTTGATATCAGTATGACAAGGTGCTTCTGTCTCATCCTGACTATTTTCTGACTTGGAGTCAGTCATTTCTCTAAGAATCTCTGGTTTTTCTTGGTGCAAAACATTATTTCCAAATCAAATTGTTTAACCTAAAGATATCCACTAGAACTGTTTTATTTCTACATCTTTCCAGTGGACAGAGATAGCAAATATATATTCATACTTCTACATATTCATATATATTCATAATTCAAATTCAGAACTACAGGTTTTTTAAATTGAATGTCTATCATTCAGCTGAATCTCTTTCTACTAATATCAGTAGTTTTGTTTTTAATGAAACTGGAAGTAATAGAAATGTGGTATCTCATACAGTTTCCTTTACTTTTCTGTGCATTATAGATAAAAGAATAAAGAAATACCTACAATGCCAATAACAATATAATTGAGGACAGCAGTTTTATTTTGTCACTGTCCTGGGGGTACATATAAATTATTGTGTTTTATAGTCTCTTGGGATAGTTCTTATCCATATGCTTGTTCCACAAAAGGCTTAAACAGATTAATTTTTACACTGTGTTCTCAATGTCCAGAGGTGACACCTTAGAAATTCATTTTATAATGATAACAAAATGAATGTGGTTTCCAACTCACATGTAACCAAACAAGGTATATTCCTTATAGTCTAGCCTTAACTATAAGATCAGCGGGTGTCTCAAAGGCCTGGGTGGAGGTGGGTCAGGGACCCCTGGTTTCCCCAGATGCTGGATCCTTGAACTTTCTCCTCTTCCTGGCTGAACTTGAAAGTACGAAATTTCCTGGAGTCAAGCTTCAAATCTTAGCCTAACAGTGGCTTTCCACATCCAATGGAGACCTAGGAACGAGAAATTCTAAATAAAATTGAACTAAACTGGAATAGCATCAATTAAAATTCGGAATAATAGGGCACCTGAATAAAATACAGTTCTTCCCATTCAGGTCTGGAACCCTCCACCCAAAAGCTGCCATCCTAACTGATCAGCGACATCGCAGCCCCCTCTACCCCCCGCCACCATTTACTCACAAGGACAGCCGTGCAGTTACAAGACGTGCGGTGCGAAGCCCCCTGGGGAGGCAGAACTCTGTGGTCTCTGTCTCTGCCTTTTACCGGCGAGACCCAAGGGACCCGACAGGGCGATGGCAATGGTTCGGTCGCTTCGCCCCCTGGCGGCAGGGCCGGGCCTTGGACGGCCAGTGACGGGCAGAGTCGCCCGGGTCCAGCGGGGACGCCCGGGATGATCTCACACCTGCCTGCCAAATCCGTGCACACTGCGCTGGTCGCGGATACGGGAGCCGGAAAACAGGTTCTATTAGGGGAGTAAAATGTCTTCTAGTTAAACAGAAATATCCCACTGAGATTTGAACCTGGATCGCTGGATTCAGAGCCCAGAGCACTCACCACTACACCATGGAACCACGACTAGGGGTGCTATCTCACAGCTGATCCAGACCATACTCGGCTGGGAGGGCCCAGGACTCGTCTCCCACCCCGCCTCTCGTCACCCGGACCCGAGCCGCTTCCTCCGTGACGCCAGGGGGCGCCGGCCCGCGGCCGTCTCTTCAGGTTTGAACGTCGTGGAAAGAGTTGAAATCCATTCGGGGTGAGCGACAGGGAGGGACTTTTAGGCCTCCCCTAAATGCACCCGCTCTCCCTGCATTTCTAGAGTTCTCTGCCCTGAGGTAAAATTCCCGCCAGGGGAAAAAAAAAAAGTCCCTTTCCTCTTTGCAATTGTCCTCTTCCCGCTGCCCTGGGAACTCTGAACGTCCCCAGAAGAGCCCTTGGGACTTCGTGGGATGTCCCCTCCCTGGGATCTCAGGGTAGAATGGGGGGAAGGCGCTGCCGGCTTCGTTGGGGGGTGGAAATCGAAGCGACCACCGTGCCCCACTTCACACTGTGTGCACCCATGCCCTTCAGGCTCTGCTGGATTGTGTAACAGGAGTTTGTGTGCTGGAGGCACAGTAAAGCCAAACAAAAGGAAATGCAGGAGTCTGAAACAGAGAAAGGCTTATTGCAGGGCTGGGCAAGGAGAAAGGGGACTCCTGCCTGTTCAAAAGGCTCAGACTGCCTGATAAGTTTTGGGGGAGAGTTTTTATATGCAGTATTTAGGGGGAGAGCTGCAGGGTATGTGATCTTCCTGGACTGGTTGGTGGTGAGGTAACAGGGTCCTGTTCCGGGAATCTCAGTCAGTCTTCCGGTTCTAACTAATCTGGGGTTCCCGTGCCTGTGCTCTGCCTGAATGTACCATCCTCCCACCACCCTTCCCACGTGGGTGAGGCCCTAGTTCCTGAAGAAATTAAGAGATATATATCAGATAGTTATGTACGTTCCTTGAGTTGGAACCTGGACCCTGCCCCATGGCTGCATTATTGTTTCTTTCTTTCCAACTGTGGAAAGAATTGGTGAAGTGAAAGCTCAGGAGGGAAGTTGTTGAGTAGCTCAGTCCTGTCCACTCAGGAGAGAAGTTGAAGAGTCAACAAACCTGTCAATCCAACAGTCCGAGTGCTTCCAGCTACCAAAGTGAAGCTTAGGGAGGTCTGAGGAAAGGCGTGTCACACTGTAGCTGTCAGCTCTTGGCACCTGCTGCTAAGTGTCTGTAGGGCTTGGGACTGTCGTGATCTGGTATCTGCTGGATACTGTGAACCACCTTCAGAGAACAGCTGCTTCACCTCCATGTCTAAATGTTGGCCATATTCCCCTTTTGGCTAACCTTAGCTCAGAACATGTATTATTATTTCTTGACCGTCTTTGTCTCTGCATTCCCTCACTTAATTAGTTTGAATCTGCCCTTTGAAACCCAGTGAAGGTCTAGGGAGCTGAAACTTTTCCCCAACAAATATGAAATGAGGGACATGGAAAGGCTTTTGTAAATAGGAGAGCCCCACAGGGTCCTGTTCCATGTCAGTGGCCCACTTTTCTTTGATACTCAGTCTTGAGAGGATCAGGTGTTGGACAAGAAAAGGCATAATATTTTTTATAGATAATTTAAAAATAAACTCCCAGAGGAACTTGGCTTTCAGGATACTTGGTTTCAAGGTGTGGTTGGGTGTAATCCTATTATAGGATTTGGGCTTGGTTGGGTGATTTGTGATTTGGGGAAAGATTGGAAAAAACAGGGTTAGCTCCATATTGAATACTGTTAGTGTGCACAATTCTATGACTGGAGTAAGGAAGTAGCAGTTATTTCCTTATGAAAAGAGGAAGATGTTTGAGATTTTGTAGGTTGCCCAGTGACCTTATTTTCCTCTGGGCAAAATTATGAGGGTGCCTTCTTTTATTGATTTTATCAAGGCCTCAGAAAAACCTTGTCTTAAGTTGATATTCTGTATCTGAGATTGTTTATTTCCAATGAGAAGAAATCAGTCAGACTGTAAGTGTCAGGCCATCTCAGGGCATCAGAGGCTGGTATTTTTCTTTCTCACTGGAAATCTCTATAACGAGAAATCAGAGCATTCTGGTATCTCAAGCTGTAGGTTCAAACTTGACTGAGTTACAGTGTGACTTTGACTAAGTTTCTGGAATATTCTGTGGCTCAATTTGTCACTTAAAAATGAGACAAATAGGAGTTCTTCCTACATGGGTTGCCCAAGGTTTTAAATAAGTTGTGCAGGTAAAGCATTTAGTCCAGTGCTTAGCATGTAGTAAACACTTGACACATGGTAGCTTGTATCAGTCCTTCACTGTCAGCATTTTTATCATCTGTTTTGTTCTTTTAAACAACCGCAGACCCTTTCAAAATATGAATGATTATAAATAAATGGTCTCCAATTAATAGACATGAAATTGGCTCTAGTGTTTATTTATATAGGTAATACTTCAGAGGATATCTATATCTAATCCAGTCATATCTCAGTATACTCCTGGGATTGGCTTCAGCACCCCCACCGCCCCCCCCCAACTAATAGTAAAATCTGCAGATGCTCAAGTTCACTATATAAAGTGGTATAACATTTGCATATAACCTATCCTCCTGTACACTTTAAATCATCTCAGGTTACTTAAACACCTAATACAATGTAAATTCTATGCAAATATGCCCAACAGATTTAAGTTTTGCTTTTGGAACTTTCTGGGACATTTTTTCTGAATATTTTAGTCTGCAGTTAAATTTTTGGATGCCTAACCCATGGATATGTTTCAGGAAGGGGGACCTCTTCCAGGGCCCAAGAGTGGGCTCTTGTCTAACACTTAGAAATGAATTGTCTGAGGAGACACAGAAAGCAAGAGACTTTATTAGGAAGTGGCCCCTGGGTAGAGAGCAGCAGGGTACGGGAACCCTGGAAAATTGCTATGCCATGTGACTCGCAGTCTTAGATTTTATGGTGATGGGATTAGTTTCCAGGTTGTCCCCAGCCAATAAGTCTTAGGGTCCTACCTGGTGGCATGCACATCACTCAACCAAGATGGATCCAGCCAGAAGGATTCTTGGAGGTTGGTAGGGCATACGGCCAGGAGTCTCCTTTCTCCTTTTGACCGTTCCCAAATTCTGGCTGGTGATATTGTTACTGAAATGTATGCGTGAGGGGTCCAGCTGCTCACTGCTCAAAAGCCAGTAAGCAGACCAGGTTGGTGGAAAGGAAAGTTTGTTTTACTTCAGATGCCAGCAACTGGGGGAGAGGGTGACAGACATCTGTCCAAAGGTCGCCCCCCACACACAAGTAGTGGGTGAGAGCTTTTATAGATGGGGGTGGGGGAATGGGTGGGGGGAGGTAACATGCAGAACAGTCATCTCACAATCAACTTCAATTGGTCATCAGTGGTGTGACCAGCATCATCTTGGTTGTTTTAGGTACAGTTAATCTTCAGTTCCATGGTACACTTGTTCCGATTTCTTTGCAGTCGAGTCTTGAAATTATGGCAGCTGAAGTCCTGGGTATAGTCTGGTCATCAATACAGTTAACTTCTCCACCTGGTGTTTTGGTATCTATAAGACAGCTCACTAGATATGGCTCAGAATATCATCTATTAAGATAATATTATCTATTGAGCACATGAGAAAGAACTAAAGTTCCTTGACTATGTTTAATGACTACATTATTATTATTTAGTCTCCTTAGACTGTTCTCCTTTGTTTCAGCATGCCTCTGATTAAACTTATTCTTTGACTGAAGTTTTCCACAGGCAAAAGCCAGGCAGAGGACATGGTTGGAGGGCAAGGACCATATATGGTCCTGCTCTGTTTCAGTCCCCTCTTTCCTTTGATACTCCTCAGTCTTGAGGAGGGACAGGTACAGAGCAAGAAAGGCAATAAACTTTCATAGTTCCTGGACAAACATTTGAAAATTACTGGGCATATTACCGGAGAAGGCGATAGCACCCCACTCCAGTACTCTTGCCTAGAAAATCCCATGGAAGGAGGAGCCTGGTAGGCTGCAGTCCATGGGGTCACGAAGAGTCGGACACGACTGAGCGACTTCACTTTCACTTTTCACTTTCATGCATTGGAGAAGGAAATGGCAACCCACTCCAGTGTTCTTGCCTGGAGAATCCCAGGGACGGGGGAGCCTGGTGGGCTGCCGTCTATGGGATCGCACAGAGTTGAACACGACTGAAGTGACTTAGCAGCAGCAGCAGCAGCAGCAGGGCATATTACAATGAGGATAATAATCAAAATGTACCTTTGTACTATTTTTTATCTTAATGATTAAAGCAGATAAACAGTATATGTTTAATAGGCCACAAATAGGCTGTTTGTTTAGCCTAAAGTTCAAATTAAATCATGTATAGTCCAGAATGACTTCCCCATACCTCAATATGTGAATTTTTTTTTCCATTCCAATGAATATTTTTTCCATCATTTTTCACTTTTAAGTTGCAACACTTTATATTTATATATTTGCCTAGTTGTCCACATTGGGGTAAAACTAATCCGATATCATGAACAGGCTCAGAGGTTAATAGGGAAATGCTCTATAGGCCATACATTCTATCATTCATACCCAATTGTCACACGAACATTGTACATGTGCTTTAAGTAGTACACTTAAAATCAGCAGTGCTACCCATCATGAGCAGCTATACTCAGTGACAACTTTATTGAACAATTTTTCCATCCTGAACATTGGGGTCAAAAGTATGATTATAAAACAAACAATTACTTTCCATTAGAAGTCTCTGTTACCAAAATCAGTTCAATATTCCAGGAGAACTTTGCTTTCTTAACAGAGAGAAAACCTAACGTCAGGCTTGCATCAGCTTACTGTTAGTAACAAAATTCATTTACCTAATGAAAGTCAGTCTAATCTAAATCCTGACAACATATGAATTTTTTCAAAATTCCTTTTTCACACACCTTTTGTCACTTTCTATATCCAAACAAATTTGTCCTGTATTTTTTCATCCAGAAACAAACAACTGTAGGGCAAAATTATTACCATCATTTTTCCTCAACAAAAATATCTCCATTCTGTATATGTTTTCTTGGTTGACAACATATATCCTACTTGCTTTACATACCAAAATGCTTCACTTATCATTTTTACATATTTTTACTTATCATATTTACATATTTTACAGTTTTTAACCATTGAAAGTTTTTACAAAACCAAGAAATTGAAATTGAAATGTTACACCAGCATTTTCTGATTGGCAAACTTAAGGACATATTTTATAACCTCAAAAAACATACAATTTTTATAGCATAATTTTTCTTCAGTGGTACAACATATATGTTTAATAAACCCAAACATCTTTAGTTTCCCTCTTGATCTTACAAGGAGACAAAAGTAGGTAAATTTAGATTTGTTTGATTTGTAAGTACTTATATTTTTTAAGGCCAGTTCCCTTTCACTTTTCACTTTCATGCATTGAAGAAGGCAACAGCAACCCACTCCAGTGTTCTTGCCTGGAGAATCCCAGGGACAGGGGAGCCTGGTGGGCTGCCGTCTCTGGGGTCGCACAGAGTTGGACATGACTGAAGCGACTTAGCAGCAGCAGCAGCAGCAGAATTCTTTTACAAATTAACCTCAGAGATATTATCCAAAGACAAAAGGACATACTGAGACATACAGACATCCAGACAGAGACCTAATTCTTTCATCTTTTTACATTTCATGAATTGAGCATTGCAAGTAAACTTATCAGTTTATGGATAATAATCAGAATAGCCAAATTACACACTCAATTTTAAAAGGCTTTCCTTTTTTTTCCCCGCCTCAGCTTGAAGTTTTACAGTTAACCAAAAACTGGAGTTCCTGTGGACTGTTTATTTCAAGGACATGATAAGTGTTAACTTCAAGTTTTCTCCTAGGCATGTTTTTGGTTTCTCAGGGTCTGAAAAAAATGTTTTATCAAGTTAGCTTTCCCTAACTGCATATGCAAAAAGAACCAGTTTTTTTAATTTCAAGACTTTCATCTTAACCAATATTCTCTGGAGTCTGAAGAATACTGTAGCCATACATTGTCCAAAAAAATTCTTTTTTAGTCTTAAATTCACAGCTAGATTTTTTCTTAATGAACTGAACCTGAATTTCCCATTTTACATAAGGTAATAAGAGTACCAGTTATACAAATGGAATGTAAGGCCACATACCACATGACAGATCTATCATAAACCCTCTCCAAGGGTGACCAGTACAGAGTCCCAAACAAACACTTCCCCAACACAAATGGTCCGCTGCTGCTGCTAAGTCACTTCAGTTGTGTCCAACTCTGTGCGACCCTGTAGACAGCAGCCCACCAGGCTCCCCGTCCCTGGGATTCTCCAGGCAAGAACACTGGAGCGCGTATAAATGGTCCATGGTGGTAGTCAAATGTCAGAATCCCAACACAAATGGTCCACAGTGGTAGTCAAATGTCAGAACCAATTGGCAAAATACCCAAATGGCACTGGTGCTTACAAATGGTCCTCAACAGCGGTCAGATGTCAGCATCAATTGGCAAGAATGCCCAAAAGCACTTCATGTTCACAAATGGTCCTCAACAGCAGACTGACATCAGAACCAATTGGCAAAAATGCCCAAATAGCAATCAGTGCTCATAAATGATCCTCAACATCATTCATGTCAGAACCAATTGGGAAAAAGACCAAATAGCACCTCATGTGCCAAACAGTTCTCAACATGACACACATCAGAACCAACTGGCAAGAATGCCCAAATAGCAGGGAAAGTGAAGTCACTCAGTCATGTCCAACTCTTTGTGACCCTGTGGACTGTAGCCCACGAGGCTCCTCCATCCATGGGATTCTCCAGGCAAGAATACTGGAGTGGGTTGCTATTTCCTTCAGTAGTACTCACAAATGGGAAGGTTGCCTGTGTGCACATCGGTGGACTTACCCGGTCTTGGAGCTTGTCAGCTCATCCCAAATGCAAGTTTCCATTCTTTACCAAGAAAGGTATAAGTTGGCAGCCAATGCCTAGCAGGGGAAAAATGGAGGATCCTCAACACAAATAGTTTCGGCAGCTGCTAGGAATGTCCCCCAAGTCCCCTACCTGGGGCTAGCTAGCTACAAGCAGCAGGCTAATACACTGTCATAGCCGCTGGGTCTCCTGAAAGGCCCAGGAGAGTCAGGTGTCATGAACACACAGGTGCCAGCAGTAGCCAGCTGTAGCCAGTTGTAGCCAGCAGTAGCCAGCCCCACATTGGGCGTCAAAATCTGTCACTGAAAAGGTATGCGTGGGGGGTCCAGCTGCTCGCCACTCAAAAGCTAATAAGCAGGCCAGATTGGTGGAATGGAAAGTTTGTTTTCCTTCGGATGCCAGCAACTAGGGGTGGGGTGCGGGTGGAGGACATCCATACAAAGGCTGACTCCCCCTCCAACCCCCGACAAGCAGCGGGTGAGAGGTTTTATAGACAGTGGTGGGGGAGGTAACACGCATAAACAGCACAGTCATCTATAACAGTCATCTTCAATCGGTCATCAGTGGTCTGACCAGCATCATCTTGGTTTTTTAGGTAAGTTAATCTTTAGTTCCAGGGTACACTTGTTCCCATTTCTTTGCAGTCAATTGTCAAAATTGTGGCAGCTTAAGTCCTGGGTTTGCCATTCCCTTCTCCAGTAAGTATTCTTGCCTTGAGAACCCCATGAACAGTATGAAAAGGCAAAATGATAGGATACTGAAAGAGGAACTCCCCAGGTCAGTAGGTACCCAATATGCTTCTAGAGATCAGTGGAGAAATAACTCCAGAAAGAATGAAGGGATGGACACAAAGCAAAAACAATACCCAGTTGTGGATGTGACTGGTGATAGAAGCAAGGTCCGATGCTGTAAGAGCAATATTGCATAGGAACCTGGGATGTCAGGTCCATGAATCAAGGCAAATTGGAAGTGGTCAAACAAGAGATGGCAAGAGTGAATGTTGACATTCTAGGAATCAGCGAACTAAAATGGACTGGAATGGGTGATTTTAACTCAGATGACCATTGTATCTACTACTGCAGGCAGGAATCCCTTAGAAGAAATGGAGTAGCCATCATGGTCAACAAAAATCTGAAATGCAGTACTTGGATGCAATCTCAAAAATGACAGAATGATCTCTGTTCATTTCCAAGGCAAACCATTCAATATCACAGTAATCCAAGTCTATGCCCCAACCAGTAACGCTGAAGAAGCTGAAGTTGAATGGTTCTATGAAGACCTACAGGACCTTTTAGAACTGACATCCATAATAGATGTCCTTTTCATTATAGGGAACTGGAATGCAAAACTAGGAAGAAACACCTGGGGTAACAGGCAAATTTGGCCTTGGAATACGGAATGAAGCAGGGCAAAGGCTAATAGAATTTTGCCAAGAGAATGCACTGGTCATAGCAAACACCCTCTTCCAACAACACAAGAGAAGACTCTACACATGGACATCTCCAGATGGTCAACACCGAAATCAGATTGATTCTATTCTTTGCAGCCAAAGATGGAGAAGCTCTGTACAGTCAGCAAAAACAAGACCAGGAGCTGACTGTGGCTCAGACCATGAACTCCTTATTGCCAAATTCAGACTTAAATTGAAGAAAGTAGGGAAAATCACTAGACCATTCAGGTGTGACCTAAGTCAAATCCCTTATGATTATACAGTGGAAGTGAGAAATAGATTTAAGGGCCTAGATCTGATAGATAGAGTGCCTGATGAACTATGGAATGAGGTTCATGACATTGTACAGGAGACAGGGATCAAGACCATCCCCATGGAAAAGAAATGCAAAAAAGCAAAATGGCTGTCTGGGGAGACCTTACAAATAGCTGTGAAAAGAAGAGAAGCAAAAAACAAAGGAGAAAAGGAAAGATATAAGCATCTGACTGCAGAGTTCCAAAGAATAGCAAGAAGAGCTAAGAAAGCCTTCTTCAGCGATCAATGCAAAGAAATAGAGGAAAACAATAGAATGGGAAAGACTAGAGATCTCTTCAAGAAAATCAGAGATACCAAAGGAACACTTCATGCAAAGATGGGCTTGATAAAGGACAGAAATGGTATGGACCTAACAGAAGCAGAAGATATTAAGAAGAGGTGGCAAGAATACACAGAAGAACTGTACAAAAAAGATCTTCACGACCAAGATAATCACGACGGTGTGATCACTGACCTAGAGCCAGACATCCTGGAATGTGAAGTCAAGTGGGCCTTAGAAAGCATCACTACCAACAAAGCTAGTGGAGGTGATGGAATTCCAGTGGAGCTATTTCAAATCCTGAATGATGATGCTGTGAAAGTGCTGCACTCAATATGCTAGCACATTTGGAAAACTCAGCAGTGGCCACAGGACTGGAAAAGGTCAGTTTTCATTCCAATCCCAAAGAAAGGCAATGCCAAAGAATGCTCAAACTACCGCACAATTGTACTCATCTCACACGCTAGTAAAGTAATGCTCAAAATTCTCCAAGCCAGGCTTCAGCAATATGTGAACCGTGAACTTCTTGATGTTCAAGCTGGTTTTAGAAAAGGCAGAGGAACCAGAGATCAAATTGCCAACACCTGCTGGATCATGGAAAAAGCAAGAGAGTTCCAGAAAAGCATCTATTTCTGCTTTATTGACTATGCCAAAGCCTTTGACTGTGTGGATCACAATAAACTGTGGAAAATTCTGAAAGAGATGGGAATACCAGACCACCTGATCTGCCTCTTGAGAAATTTGTATGCAGGTCAGGAAGCAACAGTTAGAACTGGACATGGAACAACAGACTGGTTCCAAATAGGAAAAGGAGTTCGTCAAGGCTGTATATTGTCACCCTGTTTATTTAACTTCTATGCAGAGTACATCATGAGAAATGCTGGACTGGAAGAAACACAAGCTGGAATCAAGATTGCCGGGAGAAATATCAATCACCTCAGATATGTAGATGACACCACCCTTAGGGCAGAAAGTGAAGAGGAACTCAAAAGCCTCTTGTGAAAGTGAAAGTGGAGAGTGAAAAAGTTGGCTTAAAGCTCAACATTCAGAAAACAAAGATCATGGCATCCGGTCCCATTACTTCATGGGAAATAGATGGGGAAACAGTGGAAACAGTGTCAGACTTTATTTTTGGGGGCGCCAAAATCACTACAGATGGTGACTGCAGCCATGAAATTAAAAGGCACTTACTCCTTGGAAGGAAAGTTATGACCAACCTAGATAGCAGATTCAAAAGCAGAGACATTACTTTGCCAACAAAGGTTCGTCTAGTCAAGGCTATGATTTTTCCTGTGGTCATGTATGGATGTGAGAGTTGGACTGTGAAGAAGGCTGAGGGCCGACGAATTGATGCTTTTGAACTGTGGTGTTGGAGAAGACTCTTGAGAGTCCCTTGGACTGCAAGGAGATCCAACCAGTCCATTGTGAAGGAGATCAGCCCTGGGATTTCTTTGGAAAGAATGATGCTAAAGCTGAAACTCCAGTAGTTTGGCCACCTCATGCGAAGAGTTGACTCATTGGAAAAGACTCTGATGCTGGGAGGGATTGGGGGCAGGAGGAGAAGGGGACGACAGAGGATGAGATGGCTGGATGGCATCACTGACTCGATGGACGTGAGTCTGAGTGAACTCCGAGAGTTGGTGATGGACAGGGAGGCCTGGCGTGCTGCAATTCATGGGGTCGCAAAGAGTTCGACATGACTGAGGGACTGATCTAATCTGATCTGAACCCCTTACTGAGAGATTTCTTCGAGTTCACACTCATTGACTAAAGCGATGTCCTGGAAAAGCTTAAATCATATCATTTTCCTCTGTTCTCTTCTTTTTTTTGACTACTCTGTTTTCTCATGTAATCTCAGCCAGATGCAGTTGCAGATATATCACTTGCATGGTGGGTGCTGCTGCCTGTTTGGTTCACTCATTGTTCTGAATTTTGAGGATAAGGAGTTGATTCACAGAAGAGATTTGAAGTTGGATTGACTTGACTTCCTTTGACAAAGAGCCCAGATTGTACCAAATTGGGAACTGAGTTACCCTGGTCTCCATGACCAGGCTTGAGCAGAATAAAAATTGGAGAACAAAGACTTTTAATTTTCATTCTAAAAATAGATCTTTTATTTATTTCAGTCAAAATAAGGGAAAGATTGCATTCAGAGTACTTTGGGAGAACTTAGTAACAGTAGCTGTTCCTTTGCTCTCTTTGTTCACCCTATGCTAATAACTGGTTCTTGATATTAAAACCTTGCCTGTTGGGCTCAGAACAAGAAGCTAAAAAAAAAAAATCTGCCATTGGAAATAGAAATAGATGATGACTTCTTGGATAATGTTATGTGGAATTAAGTACTGTACTCCCTGTATTCTTTAGAGGTTTGGTTCATAACATTAAAGAGACATTCCTCCAACATGCCCTTCCTGGTGTCCTTGACATTACAAGAGCTTGAAAATAGTCACATAAAGGTGAGCACAAGATTTTTACTGTGATTCTTTGATCATTTATGGGTTCTCTGCTTACATAGTTGTTCAGCTTGTCCTCCCCATCTTAATAGGGCTGATATTGACCATGTCGTTGTTCTGACCATCTCTAATGAGGGGCTGCCCTCATGGTCTCATGCTCCTCTGGGACACTCTTTCAGTTCAGTTCAGTCGCTCAGTCATGTCTGACTCTTTGCGGCCCCATGAATCGCAGCACGCCAGGCCTCTCTGTCCATCACCAGCTCCCAGAGTTCACTCAGACTCACGTCCATCGAGTCAGTGATGCCATCCAGCCATCTCATCCTCTGTCGTCCCCTTCTCCTCCTGCCCCCAATCCCTCCCAGCATCAGAGTCTTTTCCAATGAGTCAACTCTTCGCATGAGGTGGCCAAACTACTGGAGTTTCAGCTTTAGCATCATTCCTTCTAAAGAAATCCCAGGGCTAATCTCCTTCACAATGGACTGGTTGGATCTCCTTGCAGTCCAAGGGACTCTCAGGAGTCTTCTCCAACACCACAGTTCAAAAGCATCAATTCTTCAGTGCTCAGCCTTCTTCACAGTCCAACTCTCACATCCATACATGACCACAGGAAAAACCATAGCCTTGACTAGACGGACCTTTGTTGGCAAAGTAATGTCTCTGCTTTTGAATCTGCTATCTAGGTTGGTCATAACTTTCCTTCCAAGGAGTAAGCATCTTTTAATTTCATGACTGCAGTCACCATCTGCTATTGACCTGAATTCTGTCAGTCACGATTTCTTTCAACTCATCTGAAGAAAGGTCACTTAAGAGAAAGCCTAGAACTGTGGAGCCCCAGAACTGACCTCTGCCATCTCTTTCTCCAAGAGGAGAATAAAATAACTGAGGTCTTTTTTTCCTTGTGTTTCTTTATTTTTTTTTACATATTTTAAGATTTTATTCACTTTTGGCTGCACTGGGTCTTTGTTCTGTGCTGGTCTCTCTCTAGTTGTAGCAACTGGGGGCTACTCTCTACTTGCAGTGCATGGGCTTCTCATTGTGGTGACTTCTCTTGATGTGGAGCATGGGCTCTAGGCATGGGAGCTTCAGTAGTTGTGGTACATGGGCTTAGTTGCTCAGAGGCATGTGGAATCTTCTCGGACCAGGGATCAAACTGTGTCCCCTGCATTAGCAGGTGGATTCTTAACCACTAGACCACCAGGGAAGTCCTCTTATGTCTCTTCAGAGCAGTGGCCTTCCTGTTCTTCCTCTCCACAGCTTGCAGCCAAAGGCACTGCAGACGACTTAACCCACCTGTTCCCATTTGCTTTCCTGCTGGTCTTGGAGGGTCTCCTGGAGCGGTAGAGGTGCTGCAGCTTGCCCTAGGGACACAGCCAGTAGCAGCAGCCATATTTGGGAGCCACAGAGATCTTGATAAAGAAATGACCCATACGAGGGCTGAGATACCCCACCAATTAGAGCAGAGTCTTTTAAGACAATGGAGGCACTAAAAGCTCAGACTGGGGAAGCAGGGTCCTCTTTGTGTCCCACCTCAGGTAGGTACCCTTCTTGGAAAAGGAGACATTTTCCCTTGAGAGGCCACCTTGACAAAGGTCTTGCTTTGCTTAATCTGAGTCATTCTTGTTGCCACTAGGGCTTTGGGGATTTCCATTCTAGACTGTTTAGTGGTCAGACCTTTTCCTTACATGACGGTCTCCTTGGAAATTTTGTCTGAAATGCAGTTTCTTGAACCTTATCTCCAGAGAATTTTAGGAAGCACCACAGTCACTATGACATAGATATTCTTTACCTGTGTAGCTAATGCTCAGTAATTGAAGCCTGTCTGCTGCACGATTACATTTACTCATGCAAAGTTAATGCTGTCTTCTCTATTACATTATGTGTTCTTCTCTGTTGTATATAAGATCAATCTGCTCAAAGAGGGTAATGAAATCACCATGTAAAGCAGACTTGGTACATGTTGTATTGGTATTTGCATCTTGTACTGCTTTACTTATGGCTGTGCTTTTATTGCTTCTGCACAGACCTGGGACAGGATCTGACTGGGAATATGATAGGGACTAGAACACTAGTAGAAGTTAGTTATTCCTAGTAACTGTTACTTATCCACTTGGTATTTACTGAATATTCCATCTGGCAGGATTTTTTTTTTTATGGCAGGCTCTTGAAGGGGGTTGGGTGAATAAGGCAGGCAGAGCTCCTGCTCTCAGGAAGATGATCTTTTAACACAGAAGCCAGACATTTTACAGAGACTCACATAAATATTATTTAATTATGGCTTTGATAAATTTTATTTGTATTCATGCATTCCTTTGTCCCATTGTTGGCCAGAATTGAAAATTGACCGAGTATAAATAATAGGACTAAGGGACTGTAGTAAAAGAATTGTCTCAGAAAAGGTCTTTCAGATATTTTTGTTTTAACAGTGGGAATACTGACATTTGATCCAATGTCCATTGAAATTCAGCTGTGCATTCCTAAAGGGTGTATCATGTGCTTTGGACAGAGAAGCTTGTGTCCACGGCTTTGTTGTGGCTTTCTTGCCACCAAGGGGTTGGAGATTTGCATGGTTGGAGCTTGGGAAAATCCCCTAATCTATTTGGGCCTCAGTTTTATCAGTGAAATAAACTTGTTATTCAAATTCTCTGAATTCCATCCTGTTCAGTTTTCTTAGAGTTGCATGAGGGGCTGAGATGCATGCTAAATGTGCCCTGGGAACTGCAGCCAAGATCTGGCCCTGGTCCTTTCTGTGTTTCCTGCAGGAGCCTCAGCTGAGCCCACACACTAAAATTAAAGAAAATCAGCAAGTTTGGAAGATGAGAATAACCCAAATAAGGCCAAGGAAATGGTGCTAACCAAAGGAAGTGACAAGTTGAGTTCAGGAAAATCAAGGGAAACAGAGGACTACATACAGCATCATCCAACTCTTCATGGAGCAGTCTGAGCTGAGCAAGAAGAACTGGGAGAGTAACTCAGTCCACAGGGAACTTGTGCACCTGCCGAGGTGATCCACATGCTGGATCAGGGTTGGTTTATACTGCTGGGAGCACCAATTTCAGAAGGAGGAGGATGGGACCTTGAGGCTCTGCCCTAGACCTGCCCCGTCTAGACCTTGGAGCTGCCCTTGCAGAGGAAGCCTTCCAAGTAAGTGTGGGCCAAGATGGATAAATGATATTTAGAGAAGAATTGGAGATGTCCATTTTTACTTTAAATAGTTCTGCCCTGTTGCCAGAAGGGGCCAAGGAAAGGAGGGGACATTTATATCTGAAGCAGAGATATTAATAATATTCTTTTGCATTTAGAGTTTGAAAGGCTTTACACACAATATCTCTTAAATATTTGTTGAGTGCTTTTTGTTTTTTAATGCTGTATTTCCTGAGAAAATCAAAGCCATGAGAGAAAGAGTACAAGTGGATATTTTCAACAAAATGTGCTTGCTCTCCTCAGGTGGGGTGTTGTAGCAGCCAAGAGGCTGGGAGGGTAGATCAAGGACATCTCTACCTAATGACAGTGTGAACCATTGAGGAATCCTGAGAACAGTTGTATCTTCCTCAGAGTCACACTGGTGAGTGTTATATGGCAAGGATAGTGTAGGGCAGAGTCCTCTCTAAGGAAAGGGCTTTGTTACATAGTGGGAGAAAGCAGAGCATCCCTGACAGTACAATTGGAATGTAGTTGACATGGTTGGAGATTTGCAAACACTTTTATTCAAACTGTGACTGATAATTGCTGAGAACCTCCTCAGTACTTGACTCAGCACCAGGAATCATGAACACAGAGATGAATAAAGTATTGTCTCAACTTTTTCCCTGATAGCTCAGTTGGTAAAGAATCTGCCCACAGTGCAGGAGACCTGGGTTGGAAAGATCCCTTTGAGAATGGAAAGGCTACGCACTCCAGTATTCTGGCCTGGAGAATTCCATGGACTGTATAGTCCATGGGGTTGCAAAGTGTTGGACTCAGCTGAGCAAATTTCACTTCACTTCAGTCCAGTAACCAGGAAGTCACAAAAAATGTAGTGGTGATGGGTTCATCGGAAGACATGACAAATGTTGCCTAGAGATTACTACAGAAGGGTCCTGGTTTTCCTCCCCCGCCCCTAAGCTGTATGGTCTTTCCTGGCTCAGTAACCCTGGTTCTCAGCCAGATTTCAACCTCTGGTGGTGTATTATGAAAAATAAAGAGGGAAAGCCAGGTGACATATCAGAAACATTTGTTCTTCCTCAGCTGGAAGAGGTAGTCACTTGGCCACACAGGTCTTGCTGAGTTCAAAATCTCTGGAATTTCTGCAGTGAAGGAGTAACCTGACCCATTCTAGTCCCAGTGGAATGAGATCCAAAAGGAAGTATACCCAGTTGGTTGATTAGGGCCTTAATCCTCATTAAATCTTGCTGGTCCTCAATTCACAGCCTGGCATTTGAAAGGAATGCAGCAGCAGTCTTTTTTCCCAAACGATTTAGAAGGGGAGCCAGAAGGTTTATCTTCCAGGGAAACACATCCCAGAAATGCCCTCCAAGAATTTACCGAAACTCCTGAATATACTGAATTGTCCTATTATTAACCATTAATTGTCAGGGGAGAGTGAGAATGCAGTTCCCTACTACCACAAATTATGCAGTCATGTTTCCCACATTGTGGAAATCAGGTCAGCTCTACAGAGTGCAATGGCTAAGCCTCACACTGGGAATACCACCTGCCTACTCATGGTATTTCCGCTGTCCTGTATTTACTAATACAAAATACTAATAATAGGGGAAATTGTGTGAGGGAGAATAGACCATAAGTGAGAGAACTCTGCACTAGCTGCTCAGTTTATCTGTAAACCGAAAGCTGTTCTAAGGAATAATGTGTATTAATGTTTTTAAAGGACATAACACCTTCAAATCATCGTTTTGGTGGCATTCTGTAACTGCTAATTATTACTGAGTGTTGAGGGGCACCAATCTGGAGTCTGACCAGTTGGTGATTTCCATGCCTGAGCCTTCAACCTTTGCCAGCCTAGCAGTTTCTCTGGAATCTGGATGGGAAATCATGTAGATCAGGGTGGCCCCAGTGCTCCAGATGGTCCAGAGAGAAGACTAGCATGTAGTGAAGGCTGGGAGAAACCATCGCAGGACAGAACTATGTGAAGATCCAGGAGGAATGAGATTCTGCAGCTGCCCCACCTGTGCGCACAGAACAAAAGAGAGTATGGACACGATATGAGAGCTACAGGATAATGTAGCTGCCTCCTGTGCTGAAAACACAGAATGCTGAGTCTTAACATGCAGGCGTCTGGGCACTGACACCAGCGAGTGGCCCTCCACACCCCAACGTAGGGCGCACGGCCCTGGCCGCCTGCTCCTCGCAGCCTCGGGAGCCCCCGCCCAGGTGACAGGTGACGACACAGCCTCTTGGGCTGGAGTTGGACACGTGCCCTTCTGTCTTGCGCATTCCCTTCTGCGGAGTGGGAGGGTGTGAAAGGCTTTCCAAAGTGGCCGATTTTCAAATCTTTAAAACTGGCCCTTGAACCATACAAAAGCCCGGAGAGTGAAAAAGTCTAGAGAGAAGCCCACAGGCTGCGCTGAGCTTCCCTCAGGAAGAAGCGACCGCCGCCGTCTTGGGGACGCGGATGGGTGGGGAGTGGATGAACCTGGAAGGAAGAAGAGAGAAGAAAAATGAGGGAGGAAACAGCCCAGAAGAAACACCGTCAGCTGCTCACACCCAACCACACCCCGCGGGGCGCCAGCAGCGTCGGGGCCGCGGTCGCTTTGTTTCCGATCACATTCCCAACACCCACACCAGTGAAGCCGGCAGAGCCCCACGATTAAAAGGTTTACCCTTGGACCTGAGGTCCCAGGGAGGGGACATTCCACGAAGTCCTAAGGGCTCTTCTGAGGATGTTTAGAGCTCCCAGGGCAGCGGGAAGAGGACAACTGCAAACAGGAAAGGGACTTTTTTCCCTGGGGGAAATTTTACCTCAGGGCAGAAAACTCTAGAAATGCCGGTAGAACAGGGGCATTTGGGGGAAGTCTAGTAACCTTTTCCTAAAAACTTTCCTAGTAACAGGAAAAAGTTACTAATCCACCCCAAATGGATTTCAACTCTTTCCACAACATCCAAACCTGAAGAGAGGGCTGCGGACCGACGAGTCAGGCGCCCCCTGGCGTCGCGGAGGAAGCCACTCAAGGCAGGGTGACTAGAGCGCCCGGCGGGAGGCGAGTCCTAGGCTGTGCGCCACCTGGCTCAGCAGTGGAAGAGTGAGCCAACAAATTGGTCATGGTTCCATGGTGTAATGGTGAGCACTCTGGACTTTGAATCCAGCAATCTGAGTTTGAGTCTCAGTGGGACCTTTCTCTTTAGAAAGCCTCTTTTACTTGTGCCCCCTACCCTGGTAGGGAAGAGTCCTAACCACTGGAAGGCCAGAGAATTTCCTGAGCTAGGGCAGTTCGCTGGGATACAGAAAGAAGGGATATCTTCTCCATGAGGCAGAGGAAAAAAATCCAGGCATGAGGTAAGGAGACCACCAGCAGACCCCCACAGAGACTGAACCAGCCCGCCTTTGAGTGTTTGAGTGTCTCCTGTGGAGGTCCGATCAGCAGTGGCCTGCCGCAGGGGCAGGGACTCAGTGCAGCAGACCTAGGTGTGGCATAAGCCCTCTTCAAGGAGGTCACCATTAACTCCACCATAGAGCCGCTAGAACTTACACAGGACTAGGGAAAACACACTCAGAGGGCACAGACAAAACCTTGGGACCCAGAAGAAAGGAGCACTGACCCCACAAGAGAGTGACCCAGACTTGCCTGTGAGTGTCCAGGAGTCTCCAGCGGAGGCGTGGGTTGGCGATGGCCTGCTGCAGGGTCAGGGGCACTGAGTGTGGCAGTGCGTGCATGGGACCTTGTGAAGGAGGTCACCATTATCTTCATTACCTCCACGATAGTTTGATCTATCGGGTCAAACAACAGAGAGGGAACACAGCCCCACCAATCAACAGAAAATTGGATTAAAGACTTACTGAGCATGGACCCGCCCGTCAGAACAAGACCCAGTTTCCCCCACAGTCAGTCTCTCTCATCAGGAAACTTCCATAAGCCTTTTATCCTTATCCCTCAGAGAGCAGACAGAATGAAAACCACAATCACAGAAAACTAATCAAACATCACATGGACCACAGCCTTGTATAACTCAATGAAACTATGAGCCATGCCATGTAGGGCCACCCAAGACAGATGGGTCATGGTGGAGAGTGCTGACAAAACGTCATCCACTGGAGAAGGGAACGGCAAACCACTTCAGCACTCTTGCCTTGAGAACACCATGAATAGTATGAAGAGGCAAACAGATATGACACTGAAAGATGAATTCCCCAGGTCGGTTAGGTGCCCAATATGCTACTGGAGAAGAGTGGAGAATAAATTCCAGAAAGAATGAAGAGATGGAGCCAAAGCAAAAACAATGCCTAGTTGTGGATGTGACTGGTGATGGAAGTAAAATCCGATGCTGTAAAGGACAATATTGCATAGGAACCTGGAATGTTAGGTCCATGAATCAAGGTAAATTGGAAATGGTCAAACAGGAGATGGCAAAAGTGAACATCAACATTTTAGGAATCAGTGAACTAAAATGGACAGGAATGAGTGAATTTAACTCAGATGACCATTATATCTACTACTGTGGGCAAGAATCCCTTAGAAGAAATGGAGTAGCCTTCATAGTCAACAAAAGAGTCTGAAATGCAGTACTTGGGTGCAATCTCAAAAACGACAGAATGATCTCTGTTCGTTTCCAAGGCAAACCATTCAATATCACAGTAATCCAAGTCTATGACCCAGCCAGTAATGCTGAAGAAGCCAAAGGTGAACGGTTTTATGAAGACCTACAAGACCTTCTAGAATACCCCAAAAAACAATGTCCTTGTCATTATAGGGGACTGGAATACAAAAGTAGGAAGCCAAGAAATACCTGAAATAACAGGCAATTTTGGCCTTGGAATACAAAATGAAGCAGGGCAAAGGTTAACAGAGTTTTGCCAAGAGAACGCACTGGTCATAGCAAACACCCTCCTCCAACAACTCATGATAAGACTTTACACATGGACATCACCAGATGGTCAATACAAAAATCATATTGATTATATTCTTTGTGGCCAAAGATGGAGAAGCTCTATACAGTCAGCAAAAACAAGACCAGGAGCTGATTGTGGCTCAGATCATGAACTTCTTATTGCCAAATTAAGACTTAAATTGTAGAAGGTAGGAAAAACCACTAAACCATTCAGGTATGACCTAATCAATCCCTTATGATTATACAGTGGAAGTGACAAATAGATTCAAGGGATTAGATCTGATAGAGTGCCAGAGAACGATGGATGGAGGTTCATGACATTGTACAGGAGGCAGTGATCAAGACCATCCCAAGAAAAATAAATGCAAAAAGGCAAAATGATTGTATGAGGAGGGCTTACAAATAGCTGAGAAAAGAAGAGAAGCTAAAGAAAGGCAAAGGAGAAAAGGAAAGAAATACCCATAACTTGCAGAGTTCCAAAGAATAGCAAGGAGAGATAAGAAAGTCTTCCTCAGTGATCAGTGCAAAGAAATAGAGGAAAACAATAGAATGAGAAAGACTAGAGATCTCTTCAAGAAAATTAGAGACAGCAAGGGAACATTTCATGCAAGTTCAATTCAGTTCAGCCACTCAGTTGTATCTGACTCTTCACAACCCCATGGACTGTAGCACGCCAGGCCTCCCTGTCCATCACCAATTCCTGGAGTTTATTCAAACTCAAGTCCATTGATTCGGTGACGCCATCCAACCATCTCATTGCCTGTCATCCCCCTCTCCTTCCGCCTTCAATCTTTCCCAGCATCAGGGTCTTTTCCAACAAGTCAGTTCTTTGCATCAGGTGGCCAAAGTATTGGAGTTTCAGCTTCAACATCAGTTCTTCCAATGAATATTCAGGACTGATTTCCTTTAGAATGGACTGGTTTGATCTCCTTTCAGTCCAAGGGACTCTCAAGAGTCTTTTCCAACACCACAGTTCAAGCATCAATTCTTCGGTACTCAGCTTTATTTATTGTCCATCTCTCACATCCATACATGACTACTGGAAAAACCATAGCCTTGATGAGACAGACCTTTGTTGGAAAAGTAGTGTCTCTGCTTTTTAATGTGCCTTCTAGGTTGGTCATAACTTTTCTTCCAAGGAGTAAGTGTCTTTTAATTTCATGGCTGCAGTCACTATCTGCAGTGATTTTGGAGCCCCAAAAAATAAAGTTTGTCACTGTTTCCACTGTTTCCCTATCTATTTGCCATGAAGTGATGGGACCAGATCTCAGTTTTTTGAATGTTGAGCTTCAAGCCAACTTTTTCACTCTCCTCTTTCAAATTCATCAAAAGGCTCTTTAGTTTTTCTTTGCTTTCTGCCATAAGGGTGGTGTTATCTGCATAACTAAGGTTATTGATATTTCTCCCAGCAATCTTGATTCCAGCCTGTGCTTCATCCAGCCCAGCATTTCTCATGACGTACTCTGCATATAAGTTAAATAAGCAGGGTGACAATATACAGCCTTGATGCATTCCATTCTCTCTTTGGAACCAGTATGTTGTTCCATGGCCAGTTCTAACTGTTGCTTTCTGACCTGCATACAGATTTCTCAAAAGGCAGGTCAGGTGGTCTGGCATTCCTATCTCTTTAATAATTTTCCACAGTTTGTGGTGATCCACACAGTCAAAGGCTTTGACATAGTTAATAAAGCAGAAACAGATGTTTTTCTGGAACTCTCTTGCTTTTTCAATGATCCAACAGATGTTGGCAATTTGATCTCTGGTTCCTCTGCCTTTTCTAAAACCAGCTTGAACACCTGGAATTTCATGATTTACGTGCTTCATGCAAAGATGGGCACAATAAAGGACAGAAATGGTATGGACCTAACAGAAGCAGATGATATTAAGAAGAGGTGGCAAGAATACACAGAAGAATTGTACAAAAAAGATCTTCATGACCCAGATAACCACAATGGTGTGATCATTCACCAGAGTCAGACATCCTGGAGCGCAAAGTCAAGTGGGCCTTAGGAAGTATCACTATGAACAAAGCTAGTGGAGGTGATGGAATTCCAGTTGAGCTATTTCAAATCCTAAAAGATAATGCTGTTAAAGTGCTGCACTCAATATGCCAGCACATTTGGAAAACGCAGTAATGGCCACAGGACTGAAAAAGGTCAGTTTTCATTCCAATCCCAAAGAAAGGCAATGCCAAAGAATGCTCAAACTACCGCACAATTGCACTATCTCACACGCTAGCAAAGTAATGCTCAAAATTATCCAAGCCAGGCTTCAGCAATATGTGAATTGAGAACTTCCAGATGTTCAAGCTGGTTTTAGAAAAGGCAGAGGAGCGAGAGATCAAATTGCCAATATCTGCTGGATCATTGAAAAAGCAAGAGAGTTCCAGAGAAACATCTATTTCTGCTTTATTGACTATGCCAAAGCCTTTGACTGTGTGGATCACAAGAAATTGTGGAAAATTCTTAAAGAGATGGGAATACCAGACCACCTTACCTGCCTCCTAAGAAATCTATATGCAGGTCAAGAAGCAACAGTTAGAACTGGACATGGAACAACAGACTGGTTCCTAATTGGGAAAAGAGTATGTCAAGGCTGTATATTGTCATCCTACTTATTTAACTTATATGCAGAAATATAAACATCATGTGAAATGCCAGGCTGGATGAACACAAGCTGGAATCAAGATTGCCAGGAGAAATATCAATAACCTCAGATACGCAGATGACACCACCCTTACGGCAAAAAGTGACGAAGAACTAAAGAGCCTCTTGATGAAGTGAAAGAGAATGAAAATGCTGGCTTAAAACTCAACATGCAAAAAACTAAGATCATGGCATCCGGTCCCACCACTTCATGTCAAATAGATGGGGAAACAATGGAAACAGTGGCAGACTTTATTTTCTTGGGCTTGAAAATCACTGCAGATGGTGACTTCAGCCATGAAATTAAAAAACGCTTACTCCTTGGAAGAAAAGCTATGTCCAACCTAGACAGCATATTACAAAGCAGAGATATTACTTTGCCAACAAAGATCCATCTAGTCAAAGCTATGGTTTTTCCAGTAATCATGTATGGATGTTCAAGCTGGACTTAGAAAAGGCAGAGATCAAACCAGAGATCAAATTGCCAACATCCATTGGATCACTGAAAAAGCAAGAGAGTTCCAGAGAAACATCTACTTCTCCTTTATTGACTATGCCAAAGCCTTTGACTGTATGGATCACAACAGACTGTGGAAAATTCTTAAAGAGATGGGAATACCAGACCACGTTACCTGCCCTCCTGAGAAATCTATATGCAGGTCAAGAAGCAACAGTTAGAACTGGACACAGAACGACAGACTGGTTCCAAATCGGGAAAGGAATATGTCAAAGTTCAGTGCCGAAGAATTGATGCTTTTGAACTGTGGTTTTGGAGAAGACTCTTGAGAGTCCCTTGGACTGCAAGGAGATCAAACCAGTCAATCCTAAAGGAGATCAGTCCTGGGTGTTCATTGGAAAGACTGATGCTGAAGCTGAATCTCCAATACTTGGCCACCTAATGGGAAGAACTGACTCCTTGGAAAAGACCCTGATGTTGGGAAAGATTGGAGGCAGGAGAAGAAGGGGACAAGAGAGGATGAGATAGTTGTGTGGCATCACTGACTCAATGGACATGAGTTTGAGAAAGCTCTGGGAGTTGGTGATAGACAGGGAATACTGTTGTGCTGCAGTCCATGGGGTCACAAAGGCTCAGATAGGACTAAGCGACTGAACTGAACTGAACTGGACTGATCAGGTACAGAGAGATGCAGGATGCCTACTGTATTGACAGCTGAAAATGGTTGACAGATAATAGATGGGAGAACAGGGCCTATTTAGAACTTGACATTTCATGTACAAAATAAAGATTAAATGTTCCTCAAGTAGAGGAGGGAGGGCCTGAATGAAGAGTTAGGTAGAAATGTGTATATTGCTGAGGAGAAACCTGCTGATCACCTCCATGAAATTTTCCTTTACACAGTCTACTGAATAGACCTCGAATCCCTGGATGTGCACATCACCGGCCATGGAATCTCCAGCCTGTAGTCCTTTACTTGTGGTCTCAGGTGTCCTGAACCTCCTCAGGTCCTGCAAGATAAGAGAAGGGAAAGTGGGGAGGAGAGGGTACCTGCCAGTCAACTTTAAGGAAGACAATAGGATGCCTAAATTAGCAGCCACATGCATTACAAAGGATTTACCTAATCTACAGTATCCCCAGAAAAAGCAAAAGGAAATATAGCAAAAATAAACATGGAGCAACTTTCAGGCTTTCTGGGCAGAAACCATTCTTGAGTAGATCAATGTTCTTGGTGGTAGAAGGCAGTTTAACTCGGTGAGAGGGTCCTTCGAAAGTCTCAAAGTAAAATCTTCTATGAATAGAAGGAAAGGGTCATGGCCTTCTTTGTCAATGGTGTCTTATTGGAGCAGAGTCCAGCAGGTTGAAGTGGGAGCCTAACGGGGTCCAGGACTCGGCCCTCAAAGCTTCGGGCTGCACGAGTAAAAGACACTGGGCGCGGCCTAAAGGTAAAAGGCCCACTGAAACTCGAACTCGGATCACTGGATTCAGAGTCCAGAGTGCTCACCGTTACCCATGGCCGCCTCGTTCTCCCGAGGCTGAGCCAGGCCACACGCAACCGTGCGGGCCCAAGACCCGCCTCCCTGCCGGGGCTCCATCACGAGCCGCTTCCTCCGCGACGCCCGGGGGCGCCCGCGGCCGTCTTTTCAAGGTTGGGACGTCGTCGAATGGAGACGAAATCCATTCTGGGTGAGTGACAGGGAAGGGCTTCTAGGCCTCCTCCAAATGCACCTGCTCTATCGGCATTTCTAGAGTTTTCTGCCCCGAGGTAAAATTCCCGTGAGGGGAAAAAAAAAGTCCCTTTCCCCTTTGAAGTTGTCCTCTTCCTGCTGCCCAGGGAGCTCTGACTCCCCCAGAACAGTTCTTGGGACTCTGTGGGATTGCCTCATCCTCCGCCACCACCTACCATTCTGTTCTCTACACCCCCTCTCTCTCCTCTCCGCGTTCCTTTCAGTCTTCCCCCTCATTCCGCCCGCTTCCTTCGTCTGCTTTGTTGCCTACCACTCGTCCTCAGTTTTCTTGCTCCCGGCCCAGTACAAAGCGCAGGCTGTCAGAACATGGGGAAGAGCGGCTACAGTCTGACAGGAAGGTGAGGAACAGTTTCCTCATAGGAGAAGCCCGATTGCTTCTCGGTCAGGATCCTTTGGGGGTCTTTGCTGGAGAGAGTGGCTGAGCGTCCTTAGCCAGTGCTCGAGGCCTGGGCAGCGCTGGCCTTTAGCCCGCCTGGGACCATCCTGAAACTAGAGTGGCTTCAAAATTAAGAACCTTGGGTTCGGCGCAGCTCCTGACTGATGTGTCAAATTCCACGAAAGTGAACCGCCAGCACTCTTGTCATTCATTTACGGCTTACACTGAGAAAAATCAGGGGCTCCTCGTTTCTCCCCCTCGTGGCTATGTCAGGTACAGCGCACAGTGATGGAGTGCTGTAGATGCCGGAAAATGCAAAGAACTGGGTGATTTTTCAGGACCTTGAAATTGAAAGTCCAACAAACTACCAACTAAAATAGATGCATGGAGGGGGAAAAAGTATGCTCCTCCCTTTTGACTACAAGCGGGGGTTGAAAAAGCAACTTTCTAGCTTTAGAATTCAGGCAGAAGAAGGATGAATAGATCCTAGAGCTTCCAACCTTCCTCAGCCAACCTTCTCATTTTAAAATTTCCAGTGGCCCAGAGACTCTGTCAAAGGTCTCCTGCCACCATCTTTGCACAACCCAACATCTGAGCATCTAGACACTCATAAGTCTTGACTAGAAGCTGGGATCTTACACTTTGTGTGGGAAGGGAGGGAAGAGAAAAGAGGTTTTGCCCCTTCAGTTCAGTTGCTCAGTCCTGTCCCACTCTTTGCGACTCCATGGACTGCAGCCTGCCAGGCTTCCCTGTCCATCACACCGACTCCCAGGGCTTGCTCAAACTTATGTCCATGGAGTCGGTGATGCCGTCCAACCATCTCATCCTCTGTTGTCCCCTTCTCCTCCAGCCTTCAATCTTTCCCAGCATCAGGGTCATTTACAATAAGTCAGTTCTTCGCATCAGGTAGCCAAACTATTGGAGCCCCTTAGGCCAAAGTATATTAGTCAGATTCAACGGGGAGTTATAAATAAGCCAGAGCTGTGGTTTATGTCCTGTTAACAGTGGTTATTCTTAGGAAAGTTAGTGTTGAGAAGAAATGACTTTTTTCCTTATACATTCTATTATGTAACTTAAAAAGAGAATATATACACGTGTTGCTTTTGTCTAAAAAAGAAAGGAAAATTAAAAAATGAAAGAAAGATGCTTCAGATGCCAGTGCAGAAGCAATTTAATTGGGGAGGAAAGGAGAGCCTCTTTGGGGAGAGAACTTGGAGAAGGTGCCAGAATTCTGGGAGGATCCCTGGGGATGAAGCTGGAGCTTCACTAGGACCACGTGGGGCAGAGAAAGGTTTGGTTAGTGAGCTGAGCAGCAATCTCCTACAGATGGGTTCTTCTGGAATCTGTCCTCATCCTCATACTATCCTCTAAACGGCTCTCAAAACTGCCTTCCCCCTACTAACACTATCTGTGCTTGTGAAATGAGTGTGATCATAAAGGTTGATAATTTCATAATGATTGGTCCCCACTCCCCATATTTAAGAATGACCAATTAATGCATACACACCTGGAGTACTTTGAAGCCATAAATGTGAAGAATATCTCTATGAATCAGTACAGAGTTATTTCCAGAATGTGTTTTTATGAGGGAAAAAAGGCAAGGTACAAAAGAGCAGGTACACAGTGTTACCGATCCCAGTCCTTGGACTCTTAAGTCAATAGAAATTGATAAGAGGTCAGATGAGAATTTCAGATAAAGTTTTACAGGTGCTGGTGCTACAGTACAAGGGAGTGAAAGCGAGAAACAGGTGCCCTGGCTTGCTCCCAGAGAGAAACTGCTTGGGTTGTTAAAAGGATTAACAATGTGGGTGGCCATGAGTTGGTCTAGCTTAGAGGTGGTCTTTCCACCCCTTTGGTGGTGTTGTGTGCAGGGGACAGGTACAGTACCCTGCTTTTGTTCCAGGCACCTCAGAAATGGCAGTTGGTTTGTGGCCTTTTTGTATATTATTGTTCATAATTGCCCCAACTGTGAAGGTGTGCAGTTATGTTTAGTATGTTATAGTTTCTTTGTATTCTATTGCTCTAGGAGATATTTGTCCAGGTGAAAGCACTCCAGTAAAGTATCCCAGGTCCCAGCCTATCGAAACAGGATGCTATTTTTTGTGTAAGGAGAAGGGGAAACGGAATGGGTTCCCAAGTAGCTCGGCTGGTAAAGAATCCACCTGCAATGCAGGAGACTCCAATTCAATTTCTGGGTCAGGAAGTTCCCCTGGAGAAGGGATAGGATAGGCTACCCACTCCAGTATTCTTGGGCTTTCTTGGTGGCTCAGATGGTAAAGAATCTGCCTACAATGTGGAAGACCTCGGTTTGATCCCAGGTTGGGAAGATCCTCTGGAGGAGGGCATGGCAACCCACTCCAGTATTCTTTGTGCTCACTTCAGCAGCACATATATAGGTCAGAAAATAGGGGAAATGTTTTTATCTAGGGTTACATGGAAATGGAGTCTGAGATATGGATATGGGTGAGGCTTTTTTCTAAGTGTAATCTTAATACAGTTTTCTTTTTTTTTTTTTCTTTTAACCATGTCACTGTTTTACATATTCTGAAAGAGGATAAAAAAGCTAATCTTAAAACTAAAAAACAAAAGCAGAATAAATGAATTTAATTATGCATTAAATGATAATGTAACCACATAAAATATAATTAATTCAAGTAAAATTTGAAAGCATGCTTGACTATAAACTCATAGTGGGTATATCCTAAGGACATCGTGAACTTTACTTGATACGTTTAAGGTTGGTCATCGTTGTGGTTGTTCAGTTGCTAAGTTACGTCCAGCTCTTTGCGACCCCATGAAGTGAAGCTCAACACACTTCCCTGTCCTTCACTATCTCCCGGAGATTGCTGCAGCTCATGTCCATTGAGTCTAATGCCTTCCAACCATCTCATCCTCTGTCACCCCCTTCTCCTGCCCTCAATCTTTCCCAGCATCAGGGTCTTTTCCAAGGAGTCAGCTCTTTACATCATGTGTCCAAAGTATTGGAGCTTCAGCATCAGTCCTTCCCATGACTATTCAGAGTTGACTTCCTTCAGGATTGACTGCTTTGATCTCCTTACTGTCCAAGGGACTCTTAAGAGGTTGGTTGCAGAACTGATATAATAATTCTGAAGGTGTCTTGTGTTGTGAGATAGAGAAATTAGTAAAAATGTTGATATTGTCAGGAATCAAGGTTATCAACTTGGAAGAAGGAGGACAAAAATATGAAATGGGAAGAGTTGAGGAAGAACCTTATGGTTTTGAATTGAAATTGGAGATAGTCATATCAAGAAATTGCTAACCAGTCCAAGCTCTGCTACTGCATGCTCCACAAGTCAGTTCAGATCAGTTGCTCAGTCATGTTCGACTCTTTGTGACCCCATGGATTGCAGCACGCCAAGCTTCCCTGTCCACCACCAACTCCTTGAACTTGCTCAGACTCATGTCCATTGAGTTGGTGATGCCCTCCAACATCTCATCCTCTGTCGTCCCCTTCTCCTCCTGCCTTCAATCTTTCCCAGCATCGGGATCTTTTCTAATGAGTCAGTACTTCACATCAGGTGGCCAAAGTATTGGAGTTTCAGCTTCAGCATCAGTTCTTCCAATGAACACCCAGGACTGATCTCCTTTAGGATGAACTGGTTGGATCTCCTTGCAGTCCAAGGGACTCTCAAGAGTCTTCTCCAACACCACAGTTCAAAAGCATCAATTCTTCAGTGCTCAGCTTTTTTTATGATCCAACTCTCACATCCATACCTGACTATGGGAAAAACCATAGCTTTGATTAGATGGACCTTTGTTGGCAAAGTAATGTCTCTGCTTTGTAATATGCTGTCTAGGTTTGTCATAGCTTTTCTTCCAAGCAGTAAGCATTTTTTAATTTCATGGCTGCAGTCACCATCTGCAGTGATTTTGGAGCCCCCCCAAAATAAAGTCTCTCACTGTTTCCATTGTTTCCTCATCTATTTGCCATGAAGTGATGGGACCGGATACCATGATCTTAGTTTTCTGAATGTTGAGTTTTAAGCCAACTTTTTCACTTTCCTCTTTCACTTTCATCAAGAGGCTCTTTAGTTCTTCTTCACTTGCTGCCATAAGGGTGGTGTCATCTGTGTATCTGAGGTTATTGATATTTCTCCTGGCAATATTGATTCCAGCTTGTGCTTCATCCAGTCTGGCATTTCGAATGTTTATATTTCTGCATATAAGTTAAACAAGCAGGATAAAAATATACAGCTTTGATATACTCCTTTCCCAATTTGGAACCAGTCTGTTCCATGTCCAGTTTTAACTGTTGCTTCTTGACCTGCATATAGATTTCTCAGGAGGCAGGTAAGGTGGTCTGGTATTCCCATCTCTTTAAGAATTTCCCACAGTCTGTTGTGATCCACACAGTTAAAGGCTTTGGTGTAGTCAATGAAGCAGAAGTCAATGTTTTTTTGGAATTCTCTTGCTTTTTTTATGATCCAACAGATATTGGCAATTTGATCTCTGGTTCCTCTGCCTTTTCTAAATCCACTTGTACACCTGGAAGTTCTCAATTCATGTACTGTTGAAGCCTAGCTTGAAGGATTTTGAGCACCTTGTTAGCATGTGAAATGAATGCAATTGTGTGGCAGTTTGAACATTCTTTAGTATCGCCCTTCTTTGGGATTGGAATGAAAACTGAAATGTCCAGTCCTGTGGCCACTGGTGAGTTTTCCAAATTTGCTGGCATATTGAGTGCAGCACTTTCACAGCATCATCTTTTAGGATTTGAAATAGCTCAGCTGGGATTCTATCACCTCCATTAACTTTGTTCTTAATAGTGCTTCCTAAGGCCCACTTGACTTCACACTCTGGGATGTCTGGCTCTAGGAGAATGACCACACCATCATGGTTATCTGGGTCATTAAGACCTTTTTTGTACAGTTCTTCTGTGTATTCTTGCCCCCTCTTCTTAATATCTTCTGCTTCTGTTAGGTCCATACCATTTCTGTCCTTTATTGTGCCCATCTTTGCATGAAATGTTCCTTGGATATCTCGAATTTTCTTGAAGAGATTGCTAGTCTTTCCCATTCTATTGTTTTCCTCTATTTCTTAACTTAAGGCTTTCTTATCTTTCCTTGCTATTCTTTGGAATTCTGCATACAGGTGGGTATATCTTTCCTGTTTTTCTTTGCCTTTTGCTTCTCTTTTCTCAGGTATTTATAAGTCCTTCTCAGACAACCATTTTGCCTTTTTGCATCTACTTTGCCCAAAACTCTGTCTCCAAGATTTGATTTGGTACTGATGTACAGAGAAGCTGAGCTTTCAGCGTCAGAGCCAATTATGACTCCATGTTGGATGTGTTTCTTTAACTTTTGCTTCCCACCGCTTTTTTTTCACTTAAAGGATACTGTTTATCCATAATGGACTGCCTCGCGAATGCCGCCTCATCTGCATGAATATTAAGCCAATGTGCCTTTGATCAGGACCCTTCCCACTTTGGGGTGGCTACAGGATGGAAGAAGTTAACACATCCCCTCCCTGAGTCTTGCCATCCTAGAAGATATTTGCAAGATTAGTACCGTTTTTACTTTATTTCCTCACCTCTCCCAACTCTGTGCTCTATAAAAGAACCTGGCATCCAGACCCCAATAAGATGGTTGTTTTAAGACAATCTGCTATCTTCTTAGTCTGCCAGCTTTCCAAATGAAGTTATATTTCTTGCCTGAACACCATGTCTCTTGGATTTATTGCTCTGTCATGCGGTGAACAGAGTGAGCTTGGATTCAGTAACACACACATCCATACACACACACACATATATATCAAAAAATCATCTAAAAGATCTATATGTAATGTTATATTCTCTATTTTGTAAAATGGGATAATGAGGCTCAAAAAGATTGCATATTTAAAGTGGTGGATCTGGTATTCAAATCCAATAAAATCTGTTTCAAATCCATGGTTTTATTTCTTCAATCTAGGCCCAGTAAAGGATTTTGTGAGGAATACACTTGGGCTTCCTAGGTTGTGCTAGTCATAAAGAACCAGCCTGCCAATGCAGGAGACATAAGAGACCCAGGTTTGATCCCTGGGTCGGTAAGATCCCCTGGAGGAGGAAATGGCAATCCACTCCAGCACTTTTGCCTGGAGAATCCTGTGGACAGAGGAGCCTGGTGGGCTACAGTCCATAGGGTTGCAACAAGTTGAACACAACTGAAGCAACTTAGCATACACACTTGGAGCTAAGGAATATTGGTTGTTTGTAATATAATGTAAAAATTATCTGTTTATAATGGTTTTTATTCATCCACTCAACAAGTATTTATTGACTATTCTATGTGGCAAGGACCTGTATAGTAAGGAGGCAAAAACAAGGCAGGTCTTACTCTCACAAAGATTATCGTCCAATAGTCAAATATTATATAGATAATTACTAAATATATTGCAATTGTGATGAATGTTGATTATTATTTATGTGTTCCTTTGTCTAATTTTGTCAGCTAGAGATTGAAAGGTGACTGAGCATGAAAAATACACCGTGAAATCCATGAGGATATATTTTTCCTGGACAGGAATCTTCTGATTTTTTCATCTTAAACGTGAGAAGTTCAGTTCGGTTCGGTTCAGTTCAGTCTCTCAGTCGTGTCTGACTCTTTGCAACCCCATGGACTGCAGCACGCCAGGCCTCCCTGTCCATCACCAACTCCCGGAGTTTACCCAAACTCATGTCCATTGCGTCAGTGATGCCATCCAACCATCTCATCCTCTGTCATGAAGATCATGGTTTATTCCACTCTGATATTCCAATATGTGGCTGTGTGGCTAGAGTGCAAAGAGCACTGGCCTGGAAGTCTTAAGGCTCCCAGATTTATAAAGATAGCAATGCCACCAACAAGCTGTGGGAGCTCTAGCATGTTTCTTAATCTTTGTAAGCCTCAGTTTCTTCATCTATAAAATTAGGTTGTTATCTTTAATTTTTCCAGTTTTCCAAGTTTCCTGCAGAGGAACACCCCTGCCCTGGAGACTGTCTTTGTATTCACATAGGTCACGCAGGCTTAAATTGCAGCTAATCTGAGCTTTGGCAGAATCCCTTTTTATCCTCTGGAACACGAGAGGACAGGGGGCTTGAAGATCCCACTTGGCTTGAAGATCCTGCAGTTACCTTGAACATCCCACTTGCCTCTGTGTTTCCCCTGATAGTCTCTCATGAGATAGGTTATCCGTGCCTACCAAGTTTTGATAGAAATGATGCTTTCTGCCTGCTTTTCTCAGGATATAGCTGAGATGGTAAAACCATTTAGTTCCAGTCTAGAATTGGCTCCTCAGCAGTGGGTATCCTACAACTCACATGGCAGTCATAGTCCCCTTTTGTTTTGGTGATGACTTTTTGTGTGCAGGACAATGGCCCAGGGAGCTGGTCCATTTGACTACTCTTTTTCACTGCTTATGTAAGTAATAAACTGCATGTAAAAGTGGTTCATTGTATTTTTGCCAGCTAAGTCAGTCAGGCCTTGGTCTTATCTTGTGTGCTTGACAGTTTCTTTTTGCTCTAGTGTTCTCTTTGAACTGTGATGAAATTTGTGTGTGTTAAACAGCCACTAGGCACTTCAGCCAAAGCCAGGGCATAGTCCTCAGTGTATGTATTTGTTGAATAAACATTATACTTAGCCTATGCCCTGATGACATATAACTGAGGAACTAGTTGGAAGAAAGTGTTTGCAGAGCTAGAGAATTATCAAAGCATGTGTTATAGAAGGATGAGCTGATGGCAGTCTCTTGGTAGCCATAGAGGATGAGAATAAGGACAGTCTTCAGGCTAGGTTAGGAAAGCTTGAGGGGAAAACAAAAATTGCCTACAACAATATCCAACTCCTTAAGCGGCAGCCCATGCTGAGCAGTGAGGTATAAGAGAGTACTTATCCCATGGTGAATTGTGCACCTGGCCAAGGAGATCCACAGGATGGACCCAAGGCTTATCTATACTGCTAGGAAGCATCACCTCCAAGGGGAGGAGTATATCATCATGAGACTCTGCTGCACACTCCAGAATTCAACCTTGGGGCTGTCCTCATAGTAGATGCCTACCAAATAACTTTTTGATTAGCAGGAATGAAAGATGCTTGAATAAGTATAACAAATTTTACCTTAATGGTTCTTCTTCCTAGGATCAGGAGGGGCTAAGGAAAAAAGGATCATTGTGTGTAAAGAAATTTTAATAATTATTGTCTTCTGTACTTTCAGTTTACAAAGGATTTTATACCCATTATTTCATGAATATTCATTGAGTAATTCATTTTCCTGACACCATGCTAGGCACTGGAGTCACAGAGTCAGTCAAGTTCTCCTTGAGAACCTCAAATTTGTAAGACATAAATGCTCAAAACAGGTGCTTTTATCAGAATGTGGCAACTGTACTAACCTTTGGATTGTCTAACAGCATAGAGGAGGAGCATAGACTACAGGACAAAAACATGTCTTGCCACTGGGAAGGTGAAACAGTGAGAATTTTCGAGAATAATCCCATACTCATTAGAGCTCACCACAGGAGAATGTTGCTGGGAATGGATGGTATAAGGCTGAGTCTTCCTAAGAAGGGTCTTTCCTACGTCTTTGGAGAATGTAGAGAATCTCTCAGAAGATTCTTGGGATAAGAAGGTAAGGAGCTTAAAGCCATCTAATTTGGAAAAGAAGTAAATTATCTCTGTTCACATATGACATGATGTCATATAAGAAACTGTAAAGATTCTACACACACAAGTTAGAAATAATAAATGAATTCAGCAAAATAGCAGGATACAAAATCAACACACAAAAATTAGTTGTGATTCTGTATCCTAACAATGAACAACTGGAAAAGGAAATTAATAAAACAGTTCTATTTGTCTCAAAAAGAATCGCATATTTGGGAATCAATGAAGGGGATGAAAGGCTTACACAATGAAACTACAAAACACTGCTGAAAGAAATTAAAGAAGACAAAAATAAATGGAAAAATGGCCAATGTTAATGAATTAGAAAACAATATTGCTAAGATACCCATACTGCCCCAAATGATCTACAGATCCAATGCATTCCATATCAAAATTCTAACTTTTTTTTTTTTGCAAAAATAGAAAAATCCACCTTAAAATTCTTAAATGGAATTTCAAGGACTCCGGAATAGCCAAAACAATTTTGAAAATTAAGAACAAAGTTGGAAAACACATTTCCTGATTTTAAAACCTACTGCAAAGAGACAGCGGAGAAGGCAGTGGCACCCCACTCCAGTACTCTTGCCTGGAAAATCCCATGGACGAAGGAGCCTGGTAGGCTGCAGTCCATGGGGTCACTGAGGGTCGGACACGACTTCACTTTCACTTTCACTTTTCACTTTCATGCATTGGAGAAGGCAGTGGCACCCCACTCCAGTGTTCTTGCCTGGAGAATCCCAGGGATGGGGGAGCCTGGTGGGCTGCCGTCTATGGGGTCACACAGAGTCGGACACAACTGAAGTGACTTAGCAGCAGCAGCAGCAGCAAAGAGACAGTAATCAAAACAATGTGGTACTGGCATAATGACAGACATAGACCAGTGGAATAGTATAGAGTCCAGAAATGAACTCTTACTTATATGGTCAATTGATTTTCAACAAGAGGTGCCAAGACCATTCAGTAAATGAAAGGACAGCTTTTTCAACAAAAAGTTCTGAGGGAAATGGATATTTACCTGCACTAGAATAAAGTTGAACTCTTATTTAACACCATACACATTTGTTGTTGTTGTTCAGTCGTTCAGTCATGTCTGACTCTTTGCAACCCTATGGACTGTAGCATGCCAGGCTTCCCTGTCCTTCACTATCTCCCGGAGCATGCTCAAACTCATGTCCATTGAGTCAGTGATACCATCCAACCATCTCATCCTCTGTCATCCCCTTCTCCACCTGCCTTCTATCTTTCCCAGGATCAGGGTCTTTTCTAATGAGTCGGCTTTTCCCATCAGGTGGCCGAAGTATTGGGGCTTCCGCTTCAGCATCAGTCCTTCCAGTGAATATTCAGTGTTGATTTCCTTTAGGATTGACTGGTTTGATCTCCTTGCAGTCCAAGGGCCTCTCAAGAGTCTTCTCCAACACCACAGTTCAAAAGCATCAATTCTTTGGCACTCAGTGTTCTTTATGGTTCCACTGTCACATCCATATGTGACTACTGGAAAATTGATCAAAGACCTAAATGTAAGAGCTAAAACTATAAAACTCTTAGAACAAAACATAGGGGGAAAGCTTTATGATATTGAATTTGGCAATGCTTTCTTGTATATAACATCAAAGGCACAGGCAACAAAAGAAACAAATAGATAAGTTGGGCTTTATCAAAATGAAAAAATTTTGTACATCAAAGGGCTTCTATCATCAGAGTAAAAAAGAGCCCACAGAAAAGGAGAAAATATTTGCAAATCAAGTATCTGGATTGATATCCAATACTTGGATTGGATAATCCAGTATTTGGATTGATATCCAAAAAACAAAAAACACTTTCAATAACAAAAAGGAAACAATTTAGAAATGGGCAAAGGACTTAAATGAACATTTCTTCAAAGAAGATACACAAATGGCCAATAAGCATATGAAAAGATGTCAATGTGAATGATTATTCAGATCAGATCAGATCAGTCGCTCAGTCGTGTCCGAATCTTTGCGACCCCATGAATCACAGCACGCCAGGCCTCCCTGTCCATCACCAACTCCCAGAGTTCACTCAGACTCACGTCCATCGAGTCGGTGATGCCATCCAGCCATCTCATCCTCTGTCGTCCCCTTCTCCTCTTGCCCCCAATCCCTCCCAGCATCAAAGTCTTTTCCAATGAGTCAACTCTTCGCATAAGGTGGCCAAAGTACTGGAGTTTCAGCTTCAGCATCAGTCCTTCCAAAGAAATCCCAGGGCTGATTTCCTTCACAATGGACTGGTTGGATCTCCTTGCATTCCAAGGGACTCTCAAGAGTCTTCTCCAACACCACAGTTCAAAAGCATACATTCTTCGGCACTCAGCCTTCTTCACAGTCCAACTCTCACATCCACATGACCACAGGAAAAACCATAGCCTTGACTAGACGAACCTTTGGTGGCAAAGTAATGTCTCTGCTTTTGAACATGCTATCTAGGTTGGTCATAACTTTCCTTCCAAGGCATAAGCGTCTTTTAATTTCGTGGCTGCAGTCACCATCTGCAGTGATTTTGGAGCCCAGAAAAATAAAGTCTGACACTGTTTCCACTGTTTCCCCATCTATTTCCCATGAAGTGATGGGACCAGATGCCGTGATCTTCGTTTTCTGAATGTTGAGCTTTAAGCCAACTTTTTCACTCTCCACCTTCACTTTCATCAAGAGGCTTTTTAGTTCCTCTTCACTTTCTGCCATAAGGGTGGTGTTAGTGCAGTGCAAATTAAAAGCTCAGGTTTCACTTCACAGTCATTAGGATGTCTGTTATTAATATAACAATTAGAAAATCTCCAAACAAGAAAACAAAACAATTTCTAATACCAAGGTTGAGAGTGTTTCCGGGAAAATCATGTACTCTATAATATCCCCTCTGTCTTCCTGAGCATGTATATGAAGTTACTTTCTTACCTTCAAATTAAAAAATCTTTACATTCTCAAGGACAGGACTTTCTTCTTACCAAGTCTGGCAATCTTTTAGTTCTTTGAATCTTCTAGTTCATTGAAATTTAATATAATTACTATTATAGCTGGGTATATTTCTCCCACTTTATTACTTGGTTTTTACATTTACCATAATTTTTTAATGGCCTGAAGCCATGATTTGCACACAAATTGCTGTAACTCAATCAAGTTTTAAAAAGGAACCACCAAACCATATGTTTTATGTTCCACTTTACCCTTCTTCTTTGCTTTCTTTTTGATTAGACAAATATTTTATGTTATTACATTTTCTTCTATTAACTTGCTGTACCATTCTTTGAGATTTTACCTTAGAAATTTCAACATGCAACATTTATGATTTAGTATATTTTTATACAAATAATTACTTTCACAATACTTCTAGGATTCTTGGAAAACTATAACTCCCTTTACCAAATTTTACTTTTGCTTTACTCTTGACAAACTATTGTAAATTCCTGAAGTCATTAAATATTTTTTGCCCACACATCTACCATTTTCATTATTCTTTATTCCATTCTAAATTGCTGTGTTTCTAACTAGGATTACTTTCATTCTTTCATAAAAAGTACTTTTAGTATATTTATAATATCCTTTGCTGATGTTGAGTTTCCTCAGCTTTTGTTTTCTAAAAACATATGTATTTCACCATTTTTTACTTAACATTTTTTTTTATTTACTGGGGTATAATTAGCATATAATAACTAAACATATTTAAAGTGCACACTTGATCTTTTCATATATATACACACATATGTTTGTGTGTATATGTATGGTGGCCTGTTGTTCAATCTCTTTTGACTATTTGCGACTCTATGGACTGTGCCTCACCAGACTTCTCTGTCCATGGGGTTCTTCTGACAAGAGTACTGGAGTGGGTTCCCATTTCCTCCTCCAGTGGATCTTCCTGACCCGGGGATATATACCTGTGAAGCCTCACTAATGAACATAATCAGCATCCCCCATGGTTTCCTCCTGCTCTTTCGTAATCTCTTCCTCTCTCCTATCCCTACCATTGAGAACTCCATCCTTAGATAATCACTGATCTGATTTCTGGAAAATATGGTGTATACTCTTTTCTGTTGGGTTCTCTTGCTAAGCTTAGTGTTTTTGAGATTTAACCACATTATTCTGTTGTGAAGGTTTATGTGTCAACTTGACTTGCCAAATAGGATGCTCAAATAAATAGCAAAACATTATTTCTATGTGTCTATGAGAGTGTTTCTGGAAGCAATTAGCCTGTGATCTATTAAACTCTATCTCTGTGCCGCTTTCTCCCCTGTGGTATTCTACCCCGCGCATTCTGCGTTGTTGGTCTTTGTAGTTACCAAATTGGAAATTCTCAAAGTATCCAACCTGGGAAATTCTTAAAGTATTCAGCCTAAATTAATTTCCTGTATTTCAGGGATTAAAGTCCTTTATTGCTTGGTTTTTAATATCTAAAAGTCATTATTTAATATATTTTGTCTGGGTCTTTGGTTGTTTTCAATGGGAGGATAAATCTAGTCCCTATTATTCTATTTTCACCAGAAATAAAAGTCTGGTAATTTTTGATTGGGTGTCAAAATTGTGACTATTTATGTGCTGGATATTTTTGTATTGATAGGTGTTTTTTTTTTTGTTTTTTTTTTTTTTTTAAGATGTATTTGTGTATCTCTGGGTCTTCATTGCTGCACACAGGCTTTCTCTAGTTGCGATGAGAGGGGCTACTCTTTGTTGTGGCACACAGGCTTCTGATTGCAGTGACTTCTCTTGTTGCAGAGCACAGGCTCTAGGTGTGTGGGCTTCAGTAGTTGTGGCACATGGGCTGAGTAGTTGTGGCTCAGAGGCTTAGTTGTTCCATGGCATGTGGAATCTTCCTGGACACCTGTGTCCCCTAAATTGGAAGGCAGATGCTTAACCTCCAGAACACTAGGGAAGCCCTCCTATAGGTATTCTTGAGTTTTGTTTTGGAATGCAATTATTTGGAAACCACTTGGCCTTTTAAGAATTTTTAGGATAGTTCTTTTGTGTCCTATCCCACATTAGTCCAATACTTTACAAATGTCTTGGGACCATGTGCTTCAAACAAGTTCCTTTTCTCTAGCTGGTTTTATTACCACAGAACCAGGGGTTTTGGGAGATTTTGCTCTGCTTTTTATGAGCTCTTATGGTAGCTCTTAAGCCTCCTATGCAGTCCAGACTTCAATAAGTGTCCTTTAGAGAAAAATAGCTGTGCATTGAATGCCCTTCAAGTTTTCAACTCCTCCCTCCATCACCACATACCACTAATGGCTTTGTTGGTTTCACTTTACCCCCATCAGATACCTTCTGCCTAGGCAAAGCTCAGTCTTCAGCCCATGCTCAGAATCAGCAAACAGCTACAGGGAGTAAGATGGCTAGTGATCTCAGTTTGCCTTGGACAGTTCTATGTTCCCTCTTGGATGTTAGTTCATTCAGTCCTGGTTGCAGCCACAGTTCCCTGTTAATCTAAAAACAAGACGCCACTCTCAGAATCCATTCTGTGCTCGGACTGGCTGTTGATCAGGTAGATCCCTGGATTCCTTTACTCTCCCCAGATTTCCTAACTCTAGGTCCCTCTCCCAGACTACCTCCAGGAGCCAGCTCTGCCAACTGGTGGAGAAAGAGAAACACCATCTTCATGTTTCCATTTGTGGATACAACAAAAGACCAAACATTCAAAATATCCCCAGTCTGTTCCCTGACCCCCCAGAAATAGTTTGAGATCCTGTTGAATGCAACAGCCATTCCACTACCTAATCCCAACACCTAACATGTAATCGTGACCCAGAACTTGTAATCAATGACAAATATCCCTGAAAACAAGAACTAAGTTAGGTCTGTAGTCAGAGTTTTGAGGATTAGTCAGCTGGGAATTAAGATTTTTACCCCCAAGATCCAGGTATACCGGTCTGCAGTAATCTTTGTGGCTCTTTCAGGTGTTCAGAATTCTCACCTGATGTTCTCATCACAAGCTAGCACTAGCAGGAGGGCTTTGGAAGTTGTAGTCAAGGGAAATTAATTTAGAGTAGCTGAGAATTTGGAGAAAACCCATTTTTGTTTTAAAATATCTTATTGCATGTGGACCTTCTGACAGAGAACCTTGCCCTCCTCCCTAGAAAGTCAATGAAGAGAATACTCTCAAGACAGGAGTCTTCTTCAGAGTACAACTGAGTGCCTGAAGAATTCTAACAGAGAAGTTCATCTCCAATGTAAGTGCCCTGGAGCTGGGGGATGGATTAGAGAAAGGGAGGTAGTACTCGAGATCTCCATATGTGCTGCTGAATGGTGACCAAATAGGGCCACAGAGAGACTCACAAGGTCTCCAAACCACCTGTGTCATGGGTGATTGTTGATGTGGGAGAGGAGAGGAGTTTGGAAGGGATACAACAAGACTCCAGATCAAGTGGGCCAGAAGGAAGTACTTTAGAAAACACATGTCAATGAAAGTTTGAGCCTTGATAGAATTCTGGTGCCATTTTGTTGTCTCAGTGACCAAGGTACATGTTTAGGAGACTATTCTGCTAGAGGCTGAGTCCCCATTACACCCACCACTCTCTACCTCTAGTCTGCATGCAGTCTCCTGACTTATTGTTGAGGTTTGGGGGTAACTGTTTTGGTCCATTTCTACTATCGCGGTTCTTCATTACCTGTCCTTGTACATCTCCACTTCTCCAACCCTCTCTGTTCTCACCCTCTAGTCACTCCCACCAAGTCATTCCCCTCTTTGAGGAAATTTAACTCAGATGACTTCAGAGCAGCAAATACAGAGTAGCCTGATTGTGTTCTTTGAAGAAAAGTCCAGATGCTAGCTACATAAAAATGCCATGAAATAAAGGGATGGAAAATAATAAGGATATTATAATCATGGCCCTGGGCAAAGCCATCTGAGGGAAGTGATTGCTGTCAGTATATAACCTGCTTTCACATACAAGTACATATCTGACAGAGAAAGAATAAGTAGGGAAGTTCCAGGATAATGGTTCTCATTTCTGAATATATGTTAGAATCATCTGGAGAGCTTAAAAAATATAGATACTTGGACCCCATGGAAGAGATTTTCATTTAATTGGTGTTTAGGGGCTTCCCTCATGGCTCAGACAGTAAAGAATCTGCCTGCAATGCAGGGGACCTGGGTTCGATCCCTGGGTTGGGAAGATCCCCTGGAGAAGGGACTGGCTACCCACTCCAGTATTCTTGGCTGGAGAATTCCATGAATAGATGAACCTGGCGGTCTATGTCCATGGGGTCACAAAGAGTCGGACACGACTGAGCAACTAACATTTTCACTTTTTTCCGGTGCCTCAGTGGTAAAGAACCTGCCTGCCAATGCAGGAGACACAAGTTTGGTCCCTGAGTCGGGAAGATCCCCCTGGAGAAGGAAATGGGAACCCACTCCATTTTTCTTGCCTAGGAAATTCCATGAACAGAGGAGCCTAGTGGGCTGCAGTCCATGGGACCACAAAAGAGTCAGACCCGACATAGCAACTAAACAACAAAGTAGTAGGCTGAGCATCAGTATTTTTATAGCATCTGAACAGGTAATATTAATGTGTGGCCAGGGATGAAAACCATTAGGCTAATCCAGGACAGGATGATAGCTAAGTGTGCAGTTTACAGAAAGTGCTAAAACTCAAATCAGAGTTTGCATTCCTCTAGTTAATGTTGGTTGGAGATGGCAATGGCAACCCACTCCAGTACTCTTGCCTGGAAAATCCCATGGACGGAGGAGCCTGGTAGGCTGCAGTCCATGGGGTTGCGAAGAGTCGGACACAACTGAGCAACTTCACTTTCACTTTTCACTTTCATGCATTGGAGGAGGAAATGGCAACCCACTCCAGTGTTCTTGCCTGGAGAATCCCAGGGATGGCGGGGCTGCTGTCTATGGGGTCGCACAGAGTCGGACACGACTGAAGCGACTTAGCAGCAGCAGCAGCAGTTAATGTTGGCAGATCAGATCAGATCAGATCAGTCGCTCAGTCATGTCCAATTCTTTGTGACCCCATGAATTGCAGCACGCCAGGCCTCCCTGTCCATCACCAACTCCCGGAGTTCACTCAGCCTCACGTCCATCGAGTCAGTGATGCCATCCAGCCATCTCATCCTCTGTCGTCCCCTTCTCCTCCTGCCCCCAATCCCTCCCAGCATCAGGGTTTTTTCCCAATGAATCAACTCTTCGCATGAGGTGGCCAAAGTACTGGAGTTTCAGCTTTAGCATCATTCCTTCCATCAAAAAGAAGAGGAATGATATCATGTGTCCCATATACCTATTACATTTCTATTTAAAAATATCCATGTGGCAATTTACATTCTTTAGGTCCTGAGGCTACCTGGACGGATACATCTTGATGGTACAATCAGTAACTGATGAAGAACTCAAATATTATTGCTGTATAATACTTTTATTCAACAGTTTTATGGGGAAAAAACTCACATTTCAGTATGTGTTACATCACAGAATTTTCAGACACATGTCAGAATCCAGTGACAAATTACATTTGGAGAAAAGCTTTAAAATCCATTCTTGTAAGCCACTCCTTTGTGAAATATTGAAAAGCAGCTTTGTCCCTCAGCACTAAAGATTACAAAAAGCACCATTTAAAGGAGGACTGATATCCTTTAATCCATATTTAATTCCCTTCAAATTATAGTCTTATTCCCCCTTTATAACAGAGCTGTATTCATTCAAAATGCTTTGGTGAAGTAACAACCAACATTCTAAAATTTACCAAAATTTAAGCAAGTTTCACATATGAGGCCAGTGTGGAGATTAGAACTAATCAACATTAGTGAGCTTTGGCTGCTCTAAAACCACAACCTGGGTAGGTGTTCTGTAGATGGGAACAGAAAAGAAGTTAAGATGACCAGTACGTAATACTTAGGGTAGGTACTCCTCAGTCATTTAACCTGACTACAAAATCCACAAAATATTCAGTATTTCACACCAATCATACTGCAAAAGCACTGTGCTACATAAAATTCAACTCCACTCACGTTAGAACTAATACAAAATTTAACTTTTAAATAATTTATTCAATTCAAAGCACAACTGAGTAAAGCAAATCAAGACAAAGCCCAAATTTGAATCCTGGAGGGATTCCATTGCCAAGAACTGGATTTCTTAAGTTAACAGACTCTTAGAGCCTTTTCCTCTGCTTTTCTTATAATTTTTAAAGATTTGGCCTTTTTATTCTGAAAGTTCCAGTTCATTGCAGAAATGACAGCCCTTCAACCTCCAATTGTGACTGGTGCTTAAGGAGAGACAAATGCTAAATCCAGAGTTTTAAAAGACCCTAACTCCTATCCCTCCCAGGTCCTCCATCCCATGGGTAACTAGAGTCAGCAGTTCCTAGTAAAAGACAGCAAGGGCTCAGCTTTAACAATGAGTCATAATAATGCAGGAACCAATGGTGTATCTGCTCTTAAGTCTATGCCCCAAATCACTAGAACGTGAAGATTTAGAGATCTCTGAGAATAGAACATACTGCAAACATACTCAAACAAAGACTATTGCATATAATTTTTAGTTGAGGTCAAAAATTTAAAAGCCCTATTTCCTCAATTAAAAGCAGGGGAGTCTATCGTTAATATGTCTCCTTCATTTATACCCAGACTAATATAAGCCCAGCCTAGAAGTAAAACTTCTTTCTTAACTTCATTTTAGCAGCATACATAGAGTACCAACACTTTTCAAAAAATTTTTTTATCTCAGATCCATTAGGTAAGAGAGACTAGAAATAATCAGAGTGAAGTGACTGGGCCTGGGTTTATAGGATCCTGTCAGACACTTCTCTTGAATTCTTTTATAGGGTTTCTCTACCATATATAAGCTTTTTTTTTTTTTAAGCCAACACTCTTGAGGCCAGATACCCTTCAGGGGTTTTGCCTAGTGATTAAATCCCATTCAACTCTAATCTTAAAGCAAGCTAATAATCCTGACACAGATGCTCTTCCTTCCATGACACATCTTCCTTAACAGCAAGATGACTAATATTTGCTTTAGGTAACCTTTGACTTTAGACCCTTGTAAAGTTTGCCTGACACATGAAGTTAAAGCACAATATAGAACAAAGTGTAGAAAACAGAAACAAGAGACAAAGGGAAGATTTTTTTATATGACAAATTCTATACAATGGGATCCAAAGACACCAGGATGTGTCTGAATTAATTTTAAAAAGGGTATTTCTAGTTCTGGGTTACTTAAGCCTTAATTTTCCTAGTATCAGTCCTCGGCTCAGTTACTCTGCTTCCCACAACTCCTATACCATGATACAGTTCTTTAATAGTCAGCCCCCTCAAAGAGTTACATTCTTACTTATTGACTCTGTGAAACTCTTATAGGCAAAAGCTAACCAACCAACCAAGCAAACAAACAAAAAAACCCAATTTTTTACTCTTTATTCATTTTCAAACTCTGTCAAATTCTTCTGCAGAAAATAAACTATCCCTTTAACCAATATAAAAGAATGAGTGAGCTGTACTTTGGGGTACTTTCCTCCTTCCCTTTCAGCCTAGAACAGTTTCTTGGAGGCAGACTGAGGAGAGTATGATAGGAATTATCAAGGCCATGGGATGTTATCAGCAGCACAGAGAAGGGACAGGGCTGCATAAGTCATCATCCAATTCCTCTTATTTGTCCCTTTCCAAAACTGCTGGTAGGCTCCAATTTCATATCTGGCTGAAAGATTGATTACCTCAGAATTTGGAAAACTGACACCTTCTGCACATTTCCAGATTAGAAAGATTGGAAGGTCACCAACACCAAAGCCTGCTGTTGCTGAAGACAGACCCATTCATTTCATAGAAGCCTCTGGCCTGAGAAAAATGGGAGGCATCTTTTTTCCTACCCCATGCTAATGATATATCTGTGCAGAACAGAAATTTTAATACATGAACACATGGATGATTACATGATAATACCGCTGACAAGACATATAAGTACAACAAAACCTTCCATGTAGCAAGCAAGACTTTAAATCCTAAGTGACTCACTTGTTTACTGGGTATTAGAAAAATACAAAATTTTAGTATAACTGGAGACAGTGTAGATCCTGACAGTTGGTTCTAACAGAATTTTAGAATGGCACACCATTCTAAATGTGACTAGAACTATAAAACGTTCTCCACAAAAGCATTTTGCTGTAGATAGTGGCCTCGAATGGCTAGAGTAGTATTTACTCTCAGCAATTAACCACCAAAGCACTTAGCAATTTGCATTCTCAGCAAGACAGCAATCCCATACCATACTGCTCACACAGATGATCTAAGAGTTCTACATACCCAAAGACAACTATGTCATCAGCTTTACATGGGAAAGAGAGGAGGTAGCTAATTGACATGTGGGTGCCCTTTCAGTGGGACTGGGCTCATCTCAAGGAGCCTCTCAAGCATCAAATCTGGCCTCCTTCGGTACTGAATGTTTGGCTTGCATTTATTTGTAATGCAAGAGCCACAGAAACTTAGGGAAAAATATCTTATCTCTGAATCTCAAGAGTGGATTGAATAGAAACTTTTTACTCCACAAATGGAAATCACTGACCCCTCTTCATCATCAAACACTTTTTGGGAAAAGATACAGAAGAGCAAGATGACTGTTAGCATTTAGCACATGAAAGCAATACTTTTCATTGCTGAGACTACCAAGGGTAATGTCTTGCTTCTTGGCGTAATGAATCTTTAAGTTTAAGGAAACTTTTAGGTGCACAAGATGAGCCTGAACGGGCCTGTATCTAGAACAGTGTTTATTGTAATGATGTACACAGAGTCAGCCTCATTAATGTACGATTGTAGAGGGCTAAAGAAAATAGTGAGCTATTTATCAAAAGCTTAAGTTCTCCAAAAGCAGTCTCTTTACACCAATGAAAAGGCATTTTTTGGAGAAAAGAAAAATGTAGGCACATAAAAATCTTCCAAGGACAAAAGACATGAAAGTTTTTACTAGTTTTACTCTTACCTTCAAAGCTGTCTGTGAAAGAAAACATGGAAGCAGGGCCAAACCAGGTGGGAAAAAGTATGGGAATGTGCCAATACAGCCTTAACTGTGGCACCAAACCAAAACAAGAAAACGGACCTTCTGCATTCTGCCTTTCATATCATACTAAGCCAGTTTCTTCAGTAGAAGTTAAGGTAAGTGGTAACAAAGTGTCATGGGCCTGTGCTGGCTTAAAAAAGGAGACATTCTGGCAGCCCTAGTCTGTGAGGTGGGTCAGGTCTCACAAAGCCTTTGAAAGGGGTCACTTACCTACTAAATTCTGTGCTAGGAAGGGTCAGGTATAGGATTTGAAGGAGGCTAACAAAGCAAGAATGTGAAATGAAAGGGAAAAGGGTTCTTATGGGGCATCTGGTATCATTTAAAAAAGCACAGATTGTGCCACATTCTCTGGGAATACAGAGAACCCATGCAAGAAAAGCTGTTCCTGCAAAGAGGCAGCTGTAAGTAGGGCAGCAGTCTGGCACAAGTCCATTCCTTGGAGAGCCAAGGTAGTAGCAGTGATAGAATCTCCACCCAACAAGGATCCTGAGAGTTTGTTCTTCATTCACTTTAGGAAAAAATATTCCTGTAATGGCTCTTCCTGAAGCTCTCCCAAACAGGTCTTGGTGAGTTCCCATAGGCAGGGAGACTACATCTAGCTAGGAGGCTTCCATTAACTTTCCCTTCATATGTATATATATATATATATATAGTGTTAAAATAAATTCCATAAACTCATAAAGCTCTCATCTGCAATCAAATGCAAAAGCAGAGCATCCTACTCAGGCACTGAAACACATATTAGCCTCAAAGCAAATCAGCCTTCCAGTCCCAGCTAAGACTGGTCCAGTCCAGAAAGGCAAGGGAGATGCTTCTCCTGAATCCTGGGAGGCAGGAAGGGATCCCTCAGATGGGCTTGTACAGAAGAGTAGTGACATACTTCTTCTTGTAGCGATGGGTTGCACTAAGGACCATCACACTGTCCTGCAAGGGAAATAAACACATGCAGTTAATTCACTAGTTCCCAGCCATTAATACCTCACAGTTGCTCACTTTAAACAGAGTTACTTTGATATTATTTAAAAAAAGGTGGTTTGGGAGTCAAATCAATTTGTTTTGATCCTGACACCTACTGTTACACTCTGTGACCCTGAGTGTTGTTCAGGTGCTAAGCTGTGTCCGACTCCTATCTCCAAGTCTTTTTTCCTCATCATTACAAAGGTTAATACCCACCATTAAGATGGCTCTAATGATTACCTGAAAATATCTGACACAGAAACTGACAGAAAATAGGTGCTAAAGAAATATTAGTGTTCTACCTCACTTCCTTTTCCACCTCAAATTCAAATATTGGGCTTAAAACTATCATGGAAAAAAAAGAAATATTGTGACATCTGTTTCTAGAAGGAAGTCTTAAAAGCAATGAGAAGGATCACAGCAGTGATCCTTTTGAAAAACCATTTCCAAGCCCCAAAACAGGTCTAATTTCCATTGAGTATCTAGGGCTGGACTTAAAAAACATCCTCTCTGATCAAGAGGGGACTCAGGAATCATCTTCTATCCTTGAACAAAGTAGACCCTAAAATTCTCCTTGGAAAGACACTCCATCCAATGAAGCAATTCCAAACAGCTTAAACTATTTTGAGAGAACCAGGGATAGGTATCATCCACAATGAATACTTACCAGATTGACATTCTGTGACCACAGTATACAGATCACAGCCTAAACATGACAGCAGCAAGGCAGGTAAAAAATTTAACTCCAGAAAGAGTTTGGTAGAAATGAGGAGCAGGTGACAAAAAGACCTACTTGGAAAAACCAGCACCATAATCTCAAGGAAAGAACATGGAATGAGGATAGGACAGGACCTCAGTCCTCTCTCTGGTCCTTACTGGCAATATGACCTTCTCTTAGCCTTAGTTTCTTTATCTCTAAAACAGGAGTTAAAAATAATACTTATCTCACAAGCTTATTAGGAAAATTAAATTCAATAGTATAAAAGTACCTTGTAATCTGTTACAGACAGCTGTATCAGTGATTTCCCTAATCTGGCTACATATCTAAGAAACATAAGCAACTCAAAAAAATTACTGAGGCCCATCCTAGATGCACTTATTCAGAATCCATGGGGATAGAGCTTCTGAATCTGTATTTTCACAAACTTCCCCCAAATAATTCTGTTGATGCTCAGTTTAGTTTGGTAACTACAGAACTATATAAAATATCCCAATAGCCAGACCACAAAGACATTACAGGACTGAACAGATATTTTCAATCCAGAATCTAAAGCAGCAGAGAAATCAAGAAACATTCTAAGAAACCAAGAAGCATTCTAACAGCGGGGGAGCGCCGGGGTGGGGGTGGGGTTGGCGGTGCACAGGGCAAGTCTGGTCACGTTTCTCCTTTGAGTAGTGTATAGGAAAGATGCAAGCACTGGCGTATATACGACTCAGGCACCTTAAAGCAGTTCATGTCCACCTTTAAACACTGGAGGCCTTAATATCAGATTTAAGCATTCTTTGAACTGGAAAGTAAACTTGTTTTTTCTGCAAATGAAATCCTAGTACTTGCTATGAACTCACACTTAATTAAGTAGGTGGTGCAAAGGTTATAGCTACCCAAAAAGAAACCAAGAAACAAAAAGTCCATTTAATCACAGGGCAATTCAGCTAGCCAGAACTCAGATATCAAGACTAAGATTTAGAATAAACAAACTCACCCTTTGGTTAAAAAAAAGAAAGTTCTTCTCCTATAACTGGACCATTACTGCCAGCTTCAGCAAACCACTAGAGAACATGTGTTCAACTCCTGCCCTCCTGTTTTTGGGAGCTATGTGAAGAAGCAGGCCCACCATTTACCTTAATGGACAATGCATAGAGATGGTTCAGCATAACATGATTGGGCTCGGGGAGCAAGGCTGGGTCACACTGTTTAAAAAAAAAAAAAAGACTACATGGGGTTAAATGTACAATCTTAAACCAAACAGTTTATTCTTCCTCAAAGATCTTTGGAACTGTTGAGAAACTCAAAACTAGAAGGTATTATTTTTTTTTAAATAATTCACTTATTCTAGTATACATCAATAATATATTCTCATCACAGAAAATCACAAAAATTCTGAGTCCAGGGCAGAAACTCTAAGCTTCAGTATCTATTCATCCTCTTTTTAATAGACCTTACCCACAACACATATGGAAGGTTTGTGTTAAGATGCAAAAATAATCTTAGTGGGAATCAAGTGAATTGAAATATAAATTAGAAATATAAATTATATGAAAAATATGCTTCTTTTGGATATTGCCAAATGATACATACTTCTTATTTTATGTTGGAATAAAAGTCTTAGAAACTGTTTCTAGCAATCCACAGCTCTGAGCTGATACATTAGGACCAGAAGAAAACTAAGAATTTTGATATCAGTACTTGGAAAAGTCACAACACAGCCCTGGAAAAAGGAACCTGTAATGCTATTGATACATACATGATTCATATTCAACAGACCTTTGTAATAATCCCAACCTCTAAGATTACTACACTTTGGCTCAAATGATCCTAGTAACCCTCAGATGCCCCAGCAATATTTTTAGAATACTCACAGATATGTTAGTGTCCTTGTTAAGAATAACTTGGAGAAGGTGAGGAGGCAGGATGGGTGGGGATTTAAATCTCTCCTCTGATCGAAACACATACATTTCTTGACCATAAGGCCCTGGGGGTGAGCTGGAAAGGTCTGGAAGATATTTATTCAAATATAAAGGAAAGTTGGACAGCTAGTAAAGATGCATGAAAAAACTGTCAATACATGGCAGGTAATATTAAATATGGTAGAAGTCAAGGATCATTAACTTGTGATTTGTTGAGTCTATAACTATAAGGCAAAGAAAAAGTCTGGGTCATCCTGAACATAAACCATGAGGTTCTTCATGGCAACATGATGTGGAGGATAGGGGAAGAGATAAGGATGTAGGTTCAGGGGAGAGCTACTCCATTTATCAACTGTATGACTTGGGACAAATCTCTCTACTATAGTCAGTTTCTTCATTCATAAAATGAAAACAATTTCTGCCCTATTTCACAGTGTTTTTATAGGAATCAAATGAGACAACAGATGTGACAATGCCTTAAAAACTATTAAACAACATGAAAATATTAGATTTTTCTTTTTCCCACCCAAGCAACAATAAAGGTTATAAACTCTAGGACTATTGATACTACAATGACTGTAACAACGAGGAAAAACGACTAACAATGTAGTAGTCATTAGGGAAATACAAGTTAAAACCATAAGATACCACATCACACTCATTAATTTGGCTATAATAAAAAAAGACAGACAATAATAATTATTGGCGATGATGTGGAGAAATGAGAACCTTTGTACTATTCCCATTGCTGGTTGGAATGCAAAATGGTGCAGCCACTCTGGAAAACAGTCCAGCAGTTCCTCCAGAAGTTAAGCACAAAGTTACCAGTGGACCCGCAATTATACTCCTGGGCATATACATACCCAAGAGAAATGAAAACAGATGTCCACAAAAGAACTTGAACATAAATGTTTATAACATCATCATTTGTAACATACAAAAAGTGGAAACAGTCCAAGTGTCATCAGCTAAATGAATGGATCAACAAAATGGTATACCCATACAATGGAATTTAATTCAGTCGTAAGGAATGAAGTACTTAACATATTAAAACATGGATGAGCCCTCAAAACATTATGCTAAGTTAAAGAAGCCACAGGCAAAAGACCACAAAGTGTATAATCCCATTTATACGAAATGTCCAAAATAGGAAAATCCATAGAGACACAAAATAATTTAGGGATGCCAGAGGTGGAGAGAAGCAAGGAATGGTAAGTAACTGCTAATGGGAATGCAGTTTCTTTTGGGGGTGATTAAAATGGTCTGGAATGAGATAGTGATAATGGTTGCACAACTCAGTGAATACACTAAAAATTATCTAATTATACACCTTAAAAGAGTGAATTTTATGGCATGTGAAATTAAATCTTTAAAAAATGGGAAAAGTATATACAGATAAGAACAGAAATACACAAAAATGAGGAGAACTATAAGTTTTTGCCTAATATTTTTTACAGTTCCTAGTAAGAAAGATTTTTAAACCAATTCAACATAAGGACACAGAATTCAATTATATGTGGGGCAAAAGAAGAGTAGCAAAAATACTGTTATATTAAACAGTATCTTAAAAACATATAGAACTTGACACTTTTCAAAGTACTCTGTTATTTTGTCATGTGAACTACAAAATTACTCTTGGCAAGTACACAGAACAGTATTTTTTCCCTTTTCATTAAAAAAAAAAAAATGGTAAAGTCATTTAGCTAAAGTCACATACATGGCAAGATGGTCACTGAGTGCAGATTAAAGCTCAAGATTCCTAATAAAATGTATTCTAAACCTTACCTCAGAGGATCAGGAAATTGGGTGAAAGAAGGAAAGGAAGAATATCAACAGTACGCTAGTCTTCTCTCTATATAATTATGATTATATGTCTATTATTCACTGGTTGCTTTGTTAGAATCATATAATGCAAAAATTTAGTCATAGTGGCCTTGACATTTAATTTGGTATTTTTTAATCTCTCTTTAATCTCTACCCCACCAGTTAAGAACAATGTCCAGCCTTACTTTCTGACCTTTTATAATGAAAACAATATCTGTAATTTTTCTAAGCAGACAATATTATACTATTGATTATTCTCTTAGAAATTATTCTGTATAAGCTACCCTTGTGTCCTGAGATTCTAATATGTCTCACTTAGGCACTGTGTCTCCTCAGCTGAGAATCACTGAGAGCTTAAACCTTTGATTTTACTGATAAGAAACTTTGAAAACTAAAAATGCTGAAGGACTTACACATAATGGGAAAGCTAGTTAGTAGCAGAGGCAGGTTTTGAACTCAAAAGGGAGAAGTTTGCTTACTGGGAACACAGTTCTTTAGACACTCACAGTCTTTACTGTAAAGTAACAAAACTGGTAACTGTGAATGTGGACGGCAAATCACTTTTCTGGTGTTATAGCCAATGTAAGTAGAGATGAAGGCCTTGGAAAAAATACTGGGAGAAACAGAAGGATATAGGTCTATTCCTCTATCGAGGATTTTTTCTTTAACCCAAAACTTAAAAATCTCAGTTAACATACACACAAAAGAAATTTGAGGTTTTTATAACTCTTTTTTCCCCAAAGACTGCCATATGTGTAGGGCCTATTAAATATACAACTGCCAACTAAGCTATCAATCTGGCAGGATTAAGTTGAGGCAGCTAAACAAGGCAAAGGAGACATAAGTAGCTCCTGCTAGTTGATACTATCAAAGGTCAATGAAAAAACTGAAAAATTATTAGAAATAGCTTTTTAAACTATAGATCACAGCACATTAGTCATTTATAAAAAGAAGAATAAAGTAGAAAATAAAGTGCTTTACATGTAATAAAGGCAAACATTATAGTGCAAGACATGTTACTGGTTTGTGTGATGTGTGTGTTGGGTTACAATGTAAATTTAATGTAGATCAAATATATTTACTTTCACTTACTGTGAAATCAAATACATTACACAGATTTCATTCTCAGAGAATATGACCTAAATGTTTATAGGAGAAACATACATACAATTTGGAAGATTCCTAAATCGAAAATGAAAAAATCAAAAACCACTCTTGGGAAGAAACATGCATTATAAGAAAGGAAAGATCAAGAAAGAGCAAATACTACAAAATTACCTCGACAAGATGTCTCTGAGCTTTCCATTGAATCTAGCTTTAAAGCATCAAACACCTCAAAATCAGATTTCTTGACATGGATCAAATTGTTAATTGTGCCAAGCTGACTGGTAACCACAGGCTGAAACAGTGAATGGAAAAAAGAAAATTCATGAATCCCCATTTCAAATACATCTCATCCGTTCAACTCTCCTCTTTTTAGAAGGGATTATACTTAGCACCACCATCTTTTATCAACAGGGAAATCCAACAGCAATGATATTTGACACCCAGTGGAATAATAGCTAAAAGGAGACTATTAAGCCAGTGGTTACCCTTGGAGGTCAAGGTCTTACCTCTGATGGATCATGAACCCACTGTCCATCCACAAAAAACTTGTACTGGTGCTCTCCCTCAGGGAGGTCCAGGATGGCAACAAAGTCATTATGGCTACAGAAGAAAACAGAAAGTTAAACAGGCTAAATTCTTATTAGAAGACAGAAGATAAATGTAAAAGCCATGAGGCAATCACAGTATCATACCAGTGATCTCCCATATTCCTAAGTGATTGCACCCCCTGGAGTAAAAAATAATTTATAAACCCATTCTCCTTTTCTATATCCCCTTGAGCATGTATTTGCTATCCCTCCTAATAACTTTAATTTTTAACTAATATCTGGAAAAGAACAATAAAGATATTAATCCCCCAGAATGTTTCACCTTAGTACAACTATTTTGCTTCAGCAGAACAGATCCCTCAGGAGTGTAAAAAAGATAGCGAGTAGGTTCAGGATAAGAAGTGCCTCAAGGTACTCTTGCCACATTTTGGTGAGCATTTTCTAGAAAATTACCTACATACAAAGGGCCGTAGTCAGTTACATAACTCATTGTTGCTCTGCAAGCAACAAATAACACTACTACCTAGAACTTTACAACGTGTTTTGTTTTCGTGCAGAAGTCAGGGCAACTGGACTCAGGCAGTTACGGGAGACTTCCCACAAGCATAGAAAGGACTTCTATTAACACAATGCTAAAGAACATACCTACAAAACTGTTATAAGTCCCTTTGAGGCAATGACATTCTAAGTGGTAAAACATCTCTGACTCACTATAAGGTTAAAAAAAATGTCACAGATACAGTTACTGGTCACAAAAAATGTTCTAGAGAAAGTCCCTAGCAGGTGGAGAGGAGTAGTCCAGCCAAGTCTCTCTCCTGAGAAAGGAAATTGGGTCTCTACTTCTGGACCCAGCAGACTCAACCAAGACACTTGTCTTCACCTCTTAATCAGTGGAATCTTGGTGCTCCAATTGTTGAAGGACCCAGAGATGAAGACCTCCTTGCCTCCTTCAGACCAGCGGATAACAGTGGGCCGGGCCTGCTGTGTGGGCTTTACGGAGTCCTCCAAATCCTGCTGCCATGATACAAACTCTTTGTCCCCAGGGAGCTGTAAGAAGGATTAGGTCATCCCTAAATTGTGACCCTGGAATTCTGAAAAGGTCACTCTCCTCCTTAGGGCAGAAAGGGGTGCTACATTTCTGATAAGGATTAATAAGTCTTGAAATGAGCAACTACATCAAATTTTGAACAAAACTATAGAAAAGAAACTCATCTAGGACCCAAATGGTCAAATGGCTTATGCTCAAAGTCTGCCCAAATCATAGCTTAATTTCTGAGTCTGCATGAATCACTCATCCTTTCAGAGCCTTAGGATTTCCCTTAAAATACAAACAAACAAAAAATCTTACTTCCTGTTACCAGATTAACTCATAGGCAGACAATCATGATATGCTTATCTCTTAAGAGAAAAAATATGATAATAAAGCACAGTTCTACAAAAAATAATTAAGTTAGTCATCTATTTTTTTTTCTTTTGCTGTGCCATGCAGCATGCAGGATCTTAGTTCCCCAACCAAGGATTCAAACCCTCACCCCTGCAGCGGAAGCACAGAGTTTTAATCACTGGACCACCAAGGAAGTCCTAAGCCATGTATTTTTCATATGTAAATATAAGCATCTCAATTATCAGTTGTAACAGAAATTAGAGATACTAAAATTCTTAAATAATTCATAATTTCCTCTTTAGTTAACAGGTTATAAAAGGACATTAAATATATAAAAATCAGATCACTGGTTTCCTAAATTTTGAGAAATAGTTATGAAATCTTACTTATTCATCTATGCCAGGCTTATATGAGTAACTTTCAGGAGTAGGGATGAAAATTGTGGAGCTACAAGAAGCATCAGATCAAAAACACAGTTTCCTTTAAAAAAGTGGTTCCAATATCAAATGAGGTATGTAGGGTTGCAGAAGAAAACTGACTCCTTAAGTCAAGTTTCTTTTCATTACCATCTTTTAGAACAGAAACTGGCAAACTATGGCCAGTGAGCCAGATGCTTTTATAAATAAAGTTTTACTGGAAAATAGCCACACTCATTCACTTACTCGTTTTCTATAGCTGCTTTCATGCTGCAATGGCAGAACTGAATATCAGTGACAGAGACTGTATGGTCTGCCACAAAGTCTAAAATATTTACTATATGGCCCTTTACAGAAAAAGTTTGTTGACCCACACTTTAGAGTGGCTTAAATGACTTTGGTAATAAGTCTTCATGGCATCAAGCCAAAATATTATTAATACCAAATAAAATAATATGGGATAAAAAAAAAGACTAGTTTATTCACTTGCGCTTTACTTTCAAAATGGCTGAGGCAGTATACCTTCCATACTGTCTCTGAATATTCCTCAAAACTACAGTATGAGACGTTAGTGGCAACATAATCCTTAGTAAACAAAGAGAACTGAAGGAACTTTCACATTATATAAGGAAATGACGTAAGAGAAAAACTTGATCTCCATTTTCTCAAAGCAATGAACTCGTTTGACAGTCTGGATTAGAATTATAGAAATTTTTACATTCCTAACAATTACATATGCCTCAGATTCTGATTCAGATATAGGACCTGGGAATCTATTTTTAAGAAGCTTCCCAGACAATAATACTAAAATTTAATGTTGAAAATAAATAAAGAAATCTCATCATTAGAGATACATCCTAAAATACTTATAGATAAAGTAATATTTGATATGATGGGCTTGGATTTGCTTAAAAATAATTGGTGGGGGTAGAGGGGATTGGGGTATAGATGATATGAATTCATTCATGATTTGATCATTGTTTAAACTGGATGACAGTTATATAGGATTCATTACACTGCTCTCCTGACTTTGAAATATGGAAAATGTTTCAGGTTTTCCATGAAATGTTTAAATAAATCCCAGGTAAGTCTAATGTGCAAATAGGACTGAAAACCATTGAACTGGTCCACTGAAGAATGGTGGCATTTGAAGCAATATAGGCCCTTCTGCCACTGTTTCTATCATTTACTTGTATGCTTTATTATTTTAGAATTTGAAAGCTACAAACTATTAATATGCCTAGCTTTGGAAGAAAGCCCTTCCACATATGATATGATATTTCTGTGGTAGGCATCAGTGCAGCTGACAAGCAGGAAGATTGTTTACTCCAAGTTAAATAGCAAAATCATCAGGAAAAGAGGCAAAACAACTAGAATTACAATTGAAAACTGTTTAAGTGAAACACTGAGGAAAGAAACAGAATAGACTGAGCAACTGTAAAATCTTAGATTTGGAAATGACCTTGGGAATTATTTGAACCAATCTTATTTCACAAATGGCAAGACTGAGGTAAGGGAAAGAATGATCCAAAATAGGCTCCATTTCAGACAGAGCAACCTGGCTTTTATTCAGGACACCGATTACTGCAGTCACAGTTTGACAAGTACACAGTACTTAAATCCTGAGTCATCAATGTAGGAAATGGATAAAAATACAATCACCTTGAGAAAGCTTTGAAGAAGTAAATTCAGATGGCTGGGGAGACAGCCCAAGTGTTGAGGAAGAAGTCCTAAAGTGGAAGAAGCAAGAAAGGAACAGAGAAGAAACCCCAAGAAATCACCTTCACTTCTCTTTGTGATTATGTTTTCAACTGGGATCCAAGAAAATAAACAGAATCCACATTTCATGTATTACCAACCCAGCAAAATTACTCTCTATTTACCCTGGTGACTCAGACGGTAAAGCATCTGCCTGCAATTCAGGAGACCCAGGCTCAATCCCTGAATCAGGAAAATCCCCTAGAAAGGGAATGGCAACCCACTTCAGTATTCTTGCCTGGAGAATCCCATGGACATGGGGTTGCAAAGAGTCTGAGACGACTGAATGACTAACACACACACACATTTACAAGAGTAAATAAAATAAAACCTCAGATGTGTGGCAAGGGATGAGTGATAACATCAAACACACCCCAGTCTCCTCAATCCCTCCGTTTTTCTACTTCATCCCAGTCAGACTACCAGGTGGAATTACTGTATTTAATGCAGACAGCTCTAAAAGTGATTAGAAACATTCGGATGTAATTTTATTGCTGTCAGCTCCATCTATCTTTCTGTAGGGTGAACACGAGTTGCCACTTTCCTGAAAGTCCTAGACTGACAGCCAGGTCTTCAGGGAAACTGCGGGTTGTCCCTTTTCAGCTTGGTAATATGAAGTACTACCGGGAAGTGAAGAAATCCTAAACTTATTTGCTCTCCCACTTAAGAAGTAGCTGGACATGAAAAAAAGCACCTCAGCCACAACTATGAAGTTTGAGATGAAAACTAAGCAGTCAACCAAATAATGTCCTTTATTGATCCCCAAGACTAGGAAAAAGTATTCATATAAGCAAGGGGTTGTTGCTCACAGTCATGCCGAAGGGAAAGAGGATCTGAAGTGCTGATCTCTTAGAAGGGCAAAAATGAGACTTTACAAAGAAGTAGCTTAAGTGTTCAGGGAAAAGTAAGTCACTTACCTACCTTAGGGCAAATGTGAGAAACTGCCGCCTATGGTCAGCAACTCAGGTAACCTACAGTCTGAAGTTTTTCACAACCTACAAATTCATCAATACTCTAGAAGAGGAACCCGTGCCGGTCAGGAGAACCAAGGGTGGAGGTTGGGGGCGGGGGGGTGGGGGTGGCGGTTGGCCTCATCCTAAAAATGTGGCAAACAGAGGAGTCCAGTAACAAGAACTCCGCCTCTATCCTATTTTGAGGCAGCACCGCAAAAAGAATTACCACTCAGTATCTCCGTCCCCAGAAAAAAACCTTTAATTCTAAAAGCCTTAATTCGGGTCAGCGTGGTAAGAAAAAAACAAAAGAGGGAGGAGGAGCCCTGACACCCAGCCTGCTGCAGGACCGCCACCAACTGGGGGCGTGGGGACGCTCACCTTGGAGTCCGGCAGGCTGAAGACGCTGGGGTCGTCGGTGCTCCCCACCATGATCTTATGTTCCTTACCCGGAGCATGGCCGCCGGCGCCCTCGGCGCGCGCAGCCTTGGCGCCGTGGCGCTCCCCGGCCACTCGATCGCTGGTTGTGTTTCCCATGGCTGTGCAGCTCGAGTCGGGGGCCACCTGCCGTAGGGAACAGCATGGGGCAAGGGACACCCCGGCAGTCTTGTCAGGGGAGCCCCCGGCCCCGCCCCTGCGTCTGGGGACCCGGGCTAGGGAATCCCCACCCCAGGGAAGCCGTGCCTGGGGGACCTCTTCCTCTCTGGCCTCCAAGAACACCCGGAACCCCCAAACCCTCCAGAGGCCGGCTACTCAAGAAACCTCCTTTCGGGAACTCCCCCGCATCCCCCGCGCTCACGGTCCAGGGGCGCCCCCACCCCAATCACCTCCCGCGATGCTCTCCCTCCTCCCGGGACCAATGGTGCGATGGTTGTTCCGCGGATAAAGTCACCAATAAAGTTATCGAAATTGAAGCCTCGCCCGGGGCTAGCGAGCCTGGTTTCCTCCTAAAATGGCTACAAGATCAGTGGCGTGGGGCCCGCCCCGCGAGCGTTCCCTGCGGCCGTGCCGCTACGGCGCCCGGGGCCAGCCGGCCTCTCTAGCCGCCGCCTGCTCGGTGGTGGGCCGCCACGCGCAGCCTCCAGCGCCAGGAGGGGGCGCCAGTGCCACAGTCAGCGAAGTGCGGGGCCAAGGACCGCTTCCCTGGCAAGCCAGCGCCCGAATCTTAGGTTTAGTTCAGTTCAGTTCAGTCGCTCGGTCGTGTCCGACTCTTTGCGACCCCATGGACTTCAGCACGCCAGGCCTCCCTGTCCATCACCAACTCCCGGAGTTTACTCAAACTCATGTCCATTGAGCCGGTGATGCCATCCAACCGTCTCATCCTCTGTCGTCCCCTTCTCCTCTCACCTTCAATCTTTCCCAGCATCAGGGTCTTTTCAAATGAGTCAGCTCTTCCCTTCCCATCAGGTGGCCAAAGTATTGAAGTTTCAGCTTCAACATCAGTCCTTCTAATGAACACCCAGGACTGATCTCCCTTAGAATGGACTGGTTGGATCTCCTTGCAGTCCAGGGGACTCTCAAGAGTCTTCTCCAACACCACAGTTCAAAAGCATCAATTCTTCTTCTCTTTATAGTCCAACTCTCACATCCATATATGACTACTGGAAAAACCATAGCCTTGACTAGACGGACCTTTGTTGGCAAAGTAATGTCTCTGCTTTGTAATGTGCTGTCTAGGTTGGTCATAACTTTTCTTCCAAGGAGTAAGCGTCTTTTAATTTCATGGCTGCAGTCACCATGCAGTGATTTGGGCACCCCCCAAAATAAAGTCTGCCACTGTTTCCACTGTTTCTCCATCTATTTGCCATGAACTGATAGGACCGGATGCCCTGATCTTTGTTTTCTGAATGTTGAGCTTTAAGCCAACTTTTTCACTCTCCTCTTTCACTTTCATCAAGAGGTTGGTTGAGCCCAAAGACCTGCCATGCGGAAGGGATGGTTCCCAAAATATACTTGGGGTCCCTTCCTGGGCTCTGGTGCGCTGTACCAGGAGGAACTGTGTTGATTTCTTCTCGGCCTCCTCACCTGGCCTCAGGTTTGCCAAATGTTTTCATTTTGTAGCATCTTTTCGTCAAGCTTGCCAGAGAGGTGAGTTCCTGTAAGGAATAAGAACACGGACTTGCAATTGAAAGCTAAGGAAATAATGGTAATTGCTGGGGGTTAAAACTAGATGTTATGGGGAGTACTTAGCAGTCAGAGTGGGGCCCCAGGGAAGAGGGAATATTTAGACAAATCTTGACAGATTGTAAAAATTAGAAGGAGAAAGCTATTCTAGGCTAAGAAACAGTATTTGTCGTGAGCAACCTCAGAAGAAAGAAAATACAAGTAAGAAAGCAACAGAAACATCAGAAGGAACACTTAAGGCAGAAAAGGGCAATGACAGCCCTTAGGTTGGGATAAATTCAGCTTTCTACTGATAATTAATGGGATATCTGTGCTATTTACTAATTCTTACTCTGTATTATGATTATATGCATGTCTAATGACCTACTAGAAACCCCTGTCGCTCAGCGTGTGTTACAGTGACCAGCAGCATTGCCATCATCTGGGAGCTTGTTAGAAATGCTGAATCAGAGGCCCCATCTGTTCTCTCTCTGTGCATGGATGTTTAGCCCTGTCCAACTCTTTGCAACCCCATGGACTGTAGTCCACCAGGCTCCTCTGTCCATGGGATTTTCCAGGCAAGAATACTGGAATGGGTGGCCATTTCCTTCTCCAGGGGATCTTCCTGACCCAGGAATTGAACCCACCTCTGCCGTCTCAAAAGCAGATTCTGCATTTTAACAAGATCCCCCAAGGGAATGTGAATACACCTAAAGGATAAGAACCACTGCACTGACAATAGGCAGAGAGAAAAACTAGGTTTGATTCTTTTTCATATTCTTGCATGCACCTGTACAGAGTAAACTTTTAATAAAAATTTGCAGAATGAAGGGTACATGAATTCTGCTTACTACATTTATAACAGGATAATTCCACCTGGTGGCTCAGTGGTAAAGAATCCACCTGCCAGTGCAGGAAAAGCAGGAGACTCAGGTTAGACCCCTGGGCTGGGAAGATCCCCCTGGAGGAGGAAATGGCAACCTACTCCAATATTCTTGTCTGGAAAATCTCATGGATAGAGGAGCCTGGTGGGCTATAGTTCATAGGGTTGCAAAGAGTCAGATATATATAACTCAGCAACCATGCAGAAATTCCACTTAGTCTTAAATACAGACAGTCATGGGGGACCCCAAGTCACACAAGGCCACCCTTTCTGAATAAGCAGAAAGGTTGAAAAGTTCAATTTTTATATTAAGTTGAATACCCATAACCTTTTAATTGAAAAGTTCATTTTTATATTAAGTTGAATACCCATCCACTTAAGTCCAACAAATCCACTGCTTCCACTTATGTTTTTACTCTGCCCCTAAGAAATTCAGTTATTCTGTGGCTCCTCACCAAAGACAGTTTGCAGGAAGAAAAAGTTACATATTTTACTTCAACCTTTTGCTTACCCCTCCAAAATCTTTACAGTCTAGTTACCTGCTACTTGGATAACCTTATACCACCCCCACTTCCCGCTCCTCACCTCCCTTTTATTCTGAGTTCCTTTTAATCTTTCTATAGGACTCTGAAGTAAGGGCCTTGAAGGACAAATATATTAAATCTTAATTTATTTACTATTCAGCTTTCTAACCCAGGGTGGTTTCTGCATGCCAAATAATTTGTCCTTTGTCTGTATTTCTTTATAAGCATCAGATCACCATAGGTGAGACAAATCTGGTTTGGAGGATTATCCATGTCACCGTTCTGCTCTAATAGCATTTATGAATCAGTCAGTAGTTAATAATAAAAGTCAACTTTGCATATTGCATATTTTAGACATAGGGCAAAAGTAATTTCACACTGTAGGAAGGATTAACTTCTTATCCCCAGTCTCATGTCTATTTGTTTTTTCCTTCTACTCAGGAATGACTAGATAAAGAAACATGACCTCTCAACTAATACTAGTATAATTTTATCTCTTTAGACTTAATACTGTTGCCCCAGTGTCCTATCTTTCCTTCTAGAGGGAAGGAAAAGAAGGTGGTAATAGGCAAAATAATTAATGGAGGTTCTCTTGATATTGCTGTATCTCAGATGTCATTGCCACTGTTCTCCTCAGATAAGCCATTCTGCCTAATAAACTGAGGAGAATAAAGGAGAGCTTGGGAGACTTCATAGCACAGTATGCTTTTATGTGTGCTGCTAAAGGTATCCTGCTTCCTCTGAGAAGTGAGGTTGGGGAGAAAATCTGTTGATCTTATGGAACTGGATGACAGGTTAGATTCTGCATCTGGAGCTTTACTGTCTCCGCTCCCCAGGTTGCATCCCCATTTATGATCAGGAATGAGTATGACATCTCATCTTGGTCATTTCCATTTCCAAAACAATTTGATCTTTTTCTATAAAGTTAAACATACACCTAACATGCAATTTAGTAATACCACTCCTAGGTATTTATTCAAATGAAATAAAGACAGGTTCACACAAAACCCTGTATATAAATATTTATTTGTACAATATGTGGCTTTATTCACACTCACCCCAAAATGGAAACAACACAAGTGTCTTTCACTTGGTAAATCCATAAGCAAAATGTGGTATAGCCATAAATGGAATGTGCTCAGTCATGTCTGACTCTTTGCAACTCCATGGACTGTAGCCCATCAGGCTCCTCTGTCCATGGAATTTTCCAGGCAAGAATACTGGATTGGGTTGCCATTTTCTTCTCCAGGGGATCTTCCTGACCTAGGGATCAAACTCGGCAGTGAAAGAGATTAAATTCTTGATACACACATCATGGATAAACTTCAAATGCATTATGGGAAGTGAAAGAAGCCAGAGTCTATTTACATGACATTCTGGAAAAAGCAAGACTTAGGGTCGGAAAACAGATCAGTACTTTCTAGGAGCTGAAGGTGGGAAGAGGGGTTTACAAATGTGACTGAGGAACTTTGAGTTATAGAATAAGTTTATATTATAGAATACTACTGTATCTTGAATGTAATGTATCTGCCGAAATTTACAGAACTATACTATAAAGGGTGATTTATTGTATGAGCATTATGCCACAATAAAAATAAAAACAATTTAAGTCTATTTAAAATCAGCTTTAGGAAGAGGAAAGATACAAATTTATACATAAAAGAGACTACTCAACCACTGTGGAAACTATTTTTAGAAATAAATAACATCAATATTAATGTTTTCCAATTTTATTGAGGTATAACTATATTATATATACTTAAAGTATGCAGTGTAATGATTTGATCTATGTATGTACTGTGAAATGATTCTCACAATAAAGGTAATTCATACCTATCACTTCACACTTTTGTGTGTTTGTGTGGGAAAATGCTTAAGATTTACTCTCTTAACAAATTTCAAGTATACAACACAGTATTATTAACTTTAGTCATCATGCTGTTCTTATTCATCTTATAACTGAAAGCTTATACCTTTTGACCAACATCTTCCCATTTCCTCTACCTCCCAACCCCTGGCAACCATCATTCTGCCCTCTATATCTCTGAGTTTAACTTTTTTTTTTTAGATTCCAGGTATAAGTGATTCAATACAGTATTTGTGGTTCTCTGACTGATTTATTTCACTTCGTATAATACCCTCAAGTTCTGTCTATGATGTTGGACATGGCAGGATTTTCTTCTTTCTCATAGCTAAGTAGTATTCCATTGTGTGTGTGTATGCTACATCTTCTTTATCCATTCATCTTTAGACAGACACTTAGGTTGTCTCCATGCCTTGGCTATTGGGAATAATACTGCAGTGAACATGGGAGTGCAAATACATTTTCAAGATCCTGATTTCATTTCCTTTGGATATATACATGTAAGAAGGATTATTGGATCATATGGTAGTTCTGTTTTTAAATTTTTGAGGAATCGCCATACTGTTTTCCATAGCGGCTGTAGCAATTTACATTCCCACCAACAGCATACAAATATTCCCTTTCCTCTGTGTCCTTGCCAACACTTAGTCTCTTTTTGATAATAGCCATTCTAACAGATGAGGTGATGATATTTCATTGTAGTTTTGATTTACATTTCCCTGATGATTATCAGTGTTGAGTGCCTTTTCATGTATCTGTTGGCCTTTGTATACTTTCTTTGGAGAAATGCCTATTCAGGTCTATTCAGGTGATGTCATGATTTATAATAGGAAACATGTATTTGATATTTGTCTCTATTTCTGGCACAGAGCTCTCAAAATCCTTGGCATTTTCTAATTGATGAGAACATTAAAGGTGTCTCTTGTTAGGTTAATGATGTGACTTTTGGATTGAACCTAAGGATGGGGCTGGTTGCCAGGAAAACCAAACACTATTTAGAGGGTTGAACTTTGAGTCCCATACCCCTGACCTCTGGGGAAGGGTGGGGAGCTGGAGGTTGAGACAGTGGCCAGTGCTTTAGTCAGTCATAATTATGTACTGAGGCTTTCATAAAAACCTCAAAAGGACAGGGATTTGGAGAGCTTCCAGACTGGTGAATACATGGACATTCACAAAGAGTGGCTTACTTGGAGAGGGCCTGGAAACTGAGTCCTTTCACCATACCTTGCCTTATGCATCTCTTCCTTCTGGTTCCTGAGTAATATACTTTTATAATAAACCAATAATCTAGACAGTAAATGGGTTTCCAGAGTTCTGTGAGGTACTCTAGCAAATTTAATAAAACCTGAGTAGGAAGTCTGGGAAACTGATCTATTATAGCCCATCTCTCAGGAGCTCAGATGACAGGCTGGACTTGTGGTTGGTGTCTGAAGTGCATGTTTTTATAGTGGGGGTAGGACAGTCTTGTAGGACTGAGCCCTTAACTTGTGAGATCTGACACCATCTTCAGATAGATAAGATAGGTATTCGGTTTCATTCTTTTGCACGTGGATATTCAGTTTTCCCAATCTCTTACCAAAGAGACTCTCCCCATTTTGCATTCTTGGTGCCTTCCTCAAAGATTTGTTGACTGTATAGATGTGTGTTTATTTCTGTGCTATCTATCCTCTTCCATTAGTCCATGTGTCTTTTTTTTATGCCAGTACCATACCGTTTTGGCTATTATTATTTGAAATCAGAAAGTGTAATACCTCCAGTTTTGTTCCTCTTTCTCAAGATTTCTTTGGCTAATGAGTCTTTGTGGCTTCTTATTTCTATTTTATTCATTTCGGCCACACTGCACATTTTGTTGGATCTTAGTTCCCCGGCCAGCGATTGAACCTGGGCCCATGGCAGTGAGAGCACTGAGTCCAACCACTGGACCGCCAGGGGATTCAGTCCTTTTTTATTTTATTTGTAATAATTTTATACAGGCTGAGAAGCAGTAGTGAAGTTCATATATTCTGTCTACCAGCAGGAAGAAGGACCAAATTCAAGGCTCCAGAATTTTCCCCACATATTATCATAATTCTTTCAGGCTTCAAAGGATTTCCATATGAATTGTGTCGTGTGATCCTCGAAACCACTTGTGAGGGTAGGTGGAACATCTAGATGATCATTGTACAAAAGAGGTTCAGGTTAACTACTTGGCCAGTTATTTCCTGAAATGATACGTATAGTCTGTTATTTTAACAAACCTTTATAAGGAGCTTAGTACTTGCTGGTCTTGGCTAAAGGACCTTACTCTGGACCTACTCACAATCTTGAAATCTCCATAGAAACCACTATGACCCCAAATAGATATGATTCGTAATCTGACCCTTATAAACCCATAAATGTCTCTAATGACACATATGACTTAAATGTTCACTGAAAATGTCCTCCAAATATAATATAGACTTATATTATTGGAAGAATTAGTATCTTAATTAGCATCTTAATTAAAATGCATTGATTTAGCACCTAGCATTTACACAGCATCCGGAGAAGGCAATGGCACCCTACTCCAGTACTGTTGCCTGGAAAATCCCATGGACGGAGGAGCCTGGTAGGCTGCAGTCCATGGGGTCGTGAAGAGTCAGACACGACTGAGTGACTTCACTTTCACTTTTCACTTTCATGCATTGGAGAAGGAAATGGCAATCCACTCCAGTGTTCTTGCCTGGAGAATGCCAGGGACGGGGGAACCCAGTGGGCTGTCGTCTATGGGGTTGCACAGAGATGTACACGACTGAAGTGACTTAGCAGCAGCAGCATATATACAGCATCACCATTTAAGTATTGATTTGGTGCAAGTAGACTGCTAACTGTGAGTTGTTTGACTAGGGGAAGTATCTTTATCTTTCTAGTTGTAAATTTTCTCCTATATAAAGTAAGAGGATTAGGCATGGGATCACTAAATCCTAGATTAGACTTGAAGACATTAGTGATAGCTTAGGTGGTTGGAGAAGGAAATGGCAACCCACTCCAGTACTCTTACCTGGAAAATCCCATGGACGGAGGAGCATGGTAGGCTACAGTCCATGGGGTCACAAAGAGTCAGACACCACTGAGTGACTCCACTTTCACTTATGGTGGTTGGTGTCGGGTTCGTGGCCTCTGAAGAAGATTTCACTCTGGGACCAAAGACACAGTCTCAGCTTTGTGCAGCAGAGATTTTGTTAAAGTGAAAGGATAAGGAAAGCTTCCAGCATAAGGAACTGGAAGGAAGGTAGAAGAGTATCCACTTTGCTAGTATGAGCTGAGCATTATATACTTTTCAATTGGCTGCTGAGAATAGATAAAAAGAATACTTCAAGTCTGTAAAAGTTTTACCGGACCCTTCTCCCACAACATACTTCTTGAGACAACATCAGCAAAAGATTAGCCAGGAGTAACATGTTCCAGGCAACATGTCTCTGGGCTTCAGTAGTGCCAGTCTTGAGAAAGAACAAAATCCCAGTCAAGATATATTGTTATAATTACAGTTATAATTATATTATAATTATGTTATAATTAACTCAGAGCCTGAGAAAAGCATTCCCATGAGTAAGATATATCATTGTAATATGCAAAGAAATAGAGGAAAACAACAAAATGGGAAAGACTAGAGATCTCTTCAAGAAAATTAGAGATACCAAGGGAACATTTCATGCAAAGATGGGCTCGATAAAGGACAGAAATGGTATGGACCTAACAGAAGCAGAAGATATTAAGAAGAGGTGGCAAGAATACACAGAAGAACTGTACAGAAAAGATCTTCACGACCCAGATAATCACGATGGTGTGATCACTCACCTAGAGCCAGACATCCTGGAATGTGAAGTCAAGTGGACCTTAGAAAGCATCACTACAAACAAAGCTAGTGGAGGTGATGGAATTCCAGTGGAGCTATTTCAAATCCTGAAAGATGATGCTGTGAAAGTGCTGCACTCAATATGCCAGCACATTTGGAAAACTCAGCAGTGGCCACAGGACTGGAAAAGGTCAGTGTTCATTCCAATCCCAAAGAAAGGCAATGCCAAAGAATGCTCAAACTATCGCACAATTGTACTCATCTCACACGCTAGTAAAGTAATGCTCAAAATTCTCCAAGCCAGGCTTCAGCAATATGTGAACCGTGAACTTCCTGATGTTCAAGCTGGTTTTAGAAAAGGCAGAGGAACCAGAGATCAAATTGTCAACATCCGCTGGATCATGGAAAAAGCAAGAGAGTTCCAGAAAAGCATCTATTTCTGCTTTATTGACTATGCCAAAGCCTTTGACTGTGTGGATCACAAGAAACTGTGGAAAATTCTGAAAGAGATGGGAATACCAGACCACCTGACCTGCCTCTTCAGAAATCTGTATGCAGGGCAGGAAGCAACAGTTAGAACTGGGCATGGAACAATAGACCGGTTCCAAATAGGAAAAGGAGTATGTCAAGGCTGTATATTTTCACCCTGCTTATTTAACTTATATGCAGAGTACATTATGAGAAACGCGGGGCTGGAAGAAGCACAAGCTGGAATCAAGATTGCTGGGAGAAATATCAATAACCTCAGATATGTAGATGATACCACCCTTATGGCAGAAAGTGAAGAGGAACTAAAAAGCCTCTTGTGAAAGTGAAAGTGGAGAGTGAAAAAGTTGGCTTAAAGCTCAACATTCAGAAAACGAAGATCATGGCATCCGGTCCCATTACTTCATGGGAAATAGATGGGGAAACAGTGGAAACAGTGTCAGACTTTATTTTGGGGGCTCCAAAATCACTGCAGATGGTGACTGCAGCCATGAAATTAAAAGACGCTTACTCCTTGGAAGAAAAGTTATGACCAACCTAGAGAGCATATTGAAAAGCAGAAACATTACTTTGCCAACAAAGGTCCGTCTAGTCAAGGCTATGATTTTTCCTGTGGTCATGTATGGATGCGAGAGTTGGACTGTGAAGAAAGCTGAGCGCCGAAGAATTGATGCTTTGAACTGTGGTGTTGGAGAAGACTCTTGAGAGTCCCTTGGACTGCAAGGAGATCCAACCAGTCCATTCTGAAGGAGATCAGCCCTGGGATTTCTTTGGAAGGAATGATGCTGAAGCTTAAACTCCAATACTTTGGCCACCTCATGCAAAGAGTTGACTCATTGGAAAGGACTCTGATGCTGGGAGGGATTGGGGGCAGGAGGAGAAGGGAACGACAGAGGATGAGATGGCTGGATGGCATCACCGACTCGATGGACGTGAGTTTGAGTGAACTCCAGGAGATGGTGATGGATAGGGAGGCCTGGCGTGCTGCGATTCATGGGGTTGCAAAGAGTCGGACACGACTGAGTGACTGAACTGAACTGAACTAAGGGAAACGTCCTACGAGACGAAGGCAAAAGAATATCTGAAAGAATGCTTGCCTCCTCCTCAAGGGGCCTTGGACTCCCTGTCAATCTGCATAAGCTTTAACTCTCTCATTAGTATGAAGTCATATTTAGTTTAGTGTAGAAATAGATGGATAAGTATAGAAATAATTGTGTATTCGTGAGTTAGTATACACATATTTCCAAGCTCTGTCCTCTGAAGGGCCTGGAAGCCATGATACCCCAGTAGCAATGAGCACACTTAGCACCAAATTTTGTCTTTCTAATACCATTCTCTAGTGAGAGTAACCAGGACTCCTGAGCGAAACGGCTGCTCCTAAAACTGGGACAGGGAATGTACAAGATGAGTTTGGAGCATCTTGTAGTGCCAGAAAGTGAAGATGTGCTTTAAAAAAACTAATGACGGTATGTCAGAGGCACCAGTGCAACAGCTCCAAATGGCTAAAGCTGGAATAATTTAAGCAATGGAATAAATAATGTAGTATTGGATTATAACCCATGTTATGAAATAAATATCCATGAATCCATACTGATATAAATAATTGAATAAACAAATACATGGGAGAGGATTCTTCCCATACAGAAGAATTATAAAAAATTTATGTAGATACTCTGCCCTCAAGGACATGGATCATAACTCTTCAACCCTTAAGTATGGGCAGAGCCTAGTAACTTCCTTCCAAAGAATACAATTTGGAAAAAAGGAAAAAAGAATAACTTTACAGTGGAGAAACTTAACAAACACAAGCTCAGCAGGTTAACATCATTAGTGGTAAATGATTAATAGTACCCTTGGTATGATGTGATGAGAATAGCACTTCACCTCTGTAGTTTTCCTCCTGACAATGCAAAACCCTAGCCTAATCATGAGGGGAAAATATCAGACAATCACAAATTAAGGGATAGTCTACAAAATACTTAACTAGTACCCCTCAAAACTGTCAAGTCATCGAAAACAAGGAGGATGTAAGAGACTGTCACAGTCTAAAGCAGACTAATAATAAAGGGCATATGATCCCACTTAGAAAGTGGGATCCTGCAATAGAAAAACAACATTAAGTATAAAGTAAATAAATCAGAAATAAAGTATGGAACTTAGGTCTTTCAAATTGTCAAGGTCCTGAAAGACAACAAAACATTGAAGAATTGACAAAGATTAGAGGAGATTAAGGATACATAACTACTAAATGTAATATAGGATCCTGGAACAAAAAGGGAAATTGGTGGGAAAAGTGGTGACCGTTGAATAAGTGGTTTAGTTAACAATGTTAGATGAATGTTAATTTTCTTGTTCCTTTGTTGGTATGTAAAGTCTTGCCTTTAGGGAATTTGGGCAAAAGTTATGTAAGAAATCTTTGTTTTAGTTTTTCAACTTTTATGAAAGAATGAAATCCCCCCCGCAAAAAAACATAAAAAATTACTAAAGCAATCCAAATAGTAAAATACAGACATCCAGTACCATGATCTTTCGTAAGAATACTCTTCAAATGAGAGAATTTGCCCCCAAGGAAATAGAGAAAAAGAATGCTCTAAAGAGAGCTTTAAAATAAGTTTATTTACAATCAACAAGGAAGGGAAGATACTAGTTTGAATATACCCTGACTGCACACCACTCCCATCCTAACCCACTTTCATCTATAGGTTCTGGCAGATAGTGGAGACCTCAGGATCAGTTTGAAGCCCGACAGAAAGAGCAGGTACAGGTCTTCCTCATTATCTGGCTAAACCAGTGGTTCTTAAACTTTACCATTCATCAGGAGGACTTACTAAAATTTCTGATTCAGTAAGTCTGGGGTGGGATTTGAGAATTTCTGTCACATTCCAGATGATGCTGATATTTCTGGCTCAAGAGCCAAATTTTGAGAAACACTGGCCAGGCAAGAGTCTGGAGACCAGTATTGGAGGCTCCTAATAAAAGGCAATGTGCAGGAAAGGGTTAGCTGACTCTTGTAACCATGATAGTGCTTCCCATATCCCCCAAAATAAAGAATTAAAACCAACCAGAATATGGGGAACAAATCTTCTGTACAGAAAAATTCCAAATAACTTATGTATGTATTGCCCTCTCAAGGAGGGCATGACTCCAGGCCTGAGACTGTTTATCCTCAGGAAGGCCAGCTTGCATCCTTAACCCATGTCTGGTGCCTGAGAATTTGGATTTTGGGAGGGTTCTTACCACCCTGATAAGAGTAGCTCCCTGAGACTAAACTGTATAACCATGTGGTTTATTTTTTTTTAAATTATGCTTGTAAAGGAATTTATCCATTTCCTGTAAATTATGGAATCTATTATCTTATATTTATTTATTTTTATTTTTGACTGTGCTGGGTCTTCACTGCTATGTCCAGGCTTTCTTTAGTTATGGTGGGCGGGGACTAGTCTCAAGTTGCAGGGCACGGGCTTCTCATTATGGTGGCTTCTCTTGTTGCAGAGCATGGGCTCTTGAGTGTAGGCTCAGTAGTCATGGTGCATGGGTTTAGTTGCCCCGTGGCATGTGGAATCTTCCCAGACCAGGAATTGAACCTATGTCCCCTTCATTATCAAGTGGATTCTTAACCACTGAAGTCTAACCATGTGTTTTATATTGAACACCTGCTTTCCTTTTGGGAGCCTGGAATTTTGATATATGCTAGGCAGAGGGTGCCTATATAACTAGCCCTCATTACAAACCTCAGGCACTGAGTGGAAAGATGTGAAAATCTTCTGACTGCTTCTATCTTAGAGAAAAAAGAAGCAAGGTTTAGTAGTCATGAATTTAAGATGTCAGGTGGTATTTTTCTCTCGCCATATTTGAGTGTTTTAGTGAAGACACATAACAAAGGTAATACCCAAGCAAGTATGGGGGAAAGGGCAAAGGAATCGAGAGTGCATGGTAGGGTATAGATATAATGTTGGACCATGGGTTTTAGACCAGGTGGGTTAAGAAGTGAAGACAGAGCAGGTTGATGGAGCTTCCCTGGTGGTCCAATGGTTAAGAATCTGCCTGCTAATGCGGGGGACATGGGTTCAGCCCCTGGTATGGGAATATCCCACATGCCGCAGAGCAGCTGAGCCCATGTGCCACACCTGCTGAAGCCTGCGTGCCTAGAGCCTGTGCTCTGCAACAAAAGAAGCCATTACAGTGAGAGGCTTGCACACTGAAACCAAGAGTAGCCCACCCCCTGCCCTGAAGCAACTAGAGACAAAAAAACCCCACACAAAGCAACAAAGACCCAGCACAACACCCCCCGCCCCCGCCCCCCAAAAAAGAGGAGGTTGATGGAGGGCACACAGGGGAGTCAAAAAACTGTTGGAGTCAGAGTACTGGAGTGAGTGTGCTGGAAAGATAAGAGATGTTTTCAGAGAGTAAGATGCTTTAAATCAAGGTCTTGATGATAATGACATAGGTAGATTATAAAATCATTGGGGTGAGAAGATCATTGAACTGAGAGGCCAGGTGGTAAAGATCTACCTCAACACTTATACTCATTCTCCCTTCCTCCTTAATATCAGAATCTTGATTTTTACCTGGGCACATTGCCTCTCTGTATAAGGACATATTTCCTAGCCTCTCTGGTAGCTAGATATATGTGACTAAATACTCCCAATGAGATCCAAGTGGCAATGTTCTGTGGAAGGCAATGTTCTCCTAGGAAGTTGCCTTAAGAGAAAAGGAAACTATATTTTTCTTTCCTTTTGTGTAGAATGTTCATATAATGGCTGGAGCTCCAGTAGCCATCTTGGACCATAAGACAGAGCCATATGCTGATAGTGGAGCAGAAAGAGATGCTATGGAGCTGCTATACCATTTCAGGACTATCTTCCTCCAGACTTTTTAATATGAGAAGGAAATCAACTTTAACCTTGTTTAACCCACTGTTACTTTGGGTTACTGTTACTAATCCTAACTAATACATTGGATGGGTGAAAGTGTTACTTACATAATTGTGGAAATCAACTACAGAATAAGGTTATACATCCATGTTCATAGCAGCATTATTTATAATAGCCAAAACATGGAAACAACCAAACTGTCCATTCATGGAGAAATAAAGAATATGTGGTATATATATACACAATGGTATATTATTTAGCAATAAAAATAAAGGAAATCCTGCCTCTGCAACAACATGGATGGACCTTGAAGGCGTTATGCTAAATGAAATAAGTAAGACAAAGAGAGAAATAGCATATGATCTCAGTTATATGTGGAATCTAGAAAATAAAACACTTAAACTCACAGATGCACAGAGAAGATTGGTGGTTGGCAGAGGCAGGACATGGGCAAAATGGGTGAAGGAGGTCTAAAGGTAAGTGTGCCATGCCTAGTGGCTCAGTCATGTCTGACTCTTTGCAACCTCATGGACTGTATAGCCTGCCAGGCTCCTCTGTCCATGGGGATTCTCCAGGCATGGGAATCATGGTGGATACTTTACCACCTGAGCCATCAGGGAAGCCCCTAAAGGTAAATACTTCCAGTTGTAAAATAAGTCCTGGAGATATAATGTACACCATGGTGACTATAATTAACAATATTCTGTTGTACGTTTGAAAGTTGCTAACAGAGTAGATCTTTAAAGTTCTCATCACTAATTAATAGTTAATAAAAAAAATTATTAACTATTTGTGGTGATAGATCTTAACTATACTTACCATGGTGATCACTTAATAATATATGCATAAATCATTATATTGTACATTTGAAACTAACAATGCATGTCAGTTATATATCAATAAAAAATTGAGGTTAAAAAAAACTGCTGAAAAAATCAACTACAGGAGTAATTATATATAGAGAAAGGTGAAAAGCTTGGTGCTCAAATCTTCCCTGAATGAAGAGTAAACAGGAGGTCTCTAAAGAACTTCAAACAGAAGAGATAGTGGGTACTCTAAAGAAGCTGGGGAATGTGACAAAACATAAAAAAACAGTAGTGAGGACCAGGACAGCAAGCAGGATCAATGAAGACATGTCCCCCATATTCTTTCCTGTGCTGAGACTGACTTTTTAAACCCTGCGTTTGATCAAGGAAATACGTTATAGATAGGACATATCACTTGTGTTTCAAACCAAACAGAATATTAGAGATGACCTACTGACTCAGATCAAAGATTTATCCAAGAATATTTTCTGGAAGAACGTGCTTGGCCCACAAACATTTCAAAGTGTTAAGAAACCCTTAATCTCCTGTTCACTTTTTAATAAAATGGTAAAGTATTATTCACTATTTTATTTACTTTTTAAAAAACTCATTCATACTGTTATCTCCCATGTTGAATTTATTTAATTAACTAATCACTAATTTACTGAGGTCTTACCATGTTTCAGACACTATATTGGGCACTGCTAAGCTATGTTACTTCAGTCGTGTCCGACTCTGTGCGACCCCATAGACGGCAGCCCACCAGGCTCCCCCGTCCCTGGGATTCTCCAGGCAAGAACACTGGAGTAGGTTGCCATTTCCTTCTCCAAAGCGTGAAAGTGAAAAGAGAAAGTGAAGTTGCTCAGTCATGTCCAACTCTTCACGACCCCGTGGACTGTAGCCCACCAGGCCCCTCCATCCATGGGATTTTTCAGTCAAGAGTACTGGAGTGGGTTGCCATAGGAACATACAAATTAATTATAAAGTATCTTCCTCAAAGGAATTTACCAGTTTAAGGAAGAACTAGGTGAGAGAAACAACTGATATTATGTAGCGTGACTGTGATATTCATCGTGTGTAATGGAGCAATATACCAAGTGTAGTGCAGTCACCTGTTTCATCCTGGAAATCCAGAGGAGATTTCTGGAAGAGATAACAGATAAAGTGAATCTTGAAGGTGAAATATGAAATAGGCTGGAACATGTAATAAGAGGAGGGTACAGCATGAAAATGTATATAGAAGCATGGTAAAAACACAACACTTTGGTAAATTCCAATAGGCAGTCTGGAGGATATTTATATAGTATTGAGAGGGTAACAGGCAGGAAGGCCAGGGGTCCCCAAACAGAGGAAATAGCCTGCAAGTGTCAGACATTTTTATCTCAAGCGGCAGGAGGAAACAAACTAGTGATATTTTTTCCTTCTCTATACAAATTTAAAAAGAGGTTTCTCTTAATACGGTGTTGCCATAATGACACCTGGTTTCACCTGAAGTTAAGCAATGCCTTTTTCTTATGGAAATGTTTGTCTTAAGCTATGCTAATGTACTATGCACTTACCCCCAAACTCTGTCTTCAAGTCGGTTCCGCCTCTTGGCTCAGAACCTACTTGACACATCAGTATGTTATACTCAGATATTGTTCCCCTAATTTTTGTAAATGAAACTATTTGTATGGTGATCTGCCCTTCTTCAAGATTCAAGTTAATCATTTTATGGCCCAGGATGAACCATTTGGTGCCAATATTATCCCAAAATGCATCTTATGGGTGAGGGGCCTGGTGCCGTTCTGAGTTTTAAGACATTCCTTTCTTTCGTTAACAGACTGCTAGTGACTATATAACATCCAGCTGAAGATTAGCAGGGGGGTACTCTTTCTGTCCCCTTCTGATGCCTATGTCTAGAAGCTTTCTCTATCTCCTTTATACTTTAATAAAACTTTATTACACAAAAGCTCTGAGCGATCAAGCCTCGCCTCTGGCCCCGGATTGAATTCCCGGCGTCTTTGCATGATTCAACAACAACCTTTCAGTATGTTTTATATTACTATTGATAAAATTAACAATGCAGAGATCCAATATTGAGTAGAATTATCTCATTCATGAATGTACTTGTCATTAATATGTCATACAATTTGCTAGTGGAGATGACTGTCTTAATATACTCAGCTACAAGAAAAAAATTAACTGAGTATTTTAAGAAAATGTGTCTTTTGACCTTATATTACCATTTTTTCCTCTACAACTGTAGCCTATACTTACTCAGCAAAGGAAAATAATTGCTATAGTAAGTTATAGTGTGCCTTATTAAAACAGCTTAATTTGTAGACTAATCAAGGGAAAAGAAAGTAATTTAAATGAATGGTACTGTCCAATATAACTTCTCCTCTGAGAAAATTCCACTAGATTATGGCTCTGGGTCAAATCCTGAACCAAAGGAATATGTTTCTTTTTTATTTAATAATTTAAAAATTTTAGAATAGTTTTAAGAAAAACTTGGGAAGATAGTATAGGGTCCCTGAATATCCCACATCCAATTTATTTTATTGTTAACATTTTATATTACTGTGGTACATTTGTCACAACCAATAAACCAATCAGTACACTGTTATTAACCAAAATCCGTAGTTTATTAACACTAATTCCGTTTTCTTTTACTTGTTGTCCTTTTTATTTTCCAAGACCCATCCAAGATACATTACATTTAGACATCAGGTCTCCTTAGGCTCCTCTATACTACAACAGTTTCAGACCTTCCTTTTTCTTTGATGAGCTTGACAGTTTTGAGATGGTCAGGTATTTTGTAAGATATTCTTGAACTTGGGTTTGTCTGATGTTTTTCTCATGGGTTGACTGGGTTATGGTTTTAGGGAGAAAGACCATAGATGTAAAGTACCTTTCTCATCACATCATATCAAGAGTACATACTGTCAACATGACTTCACTGTTGATGTTAATCTTGATCACCCAGTTGAAGTAGTGTTTGTCTGATTTCTCCACTGCAAAGTTAATTCTCCTCCTTTTCATATTGTTCTCTTTGGAAGGAAGTCACTCTCTGCAGCCTATACTTAAGGAGTGGGGAATTGTGATTCAACTCCTCGAGGGTAGTGTAGTTATGTAAAGGTTCAAAATTCTTCCTATGGGAGTTTTGTCTGTTCTGCCCTATTTATTACTCAATCACTTATTTATATCAGTATGGACTCATGGGCATTTTTTTTTATACTTTATATTATAATCCAGTACTAGTGAGGCAGGAGTAGATTACCACACCCCCACCCCACCCAGTGAAGTGATTGGAGATTTATTCCCTGTGGACTGAAAGTCCAAAACAAAAATATCTTGTCAAGGGAGGAGGCTGAGCCCCGCCCATGCCATGTATTTTTCATTCTTGAAGTCAGGAGACCTCCCTGACCACACATTCACAGAAAGTCCCCTTGAAGGGGAGTGCTAAGGGATGCTTTACCCATAGGCCTTTTCCATAGAATCCATCTTGGTACATACGGGAGGATCCTGAGATATACCAAATATGAACACCGAACCAGGCAAATCAAAATGATTGGCCAAAAGAAACTGGAAGAAATGCCCCATAAAAATAATTCAAATTGCCACAAAGGGAGTGTGTCCATGTATTTATCCACACATATGGTACCCTTTTTCTTCCTAATAAATACAGGTTTCACTACTTTCTCTCTTTGTGGGAATTCTTTTCTGCAAAGCTGAAGAGCCAGGGCCTTGTCACTGACGACTGGCCTAGTGGTTAGGATTTGGTGCTTTCACCATCATGATCCAGCTTCAATCTCTGGCTGAGAACCAAAACCCCCCTTCAAGCTGCTGCAGGCCTAAGCCACTGGAGATCACTAGATTATTTGTACTGTTATTCAGCTTTGGCCACTGGGGCCATTTTCAGTTGGTTCCTGTGTCCCTATGACATACTCCCACCAGTTTGCTTTTTGAGCACTTCCTTACTTTCTGGTACTACAAAAAAGCTTTCTCTCTCTCTCTCTCCTTTTTTTTTTTTTGTATAATATAATTAGGAAAATGATATTACTTTTTAATATAATTACAAAAGAAAGATGTGGTAAATTGATGAGTATTAATCAGTAACTGGGGCTTCCCAGATAACTCAGCAGTAAAGAATTCACCTGCAATCCAGGAAACACTGGAGATGTGGATTTGATCCCTGGTTGGGAAGATCCCCTGGAGAGGGAAATGGCAACCCACTCCAGTATTCTTGCCTGGGAAATCCCATGGACAGAGAAGCCTGGTGGGTTACAGTCCATCAGGTCAAAAGAGTCAGACATGACTTAGCGACTAAACAACAACGACAACAAAATCAGTAACTAGGGCTTTGTATCTTGAGTTTGTTTTGAGTTCATTTTCCTATTCACATCTGACTTTTACCTTGGTTTATGATGATGGGTTTTTTTTTGGTAAACTTTCATATTATACATAAAGTGAGAGAGTCAATGAGCTTAGAATTACATGCTTTTTATTTAAAGAGAAAAGTGGAGTATTTATTACTGATAACTAGGAATTATGCTGTCAAAGGACTATTAATTCAACAAACTTACATGCTAAAAGAGGAAAATGTATATGTTAAAAGAAGGAAATGAAAAAGAAGTGGCTTTTCATTTACTCTTGCACTAGAATAGTCTGCAGATTAGAAAACGTTAGGTCCATTTTAGAGAAGTTACTGTATAGCAAAAGGAATTCTATTCAGTGCTCTGTGGTGAGGAAATGGGGAAGAAAATCCAAAAACAGAGGGGATATATGTATACATATAGCTGATTCACTTTGCCGTATAGTAGAAACTAACAAAACATTGTAAAGCAAGTACTCCAATTAAAAAAAAAGATACTAGGTCCATTTTAATAGAGGATAAATCCCAAGTATCACAAGAATTATGGAAGGCAAAAGACCTTATCATTCTCAAAAAGTTTTTCCACAGGCAAAATAGCAGGGAATTGTACAAATATTAATAGTTATATGATTAAGAAGAAGTTGTAGTTCTCACATTTCTGGTTCTCTTATGTATATTGGGAAAGAAAATAATTTCTAGTGTTGTTTCTTCAGTTGTTCAAACTTATTCTTTTGTTAAGTAATAGACAGTAATCCCAAAATGTATTATACAACAGCATCTTTATGAACACATCTGATTGGTACATCCAGTACCTTTCTTCATGAAATTCAGTGTGCCCAACAATTAACACTTAGCTAACTTCTCTAAGGCACAAAAACAGAGCAACACTTCTACAGATGAGAAAACAGAATCAATAGCAGCTCTTGGACATAAACTGGAGTCCCTGGTTTTCATTTCATTTGCTTTGTTTTTCACAACTTGCAATTACTGACATAACTGTTAAAAGTAGAACACCCCCTATATTTAGTTATCATCAATTTTAATTTATTACATAACTGACCTCTTTGCATTACCTTGACTTTCTGTGTGTGGGAGGGTATGGAGGCGAGACAGTGGGAGTTGGGGGTGGGGGAGGAAATCCAGTCACATTTGTGCATCATACTATAGCAGTTGATGGCTACTTATCACAGTTCCTAAGATAAAGTCTTGTATCCTAACATGACAGCTGAGAGATCAAAAAGGACTGGACCGCTAATTTAAAATCCCAGTTTTTCCAGTCAGGTTGAGCCTGTTGGCAGCTGCTAGATTGTTAGAATGATCCATGAGCCTAGATAGTTGAAGGTAGTTCTCATTGAAAAAATAGAGATGTGTTACTTAGCGGAAAAGAATAAAAATGACCAGGTATCAGATATACTAGTGAATACATAGTGAAACAAAATGTTTAAGTATCTATATATCTTATCTTAGGTGTGTACAACAGTTATAAGACAATTTTTTTCTCTTATCTTTCAGGAAAAATACATTTAGTTATATATTAAAAACAACAAAAGATTCAGCTTCTAGTAGAAAATAGTGTCAGAAGCACAGTTACATGGAGTCACCCATTTCTTATGTAGATATTGGCTTATGTTCCCCACCATAATATTTGATAAATGACAACACACATTTATTAAGCACCTGCCACATGCCAGGAATTCTGCTAAGGAGAAACAAAGATGACTAAAAGAGTATCTAAGCTCATGGTCCAGGAATTACTGGAAGGAAAAAGTAATGAGTCATAAGAGTAAGGGAAGTAAGTCAATAGAAATGAAATGCTGAGATCTCACTGTAGGGAAAAGAGGAAAAAGAATGAAAGCTTTGGAAAGAGAAAGAAAAGTAGACTTCTGGGCAATAAGAAATATCTCTTTTTGGGCATTGAATGTTGTTCAATCTTGTCAGGCTCCAAAGGCATCTGTAGATTCAGCTTTCAAAGAAAACTGGGACCATGACAATGGAACAGCTACAGATAGGTCACAACCACGGCAAAGAAAACAACAGCCAACACAAACTTGGCCATTGTTATTGTGGAAGTGTTAGAATTATCGGTTTCAGGTATTCTTGTCATTAGTGGCTTCTTGATACGATCTTGTGTGGTGAGGATCACTTTTCGAGCTCCATCCCACTTTCCAGGACCCTGTAGACGATACTGGACTGGAGTACAGGGTCCCCAAAATAACTGGAATGCCAGTTTGGGGTCAGTGAAGGCCAGGGACAGAAGATTGGGCTTGACGCCCACCAGATCAGCAAGTTCATCCATGGTACCTATATAGTCTCCCTGAATGGTATGGCGTTGGCTTTCCACAAACCTGAAGCAGAGAAGACAGAAACCATGGCCTATTAACAATTCAATCAATCGGTGCTTTCTGAGTATCTGCTTTTGGCTCAATATTGGGATAGGAACTATAGAAAACAGAGAAGAAAGAAAAGACACTGTCTCTATCCTTAAGGACCTTTATAATCTACTGGAGTAGATAGGTACACATGAAACAGAGAAGAATTCAAGACTTTGTTAAATCATGTGGTTTTAGGCTGATAAATATAGAAATGTAGAGGAGGGTAGTTGAAACAGAGCTATGATAAGTTCTTGAAGGATGTGGAAGAAATAGATAAAGTGAGCACAAAGAGGAGAGCATTACAAGTCAAGGGAGTGGCACAGTGAAGGAAGAAGGCAACAATGAGTATAGAATGTAAGCACAGAGTATTCGTGGGCACTACCTACAGTAGAGGAAGAATGCTGTAGAAAATAAGGGTGGATATATGGAAGCAAACATAGCAGATCGAATTACAGAGGACTCTGATGTTGTCAGAAAGAACCCACCACAAAAATTCTCAAGTTTGGGATCCTCAATTGTTTCATGAGGGAGGTGGTGGTAGAGTCCAAAGGGCAGGACTTCCCAGGACCAACATTAATTTGCAATCCTGAAAGGAGGGGGAGGATGACTTATCCTAACAAGGTTCCTCCAAATGGAACCAGATGGAATGATTACACCAAGTGCAGATTTGAAGAGCAAAATGGGCTTTTGGGAGAGAAAATGTGGTAACAGTACAATACCTATGTGAAAAGTGCATGCTAAGTCTCTTCAGTCATGTCCTACTCTTTGCGACCCTAGGGACTATAGCCCACCAGGCTTGTCTGTCCATGGGGTTCTCCAGGCAAGAACACTGGAGTGGGTTGTCATGCCCTCCTCCAGGGGATATTCTCAACCCAGGGATTGAACCCACATCTCTTATATCTCCTGCATTGGCAGGTGGGTTCTTTACCACTAGTGGGATCGGGGAAGCCAGTGGGATTTAAAGAGTTAACTGATGACTTTCTCTTTTTACTTTCTATTTAAAAAAAAAAGAACAGTGGGACAGAAAAGAAATAAGAGAAAAGTCAAGTCAGGTTAACTGAGATTAGATGGGCTTACTAGAAATCCAAAAAGGACAGGAAAAGGGACTTCCCTGGCAGCCCAGTGTTTAAAACTCTGCACTTCCAATTCAGGGGGAGGAGGGATGGGGGAAGGAGAGTATGGGTTCAATTCCTAGTCAGGGAACTAAGATCCCACATGCTGTACAGCCAACAAATTTTTTTAAAAAATAAAAATAGAGGGTCCCTGAAAATAAACAGCCGCCGCTTCACGAGCTGCCCTCCCGGTCTGCGCTTGAGTCTCGGCCGCTGCGGGCTCCTGCAACGCGGAAGACCTGACTGCAGCCATGAGCAGCAACGAGTGCTTCAAGTGCGGACGGTCTGGCCACTGGGCCCGGGAGTGCCCCACTGGTGGAGGCCAGGGTCGTGGAATGAGAAGCCGTGGCAGAGGTGGTTTTACCTCGGATAGAGGTTTCCAGTTTGTCTCCTCGTCTCTTCCAGACATCTGTTATCGCTGTGGAGAGTCTGGTCACCTTGCCAAGGACTGTGACCTTCAGGAGGATGCCTGCTATAACTGCGGCCGAGGCGGCCACATCGCCAAGGACTGCAAGGAGCCCAAGCGGGAGCGGGAGCAGTGCTGCTACAACTGCGGCAAGCCCGGCCACCTGGCCCGCGACTGCGACCACGCCGACGAGCAGAAGTGCTACTCCTGCGGTGAGTTCGGGCACATCCAGAAAGACTGCACCAAAGTGAAGTGCTACAGGTGTGGCAAAACTGGTCACGTCGCCATCAACTGCAGCAAGACGAGTGAAGTCAACTGTTACCGCTGTGGCGAGTCAGGGCACCTTGCACGGGAATGCACGATCGAGGCCACAGCTTAATCGCTTTCCTTTGTCGCCCCTCCTTTTCTGATTAATGGTTGTATTATTTTCTCTGAATCCTCTTCACTGGCCAAAGGTTGGCAGACAGAGGCTACTCCCAGGCCAGTGAGCTTTACTTGCCGTGTAAAAGGAGGAAAGGGGCGGGAAAAAAAAAATCGACTTTCTGCATTTAACTACAAAAAAAAAGTTTATGTTTAGTTTGGTAGAGGTGTTAATGTATAATGCTTTGTTAAAGAACCCCCTTTCCGCGCCACTGGTGAATAGGGATTGATGAATGGGAAGAGTTGAGTCAGACCAGGAAGCCCGTTCTGGGTTTCTCGAATATGTTCCCATGTAGGAGGTAAAACCGATCCTGGAAGTGTCTGTGAGCTTCCATAAATAACTTTAATTTTAGCATAATGACTGCCTTGGATTGTCTGACCTCAGTAGCTATTAAATAACATCAAGTGACATCTGTACCAGGCCCTACATAGAACATACAGCTGAGTGGGAGTAAACAAAAAGACAAACACGCGTGTTAACGGCTGTGCGCGAGCACTCGGGATGAAAGCCTGAGCAGGAACAGCCTCACCGCAGCGTCGATGCTGGGCAAATAGATGGTGATGGCAACGGTGTAGAACACGTGTTCAAAGTCTAACCCTAAAACCCAGAGTAAACATCTATGCTCAGAGTTAGCATAATTTGGAGCTATTCAGGAATTGCAGAGAAATGCATTTTCACAGAAATCAAGATGTTATTTTTGTATACTATATCACTTAGACAACTGTGTTTCATTTGCTGTAATCAGTTTTTAAAAGTCAGATGGAAAAAGCAACTGAAGTCCTAGAAAATAGAAATGTAATTTTAAACTATCCAATAAAGCTGGAGGAGGAAGGGGGGGAAAAAAAATAAAATAAAAATAGAAACACCAAAAGAAACTATTAAAAACAGGGCAGGAAAAATGATACAAAATAAATTTAAAATAGAACTGGTAAGATAGAATTCCTGAGGAAATGATAGATAGGCAAAGGAATTTATGAAATGGGACTAAAGTTTAGAGGAGAAGAAGGTAAGACAGGAAAGAATTTGAGAGCTTTCCCTTAACAGGTATTATGTTAGCTCATGGGTTTACAGGCATGTAGTGGGTCAACAGCTGTGGTATTCAGGAAGATGTCACAGAGATACACTAGTACCTGCTTTGTAGGATTGTTTCGAGAATTAAATAAACTCATACATGTAAAACACTTAGTATTTGCACAAAGTTGACCCTCAATAAAAGTTAAATATTATCCTTAGGAACTGCTCACAGTCGGAAGGTAAGTCAAAGGAAAGAAAGGAGGAAAATTGAAATGGGGTAATAATAAATATATTTAAATAATATAATAAATATAATACATGATATAAATATAATAATTGATAATAAATACATATTAAATAATAAATATAATAAATTATTTAAATAATATAATATTGTGACCCCATGGACTGTAGCCCACCAGGCTCCTCTGTCCATGGAATTCTCCAGGCAAAAATACTGGAGTGGGTGGCCATTCCCTTCTCCAGGGGATCTTTCCAACCCAGGGATGGAACTCAAGTCTCCTGCATTGCAGGCATATTCTTCACCATCTGAGCCACCTAGGAAGCCCAATAATAAATATAATTAATAATAAAAATAATAAATAGTGCCAGGGAAAGAAAGCACTCCAAGAAGGAAGAGGTGTTAAAAAGCACCAAACTCAGTAGTGAAAGAAAAATTAAGTTGTTCATGGATGACTCTTTAAGAGAGCAATTTCAGGAATAAGGATGGAAGTTACAATGGAGAAAAGGGTGCCAATTACAATTTACAATGGAGAAAAGGGTGCCAATTTAGAACATGTAATACAGAATGTTTATATTGTTGAAGTTTGGCAGTGAAAGGAAGGAGGAAAACAGGAGGGCATCTAGAAAGGGTATCAGGGTTAAATAAAAACTTTCTCTTCCTCCCAGAAGGGAGAGTTACACTGGTATAATCCCATAACTGAAGAAAACCACATCTTTGGGCATGGGGTGATTGTGCCTCTGACTTTCAGGACTTGATCAACATCAACTTCATTCAAATAAAAATCCCCCAGTGAATAAGTTTAAGTTCTGAAATTCAGATTGCTAAATAAGCACTAAGCAGCTAGCTGATGGTACCACCTTCCCAGATCATATAGACTGTTCATACCAAGAGCTACTGGGGCCTGAGTATGCTGTCACAGGCCAGCCAGCAAATGTCCTCTGCAGATCTGCAAGTCTACCTACAGATTTGTAATTTGACCATATCTACCCCTCATTAATTCATTGCTGCCCCTCCTTTCTCTGGCAGCTCTAACAGCCCTTCAAGTAATTCTTGCCAAAATAACATACCTGGTTTTCCCTCCATGTGCTTTTTCCTACTTGACTTTTCTTTTAGGCCCTACACATAGGATTTTCTTAAGCTCTTCTCTCCTTTCCCATCCATACTCTAATCACTTGGTGGTATTTCTCTATTCTGTTGTGACAAACTATTATTTCCTTTCCTTCAAAATATCTAAATCCTTAAATGAACACAAGAAAAATAAATAGAGTACAACATTGCTCTTATTAAGAATTGAATGGGAAAAATTGGGAGAATTCTTACTGTTTTGCCATATCCTCTTGAACTTTAGTTACTTCTGTCATCATTTCACTTTGTGGGGGCAATGTCTTTAACCCTAAAGAGAAAAAAAAATCAAAAATTTAAGTGTAAAATTACCTCAGTATGAATAATAATCCTATTAACAATTACCATGCTATGGAGAATTCAAAGGAAAACAGGCTAGTTTTCTGTACCAAGGAAGTTACACATTCAGTTGATCACCTTACCCTTCCACCACCAGAATATAACCATATTAACTTTGGTAGCTTACTCTTTCCCACTTTGTCTTTGGAAGAAATTTCTCCTAATCTGCTTTCCAACCAATATCTGCCTCCTCCCTAAAATAGTCTTTCAACTGGGAAATGAGATATGGACATGAGAAAATGATAAAAATTATATGAAAAGTTAGGTTCAAAGTAAAAGGGTGGGAGGATGATGGGAAACACATCTGTTCTTGTACTCAATCACAAAGGGGCTTTATACCACAGAGAGAAGGAAGTAAAAATAAACTGTCAATCTGTTTTATGCCTTAAGTCCCTTGGGAAATAAACCTTACCTTACAAGGTTTTATTATGTATATTATGTATATATACACCTTTTTTATTTGGTGAGAGTGAGGGGTAAGGTCAAAGGCAACTCAATACCCAGTCTTAACAAATAAATTTATGCACCAATGCACAAAGAGTTCCAGTAGCAGGAATTTAACACCAACATCAAGGACATGGCTAAACAAAGGTAGGATAGTACCTAACATGGAAACTCTCAATTTCAATGATTAGCTTTATGCCAGGAATTTATAGGCACTATGCCATAGAGAAAATTTGAGCCAACTTTAAAGGTACTCATACCTTATGCCTTTGCTTCTGCTGTTTTCACTGTCTTGTATGCCTTTCCCTTTACTCCTTATTTGTGTAGAAAAAGCCTGTTCATTTCCTCCATTGGTTGTATCCAACTCTAAACCCAACTCTAAAGTGGAGCCCAGCATGCTACAGTCCATGGGGTTGCAAAGAGTCAGACATGACTTAGGGACTGAACAACAACTGTAGAGTTTAGAAAACCACCAAAGCTGGACTTGCATTCATTGAATAGAGATTTATTAGCTGCCTCCCATGTGCTAGGCATTGGTCTAGTCTTGGAAGACAAAGGCAAATAAACTTGACTCTTGTATTTAAAGAACTTTCAGGGACTTCCCTGGTGGTCTAGTGGTTCAGAATCTGTCTTCCAGTGCAGGGGATGTGGGTTCAATCCCTGGTTAGGGAACTCAGAACCCACATGCAGCAGAGCAGAGAAGCCTCAAAGAGCTTTCAACATATTACCTGCTGTGTTTGCTGCTTAGTGGGTAAGTCAGCTAGAAGATTTAGAAGATGATAGGATCTAGATAGGATCTAGAAGATGATAGGATATATGGTAAAAGAAGTGAAAGATAGACCTGAAAAAGCAGCCTTTATCCAATTTGTGAAGGAACTTGAATGCCATGCTATGACATAATGCCTCCTTGTGATCCAGAGAATTGTATCATTTCATATGGTTTGCAAGGGAAGAAAGTTACTAAATGAAAGTGGGATCCTTGCAAGGGCTCTTGAGAGGTTACAAAAGAGACAAAGATAAAAGAAAACTAGATTTTGGTCAAGGCAAGCAAGTAGACAGTGTTCTACAAAAGGCTGTAATATTTCCTTAACAAGAGAATAGTAATTCTAGAGAACAAAGGAAGAAAGGAAATGGGACTTGGTAGGAAAGAACACATCAGGCAAGAAGACAGGCTGAGCTGGGCATGTGTGAAATTAGCTGATTCTAAAGGCTTAAAATCAGCATAGTGAGGGTAGAATTCAGGGATGAGAAAGGCAAGAAATTTGGTAGGTAGAATGTAGGGGTATGAGTATTAGAAAAAAACTCAGGGTTCCTTTTGGAAGTTTGATAAATTTATAGGGATTCTCTGATGATTCCTTCCTTCCGAGTGTTAAAAGAAAGCTGGAGGAATTAGCACTAAGGTCTGCTAGCATAGAAAACTGGGCTTTTTATACAATTCCCCTAAAATCCCCTAATCCCACAGCCATAATGCAGAATCTTCCAAATGCTTTTTCCCTAATCCTCTCAATAGTTCACTTGTTCTGGAAGAGTCTCAGTTGTTTGTTCAAAATATATTAAGGTGCTGTGGCCTATTTTAATGCAACTTTTTCCTCTTACTTAATTGACCACTTAAAAGATCCACTTAACATGACTGGAATTAGCCAACTTAATGGGTTACTTGCATTGGATTGCTGGTCCAGTGCTCAAGGAGTACACAATCTACTAGATAGAATTAAAGAATTAAGAAATGAAAGAACTCTGGGACATCCCAGGTAGTCCCTGTGGTTAGGACTCCATGCTTCCAATGCAGGGGGCATGGGTTTGATCCCTGGTTGGGGAACTATGATCCTATGTGCCCTGTGGTGTGGCCAAAAAATTAAAAGAAAAAGAAAAGAAAGAACTTTGGGGAAATCTGGAAAAGCTTTTTTTTTTTTTGCTAATCTTTTTTTAAAAAATTATTTATTTTAATTGGAGGCTAATTACTTCACAATATTGTGGTGGTTTTTGCCATATATTGTCATGAATCAGCCATGGGTGTACACGTGTCCCACCATCCTGAACCCCGCTCCCACCTCCCTCCCACCCATTCCTCTGGGTTTCCCAGAGCACCAACTTTGAGTGCCCTGCTTCATGCATCGAACTTGCACTGGTCATCTATTTTACATATGGTAATATACATTTTCAATGCTATTCTCTCATATCGTCCCACCCTTTCCTTCTCCCACATAGTCCAAAAGTCGATCTTTACATCTATGTCTCATTTACTGTCTTGCATATAGGGTCATCTTTACTGTCTTTCTAAATTCCATATATATGCGTTAATATACTGTATTGGTGTTTCTCTTTCTGGCTTACTTCACTATGTGTAATAGGCTCCAGTTTCATCCACCTCATCAGAACTGACTCAAATGCATTCTTTTTTATGGCTGAGTAATATTTCATTGTGTATATGTACCAAAACCTCCTTATCCATTCTTCTACCAATGGATATACAGGTTGCTTCCACGTCCTAGCTATTGTAAACAGTGCTGCAATGAACATTGGGGTACATGTGTCTCTTTCAATTCTGGCTTCCTCGGTGTGTATGCCCAGCAGTGGGATTGCTAGGTTGTATGGCAGTTCTATTTCCGGTTTTTTAAGGAATCTCTACACTGTTCTCCATAGTGGCTGTACTAGTTTTCACTCCCATCTATCGCCATTGTTTCTTTTTCTCTACTACCATGAAGTGTTCACTAGGAAAGAAGCTTTAATTTTTATAAGAACTCTGAATCCATTCAGTTTAGTCACTCAGTCATGTCCGATCTTTGTGACCCCATGAACTGCAGCATGCCAGGCTCCCCTGTCCATCACCAACTCCTGGAGCTTACTCAAACTCATGTCCACTGAGTCAGCAATGCCATCGAACCATCTCATCCTCTGTTATCTCCTTCTCCTCCTGTCTTCAATCTTTCCCCAGTATCAAGCTCTTTTCCAGTGAGTCACTTCTTCACATCAGGTGGCCAAAGTATTGGAACTTCAGCTTCAGCATCAGTCCTTCCAACGAATATTCAGGACTAATTTCCCCTAGGATGGATTGGTTGGATCTCCTTACAGGCCAAGGGACTCTCAACAGTCTTCTCCAACACCACAGTTAAAAAGTAACAATTCTTCGGCACTCAGCCTTCTTTATGGTTTCTCACAGCCACACATGACTACTGGAAAAACAATAGCTTTGACTAGATGGACCTTTGTCAGCAAAGTAATGTCTCTGCTTTTTATTACGCTGTCTAGGTTTGTCATACCTTTTCTCCCACGGAGCAAGGGTCTTTTAATTTCATCACTGCAGTCACCATCTGCAGTGATTTTAGAGCCCAAGAAAATAAAGTTTGTCACTGTTTCCATTGTTTCCCCATCTATTTGCCATGAAGTGATGGGACCGGATGCCATGATCTTAGTTTTTTGAATGTTGAGTTTTAAGCCAACTTTTTCACTCTCCTCTTTCACTTTCATCAAGAGGCTCTTTAGTTCTTCATTTTCTGCCATTGGGGCAGTGTCATCTGCATATCTGAGGTTACTGATATTTCTCCCAGCAATCTTGATTCCAGCTTGTGCTTCATCCAGCCCAGCATTTTGCATGATGTACTCTGCATATACGTTAAATAAGCAGGATGACAATATACAGCCTTGAAATACTCCTTTCCCAATTTGGAACCAGTCTGTTGTTCCATGTCTGGTTCTCACAATTGTTTCTTGACCTGCCTACAGATTTCTCAGGAGGCAGGTGAGGTGGTCTGGTATTCCCATCTCTTTAAGAATTTTTCACAGATAGTTGTGATCCACACAGTCAAAGGGGCTTCCCTGGTGGCTCAGCTGGTAAAGAATCTGCCTGCAATTCGGGAGAGCTAGCTTCGATCCCTGGGTTAGGAAGATCCCCTGGAGAAGGAAAAGGCTACCCACTCCAGTATTCTGGCCTGGAGAATTTCATAGGGTCACAAAGAGTCGGACACAACTGAGCAACTTTCACTTTTCACACAGTCAAAGGCTTTTGCATAGTCAATAAAGCAGAAGTATATGTTTTTCTGGAATTCTTTTGCTCTTTCTGTGATCCAACAGATGTTGGCAGTTTGACTCTGGTTTCTCTGCCTTTGCTAAATCCAGCTCGTACATCTGGAATTTCTTGGTTCACACACTGTTGAAGCCTAGCTTGAAGGATTTTGAGCATTACCTAGCTAGCATGTGAAATGAGTACAATTGTGTGGTAGTTTGAACATTCTTTGACATTTCTCTTCTTTGGAATTGGAATGAAAACTGAACTTTTCCAGTCCTGTGGCCACTGCTCAGTTTTCCAAATTTGCTGGCATTTTGAGTGCAGCACTTTCACAGCATCATCTTTTAGGATTTGAAATAGCTCAGCTGGAATTCCATCACCTCCACTACCCTTATTTGTAGTGATGCTTCTTAAGGCCCACTTGACTTCACATTCCAGGATGTCTGGCTCTAGGTGAGTGATAACACCATTGTGGTTGTCCAGATCATTAAGATCTTTTTTGTATAGTTTTCCTGTGTATTCTTGCCACCTCTTCTTAATATCTTCTGCTTCTGTTAGGTCCATAATGTTTCTGTCCTTTATTATGCCCATCTTTGCATGAAATATGCTTTTGGTATCTCTAATCTTCTTGAAGTGATCTCTAGTCTTTCCCATTCTATTATTTTCCTCTATTTCTTTGTATTGTTCACTTAGGATGGTTTTCTTATCTCTCCTTGCTATTCTTTGGGATTCTGCATACAGATGGGTATATCTTTCCTTTTTTCCTTTGCCTTTCACTTCTCTTCTTTTCTCAGCTATTTTTAGAGTCTCCTGAGACAACCATTTTGCCTTTTTGCATTTCTTTTTCTTAGGGATGGTTTTGATCACTGCTTCCTATACAATGTTATGAACCTTCATCCATAGTTCTTCAGGTACTCTGTCTATCAGATCTGATCCCTGAATCTATATGTCAGCTCCTTTTTAGTACTTCAAATGGCACATTTTCAAATCCCTTAACCATTCTTATCTCTCTCCTTTTAATGTACTCAAGTTTCACTTTTAAAATATCTTTAGGTGTGGTCTGACCACAGTGTGGTCTGACTTAGAGAAGAATGTTGTAAATTCCAGGATATTATCGTTTTTTAATTATATCAGGTATAATTAAGTCTTTTAGAAGCCACATTATTCTGCTAATTCATACTGAACCTACTATCCCAAACCCTACAGTTTTTTCTCATGTTCTCATAGCCAAAACTTTCTGAAAAAGGGAATATAAAGGGGGAAATTGAGAATTTGAGTGCCTGAATCTTCTATATTCTGGACTAGTCTTTACCAGGTCTTAATTTTTTTGCTGAAATCAAGTCACAGCACTTCTATATTTGACTTTCTCTAACTATAATAAAAGAAGACTGCTTCACAAATATGTATCCATTTTCTAAAATCTAGAAGAGTGGATTTTAATCTGGAGTACACATTATAATCACCTGGGCAACATTTTCTCAATGATTTTATATCAGCTCCATCTCAGACTTATTAACTAAAATACCACCAGCAAAACATGCCTATTTTGGGAAAATTTCCCAGGAGATTTTGCTATAGGTCCATGGTTATAAATTACTACTTTATATTCCCTCAACAATTAATTTTTGAGCACTAACTTTGTGCCAGGCACTGTTTTAATCATACATACTATCTGGCTATTTATAAGCAAGAACATAAATATAATTAAACATACTGCTAAGTAATCAGGTAATCATCTTACATGGTCACTTACCTTTAAATACTTGAGTGGCCCAGCGTCCTTGGAGCTCTGAAATGGGCATAATGGCACCCAAGGGCTGGATCAAGCCTATGATTGCAAGAGTTGGCTTTTCAAGGTTAGGAGGGAAGACCTTTTTATACAGGGATACCTTGTTTTTGACTACTTGGACAGAATCTTCAAGAAAAGGAAATGCAAAGCTATAGCCTGTAGCAAAGATAACAGCATCAATGTCATCCTCCCTGGAGCCGTCCTCAAATATGGCTGCTGTCTCTGTGAACTCCTTCACATTTGTTTTTACCTTCACAAAGCCAGAAATTATACGGTTTGGCAGGTCATCATTTACTGTTGGATGCTGACTGAGAGCTCTGTGAATGATGATAAAGAAGGAGAAATGAGAGAGATCATGAGAGAGAGAGAGAGAAATCATTACCATGTAAGTAAAATTCTGCTTTGATTGAGGCGGTTAATCAATATGCCAATAGTCTCCCTTTATTCATGAAATTTGGGAAGGGTCTAATATATACCAGCTTGATAAAGATAAGGATGATCTCAGAGTAGATGTTGGACTGTGGAAGGCATTGAAAGGGAAAATGTTGGAGAAGTAAGGGAAGAATGGTCTTATTTGAAAAGTACATGTATGGTTTCTCACAGAATAATAATGCTCTTGGTGACATAATAAGGCCACAGTCTTGTGGTTTCTATCCATATGTCAGAAAGTCTGCAGAACTGTATTATCAGCATCCTATTGAGCCTCATTTTGGTTTCAAAGGCCCAGGAGGTAGTCTTGAACCACTATTTTCCAAACTGTATAATGAACTACATGTGTATAGTAATTTACATTTATAAATTGATTTTACATACATTAACATAAACCTAATGAAGGAGGCAGGACAGTTACCATTATCCAGGTTTTATAGATGAGGAAACTGAGGACTAAAGAAGTTAAGTGACTTGCCTAAGGTCCTGCAGCCTAGGACTTTAGGATGTATATCAAAATGGTTTTTTATGAACTCCCTTGAGATCCTCTGGGCATGGTAAGTAGTGTTTCCTAGAAATAGCATAGGATAAGGTGACAAAAAAATGACAGGTTTGCAGAATTTGGACTGTGTTAACAAGCTCTGAGAATCCTCAGCCTGTCATGTTCGGACAGAGCTGGCCTCTTCCCAGGAACTGGTCTGTTTAAACAGTATTACCGACTTGCTGCATTAGTAATTCTTTGACTCAAACCTTTAGGTTTGTGATTCTGTTCTCATTCCAACCTCATCATTTCATCTTTCTCTCCACACTTACTCCTTTTCACTAACAGTACCACAATTCCACACTGTTGCCCAAATCACAGAACTGTGAGTCTTACATCTGGTTACTGAGGCCACCCTTTCTCCTTTAAACATCTTCAGAATCATTTTACTCATTCTCTGTTTCACCTGGACTGTTATAGTTGGCTTCAGGGTCTCCTGCTCCATCCCCCTTCAATCTATGTTCTAGATTGTTAAAAAATGTATTTATTATTATTATGTCACTCACTTGCTTAAAACCTTTCGATGATGGCTCTGGACTTTCTTCATTCAAAACTTTTTATTTTATTTATCTCCAGCGAACCTGGAGATGTACTCAGGCACTCTTCTGTCTCTGCCTAATAGTCCAGCCCAACGAAACTATGTGTAGGTCTTACAGCATAATATATTTTTTGCTATTCTAAGACCTTGTATTTATAATTACAATGCTACTTCCTTACCCTATTTGTTTGACTATCTCCTATTATTTCATAAAGACTCAGTTTATTTTTGTGATTCCCAAAGTTTTGGATGCTACAGTTTCCATAATTGGGTCAAATAAATGGCTGAAAGTTTGTTGGGAAACACACTCTCTAAGTATCATCCCACTGATTAATTTCAAAGGAAAAAAATATCTTTACAGAAGAGAAACCTGGTAGCTACTACCAAATCCATGTGATCAAATTTAACATCATTAATATGTAATAAACTGCTGTCATTTGGTTCCTGATGTGATCCACCAAGAAGGCACAAGATAACCTATGAGTATTTGCACCAGAACCATTTAATCTAAATGTAATAGAGGAAGAACAACTATGAAAGTCCAAATTTAGAGACTTCCTGCAAAACAAATGGCTTCAATTCTTTAAAAAAACAAAAATCCATGTAAAAAATAGGGAATTATTTCAGATTAAGAGAGACAAAAGAGAGATGACAACTGAATGCAATGGTGTAATACCTGACAGGATCCTAGATTTTAAAAATAAAAAAGCTACAAAGAATTCCCTGGCGATCCAGTGGTTAGGACTCTGCACTTTAAGCCACGCAGTGTGGCCCCAAAATAAAAAGCTACAAATATTATTGAAACAATTTGGGAAATTTGAATATGCAATATATTATCAATAGATAATGGTACTTTATCAATGTTCAGTTTGCTAAGTGTGGTAATTATATTATGTTTATGTAGAAAAATGCCCTTTTTCTTAGGTAATGTATGCTAAAGAGTGTAGGGTAAAGTGTCTTATTGACTACAAGTAGTTGCTCAGAGTCAGACACGGCTAAGCAACTTCACTTTCACTTTTCACTTTCATGCATTGGAGAAGGAAATGGCAACCCACTCCAGTGTTCTTGCCTGGAGAATCCCAGGGACGGGGGAGCCTGGTGGGCTGCCGTCTATGGGGTCGCACAGAGTCGGATATGACTGAAGCGACTTAGCAGCAGCAGCAGCAGCAGTTACTCTCAAATAGGTCAGGGAAAAAATGTATGAATGCATGCATGGATATATAGATACTATATATGTATGGATCTATATACCTCCAGAAAGTGAGAGAAAGGAAATATAGTGAAATGTTAATAATAGGTCAACCTAAATGAAGGGTATATGGGTGTTCATTGTACTTACTATTTTATAGCAAGTAAATCTAAACATTAAAAAAATTAAAAGTTGGAGGGAGTAAAAAGCATTTAAAATCACCCTCTGGAAATGCTATCACAGTCCACTTCTGTGTGAAGACTTCTGTCCTTCATAATCTCCATGCATTTCTCTTATAACATCATATTCTACCACCTGTCTTCTTGTTAGAGTATTTAAAGAACTAGCCATTTCTCATATATTGCTTATGTGATCTCGGGCAAGTTAGTTTCTCTAATTGTCAATTTTTATATTTGCAAAATGGAGATCAAAATAGTACCAACCTATAGGGCTACTGTGAGGACTAAATGATATCATGCATGTAACACATTTAGCACCATGTTTCTCTTATATTAAGTCTTCAAAAAGGTAAGATGTTAGTATTACTATTAGGTCTTGAGTCTCAGTATTCTCAAGCCAGTTTACTGCTTGGCTTAGATGCTCGGTTGTTAGATGAGTGAAGGATGCACTGCCCTCTACTACCATTTTATTGTTGCTGTTGGGCATCATGTAAAAAGAACTCGTACCTTGGAGAATGATAAAATGATTAATGCCAAGGAGAATTCTAGACCAAAAATTACAGACCAGTAGATCTTGGACTTCCGTGGGGGCAAGGTAGAAATCTGATTTCTGATTCTGTGCATCTGTTTCATGTACAGGTAGAGATAAGCTCTACTGTTAGCCTGTGGGCACAGCCTTTATACTTTGTTTTGGCCATCCCTGCCAACTCCAAGCCTTGGAACGTACCTGTGTTTAGGCTTCAGGCCAAACATTTCATGATTAAACCTTTGGTTAATCTTTTTTTCCAAATATCTATTTGTTGCTGATTCACCAGTAATCTTCTTCAGCAAATGATTAAATCGAGATGACAAAAGTATATCAAAAGGATATCCATAGTCTCCTACACGATTGATGATCCAAGCCCCTCTTCTGGTGCTGAGGAAAACCTGAGGGATGGGGAAAAAATAATTTTTGCTTTTGCCATTCTCTGAAGAAATGGGAGCCCATTTTTTTCAAGATGAAGTTCAAACTCATTAATCTGGCTTTTTAGTCCCTGCCTATCTCTTTATTTATTTAAATTTCCTGCCATTTTCTTCTCAAACACTAAGCTTACAATTAAATTGGTATATTCACTGAACAAGAATATATCTTGCTGTAAGCTACCACTGCATTTCTGTTTAATGTCATTATGCCTCCCTGAAAGTCCCCCTATTCCCTAAATTCTACAAAGCTTATTCCTTTCTAAGATCCAGAATCAAGTCTCCCTCCTCCATAAGATACCACTGATCATTCTGGCTGATAATTTTCTCTCCATTTTCTGAACTTCTCTAGCACTTATCACCTGTCCAACTCATTTAAAATCAGGGGACAGTAAAGCTGATAGCAAGTGGACATCATTTAATCTAAAACCTTCAATCTTTTCTTGGCCTTTGACACTGTTTGCATTATTACAAAAAAACATCAATTATACTGATATTTAACATTGTGTATTCTGATTTTTGTCTTTCCAAATGAATTTTCTCCAAGGTGGAAGGTATAGCAGATATATCTTCTAGTTCCCAACATACCATCATCACCATTTCCATTTATTGAGAATTATAACCCATAAGTCACTGTACTAGGTCCTTTATCTGTATTTTTATTTGATCAATAAATAAATACCTCTTGAGGTAGGTAATGTTATGTCCATTTGATGGATGAGAAACATGGAGAAGATGAATAATTTGCCTGAACTCATATAGCTACTAAGTGGTAGAGCTGAATTTCTAACCTAAGTCTTACCTACGCCAAAGCTTATGCTTAAGAAATGTTTCAGTTATTTAAGGGAAAAACTGAAAATTGCAAGTAGAACAACATGGGAGCTGGTCACTCTTTCTGTGTCATCTGCTGGCTCAAGTCCACATTCAGAGCTAATAAAAGTTTGGTATTCAGCTACTTGGCAAAAGCATCACTTTGTCTACATTATAACACTCTCTAGAGATAGTTTCCAGAGTTGTAAGCTATTTAAGTGGAGAAGGAAATAGCACCCCACTCCAGTACTCTTGCCTGGAAAATCCCATGAATGGAGGAGGCTGGTGGGCTGCAGTCCATGGGGTCGCTAAGAGACAGACACGACTGAGCGACTTCACTTTCACTTTTCACTTTCCTGCATTGGAGAAGGAAATGGCAACCCACTCCAGTGTTCTTGCCTGGAGAATCCCAGAGACGGGGGAGCCTGGTGGGCTGCCATCTATGGGGTTGCACAGAGTCAGACATGACTGAAATGACTTAGCTGCAGCAGCAAGTACAATGTTTTGTGGGTTTTCTTTTTTTTTTTTTTTTGTCCATGCCATGCAGCAAGTGGGATCTTAGTTCCCCAACCAGGGATTGAACACGCACCCTCTGCAGTGGAGTCTTAACCACTGTACTGCCAGGGAAGTCCTTGTTTTATGTTTTTTTGTTTAAGTCCTCCTGTTAAAAAGTTCTCAACCAATACATTATAAAGCAATTATCCTCTATTTAAAAAATAGTAAAAACTTCTCTATGTATAAAATAGTGACAATAATACATATGTCACAAACCTTTATCAGAAACATATCCACCTTACCTCAACCCACTCTTGCTGCCTTGTTCTATGGCAATTTATGGTTCCTCAGTGCTTGTAAAGAAATAGAGGAAAACAACAGAATGGGAAAGACTAGAGATCTCTTCAAGAAAATTAGATATACCAAGGGAACATTTCATGCAAAGATGGGCTCAGTAAAGAACAGAAATGGTATGGACCTAACAGAAGCAGAAGATATTAAGAAGAGGTGGCAAGAATACACAGAAGAACTGTACAAAAAAAAAAAAAGATCTTCATGACCAAGATAATCACAATGGTGCGATCACTCACCTAGAGCCAGACATCCTGGAATGTGAAGTCAAGTGGGCCTTACAAAGCATCACTACGAACAAAGCTAGTGGAGGTGATGGAATTCCAGTGGAGCTATTTCAAATCCTGAAAGATGATGCTGTGAAAGTGCTACACTCAATATGCCAGCACATTTGGAAAACTCAGCAGTGGCCACAGGACTGGACAAGGTCAGTTTTCATTCCAATCCCAAAGAAAGGCAATGCCAAAGAATGCTCAAACTACCACACAATTGCACTCATCTCACACGCTAGTAAAGTAATGCTCAAAATTCTCCAAGCCAGGCTTCAGCAATATGTGAACCATGAACTTCCTGATGTTCAAGCTGGTTTTAGAAAAGACAAAGGAACCAGAGATCAAATTGCCAACATCTGCTGGATCATCAAAAAAGCAAGAGAGTTCCAGAAAAACATCTATTTCTGCTTTATTGACTATGCCAAAGCCTTTGACTGTGTGGATCACAAGAAACTGTGGAAAATTCTGAAAGAGATGGGAATACCAGACCACCTGACCTGCCTCTTGAGAAACCTATATGCAGGTCAGGAAGCAACAGTTAGAACTGGACATGGAACAACAGACTGGTTCCAAATAGGAAAAAGAGTACATTAAGGCTGTATATTGTCACCCTGTTTATTTAACTTATATGCAGAGTACATTAGGAGAAACGCTGACCTGGAAGAAGCACAAGCTGGAATCAAGATTGCCGGGAGAAATATCAATAACCTCAGATATGCAGATGACACCACCCTTAGGGCAGAAAGTGAAGAGGAACTCAAAAGCCTCTTGATGAAAGTGAAAGTGGAGAGTGAAAAGTTGCTTAAAGCTCAACATTCAGAAAACGAAGATCATGGCATCCGGTCCCATCACTTCATGGGAAATAGATGGGGAAACAGTGGAAACCATGTCAGACTTTATTTTTGGGGTTCCAAAATCACTGCAGATGGTGACTGCAGCCATGAAATTAAAATACGCTTACTCCTTGGAAGGAAAGTTATGACCAACCTACATAGTATATTCAAAAGCAGAGATGTTACTTTCCCAACAAAGGTCCATCTAGTGAAGGCTATGGTTTTTCCAGTGGTCATGTACGGATGTGAGAGTTGGACTGTGAAGAAAGCTGAGCACCAAAGAATTGATGCTTTTGAACTGTGGTGTTGGAGAAGACTCTTGAGAGTCCCTTGGACTGCAAGGAGAACCAACCAGTCCATCCTAAAGAACATCAGTCCTGAATATTCATTGGAAGGACTTATGCTAAAGCTGAAACTCCAGTACTTTGGCCACCTCATGCGAAGAGTTGACTGATTGGAAAAGACTCTGATGCTGGGAGGGATTGGGGGCAGGAGGAGAAGGGCAGAGGATGAGATGGCTGGATGGCATCACTGACTTGATGGACGTGAGTCTGAGTGAACTCTGGGAGTTGGTGATGGATAGGGAGGCCTGGCGTGCTGTGATTCATAGGGTTGCAAAGAGTCAGACACAACTGAGTGAACTGAACTGAGTGCTTGTAAGGCCAAGCTTCTCTATAGCTGACAATTTAACAAGCCAATGGTATTAAAGAAAGCTCATGCCTTGGGTCCCTACCACATACTTTGAAAATTCTTTTATCACATCACCCACATACATTTTTACCCTTTATTATTTACATAACTGTTTCCTATTAAATGCTTATTGAATTAATTCATGGAGTAACATATAAAATCAGTTTTGTGGCAATAGATGGGGATAAACCTGAGAAAAAGTGTTATTGAATGGAATTTCTGGGTAAAGGTTATTTAACAAAGTTGTGGCATTAAACTTCTATTTTTAAAGTAATTTTTTTCAAAAGTAATTTAAAATGTATGTTTAATTAAAGTTACTGAAGAACAACCAGGCATTTAACTATGCCAAAAAAGTTATGATTCCATAAAGACATGAATCTTTATGATTCCAGAAAGACAATGATGTCTTTTTCTAGGAATTTATAATGAAGATACTTTCTTCCCAGTTCAAAATCTATGATACAAAAAAAAAAATAAAATAAAGAACAATCAAAAAACCCTCAAGGACATAGAAATGGCTTTACTGTGGATGTAATTCTATGTTAACTAATTGTACACGGAAGCTGGGGAGAGCTGCTTGCACGTGCTACAATGTGGATGCTTTTCATACTGATGTCTGTTGTCTTTAGAGGATTAGACTGCCTTTTTTTTTTTTTTCATTTGGGGAGTGAAGAAGAGTGAAGGGGAAAATTCCCCTACCAGCCTATGAGTGAAAAGCTTTCAATGACCCAGTACACTTTCCTTCAAAATAAGAGCATAGCACTTCTGCTGGCCAACAGGTGGTCCACACTGGATGCTGCATTCTAACAAGCTCTCCCAGCAATCACTTGGTCTTCTTCAAAGCCAGAAGCACCCTCCGAAGAGACAGCTGAGAGCGATTATGGGCACAGTCCTTGGTCATAACTGAATTCCTTAGAGTGAGGCCAGATAAATGATGGAAATCTTAACTTGTAACCTGGCTCAGTCACATCATCAATCATGATGTTGCCAATTGAGGCTACAAAACCAATCCCTACATTTGCCATTGGCACTGATGGGCTTGTGCAGGTATATACACTCCGTTGGGTCCTGCAGCTTCCTTGGTGAAGCAAAGTAAATAATTTTACTAATTCAAACCTGTTTGGCCCTGTGGCTAATTTCCACTGCCAGGTCCCCTCCAGAATTCCCAATGCCAATTATAATGACTCTCTTTCCAGTGAAACTGTCTGGATTCTTATAATCTCGACTATGGAAGTATTGTCCTTTGAACTTCTCAATTCCTACAAGAGAAGGAAAAATAATTAATGGGTAATGGTCATTCAATTTTTTTGCAGTGTGTAGAGTTTATGCATACATTCTCCATGTGTTCTCCTTTTATTCAAGCACACTGTCACCTTTTTAAATATTTTTGCCTGTTTTCTTTTCCCATAGCCCCAGAGTCAAACCTTGTGATTTCCTTACCATAAGTAGTCTGCTTACCTCAGGATCTGTTTGTATTTTGGACTTGTGGACTCACAAATCCAAACTACTTCAGAAAACATTCTCTTGTCTTTTCATCTTCTTCTTCTTCTTTTTTTTTTTTTTGTAGTTGACTTATATCAGTTCCAGATGTATAACATAGTAACTTGATATTTTATAGATTATGCAACATTCAAACTTATTACAATATTATAGTGGTTTAGATGCTCAGTTGTGTCAGACTCCTTGTGACCCTCCGGACTGCAGCCTACCAGGCTCCTCTGTCCATTGGATTCTCTGGGCAACAACCCTGGAGTGGGTTACCATTTTCTTCTCTAACAATGTTATAGTATTTTGACTACATTCTTTGTGCTGTATAATATATTACTTGTGACTTATTTTATAATTAGTAGTTTGTATTTCTTAATCCCCTTTACCTATTTTGCCCACCCCACCCTCTCTTCATCTTCTGTAAATACCTACTTCCATTTCAATTGTAGTATATATGTTTTTATATACTCTAGAGTATACATAGAATCCATGTGCAATGCAGGAAGACATGGGTTCAATCCCTAGGCTGGGAATATCCCCTGGAGGAGGAAATGGCAACCCACTCCAGTGGTAACACAAAGAGTTGAAAACTGAGCAACTGAGCACATATATGGTATTTTTTTCCCCTCAAAATGAAAATCCAGGCCAAAGACTGTAATTTAACTCTTTCTTTAAGCTTTATTTTCTTGCTTAGAAACTCAATATTTCTGTTTGTTTCCTCCATTGCTAAAAAAAAAAAAAAAAAAAAGCCTTCATTCAGGATAAAGAGATGTGGTACATTTATACAATGAGATATTACTCAGTTATGAAAAAGAACAAAATAACGTCATTTGCAGCAACAGGGATGCCCCTAAAGGTTGTCAAACTGAGTGAAGTAAGTCCGAGAAAGACAAATATCATATGGTATCTCTTATATGTGGAGTCTAAAAAAATTGCACAGATGAACTTGTTTACAAAACAGAAAGAGTTATAGAAAACAAACTTTTCTATAGGGAGGAAAAGTGGGGGAGTGATAAACTGGGACATGGGGATTGGCATATACACAGCACTGTAAATAGACAGCTAATAAGGGGCCTCTGGTGGCTCAGTGGTAAAGAATTCACCTGCCAATGCAGGAAACATGGGTTCAATTCCTTGGTTGAGAAGATGCCCTGGAGAAGGAAATGGCAACTGACTTGAGTATTCTTGCCTGGGAAATCCCATGGATAAAGGATCCTGGTGGGCCACAGTCTACGGGGTCGCAAAAGAGTCTGGCATAACTTGACAACTAACAGCAATAATAAGGACCTGTTGTATAGCACAGGGAACTCTTTTCAATACTCTGTAATGACCTATGTGGCAAAAGAATCTTAAAAAGAGTGGATATATGATTCACTTTGCTATATAGCAGAAACTTTTCAAAACACAATATTTAAATCATCTATACTCCAATAAAATTTTTTTAAAACCCTCGTTCAGTCTAATGCAGATCAACTCTTTTTATCCTTAGAAAAACTATAATCATTGTGAAACTAAATATAAAGCCTTCTAATTTTCCTCTAGACCCCCATGTTACTGTTATTTCTACCTCCCAAATATTATTAATACAAGTTACCACAACATTTTTCAGGAGAATATGCAGAATTAGGATAAGCCTTATTTCATCCCAAGGTAGGAATCACTCAGACCATTCTTTAGGGACCAGGTCACAGGCATGGTTCAAGGGTCTTCCTGCTTAGTAGGTACTTACCAGGGAAGCTTTCCAAGGGTAAGTGAGCATAGGTGTGATGGCCAGTGCAAACCATAACTCCATCGAAGACATACACCTCCTTTTTCCCTTCAGATTCCGTGACCACCTCCCATTGACCCGAAGTGGGGAAATCAGGTTGCTTCTTCACACTGCAAACAATGGTCTAAGAAGAAAAGGGATCACCACGGGGGACTGTAGCCACAGATACGCAGTGGTCATCTTCCCTGACAGGTGTGTCTTTGCAGGGGGTTACACGAAAGGGCTGATACCACATAAGAGGGCTAAGGCAGGGATATTTGATTTTCATACTCTACAAATAAGAACTATTTTTGTTTGGGGCTATGGTCAGAGTGAGAAAACTTTCACGAGGCAAGCTAAATAAAACAGAGTTGGCAGACTAACGGTGCACTATCTTCTCCTTCTAGAAAAGTACAAATGACTACTTTTCTTGGGCCATGCCTCAGTTGGTAAAGATTCTGCCTGCAATGCAGGAGACTAGAGTTTGATCCCTGGGTTGGAAAGAATCCCCTGGAGAAGGAAATGGCAACCAACTCCAGTATTCTTTCCTGGGAAAATCCCATGGACAAAGGAGTCTGGCGGGCTACAGTCCATGGGATCACAAGAGTAGGACACAACTTAGCAACTAAACCATCACAACCACCACCGCCTTGGTCAGAGTGAGAAAACTTTCATGAGGCAACCTAATTCAAACGAGTTGGCAAATTAATGTTGCACTGTCCTCTCCTGCTGCTGCTAAGTCACTTCAGTCGTGTCCGACTCTGTGCGACCCATAGATAGCAGCCCACCAGGCTCCCCTGTCCCTGGGATTCTCCAGGCAAGAACACTGGAGTGGGTTGCCATTTCCTTCTTCAATGCATGAAAGTGAAAAGTGAAAGTGAAGTCGCTCAGTCATGTCTGACTCTTAGCGACCCCATGGACTGCAGCCTACCAGGCTCCTCCATCCATGGGATTTTCCAGGCAAGAGTACTGGAGTGGGGTGCCATTGCCTTCTCTGAGAAAAGTGCAAATTACTAGTTTTATTAGGCCATGCACGTGTGTATGCTCAGTCACTCAATCATGTCTGACTCTTTGCGATCCCCTGGACTGTAGCCCACCAGGCTCCTTTGTCCACGGGATTTTCCAGGTAAGAATACTGGAGTGGGTTGCCATTTCCTCCTCCAGGGGATATTCCTGACACAGGGATCGAAGTCTGCTGTGTCTCCTGCATTGGCAGGTGGATTCTTCACCACTGTGCCACCTGGGAAGCCCTTCTTGGACCATATGCCCTGGACCATACCCTAAGGCAATATGATACTTAAATAAAATTTGGGCTTCTCTTGTGTTTCTAAGACACTTGATGCACTAAATGCCTATTCCTCCCCATACTCCCAGACATCCTGAGATCTTCTGATGCCTTCTTATCTCAAGTTCTGTTCTCACTGTCTAGTCTTAAATGTGTGACTGAGCTAATAAGGCTCCCTTTCCTAATAGAGTAGAAAAACATCTCAGTGGCTCATGTTTTGTGTAAATGAACTTCTTTGACTCCCATAAATGCCCATTTTACAAATAACTAGAAAGAAAGAAGATACAAGATGGGATAGTCAGTGGTATAGTTTTTAGCTTTAAAAACAAATACGGGTTACTCTACTTAGTCTAAGGAAACATTAAGAGTATGTCCTATATGCTTCTAGGATTTATGACCATAATGTCTTGGTGGACTGATAGAGATACCACTCTTATATACCCAAGTGATCCTATATTATTTATAGTTCCTCTCTAGCATGTTCTTCGGAGAAGGCAATGGCACCCCACTCCAGTACTCTTGCCTGGAAAATCCCATGGATGGAGGAGCCTGGTAGGCTGCAGTCCATGGGGTCGCTAAGAGTCGGGTACGACTGAGCAACTTCACTTTCACTTTTCACCTTCATGCATTGGAGAAGGAAATGGCAACCCACTCCAGTATTCTTGCCTGGAGAATCCCAGGGACAGAGGAGCCTAGTGGGCTGCCCTCTATGGGGTCGCACAGAGTTGGACACGACTGAGGAGACTTAGCAGCAGCAGCAGCAGCATGTTCTTACTTTTACACAGGCTGGTGCTTCTGCCTGGACCATCCTTTTATGCTTTCTTCATTTGGAGATACTCACCCTTCAACATTTAGTTTGGTATTATCTCCTCTAAGAAAACGTCCTTGGTACCTGATAACTCAAGCTCTGATGGGTTAAGTGTCCCACCTCTGAGCTGCAGTGTATAGATCTCAGGGCATTTATCACCCTGTAACTCTGTATTTAAGACTGTTAAATCACTGTTTTTTTGTTTGTTTTGTTTTTTTGGTATTTGTTTCTTCACTGCTTAGTGTGATAACAAACCTAAGTGTTTTTAACAAGTGAAGAGAAGCACCACTAGGCTGTAAATGACTGACTTTGGAAGTCGTCACTGGATATTGCCATTTTAATTTTGTTGTTAAATAGAAAAAGGCATGATTTAGTAGAATGATCAGAAAGTAGAAGATTTGGGCTTTTTGCCAGCTGTCAGAAATACTGGTTCTTTTATGGTCATGGCTTAAAATGATAGAAATATCATGGAAGATTTTACAGCAGGAAGGAACCAAGGAGGTGATATACTACAATCATCTTGTTTTACAAATAAAACTAAGACACATCAAAGTTGAGGAACTTACTTGCCCGAAGTCACAAGCAGATTAGCAGCAGAATAAAACTTAAGACTTTTTTCCCAATTCAGTGTTCTTTCCTCTACACCAGAGTTGACTTATTTGCTTTCTCATAACTGTTCAATAACTAATTCATGAGGTTGTTATTGTCACATAAAAAATGCATTGGAAAGCACTTCAGAAAGCATAAAAGGCTAAGTGGCAAGTTGTGGAACAAACTGTGGCACCAGAAGGTTTCAAAGTGTCCATACCTGTCAGTTCTCATTTGTTTATTGTAATCAAATGATACAGAATGAAGGCAATGAAATGAAGGTTGCTTCCTGGATCTGTAGTCAAAATACATAGAAAAGGGACTTTCCCACTGATACTTTTCAGTCAGAGAGAAGACACCGTGTGGAGTCTATTGCATAGATACATGAGCATATCAAACCAAGCTACACATAAGCACTGCTAAATGAAACCACATTATTCATTTACTTTGCAAACAACTTCAAACACAGAGATACCCACAAAATTCCCTACCTTAAATCGAATGTACTTTAGAAGGTCAAATTCTTTGGCATACATCCTGAAATACTCCAGGACCTGGGAGTTGTGCATGAAGTTAGGATAATGATCTGGGATGGGATAGTCACTGAAGCACATCATCTCCTTAGAAGTGTTGATGATCACTGACTTGTAAATACTTGCCCTTCCTTCTTCAGGTTCTTCCTGCAGTAAATAAAAAGCATTCATAGCAGCTTGAGAATTAAGGTCATGGTTTATAAACAGCCAATTAACATTTGAAAAGTTATCTGCAACGCCAATTAGAAAAAAAAAGTTATACACACACATCCCTTTATATCTCCCAGGATTTGCACCCTCGAGCTGTCTCTTCCCCTTGAATCGGAGTTGTCTTTATGACTTGCTTTTGACCAACAGCATGCAGTTGGAATGATACTGAATGGCTTCCAAGACTAAGTGCTAAGTAGTCTTGCCGCTTCCACCTGGGTTCCTTAGAAAGCTTCCTCTCGTAGAAGTCAGCAGCCGTGTAACAAGTCCAGCTACCCTGAGACCATCATCCTGTGAGGAAGCCCAAGCTATCCACATGAAGAGCATGTTTGTGATACAGAGATGTGCAGCCAGCCCCCAGAAGTCCTAGTTATCCCAGCTGATGTTCTAAACATGGAAGCAAAGAGGTCATAGTATATGTCCAGTCTTAGTTGTCACCTGATTAAAATGACAAGAGACTCCCATCTGAGTACTAGTTTCAAGGTTTTTCATGTACTTGCAACCCTGTTCTCCAGGAAACACTGTACTAATTTATAATTCTGTCCACTATGTGTTCCTGTTTTACCTTATTTTCACTCATTTAAAAGACAATTATTCAGTGTTAGCAAAAATGAAATCTCAGTACAATGTTTTCTGGAGAGTAATGTGGCAAGAATATGAAAACCCTTGACACTTAGCCATTTAAAAAAAGATTCAGTATTCAGACAAAAATTTATGTTAATGTATGTTGATCACATTATTTGTAATATAAAAATGAAATAAATTAAATGTCTGTGATATTGTGATTTATAAGAAATATATATTTGGTCATCCAGATGGTCAAAATATATTTCTCATATATATTTGGTCTTTCTACCACAGTTCCTAGCTCAGAGCTCCCAAAACTCTTGTAATTTCCCAAGTGTTGAGAGTGATTAAAGTCTTTTGTTGTGTTAGTATGGTGACTCTTAGAAAGCAAATAATGGTGGGCCTGGTTACCAATGGAGCAAACCCTGTGGGTTGTAACTTGCAGTTGCCCCCTTCTGACTTCTGGGGAGGGGAGAGAGACTGGAAGTTGAATCAGTAGCCAATGCCCAGTGATTTAATTAATCATTCCTATGTCATGAAGCCGCCATAAAAACCCAAAAGAGTAGGATTTAGGGAGCTTCCAGATTGATGAACCTGAAAAGATCAGGAGAGCAGCATGCCTAGAGAGGGCATGGAAGCTCAGTGTCCTTTCCCTGTGCATCTCTCCCTTTGGCTGTTCCCAAGCTACATACCTTTATAAGAAACTGGTAGTCTAGTGAGTATATGGGTTTTCTGTGTTCTGTGAGCTGCTCTAGCAAATTAAGCAAACCCAAGGAAAGGGTCATGGGAATTTCTGATTTATAGCCAGTTGGTCAGAAGTATAGGTAACAACCTGATAACGACTGGCATCTGAAGTCCAAAGTCCAAGGAGGGGTCACTGGAATCTCCAAACTGCAGCCAGTTCGTCAGAAGCACTGGTAATAACCTGAGTTTATGACTTGGTGTCTACAGAAGGGCTGAGGGGGCAGTCTTGTAGGACTGAGCTCTCAATTTGTGGAATCGGAAACTATCTCTGGGTAAATAGAATAGAGTTTAATTCTTGGACATCTTGCTAGTATCTGAACGTTGTTTGTTGGTGTCTGGGGACCATCCCCCACCCATGCACATACACACCCACACACACTGGCATTGGTCTCAGAACCATTTAATGCCCAACAAATACACTGTATTTGAGAATCACTACTCTAGATCCTTGCTACCTGAAGTATGATCTGTGAACTAGCAGGCAGAGATATCTCTTGGGAGACTGTTAGAAATGCAGAATCTCAGGCCCCACCCTGACCTACTGAATTGGAACCTGCCTTTTTAGCAAAATCCTCAAGATTTTCCCAGGTAGCTCAGGGATAAAGAATCTGCCTGCTAATGCAGGAGACGCAAGAGACACAGGTTCAACCCCTGGGTTAGGAAGATGCCCTGGAGGAGGGCATGGAAACCCACACCTGTATTCTTGCCTGGATAATCCCATGGACAGAGGAGCATGGTGGGCTACAGTCCATAGGGTTGCAAAGAATTGAACATGACTGAAGTGACTTAGCATACACAAACAGGGGTGTTGTACTGACCACATAAAATAGCACAGTATCTATCCAGACAGCTATATTAGCCTTCACTGAAACATCACAAATGATGATTTTTCAACTCTTTTTAAAATTGTTTTGATTATGGTCAATTACCTTAACCAACTTAGACCCCCTTTTCCCTTTCTGGGCTTTGCAGGTGGCCCAGTGGTAAGAATCTGCCTGCCAGTGCAAGAGATGTGGGTTCGATCCCTGGGTGGGAAAGATCTCTTGGAGTAGGAGATGGCAACCCACTCCAGCATTCTTGCCTGGAAAATCCCATGGACAGAGGATCCTGGTGGGCTAAAGTCCATGGAATCACAAAGATTCCAACACGACTGAGCACACACCCATGCACTTCCTTTTTGGGGCTTTTCTGGTGGCTCAGTGGTAAAGAATCTGCCTACCAATGCAGAAAACACAGGTTCGAATCCTGGGTTGGAAGATCCCCTGGAGAAGGAAATGGCAATCTGCCCTAGCAGTCTTGCTTGGGAAATCACACGGACAGAGGAGCCTGCCAGTTCACGGGATTGCAAAAGAGTCCACATGACTTAAGAGACTAAACAACAAAAGGTTGTTTATCATGCAGAGAGAGTCCTCCCTTTTTTCCATAAACAAACAGATATTTGGATGTTGGGTGTTACTGAGCATTCAAGGGCCATAAAGGAGAGTGTTCATTGACTTTGCCCACATTAGAGATGATTTTCCCCTGGTTTTTAGAGAAGAATTTTTGAATTTCAGAATCCCGAATTGATCATTCCCATTTCTTTCCCCTGTACTTCAGGATCTCATTCTTGTTGGCTGCTAATAATGTTTTCACAAGTCTCTTTTCAAGTCTCTTCTAACCTATCCTACAAATTTCAACCAAAGTGTTCTTTCTAGGGTATGGCTGTATCTCTTCTCTAATTAAACTTTTGGATGCGGCTCCATTTTCTATAGTTTGTTTTTCAGTTTAGGATTCAGGGACCTCCATAATGTCTTATAGTTTATACATTCTTTATCTCCCCAATTCGATTGTAAACCCCTTGACTTATATTTATGATCTTTCCTACAGTATATAGAATTATAAATAGCACTTAGTAGATATTTAATAGATGTATGCTGAATTACCTTGAGAAAGGTACATATAGAAAAAAGAAGTAAATTTCACATAATGCATAACAAACAAATGAAATACATCAAATTCATTTCAAAAAGAGTTGAATAAGATATTTTTATCTTATAAAAATTTGTTGTAAGGAAAATTGCAAAATAATATAAAATCAAATGCATGAAGATATTCAATTTATAGTTTAAAATAGCTATTAATTAGAAATCACTTAAAATGGCCCCTCCCCCAATAGACAAATGGTTTAATAAATTATGATCTCAGTATGATGTAGAAATTATCTTCCACACCACTTCTTAAGTATCCTGCTAAATTCAAAGCAGACCTGTCAGCCCACTGCTTACTGGCTCCCACTGATTCCATGTGGGAAACCAGATTTCTTATTCTAAAACTCAGCATGTTGCACAATCCTAATCTACTTTATTATCTTCATTTATTGTTCCCTCAATTAACTTCAAGGTTCTGAGTCATTAAGTTGTTTTTGAAACATTCTAGACTCTTTTACAACTTTAAACTTTTGTAATACTACTGCTTCTTCATTTGGAAAATTTTTATCAGTCATTCAAGAGTCCCATCAAATATGACTTCTCTAAAGAAGTATTTCTTGTTCTCTCCACTGAGTTAAATGCCCCCATTCAACCTCCAAACTGCCAAAACTCTCTGCTCATATTGCCATCAAGGTGACTTAGAATACACAGTAGTCTACATTTGTTACTATGACTGTGAGGTACCCAAAAGTAGAGTTTGTGCCTTATTTTTTGTATTTATGATGTGTGTGTGTGTGTGTGTGCGCGCGCGCACTCAGTCGTGTCTGACTCTTTGCAACCCCGTGGACTGTAGCTCGCCAGGCTCCTCTGACAATGGAATTTTCCAGAATACTGAAGTAGGTTGCCCTTTCCTACTCCAGAAAGTATATATCTTCCCAACCTGATATATAATGGATGCTTAATAAATGATTTGAAATGAATTAATGAGTGAATTATAGAGATTGAATTTGGAGACACTTAAAAATGTGATTTTAAAATCTGTAAAGGAACACTGAAAATAGCCTATGCTATAACTTTAAGCGGAAAAAGCAATATACAAAATTAAATTTACATTATAATCACCAAATATAATATTATGTATGCCTGGGGCAACTGTAGTTTACCCAAGTTTACATAATTACACATTGTATAATCTCTCCCCTGTTATATGAGTATATTTTATTTATTATAAATCAATAAAACTTGAAGGTAGGAAAAACAAATTGATTTATTAAGGAGGTAGGATTTTTCTTTTATTTTTGTAGAAATATTTATACCACACCTTCATGATAAAAACCTTCAGCAAACTAGGAATAGGGGGAAACACCTTCAATTTGATAAAGAACATCTACAAAATACTTACAGGTAACATGATACTTTGAAGAAGGGAATGGCAACCCACTCCAGTATTCTTGCCTGGAGAATCCCATGAACTGAGGAGCCTGGTGGGCTACCATCCATGGGGTTGCAAAGAGTTGGACACGACTGAGCAACTAACACAACAACATTATACTTAATACTGAGAAAATGAACAATTTACCCATAAAATTGAGAACAAGGCAAGGACAGCCTCTCTTAACACTTCTATTAAACACTGTATTAGAAATCCTAACTAATGTAATAAGGGAAGAAATGGCAATAAATGAAATATTGGGAAGGAATAAGTAAAATGATATTTATTTGAAGATGATATGACTATCTATGTAGAAAATTCCAAAGAATTTTTTTAAATTCCTGGAACCAATAAGCAATCATAGCAGGGCTGCAGGCTACAGAGGTAATATACAAAAGCCAACTGCTTTCCTATATACCAGAAATGAAAAATTGGACTTTGAAATTAAAAACCATACCATTTATAATAATACTCCCTGAATTAAATGCTTAGGTAAAAATCTAACAAAATATGTATGAGACTTATATCTAGGTAATATAAGACACAGAAGAAGAAAATCAAAGATATAAATAAATGAAAACATATTCTATACTCATAGATTGGAAGACTCAATATTGTTTTAAGATGTCAGTTTTCCCAACTTGATCTATAGATTCAATGCAGTCCCAGTCAACCTCCCAGCTAGCTATTTTGTAGATGTTGGCAAACTGATTCTAAAATTTATGTGGAAAGACAAAAAGCCTAGAATAGCCAACTTTGCCCTTAAGTGTGGACTGTGCATAGTGACTTTCTTCCAAAGAGTACAGTATGACATGGGAGAAAAAAAGAGAAACTTCACAGTGACAAACCCTGATAAATACCATTTCCAGCCAGGTCATCAAGATTAACATCAATCAGTGTGACAAGTGTGATAGAGTGTAACACTGATATGGTGTGATGAGAATGGCACTCTACCTCTAAAGTCTTCCTCCCCAAAATTCATAACCCCAGTGTAACCATGATGAAACATCAGACAAATCCCAACTGAGGGATTTTCTATAAAATATCTAGCCAGTGATTCTCAAAACTGTCAAGGTTATCAAAAACAAGGAAAGGCTAAGAAACTGACACAGCCATGAGGAGCCTAAGGAGACAGGACAGCTGGAACAGGAAAAGGTCATTAGGAAAAATAAACCTAAATAAATCTGAATAAAGCATGGACCTCAGTTAATAATAATGTATCAATATTGGTTCATTAATTATGACAAATGTTATCACACTAATGTAAGATGTTAACAATATCTGGGCATGAGGTATATGGGAACTCTGTACTATTTTCCTAATAATTCTGTAAACTTAACACAGTTCTAAAATTAAAGTTTATTTAAACATATTGTTTTTAATAGCACATTAAAAAATTAATTAGTGGTTAGGTCCTTTTGAAAACAAGGTGTTTGTGAAGACAGGGGTAGAAATATTCCTAACTATTAAATTTGACTTCATTCATTCAGCAGATATTTCTAAAGTAATAAAAACACTATATTAAGGACTTCCCTCAGAGAAGGCTATGGCACCCCACTCCAGTACTCTTGCCTGGAAAATCCCATGGACGGAGGAGCCTGGTAGGCTGCAGTCCATGGGGTCGCTAAGAGTCGGACACGACTGAGCGACTTCACTTTCACTTTTCACTTTCATGCATTGGAGAAGGAAATGGCAGCCCACTCCAGAGTTCTTGTCTGGAGAATCCCAGGGACGGAGGAGCCTGGTAGGCTGCAGTCCATGGGGTCGCTAAGAGTCAGACACGACTGAGCCCGACTGAGCGACTTCACTTTCACTTTTCACTTTGCTGCATTGGAGAAGGAAATGGCAACCCACTCCAGTGTTCTTGCCTGGAGAATCCCAGGGACGGGGGAGCCTGGTGGGCTGCCGTCTCTGGGGTCGCACAGAGTCGGACACGACTGAAGTGACGTAGTAGTAGTAGCAGCAGCAGCAGCAGCCGCCGCAGCAGCCGCCGCCGCCGCAGGGACTTCCCTGGTGGTCCAGTTGCTAAAACTCCACACTGTACCAAAGCAGAGGGCGTGGGTTCGATCCCTGGTTAGGAAACTAGATCCCACATGCCACATCTAATAGTTCTCATGCTGCAACTAAAGATTCTGCATGCTGCAACCAAGATCCAGAGCTGCCAAAATAAAAACAAAACAAAACAAAAAACCTCACGATCTTAATGCTAAAAAATACACGTCTGTCCTTGTTTTCCAAAGATTCGAAGTTTCCAAATAGAAGGAGTAGACCGATGCTTTCCACAGCAGGTCTGTTGGGGGTCACTGAGCTAAATGAATCACAGATCTTACCTTTTATATGTGACAATAATCATATATTTGTATTAATTTTCAAATAATTAAGACAATGAAATACTGTATGTCCACAAAAACCTTCAAGCCCTTCTAAACACCCATTTAGATCCTTGGTAGTGCTTATTACTGTCAGCTCACTACTTGATAAGTGAGGGCAGAGCAGTATCAGGTCAGTGAGTAGAAAAAGGAGCTTCCACTCCTGCATTTTAGTATTTTCTACTATCAGTGAATAATCTTCCCTATACAGACATACCTTGATCATATTTCCTGCCTAAGCACATGACTTGCATTGAATAGGAAATTCATGTGAAAAAAAATAATGGGGACATAGGGTAGTGTAATTTAAACTGAAGGGATTGGAGGCATTAGTAAGGGCAGAAGAACGGAGAAAAATGACTCACCTTCAGTGGGAGGAATGAGAACAGTGTGGACCTTCTGTTCCTTTGACAGACTCTCAGAATCCCATTGGACCCCAGCTGTCTTAGGACTGTTCTCAATGTTGTCTTCACACAGGGATCACATGGGGAACTCTAAAATACTAATGCCTGGTCCCTTCTCCCAGAGACCCTGTTTTAATTACTGCCTGTCTAATATGTAGATAAGGTTGAAATCTACTGATAAGAGGTCATGTGCTGGCCCTAGAAAGCTCAGGGAACCAGAGTTTATCCCATCCACCTCAGAAGTCCTTTCTCCTCACATTCTTAACTAAATTGCAAAATATCTAAGGGCAGAGGCAGGAGGTTATATAATTCTGTTTCCCTATCATCTAATATAGTCTGAGGTCCAGAAATGTTTATTTAATAAACCATTATTGATTTTAAAGATGCAGTGTCATCCTCATTTATCACGTGGGAAAGCAGGGGTAAAGGCTGAAGGCCAAAGGTTTCCCTGTTGGTTGTGTGTTAGAAATAACTAGTGGAGAGTTTTATTGGCACTCCAGGCCAATAAAGCCAGAATCTGGATGGGCTGATAGCAGTATTTGCTAAAGTTTATTAAAGTTCCCAGGTGATTGTTCAGTGTGCAGCCAAAGTTAACAGCCACTGCTCTATAGTTAACCTTCTCGGTACTTTTGTATCCATTCAGTTGTCTTTTTTGGAGGGAGATATATTTAAGAATTTAAAAGATCTATCCATCTAAGAGTGGTTATCACTTAATTTTATATTTTAAATCAAAATGTATTAAATATGCCTCATTTTACATTATATTGTATCAATATGGTACCTTTATATAACATATACACTTTAGAACTTTACTACTCAAAATGTAATTATCAGCAGGATCAACATCACTTGGGGGCTTATTTGGAATATAGCATCTTAGCACTACCCCCAGATTAATGAATCAGAATGTACATTTTAGCAAAATCTCCAGTGATTCATTTTCATTTTCAAGTTTGAGAAGCACTGCTATGGTATACATTGAGATTTTAAAAATTTAACTAAAATTAAACTGCTGCTGCTGCTAAGCCACTTTAGTTGTGTCCGACTCTGTGCGACCCCAGAGACAGCAGCCCACCAGGCTCCCCCGTCCCTGGGATTCTCCAGGCAAGAACACTGGAGTGGGTTACCATTTCCTTCTTCAATGCATGAAAGTGAAAAGTGAAAGTGAAGTCGCTCAGTCATGCCCGACTCTTAGCGACCCCATGGACTGCAGCCTACCAGGCTCCTCCGTCCATGGGATTTTCCAGGCAAGAGTACTGGAGTGGGGTGCCATTGCCTTCTCCAAAATTAAACTAAATTTAACTAAAATTAAAAATTATTCTACAGCATTGCATACTTATTAAAACCTCAACATTTCCCAAGTGATTTATCATTTTAAGCCACTTTGTTTATAAAGTAATACTGTAGTAATGAACATTAAAGCGATATGTCTTACATCACTACCTATGTTTCACCCTCAGTCTGATCTAACATTAATGAAGAGGTCAAGAAGAAAGGCATACATACTGAATCCCTGAGACCTATTACAAGAAAGAAAATGGAAGCCCTGAGTCCCCAGTGACTTACTGGACACCTCGTAGCAACAGTGGAATTCCAGTGTGCTTGGGATGATCAGGAGAAGGAAATGGCAACCCACTCCAGTATTCTTGCCTGGAAAATCCCATGGGCGGAGGAGCCTAGTAGGCTGCAGTCCATGGGGTTGCTAAGAGTCGGACACGACTGAGCGACTTCACTTTGGGATGATCTTATATATGAAACCCCCAATGAAATTATAAAAATGAGAGAGGGGTAGGGTGGGGGAGAAGGCTCCAAATAACAAGCAAGGAGGTGAAAGAAAAGCAGATCTCAAAGGAATATTTGAGGAAACCAGCATCAACATGTGAAACATGCTTAATCTTCAATTAACAAATGTTTATAATGCCTCAGGCTTCACAACTGTGTAACTGGGATATGTGAGAATGAAGGTCTATTTCCATAAGCAGTCTAAGCAGCCACCCAAGAAATTTTTCATCTCAAGGATTCATTTATAAAATGCAAATATGTTTGGTGCCTAATACATGCCAGGCATGGCCTTTGGCTCTAGAATTATAGTGGTGTGTATGTGTGTGCATATAATATATGTAAAAATATGTGTTATATATAATAGACCCAGATGTGGTCTGTCTTAACAGAAGTCAGAGCATTACAATGAAATATAGCTTATTTATTTTCAAGTAAGCAGTTTATAAGGTGTTGAAATTTTGCCAAGAGTATCATTAGAACAAACTTCAAGTTGAGTTTTTAACAGAGAAGAAGTTTAAGCCACTTTGGAGATAAAAGCTAGAAACCTGATAATCGGGTAGGATGGTGAACCTTCAACCGATTTCTTACCTGATCAGTAGTTGCCTAGGAGGCTTCAGTTCAGTTCAGTCTCTCAGTTGTGTGGGCCCCACATTCAGCCTACTGAATAACAACTGATGTGTAGCACTTATTGTGCCACTGTTATTAGTGATGACATAATTATTCACTTAACCTCCACAATAACTCTGTGAAGTGGGTATCTCCTTCTTAAAGATGATAACATAGAGGTACAGAGAGGTTTAATGATTTTCTCCGAAATCATGGTAATGCTAGTAGGTGCAGACACAGGATTTGAACCCAGACTGTGCTCTTAAACTCTACACTATGTTTTGGCTGGGTTTCTAAAGTAAAATTTTCTATTGATTACAAAATATTAATTAACAGTCTTTTCAGTCCACGTGCAAGACTGATTATCACCGAGGCATGGGTGGTGTGCTAAGAGCTATTCACCCTAGATCTGAATAAGAACTATTTTCAGAGTTAGTTGCCAAGACAGAGGCAAGAAGCAAAACAGCAGCACTATTGTTCAACTAAGGAATGCTGTGAAACCACTTTTAAGTGACTGGCAAACACTGTTTGTCTTTATGAAATATGAAACACTGGCTTTAAAAAGTGAGTTTAAAAGTAAACCCAATGGATGTTGCTTTGGAGGAAGTTAAGGAGGTTAATATTCTTTAACATATAATAAGCTTAACTATCATTTAAGTTAGATGATACCTTAATATGTTAGTTGCAGGGCTGGGTGTGCTTATTAAAGCAACAACTTTATCTGTGCAAGGACAAGAAAATCTAGTTGCATGTGCTGTCTGCCCTCCTCTGAAGATATGACTACTGATTTGATTTCTCAAGCAAAGTAAAAGTTCAAAGAATTTTTTGATTCTTTTAGGTCAGATTTTATATCCTATTCAGTGACTGGAATTATTAGAGAATTGTTTAAAGTTACTAGAATTTTTTAAAAGGAAGGAAGGAAGGAATAAACAAACAAACAAACAAAAAACAGTAAGATTAGAAGAGACTGAAAAGAGGAATTCCTAGAAGGAGCTGTAAACTATATTCTAGATCACTTACTGATTAATGCAGACCAAGAGTAACCACTCTAAATTTTCTAGCCACTTCACATATTGTCATTTTGTTACGCCCTGCCACCATGGAGATTGTTGCCCTCTTCCAGATAGCAGCAAAACTTATTAGACACTCCTCAACTTACTTACCATGATTCAACTTGTGATTTTTTTTGACTTTACAATAGTTTAAAAGCAATATTCATTCAATAGACACCATATTTCAAATTTTGAATTTTAATCTTTTCCTGGGTTAGCAATATTTTGTACCATATTCTGGTGCTGCTGGGCAGTGGCAGCTTCCACCCAGTCACAGATCAGGAGGGTAAACAACTGATCAGTTTACAACCATTCTGGTTTTCATGTTCAGTACAGTCTTCAATAAATTATAAAATATTCAACACTTTATTATGAAATAGGCTTTGTGTGAGATGGTTTTGCCTGTGTAGGCTAAGGTGAGTGCTTTGAGCACATTTAAGGCAGGTTAGGTGCAGCTATGGTGTTAGGGGGTGGTTTAGTCACTAAGTCGTGTCCAACTCTTGCAACCCCATGGACTGTAGCCCACCAGTATCCTCTGTCCATGGGATTTCCCAGGCAAGAGTACTGGAGTGGATTGCCATTTCTTTCTCCAGGGGATCTTCCTAACCCAAGGATCAATCCTGCCTCTCCTGCATTGCGGGTGGGCTCTTGCATTGTAGGCAGTCTCCTGCATAGCAGGCAGGTTCTTTACCAAGTTAAGTGTATTAAATGTATTTTAAGCTTAGGATATTTTCAATTTATGATGGGCTTATCAAGATGTAATTTCATTGTCAATCAGGGAAGATCTGTAAATGAAAATGATCTCTGTGCCATTTTCATAGTCATCAGTAAAGGAAAAAAAAAAGTGATACCTCTGTCCCATTTTTGCTGCCAGCCTTGGGAAAGAGTGCATAGAACCTGCATAGAACCTGAGGTTGCTGAGAAGTGATCAGCAAACTGAAGTCTAGCAGGCTGAATCACTATGAAGCCCATCATATTTCTTGACACAAGATAAAATATCTTTTGCACCTAGTTACAGCCAGAGTTCCAAGTATTAAGGAACCAGGAGATTTACCTGGAACCGCCACAGCCCTCCGATGTCATGAGACCTTTCAAAGCAGAGGGGCTCCAAGCCTTCTTCCAGGCAGCACTTGATAGACGTGAGCCCACTCACACCTGCCCCAATCACAGCAATTCTTTTCTTGGCCATGGTCTCCAGAGATCTTCAGGGGGCTGGGTCAGTGTAACCTGTCCGAAAGAAAGGATGACAAAAGATAGAAAACACACATCAATTAACATCTTTCGGTAAGACTTGGCCGTGGCATCAATAAATAAAGGCTGAAAGAGCAGATAGCTTTGAGGAAGCCAGATACCACTGTCCTCCTAGCCACAGGGAATTACTACACCTTGGATGGGAGAGCCCTGCGGCTGCAAGACCCAGACCTGAGACACAGAGCTGAGAGGTCGGCTGTGGTACCCGAACTCAATGCCTTTGCCTCAACACCAGCAGATCCTACAGCTGCGATCTGGAGCACAGTGCAATGTTGGCTCTTTTCAAAGATATATAAAGCAACAAAATACCAACATCAGCAATAGCCAATGGGGCGGAGCTCTTCGGCTCCACACCTCTCAGCCAACACCCCGCCCACTCAGCCGCAAACTTTTCCCCAGCTGAGGGAATAAAAAATGGGCCAACCAGCTTTAAGCAGAAAGGATTAACCCTACAACCTCTCGGTTTTGCAGCTGCAGATGCTCGAACTCTCAAATACTCTCAGGGGGAGATCCAAGCAGCCGGAATTTCCGTCATTCGCCTCTCCCATTCACTTTTAACTTCCTGGTGTTTATCTTAAAGTGATAGACGCCTCCTGGCGAAGGGAAACTGTCAACAACACCACCAAGCAAGTCTTGGCTCCAAAAGCTTAAGTGGAGAACATCTGTCTTTCGGGAGATCTGATAAATCACTTGGGGGCCCCCTTGTCCACCTTTTGGCCTCAACCCCCCAAATTGGGTCTTTGGTTCTATGCTTGTTATTCAGTCACTCAGTCGTATCTAAGTCTTTGCTTCCCCGTGGACTGCAGTACCCCAGGTTTCCCTGTCTTTCACAATCTCCCAGAGCTTGCTCAAACTCATGTCCATTGAGTCGGTGATGCCATCCAACCATCTCACCCTCTGTCATCTCCTTCTCCTCTTTCCTTCAATCTTTCCCAGCATCAGGGTCTTTTCTGATGAGTCGGCTCTTTGCATCAGGTGACCAAAGTATTGGAGCTTCAGCATCGGTTTTTCCAAATTAATATTCAGGGTTGATTTCCTTTAGATCTAACTGGTTTGATCTCCTTGCAGTACAAGGGACTCTCAAGAGTCTTCTCCAGCACCACAGTTCAAAAGCATCAATTCTTCGTGCCCACCCAGGGATGCCCCCTCTGCTATTTGGGCTTCCCTGGTGGCTCAGCAGATAAAGAATCTGCCTGCAATGCAGGAGACCTGGCTTCAATCCCTGGGTTGGGAAGATCCCCTGGAGAAGGAAATGGCAACCCACTCCAGTATCCACTCCAGTATCCTTTTTTTTTTTTTTTTCCCCCCCACTCTAGTATTCTTGCCTGGAGAATCTCTTGGGCAGAGGAGCTTGGCGGGCTACAGTCCACCGAGTTGTAAAGAGCCTGACACAACTGAGCAACTTTCACTTCACTTCAAATGGTTCTATGCCACTGATAGAAATTTTCTTTAAAATATCCATGCACTGACCTGGGTGCTGGGGTACAGTGAGGAGTGAGTGGATTGTTTTCTACGTAGAGGAGCTTAGAGTTTAGTAGGGAGGACAATACACAAACATAATTTCAGGAAACTAAAAATACTTTTAAAAGCCTCTATTTCTCACACAGTTACCTGTGCAATTAAAAACACAAAATATCCACTTTTAAAAAGTAACAGATTTTTTCAAATCATGCATAAAAGACCAATGTAATGATATAGGACTTCACACATTGGGTCAGAATCAGGGTCCATTGATGATGCTGTGTAAGTGCTGCACTCAATATGCCAGCAAATTTGGAAAACTCAGCAGTGGCCACAGGACTGGAAAAGGTCAGTTTTCATTCCAATCCCAAAGAAAGGCAATGCCAAAGAATGCTCAAACTATTGCGCAATTGCACTCATCTCACACGCTAGTAAAGTAATGCTCAAAATTCTCCAAGCCAAACAAACACATGAAAAGATGCTCAACATCATTCATTATCAGACAAATGCAAATCAAAACCACTATGAGGTACCATTTCATGCCAGTCAGAATGGCTGCCATCCAAAAGTCTACAAGCAATAAATGCTGGAGAGGGTGTGGAGAAAAGGGAACCCTCTTGCACTGTTGGTGGGAATGCAAACTAGTACAGCCACTATGGAGAACAGTGTGGAGATTCCTTAAAAAACTGGAAATAGAACTGCCTTATGATCCAGCAATCCCACTGCTGGGCATACACACTGAGGAAACCAGCAGGGAAAGAGACACGTGTACCCCAATGTTCATCGCAGCACTGTGTATAATAGCCAGGACATGGAAGCAACCTAGATGTCCATCAGCAGATGAATGGATAAGAAAGCTGTGGTACATATACACAATGGAATATTACTCAGCCATTAAAAAGAATACATTTGAATCAGTTCTAATGAGGTGGATGAAACTGGAACCTATTATACAGAGTGAAGTAAGCCAGAAAGAAAAACACCAATATAGTATACTAATGCATATATATGGAATTTAGAAAGATGGTAACAATAACCCTGTGTATGAGACAGCAAAAGAGACACTGATGTATAGATCAGTCTTATGGACTCTGTGGGAGAGGGAGAAGGTGGGGAGATTTGGGAGAATGGCATTGAAACATGTATAATATCACGTATGAAACGAGTCACCAGTCAAGGTTTGATGCATGATACTGGATGCTTGGGCCTGGTGCACTGGGACGACCCAGAGGGAGGGTATGGGGAGGGAGGAGGGAAGAGGGTTCAGAATGGGGAACACAGGTATACCTGTGGCAGATTCATTTTGATATTTGGCAAAACTAATACAATATTGTAAAGTTTAAAAGTAAAATAAAATTAAAAAAAAAAAAAAAAAAGACAGAGAAACTAAAAAAAAAAAAAAGAAAAATTCTCCAAGCCAGGCTTCAGCAATATGTGAACCATGAACTTCCTGATGTTCAAGCTGGTTTTAGAAAAGGCAGAGGAACCACATATCAAATTGCCAACATCTGCTGGATCGTGGAAAAAGCAAGAGAGTTCCAGAAAAGCATCTATTTCTGCTTTATTGACTATGCCAAAGCCTTTGACTGTGTGGATCACAAGAAACTGTGGAAAATTCTGAAAGAGATGGGAATACCAGACCACCTGATCTGCCTCTTGAGAAATTTGTATGCAGGTCAGGAAGCAGCAATTAGAACTGGACATGGAGCAACAGACTGGTTCCAAATAGGAAAAGGAGTACGTCAAGGCTGTATATTATCACCCTGTTTATTTAACTTCTATGCAGAGTACATCATGAGAAACGCTGGACTGGAAGAAACACAAGCCGGAATCAAGATTGCCAGGAGAAATATCAATAACCTCAGATATGCAGATGACACCACCCTTAGGGCAGAAAGTGAAGAGGAACTCAAAAGCCTCTTGATGAAAGTGAAAGTGGAGAGTGAAAAAGTTGGCTTAAAGCTCAACATTCAGAAAACGAAGATCATGGCATCCAGTCCAATCACTTCATGGGAAATAGATGGGGTAACAGTGGAAACAGTGTCAGACTTTATTTTTCTGGGCTCCAAAATCACTGCAGATGGTGACTGCAGCCATGAAATTAAAAGATGCTTACTCCTTGGAAGGAAAGTTATGACCAACCTAGATAGCATATTCAAAAGCAGAGACATTACTTTGCCAACAAAGGTCCGTCTAGTCAAGGCTGTGGTTTTTCCAGTGGTCATGTATGGATGCGAGAGTTGGACTGTGAAGAAGGCTGAGCGCCAAAGAATTGATGCTTTTGAACTGTGGTGTTGGAGAAGACTCTTGAGAGTCCCTTGGACTGCAAGGAGATCCAACCAGCCTATTGTGAAGGAGATCAGCCCTGGGATTTCTTTGGAAGGAATGACGCTAAAGCTGAAACTCCAGTACTTTGGCCACCTCATGCGAAGAGTTGACTGATTGGAAAAGACTCTGATGCTGGGAGGGATTGGGGGCAGGAGGAGAAGGGGACGACAGAGGATGAGATGGCTGGATGGCATCACTGACTCGATGGACGTGAGGCTGAATGAACTCTGGGAGTTGGTGATGGACAGGGAGGCCTGGCGTGCTGCGATTCATGGGGTGGCAAAGAGTCGGACACGACTGAACGACTGATCTGATCTGATCTGATCTGAGGGGGTTCTGGGAGAGGTAGGTAATGGCTGATACCATGCATATTTGTGCACCTTGTACTACTCCCTGAGTCAACTTTACTGAAGATGATTTGATGCCAATAATGCCAACACTGGGTTTTGACTTACCTCACCCCAAAAGTATCCTTCCCAGACCAATGGTTATTTTTCAAGGGTTTACTTTGTATGGTGCAACAGATGTAATTGGGAATTGACACCTGTAATCCTCTGAGCAACTTCATAATGTGTGTGTTTTGCAAGTGAAAATGCAGGGGGGTACACTGGCAGTCTGGCTTTGGGCCTGGGTGTCAATCACCATATATAATTCTCCTTTATGAGGATATTTTTTACGTCTAATTTAGTCACAAGTCCTTCCATTTCTCATCTCTCTTTTCTTTGCCTAAATCCTGCCTTTACAGTTTGTACTTTCAATGAACTGCTTTTAGCTGATCATAGCTTGTCTTATTTCGACTACTTTAAAATATGTTTAAAAATAGATCTTCGGTTTGGGAAATCATTTGGCTCCATCAGAAAGACTTGTGCTCACAATATGGTCTGAATTATATGAACACACAGACACATACATGCACAGTGGGAAACACATGACATCAACATAGCCTAATGGGAGAATAAAGGGAAAGAAGCTTAAGGATAGAGTTCAAATTCTCAGTAATTTTAAAAATGGGTTTTTTGTGTGTGGTTCTGTCTTTTTTGATATGGTTCTTATTTATCAAAATGCCATTTATCTCTCAAGAGTGATATTAAGATGAGCTAATAAAAAATTTCTCATTTTTCTAAAAAAGCCACTATTAACTATTGTTCTGGATTCTTTTCTCACTTTGCTTCAGAAATCTCTTATTTAACTAGTGTCCTCACCATCAAATACCACAAAATAGAATGCCTTTGTCACCAAATATCTTTTCTTCTGTCTAGTGTTACTTTCTCCTAGAAAGAAAAAGCAGGGTCTTTTCTTTTTTCAGTCACCTAAACGCATCTTCGTTGAGATTTCAAAATATTAACCTCTCATCTTATCACTGCCCAAGATTTATGGTGGTGGAAGGGCCACTGAATACTAAAGAACAAGAAGTTCTCATACAATCATCCTGTCTCTTCTACTAGACCATGATTTATCAGGTATTGGAGAAGCAAGTGACTTCCTTTGCATTAATGAGGTGCTCAACCACAAGAAACCAACCCATGTCTGAGGGAGGTGATTACAAGTTACCCAGAGATCCCTGAATTTGAGATGGATTTGGCACCTGGATGGAATTTGGAGTTGTCTCCCTTGGCGTGGGGATGAGCAGAACAGAAGGAAGAACACAGAATTTTAGTTACTAGAGGGGTGTCTGGAGAAGGCAATGGCACCCTACTCCAGTACTCTTGCCTGGAAAATCCCATGGACGGAGGAGCCTGGTGGGCTGCAGTCCATGGTGTCACGACTGAGCGACTTCACTTTCACTTTTCACTTTCATGCGTTGGAGAAGGAAATGGCAACCCACTCCAGTGTTCTTGCCTGGAAAATCCCAGGGATGGGGGAGCCTGGTGGGCTGCCATCTATGGGGTCACACAGAGTCGTACACGACTGAAGCGACTTAGCAGCAGCAGCAGCAGCAGAGGGGTGTCAGACTGCTAACTCTTCATTGAAATCTGTTTTCCTCATATTATATAGCATTATAGGACTGTAGGTGGGATGGGGCTACCCAAATAACAACTGTATTTCCCAGTTTCCCTTTCAGCTATTTGTCTAAATATGACTAAGTCCTCACTTAGGAATGTAAAAAGAGGTGACTAGACAAGTTCTGCCCAGCCTATTTAAAAGGCAATAGTTTGCCCTGGTTTGCCCTGAACTTCTGATCTATTTTCTTACCTGTGGCCTAGAATATTGATAACTAGAGAGACCTTTGGAAACTATGTATTGAAGTAGGTCCACCATCAGATTGAGGCTCTAAATGACTGGATCTCCTAATCTGATCTATTAATCTTGGTCAGTTATATGAGAGATAAATAAATTGCTATTTTGTTTGTGCTATTGAATTTTCAATTTTGCTTTTTACAACTGCTTTTACAACTTTTTATAACTCTAATTAATCTTAGCATCAATATTTTTTGGACCTGTAGCTTTTTAAAGACTGATATCTTTCATAAAAGTTTTTAGTTATAAATGTGAACTTACAATAGGTACTTTTAAACATAAAATTCTAAAAAGTGTTTTACTGGAAGTGTAACCTAAAATGAAATTATTTATAAATTGGATAATTTTGAATTTACTAGAGATTCCTAGTTATAGGAAAACTGATGAATATGTTTATAAACTGAATAGTAGTCTCTCCCTACTGAATCAGTTTTACCATTTCAGAATAATACAAGAATTACCTTTAAAAGTTAGTATTTTAAAATGTAATTTTATTTTAACGCTCTACTACTTTCACTGTCTTGTAATTAATTACTTTCAAACTTGGCATGGATGTCGTTTTTAAATTCTTGTGAAATGTTTTAAACCTTAACTCAAATTTTCTCTCTATTTAAGCTAACTGCAAATTTGCAAGTGAATATATACAAACTCAGGTTTCCCTGGTAGCTCGGCTGGTAAAGAATCTGCCTGCAAAGCAGGAGACCCTGGTTTAATCCCTGGGTTGGGAAGATCTCCTGGAGGACGTCATGGTAAACCACTTCGGTATTCTTGCCTGGAGAATCCCCATGGACAGAGGAGCCTGGCAGGCTACAGTCCATGGCATTGCAAAGAGTCCAACACGACTAAGCGACTAAGCACAGCACATATATATGCTCAACTTTGACTAAAGTTTTTCTACAGATGAAGGGCAGGCAGAGGACATGCTGGGGGTGTCCTGTTTCAGTTGTGCTTCCTATGCATCCAGTGCAGCATGCCATGCTCTTGTGCACAAAAACAAGCAATGGAAGACCCTTCCCTTTGTGATTTTCAAAGACGATTGGAAACACAGAATATAAACCCATCAAAAAGATTTAAAGATACTTAAAAATACCATTAAGAAAAAAACAGGTGGAAAGTCTCCAATGAAGAAATGGCTGGGTTCTATAAAGTTATATAAAAGACATATATATAAAGACAGACGCCCTGTCTTCTCCATCCCCCTCCACACGTACCCACAGCAGGAGCGCTCCTCACCAGCCTCTCCCAGACACCATGTCCAGACAGTCCACTATCACCTTCCAGACCAGCAGCTGCAGGGGTTTCAGCACAGCCTCAGCCACCACCCCAGCCACTGGCCGCTCTTGCTTCAGCTCCATGTCCATGACCCACTCCCCGGTGGGCAGTGGAGGACTGGGAAGGATCAGCGGCTTCGGCAGCCGTAGCCTCTACAACCTGGGAGGAACCAAGCGGGTCTCCATCAGTGGGTGTGGCAGCAACTTCCGAAGTGGCTTTGGTGGCAGGGCGAGCAGCGGGTTTGGGGTAAGCAGTGGATTCGGCTATGGGGGTGGAATTGGAGGGGGCCACGGGGGCTGTGGCTTCTCCGTCTGTCCCCCTGGAGGCATCCAAGAGGTCACCGTCAACCAGAGTCTCCTGACTCCCCTCAACCTGCAAATCGACCCCAACATCCAACGGGTGCGGAAAGAGGAGCGAGAGCAGATCAAGACCCTCAACAACAAGTTCGCCTCCTTCATTGACAAGGTGCGGTTCTTGGAGCAGCAGAACAAGGTCCTGGAGACCAAATGGAGCCTCCTGCAGGAGCAGGGTACCAGGACTGTGAGGCAGAGCCTGGAGCCCTTCTTCGAAGCCTACATCACCGACCTCCGGCGGCAGTTGGACAGCATCACCACCGAGCGAGGCAGGCTGGATGCTGAACTGAGAACCATGCAGGATGTCGTGGAGGATTTCAAAGTCAGGTATGAGGATGAAATTAACAAGCGCACAGCTGCTGAGAATGAGTTTGTGGCTCTAAAGAAGGATGTGGATGCTGCCTACTTGAATAAGGTGGACCTGGAGGCCAAGGCCAACTCTCTGACCGATGAGATCAACTTCCTCCAGATGCTCTTTGAGGCAGAATTGTGTCAGATGCAGACGCGGGTCAGCGACACGTCCGTGGTCCTGTCCATGGACAACAACCGCAGCCTGGACCTGGATAGCATCATTGCTGAGGTCAAAGCTCAGTACGAGGAGATCGCCAACCGCAGCCGGGCGGAGGCTGAGTCCTGGTACCAGACCAAGTATGAGGAACTGCAGGTCACAGCCGGCCGGCACGGTGATGATCTCCGCAACACCAAACAAGAGATCTCCGAGACGAATCGGATGATCCAGAGGCTGAGAGCCGAGATAGACAATGTCAAGAAGCAGTGTGCCAGCCTGCAAACAGCCATCACCGATGCAGAACAGCGCGGGGAGTTGGCCCTCAAGGATGCACAGGCCAAGCTGGTGGACCTGGAGGAGGCCCTGCAAAAGTCCAAGCAGGACATGGCCCGGCTGCTGCGTGAGTACCAAGAGCTCATGAACATCAAACTGGCCCTGGATGTGGAGATTGCCACCTACAGGAAGCTGCTAGAGGGCGAGGAGTGCAGGCTGAGTGGAGAGAGCGTTTCTCCAGTTAATATCTCTATGGTCACCTCCACCATCTCCAGTGGCTACGGAGGTGGCAGCAGTATTGGCAGTGGAAGCCTGGGCCTCAGTGGGGGCAGCGGCTGCTCCTTCACAACCAGCGGTGGGCACAGCCTGGGCGGCTCCAGCTTCAGCAACAGCAGCCCCCGGGGCCTCGGGGGCAGTGGCTCCAGCATCAAGTTTGTCTCCACCACGTCCTCCAGCCAGAAGAGCTATAAGCACTAAACACAGTCACCCTGCTCCCTCACCCCTACCCTGAAGCCAGCTCCGCCCGCTCACCTGGCCTGTCTGCACTAGTCCCTGCTCACCTAGGTGCTTTTCCTTGTCTCCCCTCCTCGAGGTCCACCTGTTCTGCCAGGAAGCCTGGCATCCTGTCTAAATCCCATTCCCCAGCCTAAGCCAGCCTCTGCCCTCCCTCAGTCCCCAGACTGTTCCTAGAACCCACTCTGTGCCAAACCCGCTCTCTTTCAAAATTCACTGTCAGATTGTCTTTCAGAGACTCCCCATCAGCTCTGCCTCCCTCCTCCCTTCCTCCAGATGCAGTCTGTATCTCTCAAGCCATCTCAGTGTCAGCCCACCTGTCTCACGATACTTATGAGCTGCCTGCTGGATGAGAGTGAAGCCTCTCTCTCTTTCCTCCCAGGATTGTGTCTATTAAATGCATGTATAATGAAAAAAAAAAAAGAAAGAAAGAAAAAAACAGGTGGAAAGTCTCCAATAAAGAAATGGCTGGGTTCTATAAAGTTAAGCAATTTTAATAAATCGTTGAAAATCAGAATCCATTTCCCCATAGAAACAATATCTTTTTCCGTGGTTAAGGGACTGGAAATGTTGTGAAAACCAACTGAGGCACAAAAGAAAATCAGTTAAAATTCTGGATCAGTAGGGAATGAAAATTTTGTGGTAATGGCTCATTCACATAGAGAAGAACAACAGTCATATCAGATGAGTCTCTGGGGCTCTTGTCTTTGCGTTCATTCCTCAGACACACGTCCTGCTGACCTGCTGACCTGTGTGGGCTTTCTCTAGTTTCATCGAGCAGGGGCTAATCTGATTGTGGTGCATGGGCTTCTCATTCTGGTGGCTTCTCTTGTTGCAGAGCACAGGCTCTAGGGTGCAGAGGCTTCAAAAGTTGTGGCATGTGAGCAATGTGGTTATGGCACATGGACTTAGTTGTTCTGCAGCATGTGAAATCTTTCTGGACCAGGACTCAAACCCATGTCCCCTTCATTGGCAGGCAGATTCTTAACCACTGGACCACCAGGAAAGTCCTTTTCCATATCTTTTAAGATGATCACATTGTTAAAATTATATTGAATAATTTTTTTAAGTGTTAAGCCAGTTATGTTTTTCTAGAATAAATTCACAAAATCATGATATGTATCATTCTTGCATAACCCTGTATTTGATTTGTAGTATTTCATTTGGAATTTTTTTCCATCTATATTCTTTCTTTCTTTCTTTTTTAGTTTGGCCATGCTGGGTCTTCACTGTGGCGCAAGGGCTTCTCTAGTTTTGGTGCTTGGGCTACAGAGTGCATGCTGGGTCATATGACTCAGTAGTTGCCGCTCACTGGCTTACTTGCCTCAAGACAGATGGGATCTTATTTCCCCTTGTGTGTGTGCCAAGTCACTTCAGTCATGTCTGACTCTGTGCGACGCTATGGACTGTAGCCCACCAGGCTCCTCTGTCCATGGGATTCTCCAGGCAAGAACACTGGAGTGGGTTGCCAGTGCCTTTCTCCAGGGGATCTTCCTGACTGAGGGATCCAACCCATGTCTCTGATATCTTCTGCATTGTAAGGTGGATTTTTAACTATTAAACCACCAGGAAGTCTCCAGGGACATTAGTCTGTAATTTTTTTTCTTGTAATGTCTTTGGTAGGTCTTTGGTATTAAGGTTTGTTGGCTTCTCTGAAAGATTTTTTCTAGAATTTTCATCACTTTCCTTAAAGTTTGGTAGCATTTACCAGTGTAACCATTTGGATCTGATATTTTTGTTAATGGAATGTTACAAACTATGGACTTAATTCATTAAAAGATACAGGATTATTCAAAATTTTTGTAAGTTGTATTTTTCTAGAAAGTTTCCCATTTCATGTAAGTTGTCAAATTTATTAATATAAAGTTATTCATGAATCCTCATATAATTTTTTAATGTATGCAGCATCTATAGTGATGTTGCCTCTGTCATTCCTTTTTTTAAAAAATTAATTAATTTACTTTAATTGGAGGCTAATTACTTTACAATATTGTGGTGGTTTTTGCCATACATTGACATGAATCAACCACAGGTGTACATATGTCCCCCCTTCCTAACCCCCCTCCCACCTCTCTTCCCACCCCATACTTCTGGGTTGTCCCAAAGCACTGGCTTTGGGTCCCTACTTCATGCATCGAACTTGCACTGGTCATCTATTTTACATATGGCAATATACATGTTTCAGTGCTATTCTCTCAAGTCATCCCACCCTTGCCTTCTCCCACAGAGTCCAAAAGTTTTTTCTTTACATCTGTGTCTCTTTTGCTGTCTTGCATATAGGGTCGTCATTACCATCTTTCTAAATTCCATATATATGCATTAGTATACTGTACTGATGTTTCTCTTTCTGACTTACTTCACTCTATATAATAGGCTCCAATTTCATACATACACCTCATCAGAACTGACTCCAATGAGTTCTTTTTTATAGCTGAGTAATATTTCATTGTGTATATGTACCACAACTTCCTCATCCGTTCTTCTGCCGATGGACACCTAGATTGTTTCCATGTCCTAGCTATTGTAAACAGTGCTGCAATGAACATTGGGGTACATGTGTCTCTTTCAATTCTGGTTTCCTCGGGGTATATGCCCAGCAGTGGGATTGCTGGATCATAAGGCAGTTCTATTTCCAGTTTTTTAAGGAATCTCCACACTGTTCTCCATAGTGATTGTACTAGTTTGCATTCCCACTAACAGTGTAAGAGGGTTGCCTTTTCTCCACACCCTCTCCAGCATTTATTGTTTGTAGGCTTTTTAATGGCAGCCATCCAGACCAGCGTGAGATGGTACCTCATTGTGGTTTTGATTTGCATTTCTCTGATAATGAGGGATGTTGAGCATCTTTTCATGTGTTTATTAGCCACCTATATGTCTGCTTTGGAGAAATGTCTGTTTAGTTCTTGGGCCCACTCTTTGATTGGGTTGTTCATTTTTCTGGTATTGAGCTGCATGTGCTGCTTTATATTTTGGAGATTAATTCTTTGTCAATTGTTTCATTTGCTATTATTTTCTCCCATTCTGACAGCTGCCTTTTCACCTTGCTTATAGTTTTCTTCATTGTGCAAAAGCTTTTAAGTTTAATTAGGTGCCAATTGTTTATTTTTGTTTTTATTTCCATTACTCTAGGAGGTAGGTCATGGCCTTGTCATTTTTGATATTAGGTATATCTGTTTTCCCTCTCACTCTTTTCCTTATTAATTCTGTCAATTTTATTAATCTTTTTAAAGAACCATCTTTTGCCTTCATTGATTTTCTCTATTTTATATCTGTTTTCTGTTTCATTAATTTCTGATTTTCTTTCTATCCTTTTTGCTTGTTGAGATCATTAATTCATCAAGTTTCCACTGAAGAACTGCAGCTGCATTTCACAAATTTTGATATGTTGTATTTTCATTACTGTTACTTTCAAAATATTCTGTAATTTCTATTGTAATTTCATCTTTGATGGATGAGTTATTTAGAAGTAAGTTACTTAATTTCCAGATGATTTGGGATTTTCTAAATATGTAACCAAGCAGGACCCTATGGGTTGTTCTCCTGACAAACCCCTTCCCCATATCCTCTGTTTTAGCTCCTCTGAAGTATTTAGATAATTATATCTGACACACATTTCCCAAGTTGCTTTACAGATGCTAAAACTCCCACCAAATGGAAGAAATTAACTTGATGACCATAAGCCTGTAACCTGCAGACCTACTGGGGCCTAAGGATTGATAATGTTAACCCCTGTGACACCACCCTGTTACCTCACCATCAGCCAATCAGAGAATTCTGCAGGGGCTGGTCATTTACCCTGGGTTGCCACTCCCTCACCTTGTCTTTAAAAATACATTGCTGAAACCCATCAGGGAGGTCAGGCTTTTTGAGCACTAGTCCTCGGTTCCTTATATGCGTGCATGCTAATTAGGTTGCTTCAGTCGTGTACAACTCTGTGAGCCCATGGACTGTAGCCCGCCAGGCTCCTCTGTCCATGGGGATTCTCCAGGCAAGAATACTGGAGTGGGTTGCCATGTCCTCCTCCAGGGTTCCTTATATGGCACCATACAATACATGCTGCACTTTGCTTCATCACAACCTGGTGTCAGTAGATCGGCTTTCCTACACACACTTTCCTGTGTGTAGGCAAGTGGACCCAAATTTTGGTTCCGTAACAGATATCTTATTGTTGTTGATTTCCATTTTAACTTTTCTGTGGTTAAAGAACACATTTCATGTAATTCTAATGCTTTGAAATTGACTTCTAGTTTTATGGCTCAGTGTATGATATATTTTGTTCATTGTTCCATATGCACTTGGAAAGATGATGCAATCTACAACTGTTGAGTGTAGTTTCCTACAAGTATCAGTTAAGTTGCTTGGTATTGTTACTCAAATGTTCTATATCCTTACTAATATTTTGTCTGTTTGTTCTATTGATTACTGGGGAGGTATGTTAAAATCTCCAACTCTAATTCTAGGCTTGTCTTTCCCATACAATTCTGTCAATTGTTTGCTTAATAAAATTTGAAGTTATATTATTAGGTGCATACACATTTAGGATTATGTATTTCTTCTATGGATTTATGTTCTAATTATTATGAATTTCTTTTTTTCCCTCTGTTACTTCTTCCTTAACATCTTCTTTGACCATTAATAATATAACTGCATTAGTTTTCATATGGTTGCTCTTTTCACAGAGTATCTTTACCCATGTTTTATTTCCATTACTTATATTTAAACCAATTATATTTAAAGTCTCTTGTACTCAGGATATTTCTGGGTCCTTTAAAAAAATAGTCTGACAATCTTTTTCTTTTAAAGAGTTATTATTGTTGTTTAGTCACTAAGTCGTGTCTGCTTCTTTTGTGACCCCATGGACTGTATTCCGCCAGACTTCTCTGTCCATAGGATTTCCTAGGCAAGAATACTGGAGTGGGTTGGCATTTCCTTCTCCAGGGGGTCTCCCGACCCAGGGATGAAACCCGTGTCTCCTGCACTGGCAGGCAGATTCTTTTACCACTGAGCCACTTGGGATGTCCTAAAGAGTTGCTGCTGCTAAGTCGCTTCAGTTGTGTCCAACTCTGTGCAACCCCACAGACGGCAGCCCACCAGGCTCCCCCATCCCTGGGATTCTCCAGGCAAGAACACTGGAGTGGGTTGCCATTGCCTTCTCCTGCCGGGAGCCGGCGAGAGACATTCCACTCATGACAAAGGTCATGAGGAAGGAAGCCTGGCATATGCAAAGGCGGGATCGAGCCTCGGGAGTCCCCCTGGATATTCTCGAGCATCTACCCCCAAAAACCAGAGTCTGCCTACTTTATTGCTTTGTGCTCTCACCTCTGACTTTACTGGGGGCTGTACCCCACCACCATCTCGCTCTCTCTGTCAAAGAGTTAACTTACAGCTCCAATTAATAAAGTTCCTGGGCAATTAGAAGTGTTTAAATCCAAACCCCTCAGATGGCTCTCTAACTCGCCTGACAAGTTTACCCGGACTCCTACAGCTATGCATACGATTGTTTACAGTCTCCCAGCCTCGAGAGGCATGGGAAGCTTAAGATATTAAAATAGCTTAGAGCCTCTCAGAGAGTTAGAAACTGTCAGAATAAAACTAGTAAAAGATTTCATTAATGAGCCAATGTTTGTTGCCAAGTTTCCACATCCCCTGAATTGTATCCTTGAATGTGTATTAATTAATATAGTTTGTATGTAGAAAAAATAAGTAGTGGCCTTGGTGTTAGTAACTTTAGACCCTTAAGGTAATAAATTTTTTCCTTTGTTGTAAACCCATTACACATCCGCCCTATAGGAATGCAATTTTATCTTCAGAAGATGGCACCAACCTTAAAATAATTACTCTTAGAGAAAATAAGGCTTTGCTGATAAGTCTTTGTCAAGAGTCATAAAATGTTAATAAGTCTTCTGGTCAGAAGATGAGGTAAATCACCTAAACCATTTGTATATGATAAATTTGCAGGAAACAAACCCTGGTTTTTGATAAGGATCAAAGACTGCTGACTTTGCATCCCCTATTATCCTCTATGTGTAACTTAGGGTATATAAGCCCCTGTTGAAAATAAAGCTATGGGCCTTGCTCACCAACGTTTGGTCTTCCCATGTCATTCTCCCCCTCAATTTTCAGCTGAGTCTCCATCTGGAGCACGGATATCCTCTGCGACCATTTATTTGCCTGGGCTTCTAAGACCCACTCGAGAAGGTGTCTAAGGTGGGGCACCTTCCGCTATTCGAGAGGGCGCCTGCGGCCTCCGTGGTCAGAGCTAACCTGGTGTCACGGGTTATATTGATTTTCCGCGTAAACCAAGCTACTCAGCTTCTTTTCTCCACCGAATTTTCCTACTGAGCTATCCTCATTCTATTACTCTTTATATCTCTAATTGACATTTGAATAGGTCGCCTACACCGTCTCTCCTTCGAATACCCTGAATCAGCCAGGGCTGGACCTCGGCATTCTCCAATGCATGAAAGTGAAAAGTGAAAGTGAAGTCGCTCAGTCGTGTCCGACTCTTAGCGACCCCATGGACTGCAGCCTACCAGGCTCCTCCGTCCATGGGATTTTCCAGGCAAGAGTACTTGAGTGGGGTGCCATTGCCTTCTCCATCCTAAAGAACAATTAGTCCATTTAAATTCACAATTACTGATATGGTTAGCTTAAAGTATACCATATTTGCCTTTTAATTTTTTCCATCGGTTACTTGTTGTTGTTGTTGTTTCTCCTTTTCAGCTTGCTTTCATGTTAGTCAAGTGTGTTTTAGTTCTCCATTTTCCCTCTTTTATTGTCTTTTTACATATAATATATACTTAGTATTACTCTAATGATTACAACATGCATCCTTTATTACTTTCTATCTTGAAATGGTACTTAATCATTTGACAGTGTATTAAAGTCTTACAATAGTATAATTATAATTTTATTGATCTTTCCTGAATATTGTGTTATCAATGTCATATATGTTATATCAACATGTTATGAACCCCATAATATATTGAAAGTATTGTTTTAAACAGCAAATAGTCTTTTAAAAAGAGTATGAAGTGAAGATTTTGAAATGTTACCATTTATACCATATGAAAATATCAAATTCCTGGGAATAAACCTAACAAAAGACATGCAAATCCTCTATGCAGAAAGTGGAAAAAATATTGGAAGAAATTACAGAGACCTAAATTAGTGACGTGAGATACCATGTTACGAGTCAATATTGCAAGGATGTCAGGTTACCGCAATTCAGTCTTCAGATTTAATGCAGTTCCAATCAGAATCTCAAGGTGTAGGAATGTGTGTGTGTGTCTGTCGCTGATTTTAAAAACTTAGCCTAGGCACCTCAAAAAGAGCAAGGCTCACCAAAGAAGTTATGGTGTGAGTTGAGTGCTCAGTTGCTTAGTCGTGTCCAACTCTTAGTGACCCAAGGACTGTAGCCCACAAGTCTCCTCTGTTCACGGGATTTCCCAGGCAAGAATACTGAAGTGAGTTGCCATTTCCTTCTCCAGGGGAGCTTCGTGACCCAGGGATCAAACTCAGATATCAAATAAGCATATGAAAAGATGTTGCACATCATATGTCATCAGTTCAGGTCAGTTCAGTTCAGTCGCTCAGTCGTGTCCGACTCTTTGCGACCCCATGAATCGCAGCATGCCAGGCCTCCCTGGCCATCACCAACTCCCGGAGTTCACTCAGACTCACGTCCATCGAGTCAGTGATGCCATCCAGCTATCTCGTCTTCTGTCGTCCCCTTCTCCTCCTGCCCCCAATTCCTCCCAGCATCAGAGTCTTTTCCAATCAGTCAACTCTTCGCATGAGGTGGCCAAAGTACTGGAGTTTCAGCTTTAGCATCATTCCTTCCAAAGAAATCCCAGGGCTGATCCCCTTCAGAATGGACTGGTTGGATCTCCTTACAGTCCAAGGGACTCTCAAGAGTCTTCTCCAACACCACAGTTCAAAAGCATCAATTCTTCGGCACTCAGCTTTCTTCACAGTCCAACTCTCACATCCATACATGACCACTGGAAAAACCATAGCCTTGACTAGACGAACCTTTGTTGGCAAAGTAATGTCTCTGCTTTTGAATATGCTATCTAGGTCGGTCATAGCTTTCCTTCCAAGGAGTAAGCGTCTTTTAATTTCATGGCTGCAGTCACCATCTGCAGTGATTTTGGAGCCCAGAAAAATAAAGTCTGACACTGTTTCCACTGTTTCCCCATCTATTTCCCACGAAGTGATGGGACCAGATGCCATGATCTTCGTTTTCTGAATGTTGAGCTTTAAGCCAACTTTTTCACTCTCCACTTTCACTTTCATCAAGAGGCTTTTGAGTTCCTCTTCACTTTCTGCCATAAGGGTGGTGTCATCTACATATCTGAGGTTATTGATATTTCTCCCAGCAATCTTGATTCCAGCTTGTGCTTCTTCCAGCCCCTCGTTTCTCATAATGTAGTCTGCATATAGGTTAAATAAGCAGGGTGACAGTATACAGCCTTGATGTACTCCTTTTCCTATTTGGAACCAGTCTGTTGTTCCATGTCCAGTTCTAACTGTTGCTTCCTGATCTGCATATAGGTTTCTCAAGAGGCAGGTCAGGTGGTCTGGTATTCCCATCTCTTTCAGAATTTTCCACAGTTTCTTGTGATCCACACAGTCAAAGGCTTTGGCATAGTCAATAAAGCAGAAATAGATGTTTTTCTGGAACTCTCCTGCTTTTTCCATGATCCAGCAGATGTTGGCAATTTGATCTCTGGTTCTTCTGCCTTTTCTAAAACCATCTTGAACATCTGGAAGTTCACGGTTCACGTATTGCTGAAGCCTGGCTTGGAGAATTTTGAGCATTACTTTACTAGCATGTGAGATCGGTGCAATTGTGTGGTAGTTTGAACATTCTTTGGCATTGCCTTTCTTTGGGATTGGAATGAAAACTGACCTTTTCCAGTCCTGTGGCCACTGCTGAGTTTTCCAAATGTGCTGGCATATTGAGTGCAGCACTTTCACAGCATCATCTTTCTTCTTTTTTTTTTTTTAATTTTATTTTATTTTTAAACTTTACATAATTGTATTAGTTTTGCCAAATATCAAAATGAATCCGCCACAGGTATACATGTGTTCCCCACCCTGAACCCTCCTCCCTCCTCCCTCCCCATACCATCCCTCTGGGTCATCCCAGTGCACCAGCCCCAAGCATCCAGTAACGTGCATCGAACCTGGACTGGCAACTTGTTTCATATATGATATTTTACATGTTTCAATGCCATTCTCCCAAATCTTCCCACCCTCTCCCTCTCCCACAGAGTCCATAAGACTGTTCTATACATCAGTGTCTCTTTTGCTGTCTCGTATACAGGGTTATTGTTACCATCTTTTTAAATTCCATATATATGCATTAGTATACTGTATTGGTGTTTTTCTTTCTGGCTTACTTCACTCGGTATAATAGGCTCCAGTTTCATCCACCTCATTAGAACTGATTCAAATGTATTCTTTTTAATGGCTGAGTAATACTCCATTGTGTATATGTACCATAGCTTTCTTATCCATTCATCTGCACAGCATCATCTTTCAAGATTTGAAAGAGCTCAACTGGAATTCCATAGGTCATCAAGCAAATGCAAATTAAAATCACAATAAGATAATACTACGAATCTGTAAGAATGGCCAAAAACCAAGAACATTGATGACACCAAATGCTGGCAAGGCTACAGTGCTACAGATAAGTTTTCATTGCTGATGGGAATGTGATATGGTACAACCACACTGCAGGTTTCCTACAAACTATGCATATTCTTACCATGTGTCTGGCAATTATGAGTCTCAGTATTTACTTGAAGGAGGTGAAAACTTTCATCCATACATAAAATTGCACTCAGATTTCCATGCTGTGCCCCCAGCATAATTGATGTTTGTGTGTGTGCTTAGTTGCTCAGTCATTTTGGACTCTTTGCCACCCAATGGACTGTAGCCCACCAGGCTCCTCTGTCCCTGGGGATTCTCCAGGCAAGACTACTGGAGTGGGTTGCCATGCCCTCCACCTTGGGAACTTCCCAACCCAGGAATTGTACCCAGGTCTCCTGCATTGTGGGTGGGTTCTTTACTGTCTGAATCACCAAGCAATTGAGGTATAATTGACAAATCCAAAATTATATATATTTAAAGTATATACCATGATGATTTTCTGTATTTATACATTGTGAGGTGATTACCACAATCAAGTTAATTAACACTTCCATCACCTAACATAGTTACTTTATGTGTGTGTGTGTGTGTGTGTGTGTGTGTGTGTGGTGAAGAATGCTTTACATTTACTTCCTTAGAAAATTTCAAGTATCCAATACAGAATTATTAATGATTACATATTATACATATATATATATATATATATACACACACACACCATACTGTAGGTTAGATCCTCAGGACGTATTCATCTTATAACTGAACATTTATACCCTTTGACCAACATCTTCTCATTTCCTCTATGTTCTAGCCCCTGGTAACCACCATTCTATTCTATTTGTATGAGCTCAGCATTTTTTTTTAGATTCCATATATAATAATTCCACATCACATTGTATGTGATACCATACAATATTTATCTTTCCCTTCTGGTGTATTTCACCTAGCATAATGCTTTCTAGGTTCATCTGTGTTGTCACAAATGACAGGATTCCCTTTTTATGGTTAAATAATACCCTATTGTTATGTGTATATAACATAGTTTCTCCATTTATATGTTGATGGACACTTAGGTTGTTTTCATACCTGGCCTATGGTGAATAATGCTATAATGAATATGAGCGTGCATGTCTCTTCCAGATACTGGTTTTACTTCCTTTGTATACATATGTAGAAGTGGAATTTCTGGATCTTATCATAGTTCTATTTTTAATTTCTTGAGGAGCTTCCATACTGTTTTCCATAATAGCAGTATGAATTTACATTCCCACCAACAATGTGCAAGAATTCCCTTTTTCCACAACCTTGCCAACACTTGTTATTTCTTACATATATTTCTTTTGATAATAGCCATTATAACAGGCATGAGGTGATATCTCATTATGGTTTTGATTTGCATTTCCCTGATGGTTATTGGTAATGAGCACCTTTTTATGTATCTGTGTGGTATTGGAGAAGACTCTTGAGAGTCCCTTGGACTGCAAGGAGATCCAACCAGTCCATTGTGAAGGAGATCAGCCCTGGGATTTCTTTGGAAGGAATGATGCTAAAGCTGAAACTCCAGTACTTTGGCCACCTCTTGTGAAGAGTTGACTCATTGGGAAAGACTCTGATGCTGGGAGGGATTGGGGGCAGGAAGAGAAGGGGATGACAGAGAATGAGATGGCTGGATGGCATCACTGACTTGATGGATGTGAGTCTGAGTGAACTCCGGGAGTTGGTGATGGACAGGGAGGCCTGGTGTGCTGCGATTCATGGGGTCACAAAGAGTCAGACATGACTAAGTGACTGAACTGAACTGAACTGAGCTGACCATTTGTATATTTTCTTTGGAAAAATGTCTACTCAGGCTCTTTGCCTATTTTAAAAATCAGATTGTTTGTTTCCTTGCTATTGAGTTGCATGAGTTTCTTATATATTTTAGATATCAACCCCTTATCAGATACATGGTTTGCAAATGTTTTCACCCATTCTGTAGATTGTCTTCTCATTTCTTGTTTATTTCTTGCTGTATAGCTTTTTGGTGTGATGTAGTCCCAGTTGTTTATTTTTGCTTTTGTTGCTTGCACTTTTGGATTATCTAAAAAATCACTGCCAAGACCAATGTCAAGGAGATTCTCCCTATATTTTTTTCTAAGAGTTTTATGATTTCAGGTCTTACGTTTCAGTCTTGAATCCATTTCAGGTTAGTTTTGTGAGTGATAAAAGAGAGGAGTCCAATTTCATTCTTTTGCAATGTGGATATCTAGCTTTCCCAGCACCATTTACTGAAGAGAGTATCCATTTCCCATTTTACATACTGGGCACCCGTGTCAAAGATTAGTTAACTGTGTATATGTGAGTTTATTTCTGAGCTTTCTATGCTCTTCCACTGGTCTCTGTGTCTGTTTTTATGCCACTACCATTGTGTTTTGATTACTGTAGGTTTTTTAATATAGTTTGAAATCAGGATGTGTCATTCCTCCAGCTTTGTTCTTTTTCCTCAAGGTTGTTTTGGCTATTTGGAGTCTTTTGTGAATACAAGTGTTTATAGCAGCTTTATTTGTAGTTGCTGAAACTTGGAAGCAACTTGGATGTCTTTCAGTAGGCAAACGGATAAATTGTAGTGCATCTGGACAGCAGAATATTGTTTAATATTAAGAGGAAATTAAATACCAAGCCAAAAAAAAGACATGGAGGAAACTGAAATGCATCTTACTAAGTGAAACTAAAGTGAAAACACTACTGTGATGGTTAACTTTATGTCAACTTGACTGGGCTAAATAAAGTATACCCAGATAGCTGGTAAAACATTATTTCTGAGTGTGTCTGTGAGGGTGTTTCTAGATGGGATTAGCATTTGAATTGGCAGATTGAGTAAAGAAGATCACCCCTTACCCATGTGGGTGGGCATTATCCAATTCATTGAGGTCCTGAATAAAACATAAAGGTGAAGGAAGGGCAAATTTGCTCTCTCCTTGAGCTGAAATATCCATCTTTTCTTGCCCTCACACATAGGTGCTTCTTGTTCTTGGGCTCTTGGACTGCACTATGACTTAAATCACTGGGGCTTCCCTGGTTCTCAGGCTTTCAAATTTAGAACTACACCACTGGCTTTCCTATGCTCCAACTTGCATATGGCAGACATTGGGATTTCTCAGATTCCATAGTCAGTGAACCAATCCCTCATTATAAGTCTCTTACTATCTCTCTCTCTCTCTCTCTCTCTCTCTCTCTATATATATATATATATATATATGCACACATACATACATACATATATATGTATATTATATACATATGATTAGTTCTGTTTCTCTGGAGAACCCTGGCTAAAACAGCTACATTCTATATGATTCTGACTATATAACATTCTGGGAAATGCATAAGTATGAAGATACTTAAATGACCTGTGGTTGTCAGGGGTTTGAGGGAAAGAGGGATGAATGGGTGAAGCACAGAGGAGTTTTAGGGTAGTGAAAATAATCTGTGTGATACTATAATGGTCCATGTCATTATATATTTCTTCAAGCATATATAATATACAACACCGAGAGTGAGCCCTAATGTAAACTATGGACTTTGGGTGATAATGATGTGTCAATGTAGATTCTTTGATTGTAACAAACGTACCACTCTGGGGATGGTGATGATGAAGTAGTCTATGCTTGTGTGGGAGCTGGGAGTATAAGGGAAATCTCTATACCTCTTATCAATTTAGCTATGAAGCTAAAACTTCTCTAAAAAAGTAAAGTCTGAAAAAAATGGAATCTTAAAAATTTTTTTTCAGTAGTTCTCTTTGTTTTAAAAAAACAAGACATGCTGTACTAAACTACAATTACGTTGTGTTGGTGTAAGAATAGTCAAATAGTTGAATAGGACACCAAAGAGAATCCAGAAACTGGTTCATGCACATAAAGACATTTGATTTATGATGAAATTATCACTAGAAAGCAATTGGAAAAGTAGCTATCAATAAATGGTGCTGTGTGGAAAATACTCACAAAACTTGATTCTTATTTCATATTCTACAAAATATTGATTCCAATTTATAGACATAAATGTATTAGAAATCCTAGATGGTGCAACAAAATAAGAAAAAGAAATGAGAAGTATTTAAACTGGAAGGAGGAAATGTCCCTACTTGCACAGAATACATTTGTCCATGTAGAGGATTCCAAGGAATCTACACAAAAAGCTACTAGAATTTACAAGTGATTAGCAAGGTCACAATATTAAAAAGGTCAACATATGAATATATAGAAATGCAGGTTGATTTTTGTTTATAATGATTGGAATCCCAAAGTCAAAAACAGCACCAATAGCTCTTCATAAGTGAAACAGGTATAATTATAATAGAATATGTAGGATCTTTATTTTGAAAATAAAAAAAAAATTGATGAAATAAATCAGAAGACCTTAATGAATGGTGAGACATTGAGGCATACCATTTTCAATGATTGAAACATTCAGTATAGTTAAAATGTCAGTTTTCCCTAAGTTGATATAATGATTTAATGCAATCCTGATTAAAATCCCAGCAGAATTCTTTGCAGATCTTTACAAAAGATAATTCTAAAGTTCATGGAAATGTGAAGAAACTAAAGTAGTCAAAACAATTTTGAAAAGCAAGAACACAGTTGGAAGACTCACATTAAGACATATCATGAATCTAAATAGAGAAGACAGTGGTATTGGTAAAAGGATAGACACATAGATGAGTGGAACAGAATAGATTCCAGAATTTGACCTTTTATAGTGGGAATTTCTAATAATGTACTTTCACAGCCTTGAGAAATTTCATAGAAATAGCACCTGGAAAAACAGCATATATCAAGCAACTGTATTGATTATTATTATTTTTCATGTTTTTCTTAGAATAATAGCCTTGTTACAGACCCCAAGGCCAGACCCAGAGGGAGTATGACGGGGATCATGAAGGCGTGGAGCTTGGTTCATACCTAACGCCAACATGTTGGCGTTAGGTATGAACACTGCCTACGCACTTGCTGATTGTTCCCGAGACCATCCCAGAAGAAAACAGCCTGGGGTAAAAACAAGGAGATCTGGACTATGTCAGTGTAGCGTCTTGGGAAAGATGGATCAAAAAAAGTTTTGTAGTCTGCCATTAGGAATAAAAGCTGGACTCAGAGTGGACTCTGAACCTCAGCCCAATAGAGGCTGCCAGTCCGCCACCCAATGCACCAGATTTCGTGTTCTGTTTTCATTCTCATTGCTCACTCCTGGACCTTTAGGGCAACAACCTTTGTAAATTCAGTCTATTGATTTTTAGTGAAGGCATGGGGCAATTCAATGGAGAAAAGACAGTCTTTTGCACAAATGATCCTGGAAAAATGAGACATCCATATGCAAAAAAAAAAAAAGTGACCCTTGACCTATGTCTCATAACTTATATAGAAAATGAATTCAAAATGGATAGTAGACCAGATATAAGATATAAAACTCTTAGAGAAAATATCGAAGAAATTCTTCATGACCTTGGATAGGGCAAACATTTGACTTTGTTAAAACTTTTTCTCCTTAAAAGACATTGCTGCTGCTGCTGCTGCTGCTGCTAAGTCGCTTCAGTCGTGTCCGACTCTGTGTGAGCCCATAGACGGTAGCCCACCAGGCTCCCCCGTCCCTAGGATTCTCCAGGCAATAACACTGGAGTGGGTTGCCATTTCCTTCTCCAATGTGTGAAAGTGAAAAGTGAAAGTGAAGTCGCTCAGACATGTCCGACCCTCGGCGACCCCACGGACTGCAGCCTTCCAGGCTCCTCCATCCATGGGATCTTTCAGGCAAGAGTACTGGAGTGGGGTGCCATTGACATTAAGCGAATGAAAAGCCATGGACTGGGAGAAAATGTACTGATCATCCATTTGACAAAGAACTTTTACGTGGAGTATATAAAGAACTCTTAAAACTTGAAAAAAATACAATTGAAAAAAAGAGGGCAAAAGATTTGAACGGACACTTCCTGAGAGGGCTTACCTGATAGCTCAGTTGGTTAAGTCTGCCTGCAATGCAGGAGACTCTGTTTCAATTCCTGGGTCGGGAAGATCCGCTGGAGAAGGGATAGGCTACCCACTCCAGTATTCTGGCCCAGAGAATTCCATAGACTGTATAGCCCATGGGGTCGCAAAGAGTCGGACATGACTGAGTGACTTTAACTCATTCACTTTCACCAGAGGAGATACACGGATGGCAAAAAACACATAATGAACCTATTAGTCATTACATAAATGAAAATTGAAACCAAATGGGAAACTCTTGCACACCTATTATAATGGCTAAAATTTTTTTAAAAGACAATATCCAGTGCTGGTGAGGATCTATAGCAACTTGAACTCTTCTACCTAGCTTGTGAGAATGCAAAATAGAATAATGGTTCTGGAAAATAGAATCTGGTTGATAGTTTCTAAAAAATTAAACAAATACCTGCAATGTTACCCAGGAATCCTACTTCTATTAATAAGTATTTATTCTAGAGAAATGAAAACACATATCAGCACAAAAACTTGTACACAGGTTCATAGCAGTACTATTCATAACTGCCAAAAACTGAAGACAACTCAAAATGTCCCTCAACAGATGAAAAGATTAACTGTGGAATTGTCATACAATGGAGTGCTACTCATCAGTAAAAAGAAATAAGCCATTAATACACAAACACCATGGATGAATCTGAAATGCATTATGCTAAGTGAAAGAAGCCAGTCTCTAAAAGTAACTTAATGTATATTTCCATTTGCATGATATTTTGGAAAAGATAAATCTATAGTAATAACAAACAGATCAATAGTTTCTAGGGATTAGGGTTGGGTTAAGAAACTGATTAAGGAGTGTTAGAATTGTTCTTTATCCTGCTTGCGGTGGTGGTAGTTATAAGAATCTATGTATTATTAAAACTCAAAAAACAGTTAACGAAACAAAAATCTTTATCCATTCATCTGTTGGTGGACATAAGCGGTAATTTAAAAATCTAGAAGAACCAACTGAATAACTATTTGTACTAAAATGAGTTCAATAAAGGGGCAAAATATAAGATAAACATATACAAACATATACAAATAAAAAGAGTGAACTTGCTACATGTAAACTTTAAAACAATTAATAGATAAGTAAGTTGAAATATACTAGAGGTTGGACTCATCTTGGGTCAAACTGAAAGTCTACATAACCTAGAGTTTAATGGGTGGTAGTGCAATAAAATAGGATAGTTGCTATTTATCCAGATATTGTGCCCATATCTTTTATTTGTTATCTATAGTTCTGTTATTCATAGCTGATGCATTCTCACTCTGAAAACAAACTTATTTTACCTTTTAAACCATATACTAAAGGTCACACTAACATGTCATAATATTTTTATAAGTGGAATTTTAAAAAATTCATTTTTAATTGAAGGATAATTGCTTTTCAATATTGTGTTGGTTTTTGCCATACAGCAACATGAATCAGCCTAGGTATACATATGTCCCCTCTCTCTCAAACCTCCCTCACACCTCCTACCCCATCCTACCCCTTTAGGTTGTCACAGAGCCCTGGTGTGAGTTCCTTGGGTCATACAGAAAATTCCCATTGGCTATCTGTTTCACATATGGGAGTGTGTATGTTTCCATGCTACTCTCAATTTGTCCCAACTTCTTCCTCTACTGTGTCCACAAGTCTGTTCTCCACATCTGTGTCTCCATTCAAGAAGTGAAGTTGCTCAGTCATGTGAAACTCTTTGCAATCCGACGGACTGTAGCCTACCCGGCTCCTCTGTCCTGTCCTGCAAATAGGTTCATCAGCACCATCTTCTAGGTTCCTTATATATGCATTAATATATGATATTTGTTTTCCTCTTTCTGACTTACTTCACTCTGTATAACAGGCTCTAGGTTCATCCACCTCATTAGGACTGACTCAAATGTATTCTCTTTATAGCTGAGTAATATTCCATTGTAGATTCATACCACAGCACAGCTGCTTTATCCATTCATCTGTTGATGGATGGAAGTGGTAATTTTAAAAATCTAGAAGAACCAACTGAATACCTATTTGTACTAAAAAGAGTTCAATAAAGGGGCAAAATATAAGATCAACATATACAAATTGGTATTTTTCCTATACATCAATTAGGAAAAGTAAGAGAATAAAAGATCCCATTAACAATAGCAAGAAAAACTAAACATCTCCTAAGAATAAACCAAAAAGTAATATGCAAGATCTATTTGAAGAAAACAGTAAACCTGACTAAAAGACATAAAATATGACTTGAATAAATATCATGTTCCCAGAGAGGGAGTCTTAGTATTGTAAAAATTATTGTTTGCTTGTCAGCATTAATTGGTAATGTCAAGGCAACCCAGTCAAAATTTCGGTGGGATTTTTCATGGGCCATGATGAGTTGATTCTCAAATTTATATTAAATACTGGAAAAGAAAATATTTGAAAAAATTAAAAGAAAGACAAAAACTGAAAAAAAATATTTAAAAACAAACTAACATTATAGTGATTGAAGGAGTGTGGTATTAGTTGTATAAAAAGATAGCCTCATGTATAAAAAGGAATTTAGTTTCAATAAAAATGCTATTTCTAATCATTGTAAGAAAAAATAAATTATCAATAAATAATGTTTATTATCTATTTGGGGAAAAAGTTAAAGTTAGGTCCTGGTTTTGCACTGTATCAAATTCCAGAGATAGACATAAAATACAAAACTATAGAAAAATAGGAGAAAATATAGGAAAATATTTGTATAACCTGGGAGAAAAGAAAGGCATTCATAAATAAGACACAAAAATCTAAGAACAGTGAAGGAAAAGTCTTACACTTTTCCTTCAAATTCAAAACTTCAGTATATCAGTTCAATTCAGTTCAGTCGCTCAGTCATGCTAAATAAGGAATTCAGGGACTTCCTAGTGGCCCAGTGGCTAAGACTCTGCATTCCCAATACAGGGGGCCCAGTTTGATCCCTGGTTGAGGAACGAGATTTTACCTGTCATAACTAAGAGTTCACATGCAGTTTTGAGGGGTGGGAGAGCTCCCTTGCATCAAGGTTATAACAGTGTCTCAGAATACAGATATATGTGCAACAGGTGTGCTTATTTTTCAAACACAAGACCCAGCTTTGTGGGGCGAGGGCATGAGATGGCTTTGGGTTCTTGTCAACCACAGCAGAAGATGGTTCTTAGGACTGTAGCTTCAGGTACCAAGTCCACCTTGTCTAAAGTTACTCAATGTAGGCTGAGTCATGAGAAACATTTGACATCATGACTTTATTACTGAGATTTCTTGATCCTTCTGTGGAAATGTGACAAAAGTTAAATTCCAGGGTTGGAAAACTTGAAAGACTTTGGGGATTAGCTATGCATAAACATTATACTGCTGGGTGAAGAACAGGAAGAGTGAAATCACATGTGACTAATTTGAGGGCAAGGTATGATAGCCAAAGGAGATTTATCAATAACTAAAAAGGAAAATAAACACAGTCCTGTCAACAAAAGATCTGTGGGCAAATTTTAGTGCATGGGTCAAGTTCACGACCTTTAGATTTTGTCCTCAAAGATTTCCTTAATAATATTTCAGTGTTATTATGCCCTTACCCTTGATTGTAAAGGCTGCCAACAATTTTCTGAAGTGACTGGGCAAGAGTCTTGTAAAGTAGACTTACTTTGTTGATATGCTAAAATGTGAAGTGTCTTTAATTTATTTCTCCCCCTGGAATTCTGGATTTTATTTTTTAAATTTTATTTATTTACTCTTCTAACTTTTTATTTTGTATTGGGGTATAGCCAATTAACAATGTTGTGATAGTTTCAGGTGAACAGGGAAGGGACTCATACTTTTACATATATCCACCCTCCCCCAAATTCCCCTCCCTCCAGGCTTCCACAGAATAGTGAGCAGAGTTCTGTGTGCTATACAGTAGGTCCTTGTTGGTTATCCATTTTAAATATAGCAGTGCATACATATCCATCACAAACTCTCTAACTATCCCTTCCCTCCATCCTCCTCCCTCCTTCATTCTGTAAGGCTGTCAGTCTCTTTCTGTTTTGTAAGTTCATTGATATCATTTCTTTTTAGATTCCACATAAAAGGGATGTCATAGGATGTTTCTCCTTTTCTGACTTACCTCACTTAGTATGACACTCTCTAGGTCCATCCATGTTGCTGCAAATGGCGTTACTTCATTCTTTTTAATGGCTGAGTAATATTCTGGATTTTTTTGTTTACTGTGTGTTATTTGCGTCCCTAGTAGCTCAGATGGTAAAGAATCTGCCTACAATGCGGGAGACCTGGGTTCAATCTCTGGGTTGAGAAGATCCCCTGGAGAAGGAATTGGCAACCTGTTCCAGGATTCTTGCCTGGAGAATTTCATGGACAGAGGAGCCTGGTGGGCACAGTCTGTAGAACTGCAAAGAGTCAGACATGACTGAGCCACTAACACACACACATTCGATCCCAAAGTTGTATAATTACATTGAAAGGCAAAATACGGTATTTCCTTTCAAGGGAGAAAGGAAACCCAGTCTCTATCATCCTAGTGCAGTGATTTTTATTAATTTTTTAGTTACTCACTGACCTAATCCTAATCTGGACCCAAAGGTCTAAGTCCATGTGCTCAGGAAGAGATCTATCCAGATATTGACCCAGGATCACAACTTGCGCTCAAGCTCCATATCTGACTCATTAGAGGCTGCTAGCTGGTGTACTACTGTGATCCAACAGAGCAGGGAAATATCAGACAGCAGACACAACTTTTTCATAACCTGTATTTGATCAAACGTGTTTTGGTAGGGTTGGCATATGCGAAAATCCATCACTGGCATAGTTTAAATATCATTCATCTTTATTGGTTAGCTGTTACCAGAAGTTGTGCCTCCATGGTTTAAACAAACAAAGCATTAATAAGAATACCATGTTTATAGAACCTGAACTTACATAACTTGAATGAAACAGAAACTGGGGTTATATTTATTCTGGAAGTCAACACTGACTCACTGGGAAACATTGCACAAGTTGCCCAAACTCTGTGTGCCTTAGTTTGCTCATTGTGAAAGATCCTTTCTATACCTCACAGTTGTAACAATCCCATGGACTGTAGCCCACCAGGCTCATGCCAGGGATTCTCCAGGCATGAATACTTCAGTGGGTTGCCATGCTCTTTTCCAGGGGATGACAATCCTAGGTCCTGGCTTTTAGAACAGGCACCTCATTCAAACATTCAATAATACTTCTTATGTGCTAGACACTCTTCTGGGTACAGTCACATTTTTAACATATCCAAAAGTGATATCATTATCTTCTCTTCCTCAAACTAGCTTTTATCTCATCTATTTTCTATCTCAGTGGTGGCACTGACAGCCATCCAGTTTCCTGAGACAGATGCCTGGGAGTCAGTCTCAGTGTTTCTCTTTCCCTCTGTCCTCTATCCAGTCAATGACAGTCCTCTCAAGTGTACCCTCACCAATTAAAAAAAATCTTTTACTCCCTTGCTAACCCCACCTCAATGTCTTAGCCCTTGTGGTCTCTCTGCCATGAACATGGCCCTTCCTGATTTCACAGAGCTGGCTTCTCATCATTCAGATCTTAGCCTAAATGTCATCTTGTCAGTGACATGTTCTTCAATCCTTTCTATACAGAGCTGCTCCTCAGCCCTGCTCTTAATTTCTTTACCTGTTTTCTTAACCATCTTATTAGCACTAATACTACCTGTTAACTCATTTGTAGCCCCCATTTTGTATGTCTCCATCACAGAATCTTTCAGGATTTGGAATAGCTCAACTGGAATTCCATCACCTCCACTAGCTTTGTTCATAGTGATGCTTTCTAAGGCCCACTTGACTTCACACTCCAGGATGTCTGGCTCTAGGTCAGTGATCACACCATCGTGATTATCTGGGTCGTGAAGATCTTTTTTGTACAGTTCTTCTGTGTATTCTTGCCATCTCTTCTTAATATCTTCTGCTTCTGTTAGGTCCATACCATTTCTGTCCTTTATCAAGCCCATCTTTGCATGAAATGTTCCTTTGGTATCTCTGATTTTCTTGACGAGATCCCTAGTCTTTCCCATTCTGTTGTTTTCCTCTATTTCTTTGCATTGATCGCTGAAGAAGGCTTTCTTATCTCTTCTTGCTATTCTTTGGAACTCTGCATTCAGATGTTTATATCTTTCCCTTTCTCCTTTGCTTTTCGCTTCTCTTCTTTTCCCAGCTATTTGTAAGCCCTCCCCAGACAGCCATTTTGCTTTTTTGCATTTCTTTTCCATGGGGATGGTCTTGATCCCTGTCTCCTGTACAATGTCACGAACCTCATTCCATAGCTCATCAGGCACTCTATCAGATCTAGGCCCTTAAATCTATCTCTTACTTCCACTGTATAATCATAAGGGATTTGATTTAGGTCATACCTGAATGGTCTAGTGGTTTTCCCTACTTTGTTCAATTTCAGTCTGAATTTGGCAATAAGGAGTTCATGGTCTGAGCCACAGTTAGCTCCTGGTCTTGTTTTTGCTGACTGTATAGAGCTTCTCCATCTTTGGCCGCAAAGAATATAATCAATCTGATTTCGGTGTTGACCATCTGGTGATGTCCATGTATAGAGTCTTCTCTTGTGTTGTTGGAAGAGGGTGTTTGTTATGACCAGTGCATTTTCTTGGCAAAACTCTATTAGTCTTTGCCCTGCTTCATTCCGTATTCCAAGGCCAAATTTGCCTGTTACTCCAGGTGTTTCTTGACTTCCTACTTTTGCATTCCAGTCCCCTATCATGAAAAGGACATCTTTTTTGGGTGTTAGTTCTAAAAGGTCTTGTAGGTCTTCATAGAACCGTTCAACTTCAGCTTCTTCAGCATTACTGGTTGGGGCATAGACTTGGATTACTGTGATATTGAATGGTTTGCCTTGGAAACAAACAGAGATCATTCTGTCGTTTTTGAGATTGCATCCAAGTACTGCATTTCAGACTCTTTTGTTGACCATGATGGCCACTCCATTTCTTCTGAGGGATTCCTGCCCGCAGTAGTAGATATAATGGTCATCTGAGTTAAATTCACCCATTCCAGTCCATTTCAGTTTGCTCATTCCTAGAATGTCGACATTCACTCTTGCCATCTCTTGTTTGACCACTTCCAATTTGCCTTGATTCATGGACCTGACATTCCAGGTTCCTATGCAATATTGCTCTTTAGAGCATCGGACCTTGCTTCTATCACCAGTCACATCCACAACTGGGTATTCTTTTTGCTTTGGCTCCATCCCTTCATTCTTTCTGAAGTTATTTCTCCACTGATCTCCAGTAGCGTATTGGGCACCTACTGACCTGGGGAGTTTCTCTTTCAGTATCCTATCATTTTGCCTTTTCATACTGTTCCTGGGGTTTTCAAGGCAAGAATACTGAAGTGGTTTGCCATTCCCTTCTCCAGTGGACCACATTCCCAAATAGGAAAAGGAGTACGTCAAGGCTGTATATTGTCACCCTGCTTATTTAACTTATATGCAGAGTACATCATGAGAAACACTGGGCTGGAAGAAACACAAGCTGGAATCAAGATTGCCAGGAGAAATATCAATAACCTCAGATATGCAGATGACACCACCCTTAGGGCAGAAAGTGAAGAGGAACTCAAAAGCCTCTTGATGAAAGTGAAAGTGGAGAGTGAAAAAGTTGGCTTAAAGCTCAACATTCAGACAACGAAGATCATGGCATCCTGTCCCAACACTTCATGGGAAATAGATGGGGTAACAGTGGAAACAGTGTCAGACTTTATTTTTTTGGGTTCCAAAATCACTGCAGATGGTGACTGCAGCCATGAAATTAGAAGACGCTTACTCCTTGGAAGGAAAGTTATGACCAACCTAGATAGCATATTCAAAAGCAGAGACATTTCTTTGCCAACAAAGGTTCGTCTAGTCAAGGCTATGGTTTTTCCAGTGGTCATGTATGGATGTGAGAGTTGGACTGTGAAGAAGGCTGAGTGCCAAAGAATTGATGCTTTTGAACTGTGGTGTTGGAGAAGACTCTTGAGAGTCCCTTGGACTGCAAGGAGATCCAACCAGTCCATTGTGAAGGAGATCAGCCCTGGGATTTCTTTGGAAGGAATGATGCTAAAGCTGAAACTCCAGTACTTTGGCCACCTCATGCGAAGAGTTGACTGATTGGAAAAGACTCTGATGCTGGGAGGGATTGGGGGCAGGAGGAGAAGGGGACGACAGAGGATGAGATGGCTGGATGGCATCACTGACTTGATGGACGTGAGTCTGAGTGAACTCCGGGAGTTGGTGATAGACAGGGAGGCCTGGCGTGCTGTGATTCATGGGGTTGCAAAGAGTGGGACATGAATGAGCAACTGATCTGATCCGATCTGATCGCAGAATCTAAGCTTTCTAAGTGCAGGTACATTTTCTGCCTTTGCTGTTGTCGTTGTTCAGTCGCTCAGTCATGTCCAACTCTTTGTGACCCCATGGATTGCAGCCTGTTAATATTCCCTATCCTTCACAATTTCCCAGAATTTGCTCAAACTCATGTCCATTGAGTCAATGATGCCATCCAACCATCTTGTCCTCTCATCCCCTTCTCCTGCCATCAGTCTTTCCCAGCATCATGGTCGTTTCCAATGAGATGGCTCTTCCCATCATGGGGCCAAAGTATTGAAGCTTCAGCTTCAGTATAAGTCATTCCAATGAATATTCAGGTTTGATTCGGTTTAGGATCAACTAGTTTGATCTCCTTGCTGTCCAAGGAACTCTCAAGAGTCTTCTCCAACACCAGAGTTCAAAAACATGAATTCTTTGGTGCTCAGCCATCTTTACAGTCCAACTTGCACATCCGTACATGACTACTGGAAAAATCATAGGTTTGACTATATGGATCTTTGTTGGCAAAGTAATGTCTCTGCTTTTTAATACGCTGTCTAGTTTTTTCATATCTTTTCTTTCCAAAGGGCAAGCGTTTTTCAATTTCATGGCGGCAGTCACCATCTGCAGTGATTTTGGAGCCCAAGAAAACTAAGATGCTGTGAGCTTAGTTTTTTGAATGTTGAGTTTTAAGCCAGCTTTTTCACTCTCCTCTTTCACCTTCATCAAGAAGCTCTTTATTTCCTCTTCGCCTTCTGCCATAAAGGTGGTATTATCTGCATATCTGTGGTTATTGATATTTCTCAATAATATTTTCCCAGTAATTAAGATTATTTCCCAGTAATCTTTTTTTTTTAATTAAAAAAAATATACACATGTTCCCCATCCTGAACCCTCCTCCTTCCCCCCTCCCCTACCATCCCCCTGGGTCGTCCCAGTGCCCAGTAATCTTGATTCCAGCTGAGCTTCATCCGCTCTAGCATTTTGCAAGATGTACTCTGCATATAAGTTAAATAAACAGGGTGACAATATGCACCTTGGCATACTCCTTTCCCAATTTTGAACCGTCCTTTGTTCCATGTCCAGTTCTAACTGCTTCTTGACCTGCATACAGGTTTCTCAGGAGGCAGGTCAGGTATTCTGGTATTTCCATCTCTTGAAGAAATTTTCCATTGTTTGTTGTGATCCACACAGTCGAAGGCTTTAGCATAGTCAATGAAGCAGAAGTAGATGTTTTCTTGGAATTCTCTTACTTTTTCTATGATCCAAAGGATGTTGGCAATTTGATCTCTGGTTCCTCTCCCTCTTCTAAATGTAGCTTGTACATCTGGAATTTCTCAGTTCACATACTGTTGAAGCATAACTTGAAGAATTTTGAGCAACATCTTGTTAGCATGTGAAATGAGTGCAACTTTGTCATAGTGTTAACATTCTTTGGCATTGACCTTGTTTGGGATTGGAATGTAAACTGACTTTTTCCAGTCCTGTGGCCGTTACTGAGTTTTCCAAATTTGCTGGCATATTGAGTGCAGCACTTTCACAGCATCATCTTTAAGGATTTGAAATAGCTTAGCTAGAATTACATCACCTCCACTGGTTTTGTTCATAGTGATGCTTCCTAAGGCCCACTTGACTTCTGAATCCAGGATGTCTGGCTCTTGGTGAGTGATCACACCATCGTGGTTATTGGGCATTAAGATATTTTTTGTATAATTCTTCTGTGTATTCTTGCCACTTCTTAATATCGTCTGCTTGTGTTATGCCCATACAATTTTTGTGCTTTATTGTACCCATCTTTGCACAAAATATTCCCTTGGCATCTCTGATTTTCTTGAAAAGATCTCTAGTCTTTCCCATTCTATTGTTTTCCTCTATTTCTTTGCATTGTTCACTTGGGAAGGCTTTCCTATCTCTCCTCGCTATTCTTTAGAATTTCCATTCAGTTGGGTGTATCTTTCCTTTTCTCCTTTGCCTTTTGCTTCTCTTCTTTTCCCAGCTATTTTTAAGGCCTCCTCAGACAACCATTTTGCCTTTTCGCATTTCTTTTTCTTGGGGATGGTCTTGATCACCGCCTTCTGTACAATGTCCTCTTTCGGTTATTGCTCCCTGTTTTCTGTTCCCCTTTATAGCAAAACTCTTTGGAAGAGTGTAATGGTATGGTTAATAACTTAATGTTACTGCACCATTTGGTCACCATTTTGATGAAGCATGCACCAGATGGTGACCTGATGTATTGTGTTCATTGCTTGTACCCAACTTATATACTTAAACATAACTTATACTTAAGCAACTATGTATTTAAACACAATAAAGAATGAGAACATCATGGAAACATCTGCCCAAAAAGGGGGAAAAGGTGTCAAGTAGATAAATTGACATTTGGGGAATACCGTTTTCCTTCTTTGATCTGGCTAATCAAAGCGGGGACCAGGTTATTTTCCACTACCCTCATGCATAAACTCTTTGAACTCCTTTGAGAACAAAGAACATTGTAAGGTATAAAATGGCGGGCCCCCAGACTCATGGCGAGGTCCCCTCCACGCATGGATGCATGTAGCGGATGGTGCTCCCACTGGGACTCTGGTGCACTGCCCAGCTGCTGAGAGCCAGATGAAGGTGCTTTCCCGGGGACTGGTGAGATTCATTTACTAAGTGCTATTGCAAATTCACTTCTTTCCTTTAACTTTGATCCTTGATTTGTACTAGGCTAGTTCAGTTCAGTTGCTCAGTCGTGTCCGACTCTTTGCAACCCCATGAATCGCAGCACACCAGGCCTCCCTGTACCTGATAAATTGGCATTAGCTACCAACCTGTAGACTACATCTTGAATTCTTTAAAAGAACCACTGAAGTAAAACAAACCAAAGAGGCGTGAGACATTTTGTCTCCACTTTTTCTCCTACTCCCTTTTTAAAAGTCCACTTCAATGTACAGAAATCATTCTTGTCAAGGTCATCAATGTCCACTATATTGCCCAGTCCAATGCTTATTTCTCTCTCCTATCTTTACTCCAGCTCTTAGCTGCATGTGACACAATCACTTACTTCTTCTTGAAACTTCTCTGCATTTGGCTCAGGGACACCACATTCTTAGTTCCTATACTATGTCACAGACTGTTCTTCTTAGTCTCTTTTGCTGGTTCTGCCTCATCTTTCAACTTCTAAACATTAGTTGTCCAAGGCTTAGTCTCTTTTATAGCTTCGGTCATCTCTTAGGCGGACTTATCTAGTATCAAGGCTTAAGGTCTATCCTAAATGAGGACTTCCATATTTATATTATATATTCAGTTCCACTCTCTCCCTTGAATTCCAGACTAATCCAATCATCTAGTCAAACCCTACACTTGAATATCTAATAACCATTTCATGCTACTATGTCCAAAAACGAATTCTTCATGTTCCTCAAATCTCCTCATTAGCAGTCTTCTTTCCTCCATAAATGGAAAATCCATTCTACCATTTTCTTTCACCAAATCCCTGAAATCGCCCTTTATTCATCTTCTCTTAGATACTCAACATATTTTGTAGGCTCTACCTTTTCAATATATCTAGGATGTCACCACTCCTCATTACTCCACTGCCATCACCACCATGACCCAACAACTATCATCTCTTGCCCAGTCTCCTGAAATAGTTTCCTGACTAGTCTCTCTGCATCCACTCTGCCCTCTTCTATAGACTTTTCATACAGCATTCAGACTAGAACTTTATAGGTGTCATATCACTAAATGACTTAGAGTCTCTCAGCTACCTTTATGGAACAACAGACTGGCTCCAAATAGGAAAAGGAGTTCGTCAAGGCTGTATATTGTCACCCTGCTTATTTAACTTCTATGCAGAGTACATCATGAGAAACGCTGGACTGGAAGAAACACAAGCTGGAATCAAGATTGCCGGGAGAAATATCAATAACCTCAGATGTGCAGATGACACCACCCTTAGGGCAGAAAGTGAGGAGGAACTCAAAAGCCTCTTGATGAAAGTGAAAGTGGAGAGTGAAAAAGTTGGCTTAAAGCTCAACATTCAGAAAACGAAGATCATGGCATCCGGTCCCATCACTTCATGGGAAATAGATGGGGAAACAGCAGAAACAGTGTCAGACTTTATTTTTCTGGGCTCCAAAATCACTGCAGATGGTGACTGCAGCCATGAAATTAGAAGACGCTTACTCCTTGGAAGGACAGTTATGTCCAACCTAGATAGCATATTGAAAAGCAGAGACATTACTTTCCCAACAAAGGTCTGTCTAGTCAAGGCTATGGTTTTTCCAATGGTCATGTATGGATGTGAGAGTTGGACTGTGAAGAAGGCTGAGCGCCGAAGAATTGATGCTTTTGAACTGTGGTGTTGGAGAAGACTCTTGAGAGTCCCTTGGACTGCAAGGAGATCCAACCAGCCCATTGAGAAGGAGATCAGCCCTGGGATTTCTTTGGAAGGAATGATGCTAAAGCTGAAACTCCAGTACTTTGGCCACCTCATGCGAAGAGTTGACTGATTGGAAAAGACTCTGATGCTGGGAGGGATTGGGGGCAGGAGGAGAAGGGGACGACAGAGGATGAGATGGCTGGATGGCATCACTGACTCGAGGGACGTGAGTCTGAGTGAACTCCGGGAGTTGGTGATGGACAGGGAGGCCTGGCGTGCTGCGATTCATGAGGTCACAAAGAGTCAGACACGACTGAGAGACTGAACTGAACTGAGCTGTATTTTAGATGCCAGACTCAATATACTTATAGCTAGTATCCTATCTCTGGTATTATAAGAAAACAAATGTACCTTAAGTTAAAAATAACAACACCCTTTTGTTTGAGCTGCAGGTGGTTGTTATTGCAGCTTTAGTGGATAAGTCTATCCACAGAACCTGAAGGGGAAAAAATAAGTCAAACACAGAGACCAGTTTGCAAAAACCACTCAGGAGTAACCACATAGGACCAGCTTCCAGGGAAGCTGGCAAAGGAGACATGTCTGTGTTAAGGTTTTGAGAAAACACCCAGGTAGGAAATCAATGTAACCCCATCAAGTGACTCTTGTAAGGAAGGTATAGTTTGGGCCAAGGCAGAAAAGTAGGAGAGATGGCCTCAACGGAGGCAGGTTATCTTTATTCAGGGAAAGAGGGCTGACAGTCAGCCTAACGACCAGGCTGAGGATGAGGGCGATCAGGGAGGCTTCATAGTTAAAGGGAGGTTTGTGGAAGCAATAAGGGAAATGTTAGGTGGTTTGGGTAAGATGGCATTTGTAATTGAACAGGGGGTGGGAGGTTTTGGGCAAGGGGTGATAAGTCCCCTGGATAGGGGGTGATAGGTCCCAGGCAGATGTAGAGGGTGGGAGGTTTCTGGGCAGGGGGTGATAAGTCTCAGGTAGATGCAACAGGTCCAGAGCATCAGGGTGGGACTTAAAGTTCGGTTTTGTTTTCTCCAAAGTTAGATGATTCAGCAAGGGCCTTTGAGACCGTTGTTTTCTTTTCTGGGCCCAAAGACTCCTTCATTCTGAAATCACAAAATAATGGGGAAAAGGGCACCGTATCTCTCTGGCTACTTCCTGCTGGATAGGGGCGATGGTTTTGAGTCTGGAACGGAGGATCGTCCTAGGGCCCAGGGTCTCCTTTTCCTGAGGTTGAGGGTGAGGCTCTCAAGAAGAATGGTCTTGACCTGGTCTCCAGAGATGGCCTGAATCTGTTCTTGGAGAAACCTTTTAAAGAGATTGAAGAGACAGGGTCCAAATAAGAGGAATAAAATGATAAGTACCAATGGTCCCAAGAAAGGGAGCAACCAAGGGAGGGCCTGTTGGAACAGGTTTTGGGGAGTGTAAAGGTTTTGTAACTCATTCCTGTGGCATTCGATCTGTCTGTAAGTTCTTTGACTCTGCCCTGGACTATGCCCGTTTCATTAATGAAATAGCAGCAGTCCTCTCTTGGGAAAAGGCAGGCCCCTCTCTTTTCCGTGGTGAGAAGGTCTAGGGCTTGCCTATTTTGTAGGGCCACAGAAGCTAATGAGCTAATTTGTCTTTGGACCAAAACGAAGGACTCAACTACTTGCTCCATATCCTCATTAAGTTCTTGGGACAGCTTGTAGTAGAAATGAGCCAAGGTCGAGATGCCCCCAATTCCGGTGCCTAGGGCTGCTGCTATGCCGGTCCCAATCAGGAGGGGGGCTATGACAGCTTGTCTTTCTTCTGTGAGAAAGTTCCCCTTGGGGGTAAAAGGTTGTTGTTGAATCACACGAGGACACCGGGATTCTTGGCCCCCAGAGGAGAAGAATTCATTCCGGGGCCAGAGATGAGGCTTGATCGCTCAGAGCTTTTGTGTAATAAAGTTTTATTAAGATATAAAGGAGATAGAGAAAGCTTCTGACATAGGCATCAGAAGAGGGCAGAAAGAGTACCCCCTTGCTAGTGTTAGCAATGAAGTTATATACTCTCCAGTGAATCCAAAGAATGTCTGGAGGTTGTAAAGACCTCACCAGACCTACTCCCATAATTTACATTTTAAGATAACAGAATTAGCCAGAAGGTTTAATCCAGAGACTGTCCTCAGGCAGGACACATTATTCTTATATAATCCTTGCAAAGACCAGGTCTACTCTCATAATTTACATTTTAAGATAACAGAATTAGCCAGAAGGTTTAATCCAGAGACTGTCCTCAGGCAGGACACATTATTCTTATATAATCCCAAGGAATGTAGAGAAGGAAAAAGTTTGTCCTTTCTTCCTTCTTGAGAATTCCAGACCCCTCTCTCCTTGGGGATCCCTAGACTCCTTATCAACCTGCCTAGGAAATGACTCTCTCAGGGGTAGACTACTTGTTCTGTCTCTTCTTCTTTGAGGAATGTTAGACCCGGGGTCAGGAAAACCAAAATGCAAGGTCCAGAGGGGTCAAGGGGGAGACATGATTATGCATAGGTCCCGCAGAGAATGAAGATTCCCGAGTTGGTGCAATTATTTGTGTTGTTCCAGAGAACCCAAATGGAACAGAAGGAAGGAGCAGAGTTTGTAAGACCAGTGTAGTTGGGATTAGAGTAGTTGATACAGGTTAGGTTGGAGGAGGCTGAGAGTAGGACATTGTCAGAGACTGGCCCAATGAGTTGTGTAGTTTTTTGTTGGGAAGGGGAGGTATAGTTGCCCTGGGACAGCCAGGTTGAGGGTAAGGGAATTGCCATGTGTGGTGAGGGAGACTGATATGCATATCCAACACTGGGATGTATGTTGTGTGTACTGAATTGGAAAGAAGAATTGAAGAGAAGAGTTGAGAAGGCGGATAAGGTGTTGGTTGCCAAAGGGAGGTTTTAGGAGAGGCCATAATTGGGAAAGGAGGTCTAGGCATTTATAAGGCTCAGGGCTTACCTGTAACCAGGAAATTATGTTCTTTATGACTTGTTTCTTTTCCCGATTTTATAGTACCCCGCCCCAGTCTGAGCACCCTCAGTGGGTAATGGGATAGAAACATATGTTTCTTTCATTTGGCTTATGGCAGGTGCTCACGAAACTCCCTCTCTTTTGCACTTTAACAGTGAGTAGGGATTTGGATTCCCCCTGCCCGCCGCCTGCCCCAAGGTTCATGATGCATGGTCTTGGAGCCGTATTATAAAATGAGGAATGAACACAGGAATAAATGTCAGGGCAGGGGCAGGGACTAGCCAGAATGCAGGGGAGTGCAACAAGGATAAGGAACAGGGGAGTTATGGGTCTGTTAGTTGGGCAGTGCCGAGGAAATAGCACCATAGGAGTAGAACACAGCTAACAATGTAGGTGATACCAACAAAGAGATGAAGGATAGGTGACCAGTCCTGAGGGGAGACAGTTACTAGGCCTATAGCAAGGACTAAGATTAAGAGTGTAGTTATAGTTAGAGAGATGGGGAGAGCCCAATCAGGGCGAGGGGCAGAAGGCCCCAAGTTGGTGGTTGCTTGAATATGAGGAGGAACAGTGTTCATTAGGATGAAGAATGACATAGAGAATGAAAATAAAGAAATCAATTTCATCTGGAGTCAGGTTGTAGAAGGTTCCCTGAAGCCATAGTTGAGACACCAGTGTGGTCAGTTCTTCGAAGGAGGTTCCTGTCATGGCGCTGGTCCAGAGGTCTTATAGTAGTTGGGTCAGGAGCAGTTGTAGGTTGAAGAGAGTCCAGGTCATTCAGTGTCCTCTCGGATGGTTGACAGAGGTTGTCACTGGGTGACTTTTAAGGAGGTAGGTCCTGTGAGGGAGATCTGATAGGTGTCAGTTAAGGAGGGCAGTGCAGGATCGGAGGTGACCCGTTTTAGGCGAGAGAGGTGTACCCAGGAGGTGACCTTCTCAGGTTTAGCTGTAGTCGGGGTAAGAAGGATGATTTTGAATGGTCCCTGCCACTTTTGGGTTAGGTCAGCCTGGGGATTATCAGACAGATAGAGCATGTCCCTAATTTGTAAATGGGCCAAGGGGGACTTGAGGGTCAGAGGCAGGCTAGTTGTGGTTGACATGTTTCCAGAGGAAATTGCGGAGTTCCACCAGCAGAGGGGAGTGTAGGAAGCTTGGTATGGGAGGAGGTTCGGGGGGAGTCCAGGAGAGAGTGCGGGCCTTCTGTACAACACCTCAAAGGGTCTCAGCTCCATGGGCTTTCTGGGCAAAGTCTGTACTCTGAGGAGAACAATCAGCAAAAGTTTAGTCCAATCCAGATGTACCTCGAGGGATAGTTTGGTAAGAGTTTGTTTGATTGTTCTATTCATCCTTTCTACCTTTCCTGAGGACTGGGGATGATATGGAATGTGAAATTTCCAGGGTATCTGTAAGAATTGGACAAGTTGTTGGGTGACCTTGGAAGTAAATTCCAGGGCATTATCAGACTTTAGGTATGAAGGTAGGCCAAACCTGGAGATAATTTCTGTGAGGAGGATGTGGGCCACGGTGTGGGCTGTTTTGTTTGTAGTGGGAAATGCTTCTACCCATCCTGAAAAGGTGTCCACAAGGACCAGGAGGTATCTGACCTGGTCTATCTGCCAATCCTGTGCTGGGAGGCTGCCTCGCATTTGATGGGTTGGAAAGGTTGTAGGTTTAAGGTTGGAATTGGGGTTAGTACATTGACGTGTCTGATAGGAGCGGGTAAGGTTATCTAAATATTGTTGGTCAGCAGTGGATATGGGGAAGTGGTTGCCGAGGAACTGTTGGAGTGTCTTGGATGAGGGATGAAAGAGTGAGTGTAGATAAGAGTGGATTTCTCTGGTGGTGGGAGGGTCGGGTGGAGTCAGAGCTAAGATGACAGGGGACTGGAGGGAGGGATGGGTCAGGGCTCTCTCCTTTGCCTTCTGGTCTGCAGCATTGTTGTACGCTGACATGAGACTTCTCTTTTGATGTCCCCTACAGTGGAGGATGGTGGCTTTGTTTGGTAAGAGTGCTGCCTCTAGAAGTTTGTGGATCAGGTCTGAATTAATAATGGGGGATCCCTTTTGGGTTAGGAAACCTCTTTCTCTCCATATTAGGATGTTTGAGTGAAGTATGTTATAGGCATACTTGGAGTCTGTGTGGATGTTAACCCTTAGATTTTTAGCCAGAGTCAAAGCTCTGGAGAGAGCTATCAGTTCACCTGTTGGGAGGTGGTGTGAGGTGGCAGAGGTCAAGCTTCTATTGTCTGGGTCCCGTGATTGTGACAAAGGTCCCCCTGGATGATGGCATATCCTGCCTCGAAGGGTGGGGATTCTTGAGAGCTGCCGTCAATGAACCAGTGTGGGTTGTCTGGGCCTAGGATGGGCTGATGTGTTAAATGTTGGAAGGGGTTTTGGGTAAGATCTACTGTTAGACTGTGGCTATTTAGGAGAGGGTCTGTTGTAGGGGACGTGGGTAATAAGCTGGAGAGGTTAAGGGGAGAGCAGGGGGAGAATGAGAGCTGAGGGTCAAGGAGAAAAGCATGTAGAACCTGTACCCTGGAAGGGGGAAGAGAGAGGAAAGCCCGAAGTGATAGTAAGTCTTGGAAGGTGTGTGGAGAACAGACTGTTAAAGGGGCATGCCTAGACAGTTTATTTGCTTCGGGTACGAGGGCTGCGATAGCAGCCATGGCCTGTATGCAGGGAGGCCACCCCTTGGTCACCATGTCAAGCTGTTTTGACAGATAGGCTATGGGAGCCCAGGTGTCTCTGGCCTGCTGACATAGAAATCCCAGGGCGTGTCCTTGGTTGGAATGGGCAAAGACAAAGAATGGTCTGGTGTGATCTGGCAGGTGGAGAGTTGGCACTCGGAGGAGGCTCTGGGTGAGCTGGTGAATAGGATTGGCCAACGAGGAGGGGTTAAAGAGGGGTTCATCCAGACATCCTTTAGTTGCCTCATAGAGCGGCTTTGCAACGAGGGAGAAGTTAAGGATCCAGATACGGGAAAAGTTTAGGAGGCTGAGGATAGACAGGAGTTCCCTTTTCATTTTTGGAAGTGGACAGTTAATCAAGGCCTGGATTCTATCTGGGGGAATAGTTCTCTGTTGGTGGGATATGGAGAGCCCCCGGTAGGTGATGTTTGTCCATACTTCTTGGGCCTTGGATCGGGACACCCGATAATCCCAGGATTCCAGGGCCCCAAGGAGTTTGGCAGTATGTTGGAGGCAGAGTTTTTAGGCTGGGCACCAAAGGAGGAGGTCATCTACGTATTGGAGGAGATGATTCAGGGCTAGGTCGAGGGTTTGTAGGTCCTTTTGTAAAGCCTTTCCAAAAAAGTGGGGGCTGTCTCTGAACCCCTGGGGGACAACTGTCCATGTTAGTTGTTGGGAAACGTGAGTCCCGGAGTCTTGCCAGGTGAAAGTGAAAAGGGGTTGGGGGAGGGGGTGGAGGGGGATGCTGAAAAAGGCATCTTTGAGATCTAATACCATGAAGTGGGTTGCAGTCAGGGGTATGGCAGACAGAAGGGTGTAAGGGTTAGGGACTACTGGGAAGGTCGGCGTGACGACCTCATTGATTTTTTCAAAGATCCTGGACCAGTCTCCAAGAGTTTGGTGCCTTCCTTACTGCCAGAATAGGGGTGTTGTGTGGTGAATGGGTAGGAATTAAGATAGAGTCTTGAAGAAGACAGTCTATGATAGGCTTAAGTCCCTTGTGAGCCTCCGGGGTGAGAGAGTACTGTTGTTGGGTGATTATAGTCTAGGGGTCTTTTAAGGTAATGTGGACTGGGGGATGATGTTTGGCTATGGATGGGTGATCAGTGTCCCAGACTTGGAAGTCTAAGGTGGGTAGATCCAAGGGAAGGTCAGGGGTGAGGGATAGGGACAGTCCAGGTGCCATCTGCATGCAGAATATAGAGACTATATTGAGGGGGAATATGGTAATAAAGACCCCCAGTTTGGATAACAAATCTCTCCCTAAGAGTGCCATCGGGCACTGAGGCATTATGAGGAATGAGTGTATGAGGGTTGATTTTCCAAATTGACAGAGTAATGGAGGGCTGATTTTTGGCCTTTGGGGAACTCCAGAGATCCCCTTGATTGTGAGTTCTGAGTCTTGAGTTGGGCCAGAGTAGGAAGTTAAGAGACAGAAAGCGGCTCCAGTGTCTACTATAAAGGAGGTCTTTTTCCTGGCCACTATCCTGTCCACCCTAAGTTCTGAGCTCATGTCTGGGACACGGGCCGGGCGGCTGGAACCTGGGCCCCGTCATTGGAACAACTCTTGTAGGGCTGGACTGGGGTTCTGGGGAGAAGTGGAGATCTCCCCCGGTGTGCCAGGGTGTCCCTGTGGACACTCCACTCTCCAGGTCTGGGAGATGGGGAACTCCCCAGGGGTGCCAGGGCGTCCCTGGAGACAGTCCATCTTCCAGTGTCCCCTCTGGCCACAGGTCGGGCATGCTTTTGTGGGGGGCCGTGGGTTTGGGCAAGTTTTGCCGTGTCCTGACTGGTTGCATCGGAAGCAGGGTCTGGCGGGGAAGGGTCTTAAGCCCTGATCTGGGACTTGGGCGGGGGCTGATCTCTTCCCTTAGTTGCTGCTGCCAAAAAGGCATATTTCACTTTTCTGTCACAGTCTTTTTCTCTCTTAGCCTCCTTCTCTCTATTATTGAACACCCTGAAGGCCACTTCTAGAAGGTCTCTTTGAGGGGTCTCAGGGCCCTTCTCTAGTTGTTGAAGCTTGCATCTAATATCAGGGGCGGACTGGCTGATGAACACAAAGGTAGAGTAACCCAGCAGGGGTGGTGATATCTAGGTTGATATACTTTTGGACTGCCTCCGTGAGGAGTGCCAAGAATAAGGCTGGATTTTTGTCTGCCCCTTGGGTGATTTCCCTGACTTTATCATAATTGACATGGATATGAGTATTTTTCTGCATTCCTTCTAGAAGGCAGGTAATCATGTGATTGAGTCTCCTGATACTTGGGTCACCGGGCTGGTACATCCAGTGGGGACCTAATTGAGGCACCGCCTTATCAACAACTGGGTTATCCCAGTCTTGGTTATGCAAGTGATGGGCATGGGCTTTCGCCGCTTGCCAGATATGGTCTTTTTCATCTGGGGTGAGAGATGGCATGTAGGATATAATATAAGTCACTCCATGTGAGCTTATAGGCCTGGGATAGTCTCAGGAATTCTTTTCTGTATCTGGTAGGATTTTCAGAAAATGATCCTAACTTTTCTCCTATCTGGCTCATGTCTGAGAATGAAAATGGCACATGGACTCAGGTGGGGCCCTCTGGTCCTGCCACCTCTCTCAGGGGAAATATGTGTTGAGTATGTGACCGTGTAGTGGAGGCGGGCGGGGGAAGGGGGGAGGGGGAGTCGGGGAGATGGGGCAGTGGTCGAGGGGGAGTCAGGAGAGGTTTCGGAGTCAGTAGGTGAGTTGCATGAGGGGGGAGGAGAGGGTTGGCAGGGTGGTGGGTAGGGAGTCGAACTCTGGGGATGCGGAAGGTCGAGATGGGCGGTTAGTTGAAGAAGAACCCTTTTGCTTGGGAGGCAAGGTGCATAGAAGGATCTCGTGGATGGAGCAGGCTTTGCATAGTGGGGGCCTGTTCCGAAGGGCCCAAAACGCTTGGGCATAGGGGACCTCCGACACCACTTGCCATTCTGTTTAAGGAAGTCGGTGAGATTTTGAAGAACGTTAAAGTCAAATGCGCTGAATTCAGGCCAGCGGTCTTGATTGTCTAATTGGTATTGAGGCCAGATCTGTATACATAGCTGTTTTAAGCGGTTACCTTTGAGTTCAGTGAGTAAGAGCGATTTGAAAATTTCGAGAACACAAGTCAGAGGGGAATCTTTTGGGACACATTGGCCAGACCCCATAATTGAAAGGCAAGCAGAGGCTCCTATTTGGAGCTCGAGTCGTCACCCGTAGTCGCAATAGGAGTTATGAGAAGAGAGCTCTGTGTCGAGGTGGAGCATCCCCCATCGTCACCTACAGAGTGGCCTTAGGCTGGGGGTCCCCAGGACCCGGAGAGGACTGGGTTCTAGAGCGCCTCTAGAACACCGTCCGGATCTTACCTTAATCTAGGGGCTGGTTTGAGTGGAGTATTGCATGTAGAGCGGTCGAATGGCAAGAGTTCCCTGTTCCAGAGGTTGTCAGAGAGAGAGAGAGAGAGAGAGAGAGAGAGAGAGGACAGTGCCGGAGGCCTGGGGGTATGCAAAGCACCAGTTAAACCTTAGGACAAGGCTTGCACCGCTCACGAAGGCACTAGGTATCCTTGAGGGGAACTTATGAGCCCTGGCAGAAAGTGAGCTCAATGGGTGTTCCTGTTCCCAGACTCCAAGAAAAGGGAAAACAATGAGAGGGAGTGAAGAAGGAATTCATAGGGCCTGGACTCAATCTCAGGCCTGTTCATGCTGATCATGCTTGGCCACCTTTCCAATGGACTCTGAACTCTGTGTTTAGTGCCTATGAAAACAACAAAGGAAGGATAAGACCCCCTCCAGACAGGGGAACCTTGAAGAGCGTATCTAGGTTACTCATCGCCTAAGAGAAAACATACACTAGTCACCCCTTCCTCCAGACAGGCCATAAATTTTTCTGTATCTATCAGAGTGTAACCTCGGGTTTATTGATTATTGGCTAATTGTTTGACTGTTTGAGCACATGAGCACATAGCATGTGAATGATGGGGTTATTGGGATTGTATTTTCCTTGGTTTATGTAAGTCTCAAGGAATTTGGAGTGGTGGGTTCAGACACGAACACATGTGTCTGAACCCACATGTGTTCACAAATGCTGGTCAGGGTCCTTGGCTAAGAGGAGACTCTGCCTTGGGCCCACTGGTGTAATAAACTGCACTCCACTGTCTGCATTGTCCTTCTGAGTGAGTTTGTTTCCCGGAACGCGTGGCTACAACAGGAGGGAGAGAGAGAGAGTGGGAGAGACGAGTGCCTCGCCCTCTCCGGGTTTCAGCACCAAGAATGTAAGGTATAGTTCGGACAAGGCAGAAAAGAAGAGATGACCTCGACGGAGCCAGGTTACCTTTATTCAGGCAAGGAGGGGTGACAGTCGGCCAAACGACCAGGCTGAGCACGAGATGGATCAGGGAGGCTTCATATTTAAAGGGAGGTTTGTGGAAGCAATAAGGGAAATGTTAGTCCGCGAAACATTTTGGGTAATCTTTGGTTGAGATGGCATTTGTAATTGAACAGGGGGTGGGAGGTTTTGGGCAGGGGGTGATAAGTCCCAGGTAGATGCAACAGGCCGGGAGCATCAGGATGGGACTTAAAGTTTGGTTTTGTTTTCTCCGAAGTTAGATGATTCAGCAAGGGCCTTTGAGACCATTGTTTTCTTTTCTAGGCCCAAAGACTCCTTCAACTCTGTTTCTCTTTCAACTTAACAGTTATCTCTACCTGATTTTATTTACTTATCACTTATCTCCTCCTTTTATTTTATTTATTTATTTATTTTTTATCTCCTCCTTTTAAAACATAGCCCCCAGTCATGTCCGACTCTTTGTGACCCCGTGGACTGTAGCCCACCAGGCTCCTCCGTCCATGGGATTCTCCAGGCAAGAATACTGGAGTGGGATGCCATTTCCTTCTCCAGGGGATCTTCCTGACCCAGGGATTGAACCCAGGTCTCCCTCATTGCAGGCAGAGGCTTTAACCTCTGAGCCACCAGGGAAGCCCATTCACTTTCACTTTCACTATCTCCTCCTTTTAAAACATAACCCTAATTTAAAATACAAACAATATAATTTACTTGAATGTTCTATAGATAAAATTAGTGGCCTTTGTCTCCAGGGCCAAAAGAGTTCTTGGCACAAAGATGTTCAGTCAGACATCTTTGAGACAGAATGACTCAAGACTCAACATTAACTTTGCAATGCTTTGAGTATTTTTATGAATAAATCAACTGGAAGGCATGTCTTTTGTAGCAATTTTCACCCTTAAAGGGGATGGAGATGTGGGGAGTGCAACTTTAATCCGTGTTTACTGAAGGTGGAAGCACCAAGATTAACCTAAACAGGAATTTAGTATTTTTATATTACCCAGAGAATAGTATATGGGTCCAGCTCTGCTGTTGCTGCTAAGTCACTTCAGTCGTGTCTGACTCTGTGCAACCCCACAGACAGAAGCCCACCAGGCTCCCCCATCCTTGGGATTCTCCAGGCAAGAACAATGGAGTGGATTGCCATTGCCTTCTCCTATGGGTCCTGCTCAGCTTTGTTCAATTACCATTCCAAGTCAGTTTCCTCAGCTGTCATGTAGGGACAATTATGGTACCTATTTATAGGGTTATTAGGTGGGTTACAAGAGAAAATCACAGAAAGCTCTTAGGGGAGTAACTAACTGCATCAATAAATGCAGCAATTTGTACACTACTAATCATCAGTTCATGGGAAATAGATGGGGAAACAGTGGAAACAGTGTCAGACTTTATTTTTGGGGGCTCCAAAATCACTGCAGATGGTGACTGCAGCCATGAAATTAAAAGGCACTTACTCCTTGGAAGGAAAGTTATGACCAACCTAGATAGCATATTCAAAAGCAGAGACATTACTTTGCCAACAAAGGTCGGTCTAGTCAAGGCTATAGTTTTTGGATGTAAGAGTTAGACTGTGAAGAAGGCTGAGCGCCGAAGAATTGATGCTTTTGAACTGTGGTGTTGGAGAAGACTCTTGAGAGTCCCTTGGACTGCAAGGAGATCCAACCAGTCCATTGTAAAGGAGATCAGTCCTGGATGTTCTTTGGAAGGAATGATGCTAAAGCTGAAACTCCAGTACTTTGGCCACCTCATGCGAAGAGTTGACTGATTGGAAAAGACTCTGATGCTGGCAGGGATTGGGGGCAGGAGGAGAAGGGGACGACAGAGGATGAGATGGCTGGATGGCATCACCGACTCAATGGACGTGAGTCTGAGTGAACTCCAGGAGTTGGTGATGGACAGGGAGGCCTGGTGTGCTGCGATTCATGCGGTCGCAAAGAGTCGGACACGACTGAGCGACTAAACTGAACTGAAGTGAATCATAAATTACTACACCTTGCTGCTGCTGCTGCTAAGTCGCATCAGTCGTGTCCAACTCTGTGCGACCCCATAGAGGGCAGCCCACCAGGCTCCTCCGTCCCTGGGATTCTCCAGGCAAGAATACTGGAGTGGGTTGCCATTTCCTTAACCAGTGTATTCAATCAAAGCTGATGGTGAGTCATGGTGACTCGCTAACACATAGCTTCAATTTGCTCTCTGTAATTCACTTGAGAAATCCATTGTGGCCATGACATTCTTTGTATGTTTAATTTACTACCATTCAGAGGTTCTGCCTACAGACTACAGGGAGCAAGTAAGGATTTCAGGGCCCAAACCAATTTATTAATACTGTAAACTGAACTCTACAATGTTGCCGAAAATCGCTGGGGGACAGAGCTATAACCCCAGAAGCCAACAGAGCACATTTAATGTTGATTAAATAACAAGTGAATGACGAGCGTTTCAGGTGATCAGTCGCCTAGAGCGGACATAAGCTCAGCCCAGAGACACACGTGTGAGCGGCCCCACATGCACCCGGAGGCAAATATTCAACAGCGGGTAGGGGACCTTCGAGCACCCTCGGGACTCAGAACTCAGAGCAGGAGCGCCCTCTGGCGGCGGCGGCGGCGTCCGGGGGTTCTGGCCGAGAGCGTCGGGAAGGACGCTCGAGGGGCGGGGCGGCGGCGCGGGGCGGTGCTTCGCTCGGCTAGATGGAGCGTGCGGGGGCTGCGACCCCAGAGGGCAATATGCCCGGCTTTCTTATGGCTCTTCAGAGCAAGAGCCGAGCCGAGGCGCCGCGGGCGCGGGTGCAGGAGCAGGACTTGCGGCAGTGGGGCCTTACAGGTCAGTGGCTTGAGGCGAACTTTCGCCCACGCCGGCCGACTCGTTGGGACTCTCCTCTCCCGGGCCTCTGTACCCGTTGCCAGGAACGGTTCCGGCGGCGCCGCGAGTGGACCTTCCCGTCGGTTTCAAACCTACAGACACCAGGGCCTTCCCTTCCCGCCCTTGCGGCGGGGCTGGGCGGAGAGGAACTCCGCCTTGTGCCGGGTGGCCATTGCCCCGCCTGCGCAGCGCGCGCGGCCGGCGGACGCGGGAGAAATGGGATTCCCAGAGGGGAAGCCCGCTGCTCCAGCTACCCGGCGCGCCGGCCCTGGGGAAGGGGAACTTGTTGAGGCCCCTGTCCCAGAGGTAAGACGTTCCTCGCTCTCAAGAGGCGGAGACTGTCCTGGCGCCCCAAGGGTGTGGGTTTCAAGTTTGTGTTCTGGTGGTTTGGAGGCCTAGCTTGGGGCGTTTAAAACGATCGGAACTCGTCTCCGAGCTTCAGTTCTCTTCTTCGTTTACCCGGCTCGCACAGTTCTTTGATAGTTCTCCGCTGGTTAATTCTCCTCCAACGTTATAACTTGAAATATGAAGCTAAGCAAAGTTCATCAGCGCTTTTCTGCGTGTAACTTTTATTTGTATTAGCCCTTCCCTAGAATCTTAGAAGCGCAAAGCTTGCATCCCCTTGAGGTCTAAAGGCAGGGAGGCTGATCGTGTTTCTGGATGGAGACCACAGGATGGAGAGTTGTTGTTTGTTGTTGTTTAGTCGCTAAGTCGTGTCTTATTCTTTTGCGACCCCTGGACTGTAGCCCGCCAGGTTCCTCTGTCCGTGGGATTTCCCAGGCAAGAATACTAGAGTGGGTTGCCATTTTCTCTAGGGGACCTTCCCAACCCAGATATCGAACCCATGTCTCTTGCGTCTCCTGCTTTGCCACCCGGGAAGCTCGTAAGGAGTGTTACCCATGTTAAATGTGAATTTATGGTCTGATGCTTATGTGTTTGGTGTAAAGTTTATCTGTTTATAAAGCCAGAGTTTATACGTGCTTGTGTGTTTGCCTGTTTCCTTGCATGTGTTTTTGGGTATGATACGATGTGTGAGAGAAGGCTAGATCAAATGTGCACATTGATACTGGACTGTTGATAATTCACCTGGAAGAATTTGAGTGAATGAAGAGGAATTAGAGTGAGTGAATGAAGAGGTAAATAGACAAATACGGAAGTTTGGTGCTGGGCATGGATAAGTGCGTAGTGTGGAGAAAGGAAAAAGTAGAAAATAAGTATACTCAGAGGAATAACCATTTAATATTGTAATTTGAAATTCCTATTTCTATTTGAATAAATTAATGTTCTGAGAAACTATTCTTTGGTTAAAAATGCTTACTGAATTTTCATTTTTTAATTTTTATTTTTTGTATTTTTAAAAATTCTTTGTGTTTTTTTCTTCTGGTTTTTTCATTTTTAACAGAAGTAGTACATATTTTCTGTAAAACATTTAGGGTAATATTCTATGCATAAAGAAAAACAGTAATATACATAATTCTATGACATACTATTATGTTTCCTGCCAGTTCTTGGCCTTTGCATGCATGCATATGTTTGTATATATAATTTCTTTTTCTCTCTCTTTTCCATGGTGGGGCCAGGACTGAGGGAGAAGTGCAAAAATGGGCTTTCATTTTTATGAAACCATAAATTTTTTCCTTATTGTCATTTAGTCTTCTTCAATATATTTAGTTCGTATGTGTGTGCTAAGTCACTTCAGTCATATCCAACTCTTTGTGACTCTGTGGATTGTAGCCTGCCAGGCTCCTCTGTCTATGGGATTCTCCAGGCAAGAACACTGGAGTGGGTTGCATATTTAGTAGGTACAGGCTGATTTTTTTCATTTTTTATTTTTATTTTGGAGATTAATCTCATTTATTTCGTTTGCAAGTATTTTCTTCCATTTTGAGGGTTGTCCTTTCATCTCATTTATGGTTTTCTTTGCTGTACAAAAGCTTTTAAGTTTAATTAGGCCCCATTTGTTTATTTTTGTTCTTATTTTCATTACTGTAGAAGGTAGGTCAAAAAGGATCTTGCGGTGATTTATGTCCGTGTTCTTCCTGTGTTTTCCCCTAAGAGTTTTACAGTATCTGGTCTTTAATCCATTTTAAGCTTATTTTTGTGTATGGTGTTAGGGAGTGTTCTAATTCATTCTTTTACATGAGGCTGTCCAGTTTTCCCAGCATCACTTATTGAAGAGACTGTCTTTTCTCCATTGGATTTACATGCTTCTTTTGTCATAGATTAGGTGACCATAGGAATGTGGGTTTATCTCTGGGCTTTCTATCCTGTTGCATTGATCTAATATTTCTGTTCTTGTGTCAGTACCATACTGTCTTGATTACTGTTGCTTTGTAGTATAATCTGAAGCCAGAGAGTCTGATTCCTCCTGCTGCATTTTGTTTTCTCAAGATTGCTTTGGCTATTTGGGGTCTTTTGTGTTTCTATACAAACTGTAAACTTTTTTTCTTTTAATTCTGTGGAAAATGCCATTGGTAATTTGATAGGGATTGCATTGAATCTGTAGGTTGCTTTGGGTAGTATTGATTCTTCCAAGAACATGGTGTATCTCTCACCTGTTTGTGTCATCTTTGATTTCTTTCATCAGTTTCTTAATAGTTTTCTGAGTACAGGTCTTTTACCTCCTTAGGTCAGTTTATTCCTAGATATTTTATTTGTTTTGTTGCAGTGGTAAATGTTTTTGTTTGTTTTTTTTTTAATCTTTCGTATCTTTTATTGTTAGTGTGTAGGAGTAATAGAAATTTCTGTGCATTAATTTTGTATACTGCAGCTTTACCAGATTCATTGATTGGCTCTAGTGGTTTTCTGCTGGCATCTTTAGGATTTTCTGTGTATAGTTTCATGTCATCTGCAGACAGTGACACTTTTGCTTCTTTTTCTCCAGTGTGGATTCCTTTTCTTTTTCTTATCAGATTGCAATGGCTATGACTTCCAAAATTATGTTGAATAATAGTGGTGAGAGTGGACATCCTTGTCTTATTCCTGATCTTAGAGGAAATGCTTTTAGTTTTTCACCATTGAGAATGATGTTTGTGGTGGGTTTTTCATATATGACCTTTATGTTGAGGTAGATTCCCTCTATGCCTACTTTCTGGAGGATTTTTATCATAAATAGGTGTTGAAATTTGTCAAAAGCTTTTTCTGCATCTATTGAGGTGACCATATGGTTTTTATTCTTTAATTTGTTAACATGGTATATCATTGATTTACATTTGTTGAAGAATCCCTGCATCCCCAGGATAAAGCCCACTTGATCATGATGTATGATCCTTTTAATATGTTGTTGTATTCTGTTTGTTAGTATTTTGTTGAGGATTTTTGTGTCTGTGTTCATCAGTGATATGGTCTGTAATTTTCTTTTTTTGTGATATCTTTGTCTGGTTTGGGTATTAGGGTGATGGTGGCCTTGTAAAATGAGCTTGGGAGTGTTCCTTCCTCTGCAGTTTTTTGGAAGAGTTTGAGGATGAGTGTTAGCTTGACTCTAAATGTTTGATAGAATTCACCTGTGAAGCCATTCTGGTCCTGGACTTTTGTTTGTTGTAAGATTTTTAATTACAGTTTCAATTTCATTACTGGTGATTGGTCTGTTTATATTTTCTATTGGTTTAGTCTTGGTTCAGTCTTGGAAGATGGTACCTTTCTAAGAATTTGTCCATTTTTTTCCATGTTGTCCATTTTATTGGCAAATAGTTGTTTTAAGTAGTCTCTTTTGATCCTTGGTATTTCTGTGGTGTCAGTTGTAATTTCTCCATTTTTCATTTCTAATTTTATTGATTTGAATCTTGTCCCTTTTATCCTTGATGAGTCTGGCTAAAGGTTTATCAATAACCAGCTGTAGTTTCATTGATTTTTGCTATTGTTTTATTTCTACTGGGTTGGCCAAAAAGTTAATTCAAGTTTTTCCATAGTATCTTATGGACAGACTCAAAGGAATTCTTTGGCCAACTCAGTATTTCATTTATTTCTGCTCTGATTTTTATGATTGCTTTAGGTATAAGGTTAGGTTGTTTGAGTTTTTTCTTGTTTGTTGAGGTAGGATTGAATTGCTATACACTTCCTTCTTAGAACTTCTTTTGCTTCATACGTAGATTTTGGGTCATCGTATTTTCATTTGTTTGTATGTATTTTTAGATTTGCTCTTTGATTTCTTCAGTGATGTCTTGGTTATTTTGTGTCATATTGTTTAGCCTCCTTCTGTTTGGGGGGTTTTTTGTTTTTGTTGTTGTTGTTGTTGTTTTTTACATTTTTTCCCCCCTGTTATTGACTTCTGGTCTCATAATGTTGTGGTCAGAAAAGATACTTGATACGATATCAGTTTTTTTTAATTTACTGAGGCTTAATTTGTGACCCATGATGTTATCTATCCTGGAGAATGTTCCATGTGCACTTGAGAAGAAAGTGTAATATGCTGCTTTCAGGTAGAATGTCCTATAACTAGCAATTAAACCTGCCTGGTCTATATTGGCATTTAAAGCGGTGTTTCCTTATTTTCTGTCTAGGTGATGATTCCATTTGTGTAAGTTGGGTGTTAAAGTCCCCCACTGTTATTGTGTTCCTGTCAGTTTTCCTTTTTATGGCTGTTAGCATTTTCATTATTTATTGAGGTGCATAAATATTTATGTGTTATATCTTCTTGGATTTATCCCTTGATCATTATGTAGTGACCTTCTTTGTTTCTTGTAAGTCTTTATTTTTAAGTCTGTTTTATCTAAGTATTGCTATTCCAGCTTTCTTTTGATTTCCATTTGCATGGCATGTCTTTTTCCATCTCCTCACTTTCAGCCTGTATGTGTCTTTAGGTCTGAAGTAAGTCTCTAGTGTGCTGTGTGCTTAGTGGATCAGTCATGTCCAGCTCTTTGCGACCACGTGGACTGTAGCCTGCCAGGCTCCTCTGTCCATGGAATTCTCGAGGCAGGAGTACTGGAATGGGTTGCCATTTCCTTCTCCAGGGGATCTTCCCAACCCAGGCATCGAACCCAGGTCTCCAGCATTGCAGGCAGATTCTTGACCATCTGAGCCACCAGGGATGAACCATACATTCAGGTCTTGTTTTTGTATCCATTCAGCCAGTCTGTTTCTTTTGGTTGGAGCATTTAATCCATTTACATTTAAGGTAATTATCAATATACATGTTCCTATTACCATTTTCTTTATTATTCTGGGTGTGTTTTTGTAGGTCTTTTTGTTCTCTTGTGTTTCCTGCCTAGAGAAGTTCCTTTAGCATTTGTTGTAAAGCTCATTTGGTAGTGCTGAATTCTCTTAGCTTTTGCTTGTCTGTAAAGCTTTTGATTTCTCCTTTGAATCTGAATGAGATCTTTGCTAGGTAGAGTAAAGTAGGTTTTTCCCTTTCATTATTTTCAATATATCCTGCCAGTCTCTTCTGGCCTGCAGAATTTCTTCTGAAAAATCAGCTGATAACTTTGTGGAGATTCCTTTGTATGTTATTTTGTTTTGCATTTCCCTTGCATTAGTATTTTTTCTTTGAATTTAGTATTTGTTTGTTTGATTAATATGTGTCTTGCCATGTTTCTCCTTGGGTTTATCCTGTACGGGACTCTGCTTCTTGAACTTGGATGGCTATTTCTTTTCCCATGTTAGGGGATTTTTTGGCTATAATCTCTTCAGATATTTTCTCAGACCCTTTTTCTTTCTATTTTTTCTTCTGGGATCACTGTTATTCAAACGTTGGTGAGTTTAAAGCCTCTGAGACTCTCCTCATTTCTTTCCATTCTTTTTCTTTATTCTGCTCCTTTGCAGTTATTTCCACTGTTCTACCTTTTAGCTCACTTATTCATTCTTCTATCTCAGTTATCCTGCTATTGATTCCTTCTAGTGTATTTTTAATTTCATTTTTATTTATTTTAATTGGAGGATAATTACAATATTGTGATGGTTTCTGCCATACTCAATATGAGTTGGCCATAGGTACACTACACTCATGTCCCCCCAATCCTGAACCCCCTCCCACCCCCCTCCCCACTACACCCCTCGAGGCTGTTCCAGAGCACTGGCTTTGGGTGCCCTGCTTCATGCATCAGACTCGCACTGGTCATCTCTTTTACATATGGTAATGTATATATTTCAGTGCCATTCTGTCAAATCATCCTTCACTCTCCTTTTCCCAGAGTCCAAAAGTCTATTCTTTACGTCTGTATCTCCTTTGCTGCCCTGTATGTAGGATCGATCGTCAGTGCCATCTTTCTAAATTCCGTATATATATATACATATATATATATGCATTAGTATACAGTATTTGTCTTTCTCTTTCTGGCTTATTTCACTCTATAACAGGCTGTATTGCTATTGCTAAGTCACTTCAGTCGTGTCCGACTCTGTGTGACCCTATAGACGGCAGACCACCAGGCTTCCCTGTCCCTGGGATTCTCCAGGCAAGAACACTGGAGTGGGGTGCCATTTCCTTCTCCAATGCATGAAAGTGAAAAGTGAAAGTGAAGTCGCTCAGTCGTGTCCGACCCTCAGCGACCTCATGGACTGCAGCCTTCCAGGCTCCTCCATCCATGGAATTTTCCAGGCAAGAGTACTGGAGTGGGGTGCCATTGCCTTCTCTGATAATAGGCTCTAGGTTCATCCATCTCATTAGAACTGACTCAAATGCATTCTTTTTATAGCTGAGTAATATTCCATTGTGTATGCGTACCACAACTTTCTTGTCCATTCATCTGCTGATAGATACCTAGATTGCTTCCATGTCCTGGCTATTGTAAATAGTGCTGCAATGAACATTGGGGTACATGTGTCTCTTTCAATTCTGGTTTCCTCAGGGTATACGCCCAGCAATGGGATTGCTGGGTTGTATGGCTGTTTTATTCCGAGTTTTTTTAAGGAATCTCCACACTGTTTTGTATAGTGGCTGTACTAGTTTGCATTCCCACCAACAGTGGAAGAGGGTTCCCTTTTCACCACACCCTATCCAGCATTTAGTGTTTGTAGACTTTTTGATGATGGCCATTCTGACCAGCTTGAGACGACACCTCATTGTGGTTTTGATTTGCATTTCTCTAATAATGAGTGATGTTGAGCATCTTTTCATATGTTTATTAACCATCTATATGATTTCTTTGGAGAAATGTCTGTTTAGGTCTTTTGTCCACCTTTTGACTGGGTTGTTCGTTTTTCAGGTATTGAGCTTCGTGAGCTGCTTGTGTATTTTGGAGATTGTCACTTGTTTAGTTTGCTATTATTTTCTCCCATTCTGAAGGCTGTCTTTTCACCTTGTTTATAGTTTCCTTCGTTGTGCAAAAGCTTTCAAGTTTAATTAGGTCCCATTTGTTTATTTTTACTTCCATTACTCTGGGAGGTGGATCATGAGGATCTTCCTGTGATTTATGATGGAGAGTGTTCTGCCTGTGTTTTCCTCCAAGAGTTTTATAGTTTCTGGTCTTACATTTAGGTCTTTAATCCATTTTGCATTTTATTTTTGTGTATAGTGTTAAAAAGTGTTCTAGTTTCATTCTTTTACATGTAGTTGACCAGTTTTCCCAGGACCATTTGTTGAAGGGGCTATCTTTTCTCCATTATGTATTTTTGCCTCCTTTGTCAAAGGTAAGCTGTGCATAGGTGAGTGGATTTAGCTCTGGACTTCTAGTTTGTTCCATTGATCTTTATTTCTGTCTTTGTGCTAGTACTGTACTGTTTTGATAGCTGTAGCTTTGTAGTAGAGTCTTAAGTCGGGAAGGTTGATTCTTCCAGTTCCGTTCTTTCTCAAGATTGCTTTAGCTCTTCAGGGTCTTTTGTGTTTCCATACAAATTGTGAAGTTATTTGTTCTAGTTCTGTGAAAAATACCATTGGTAGTTTTGATAGGGATTGCACTGAATCTATAGATTGCTTTGAGTAGTAAATTCATTTTCATCATATTGATTCTTCTAATCCAAGAACATGGTATATTTCTCTGTTTGTATCATCTTTGATTTCTTTCTTCACTGTTTTAGTTTTCTGTATACGAGTCTTTTGTCTCTTTAGGTAAATTTATTCTTAAGTATTTTATTCATTTCTGTGCAATGGTGAATGGGATTGTTTTCTTAAGTTCTCTTTATGATTTTTCAATGTTAGAGTATAGGAATGCAATGGATTTCTGTGTATTAACTTTATATCCTGTGACTTTACTATATTCATTGATTAGTTTTAGTAATTTTCCAGTGGCATCTTTAGGGTTTCCTATGCAGTGAGAGTCAATTCTTTTCCAAAGTGGATTCCTTTTATTTTCCTTCTCTGATAGCTGTGGCTAGGACTTCCAAAACTGTTGAATAGTAGTAGTGCGAGTGGGCACCCTTGTTTTGTTCCTGCTTTTAGAGGAAGTGCTTTCAATTTTTTGCCATTGAGGATAATGTTCGCTGTATGTTTATAATATATGACTTTTATTATGTTGAGGTATGTTCCTTCCATGCCTACTTTCTGGAGAATTTTTATCATAAATGGGTGTTGAATTTTGTCAAAGACTTTCTCTGGATCTACTGAAATAATCATATTGTTTTTATCTTTAAGTTTGTTGAGATGGTGCATCACATTGATTAATTTGCAAATATTGAAGAGTCCTTGCACTGGAATAAAGCCCACTTGATCATGCTATATGATCTTTTTAATATGTTGTTGGATTCTTTTTGCTAGATTTTTTTTGAGGATTTTTGCATCTATGTTCATCAGTGATATTGGCCTGTAGTTTTCTTTTTTTGTGGCATCTTTGGTTTTGGTATCAGGGTGATGGTGGCCTCATAGAATGAGTTTGGGAGTTTTCCTTCCTCTGCAGTTTTCTGGAAGAGTTTGAGTAAAATAGGTGTTAGCTCTTCCCTAAATTTTTGGTAGAATTACCTATGACACCATCTGGTCCTGGGCTTTTGTTTGTTGGAAGATTTTTTTTTTATTACAGTTTCGATTTTCATGCTTGTGATTGGTCTGTTCACATTTTCTGTTTCTTCAGTTTTGGAAGATTATACTTTTCTAAGAATTTGTCCATTTCTTCCAAGTTGTCCATTTTATTGGCATATAGTTGCTGATAGTAGTCTCTTATGATCTTTTGTATATCTGTGTTGTCTGTCTTAATTTCTCCATTTTCATTTCTAATTTCATTGATTTGAGTCATTTTTTCTTGACAAGTCTGGCTAACAGTTTGTATATTTTGTTTATCTTCTCAAAGAACCAGCTTTTAGTTTTATTGATCTTTGCTAGAGTCTCCTTCATTTCCTTTTCATTATTTCTGTTCTGATTTTTATGATTTATTTCCTTCTACTAACTTTGGGTTTTTTGTTGTTCTTCTTTTTCTATTTGTTTTAGGTGTAAGGCTAGGTTGTTTGTTTGATGTTTCTCTTGTTTCTTGAGGTAGGCTTGTATTGCTATAAAGTCCCTCTTAGCACTGCTTTTACTAAATCCCGTAGATTTTGTGTTGTTGTATTTTATTTTTTTAATTTAAATTTATTTATTTTAATTGGAGGCTAATTACTTTACAGTATCGTATTGGTTTTGCCATACATCAACATGAGTCCACCACGGGTGTACACGTGTTCCCCATCCTGAACCTCCCTCCCACCTCCCTGTATTTTCATTATCATTTGTTTCTATGCATATTTTTATTTCCATTTTGATTTTTTCAGTGATCTTTTGGTTGTTCAGAAGCATTTTGTTTAGCTTCCATATGTTTGTGTTTTTTATACTTTTATTTTTTCCTGTAGTTGATATCTTAATTGTGATCAGAAAAGATGCTTGAAATGATCTCAATTTTTAAAAATTTACCAAGGCTTAATTTGTGGCCCAGGATGTGATCTATCCTGGAGAATGTTGCATATGCCCTTGAGAAAAAGGTGAAATCCATTGTTTTTGGGTGAAATGCCCTGTAGATATCAATTAGGACCAACTAGTCCAATGTATCATTTAAAGTTTGTGTTTCCATGTTAATTTTCTGTCTGGATGATCTGTCCATTGGTGTGAGTAGGATATTAAAGTCCCCCACTATTATTGTGTTATTGTTGATTTCCCCTTTAATAGTTGTTAGCATTTGCCTTATGTATTGAGGTGTTCTATGTTGGGTGCGTATATAGGTTTACAATTTTTATGTTCTTTTCTTGGATTGATCCCTTGATCATTATGTACTTCTTTGTCAAAGTGTCCTTTGTCTCTTATAACTGTCTTTATTTTAAAGTCTATTTTATCTGATATGAGTATTGCTACTTCTGCTTTCTTTTGGTCTTCATTTGCATGAAATATTTTTCCTAGCCCCTGACTTTGAGTCTGTATGTGTCCCTAGGTTTGAGGTGGATCTTTTGTAGGCAGCATATAAAGGGGTCTTGCTTTTGTATCCATTTGGCCAGTCTCTGTCTTTTGGCTGGAGCATTTAAGCCATTTATGTTTAAGGTAATTATTGGTAAGTATTATCCTGTTACCATTTTGTTTGGGGTTTGTTTCTATAAACCTTTTTCTGTGTTTCCTGTCTAAATAAGATCTTTTAGCATTTGTTGAAGAGCTGGTTTGGTGGTGCTGAATTCTCTTAGCTTTTGCTTGTCTGAAAGCTTTTGATTTCTCCTTCGAATCTGAATGAGATCCTTGCTGGGTAGAGTAATCCTGGTTATAGGTTTTTCCCTTTCATCACTTTAAGTATATATAGCACTATAAGTAGACCCTTCTGGTCTGCAGAGTTTTTGTTGAAAGATTGACTGTTATCCTTATGGGAGTCTCCTTGCAAGTTGTTTGGTGCTTTTATTATTTTTTCTTTGTATTTAATTTTTGTTAGTTTGATTAATATGTATCTTGGCATGTTCTCCTTGGGTTTACACTGCATGGGATTCTCTGGGCTTCTTGGATTTCGGTGGCTATTTCCATCCCCATTTTAGGGAAGTTTTCAACTATTACCTCCTCAAATATTTTCTCATGCCCTTTCCTTTTGTCTTCTTCTCCTGGGATGCTTATGATTCAAATGTTGGGGTGCTTAACATTGTCCCAGAGGTCTCTGTGACTGTCCTCATTTCTTTCTATTCTTTTATCTTTTTTCCACTCTGCTTCATTTATTTCCACCATTCTGTCTTCCAGCTCACTTACCCTTTCTTCTGCCTCAGGCACTCTACTGTTTGTTCACTCCAGAGTGTTTTTAATCTCAGTTATTGCATTGCTCATTGACTGTTCTTTATTTCTCCTAGATCCTTGCTAAACATTTCTTCCATCTTCTCAATCCATGTGTCTAGTGTGCTCATCTGTGTCTCCATTTTGTTCTCAAGATTTTGGATCATCTGTACTATCATTATTCTGAATTCTTTTTCAGATAGACTCCATCTCCTCTTTGGTTTGTTTTGGTGGGTTTTTACATGTCCCTTCACCTGCTGGGTTTTTCTCTGGCTTTTCATTTGGTTTGCTGTGTTTGGGGTCTCCTTTCTTCTGGCTGGAGGGTTGTAGTTCCTCTTAGTTGTGGAGTCTGCTCCCTGTGGGTAGGGTTGGACCAGTGGCTTGTGAAGATTTCCTGATCGGGTGACCTTGTGTGTGTGTTCTGGTCAATGGTGCTGGATCTCGTCGCTCTGGAGGGCAGCGCAGTAGAGAGTTTTGGGGTATCTGTGGATTTGCTGTGGCTTTGGGGAGTCTGTTAATGTTCAAGATTGTGTTCTGTTTTGCTGGAGGATTAGCTTGGGATGTCTTGCACTGGAGCTTGCTGGCTCTTGGGTGGAGCTTAGACTCAGTATAGGTATGGAGGGTTTTGGGTGGACTCTTGTGTATTAATGTTCTCTGTTGTCAGGAGTTTTATGATGGTCAGAAGTTCTGGAGTTGAGACTCCTGCCTCTGGGTTTCAGTCCTGACATCTTACAGTAGCATCAAGACTTCTCCATCCATATAGCACAAAAGACAAAACCTGCAGGTTACTGATGAAACAACTCTCCACAGCCAGGAACACCCAAAGGGAGTCACAGAGTTTATATAGAGAAGAGAATAGGGAGGAAGGAGAAAGAGGTGACCAGGAGGAGAAAAAAGGAGTCAAAAGGGAAGAGCAATCAAGCCAATAATCAAATCCCTAAGTGAAAATGGGTACTAAAAATTAGGCTGTTAAAGATACAAAATTAATAACAAAAGATAGAAAAGCAAAAATTAAGAACCTGGAATAAAAATTAGACTCAAAAGCACAGTGTAAAAATACGGAATTTATTTCAAAATTAAGATTTTTTTTTCTTTTTTTTAGAAAGGTGAGAGTAGGCTGTAAAAAAAGCTAAAGGAGTAATAAAGAAATGTATTAGGACAGTGTGAGGGGAAAAAAGAAAAATAAGAGGGGAAGAAAGGAAAAAAATAGGAATTGAAATATGAGAAATTAAAAAATAATAAAAATTTTAAAAATTAAAAAATAATAATGAAGAAAAAAGTTTCTTTCAATATTTTAATAAGAAGCGGAGGGATATATATGGTAGTAGTGAGATGAATGTTCGTGTGATTCCTCTGTGTTCCTGCTAGTCAAGTTGCCTACTCAGAAAGTCCTCCAGTGTATCTAGGAATGTCTCTGGAGCTGTTGTGGGCAGTGTGGAGTCAGTTCAGTGTCAGATATTTCCTTGTTCCAGCTGTAGTTGTTCCAGCGTATACAGTTGCCCCTCAAATGCACAGTCTCAGTTTGACTGCAGGGTTTTAATCTTGCACCTGCTACTTCTGGGGCAGTTCCCCCTTCTTTTCTTTGCTTAGGTTGGCCTCCTCTGTTTGCAAGTTTCTCTTCAGTGTCTGATCTCCACCCTGACATGAAGGGATGAAACTGGCCACTTATTCAGGCTCACTTGAGCTTTGGAGATGGAAAGTCAAAGTGTCGGTCACTAAGTTGTGTCCAACTCTTTGCAACCCCATGGACTGTACTTCAGGCTCCTCTGTTCATGGGATTCTCCAGGCAAGAATACTGAAGTGGGTTGCCATTCCCTTCTCCAGGGGATCTTCCCACCCAACCCAGGGATTGAACCCAGGTCTCCTGCATTGCAGGCAGTTTCTTTACTGATTGAGCCACGAGGGAAAATGTGGAAAGGGAGGGACACTGCAAACAAGCGCCACTGGTGTGTGTGGGGAGCCCTTGAAATGGATGGATCACCCAGGAATTGCCACAGTTCAAGGCGGTGTGCGCCTGCCGGGTCCAAGTGCTAGGGCTCCCGAGTGCAGGGTGCACCGTGGGGGCACAGCCCCAGGTGGGCCATGCATCTCCTCAGGGGAGTTGGTCTCAGGCTGTGATACCCTCTATAGCTCTATGGTGTCCAGGATCCTGGGAACACATGAGTAGCGACTGGTGGCTTGCTCACAGCTTGGGGGAGATGCGGTGTTTGGGGCTGAGATTGCAGCAGCTCCTTGCTTTCTGCCTCTGGCTGCTGCTCACCTGCCTCTCTGCCTCTGAGGAGAGTCTTCATTTATTGTGTTGTTCATCACTGTCTATTTGTTCTTTGATTCTTTAGGTCCTTGTTAAACATTTCTCGTATTTTCTCTATCCTTGCCAAGAAATGGGTCCAGCTCTGGAGTTTGCAGGCAGTTGGGTGGAGATGGGCCTTGGTGCTAGGATGAAGACCTCTGGGAAAGTTCACACAGATTAATATTCCCTGGATCTGAAGTTCCCTACTAGTCCAGTGGCTTGGCGTCAGTGCCCCCACCACAGGGTCTCAGATCCAAGCCCTGGCCTGGGAACCAAGACCCTGCAAGTCATGTGGCACAGCCAAAAAAAACAAGCAATAAACAGAAAAAGGGCAGAACAATACCAAAGGACAAAAAATAAGATAAAATTAGAAAAATTAAAAACATAGAGAACAAGAGAACAATAAAAATAAAAGTGGAACAAGACAGAACCACAACAGCAAAAAAATTTAAAAAAATATATAAAAATAAAAGATAAAAAAGAAAAAGAATTCCCTGGTGCTTTCTCTAGCCATGTTCTTGCCCCCCATGGTGAGCTGTAGCCTATCCCTGCCTCCCCAGTAGACCTCAACACTTCTCTGGTTAGGTCTCTGGACTCTGTGTCAGCCCCACCTTTGCATGTGTTCCTCTCACCAGCATCTGTTCCTGAAGCTGACCTGGAGCACACGTGCCTGCACAGGCCTCCATATGCATGCTCAAAGGGTTGTTGGGCGTTTTTTATTGAGGTTTGTTTTTGCTTTGTAGGCTCTTGCTTGCATAGAAAAATTAAATATTTGTCATGTATAATGGAAATATGTTTTCTAACGTGTTATTTGGCTTTTGATTTTGTTGCATGTGTGTATGTATGTCAATGATGATGTTTAATAATTCTTTGTAGTCAGAACTTTTAACCTTGTAGCATGTGAGTTTTGCCATTAGCATTCTGCTTAGAAAGGACTGCTATTCTGAATTTGTACTTAATGGCCTAAATGTTTTTCTTCTAGTATAATTATGGTTTTTCATTTTACATTAAAATTTTCATTTCCCCAGAAATTTATTAGGAGAGAACTTGACTCTATTCCTTTCCCCCAAATATGGAACAAAGTGCCTGCTTTTTGGAAATTGCCTACTTAAATAAGTATTTTGTTCTGCGGTAAGCAGTCTTCTTAATAGTGTCAGAGATACATCCCATTCATTTGGTGAACTTTAGAAACTCAAAATACATTGGATCATAAAGGTGTGTTTGGATTGCATTTTTCTTTTTTTTTGGAATATGCAGAAAGCTGACAGTTGGCCTTTTGGTTTTTTCCTTCTGATAATTTATATCATTTGCCTCTGACTGCTTTTAAGATACTTTCTTTTAAGTTTTTAGAAACCTAATTATGATGTGTCTTGGTATATATTTCTTTGGGTTTATTTTTTTATTCTCTTTGAAGTTCATTCAGCTTTTTGAATCTGTAGATCTTTTGCCAAATTGTAGAAATTTTCCAGCCATTCTTTCTTTGAGTACTTTTTTTAGCCCTGTCCTGTTTCTCTTCTCTTTCTGGGATGCCGATGAATGAATGTAGATCTTTTGTTAGAGACTTGCAGTTCCTTGAAGCTCTGTTTTCAGTCTGTTCAGATTGAGTAATTTCTGTGGTTCTGCCTTCCAGTTCACTGATTCTTTTCTCTTTTCTATTCTGCTATCAAGCCCATCTTCTGAGTTTTTTACTTCGGTTATTGTATTTGTTAGTATATTATTTTTCTTTGTACTTTCTATTTCTTTACTGATGCTTTCAATTTTTTTTTTCAATTATTTTAATAAGCATGTTCATAGTTGCTTGTTGAGGCACTTTTATCATTGCTGGTTTAAAGTAAGTGTAACACCTGTGTCATCTAGATGTTGGCATCTCTGGATTGTCTTTTTTCATTCATTTGAAATCTTCCTGGTTCTTGGTATAATGAATGTTTATTAAAACTGGACTTTTTTTTTTTTTTTTTAATTTATTTTAGCTGCACAGGGTCGTCATTGTGGCACGTGGGCTTCCCTAGTTGTGGTGTGCAGAGTAAGTTTCCAAATGTGGAATCTTAGTTTCCTCATCAGGGATTGAACCTGGGCTCCCTGCATTGGGAGCGTGAAGTGTTATCCCCTGGACCACCAGGGAAGTTCTTACTTTACATATTGAGACTCAAGGTCTCATTTAAACCTTTTGTTCAGTTGTCTGTGCTGCTCTAGCAGGGAAAGGTGGTTGCTGCCTTGTTACTACCAGGTGGAAATAGAAATCAAACTCCACCTCTGAGCTTTTCTTATATACCTGGGAATAGGGAGGGGGTTTGTCCTTACTTCTGGGTGAGAATAAGAGTACTAGCTCCTAATCTGGTCCCCATGGGCACTGTGTTAGGTGTGGTCTCATTAACCTGAGGCAGTGATAAAAATCCTGAGTCTCCACTAGGCCTCCTTTAACACTGTAGGGCCGGTTGGGGATGGGGCTCATATGATCTAGTAGGAATGTAAGTTCAGGCTCCCTATGTGGTCTCTGCTGACACTGCAGGGGAGGGAAAAGTGAAGTGGGATGGCTTCACTATTGGTAAATGGGATGAAGATCCTGACTGCCTGGTTAGCCGTCTCCGGTACCTTCCTCCTAGGGGTGATGGGAACTTGACTGAATCTCTTGAGAGTGGAGGTCTAGGCTCCCATTTGGCCTTTGCTGGTGTGGATGGGGCCACAGATTTTTCCCTTTAGTATTTGGCTTAACTAGAGTGGTTATTGTCCAAAAGTTATAAGTTTTGTCTCTCTAGGCTGTCTTTTTCCTTTGGCTATGGAAACAGGCTTTTGTTAAACTTTTCTTTACTGTGTACATTGGCATTTCTGGGTGGTTAATTTCTTCACCTCTAAGTCTGGGCTATATGAGGCAAAAAGAAACCCAGGGAACTCATAACTGTTGTTTGCCGGCTCCCAAGGTTACTAACCAGTCTGCCTTCTTTGGCCCCACCTTTTCAGAGTCATCTTGTTATGTTCATTTTCTTTGTAATATTCAGAATTTTTAGTTGCATTATCCAGAGGAATGATGAACATCTGTATGTCCCCAAAAGCAGAAGTCTCCAAGGTTCATATTTTAATCTTCTTTAAATTTTCTGGATTTTCCCACATGCAATATGGGGATGATACCTAGCATGAGATTGTTAGGCAATGGCACCCCACTCCAGTACTCTTGCCTGGAGAATCCCATGGACAGAGGAGCCTGGTAGGCTGCAGTCCATGGGGTCGCTAAGAGTTGGACACGACTGAGTGACTTCAGTTTCACTTTTCACTTTCATGCATTGGAGAAGGAAAGGGCAACCCACTCCAGTATTCTTGCCTGAAGAATCCCAGGGATGGCAGAGCCTGGTGGGCTGCCGTCTGTGGGGTTACACAGGGTCAGACACGACTGAAGCGACTTAGCAGCAGCTGGTATTTAGTAAGTACTTAATATCAAAAATAGTAATCCTTTATCAGCCTTACTTGCCATCAGTATCTTTTTTTCATTTGTCATTTGCCTTTTAAAAAACGTTTTATTTTTGTTTGCGCTGGTCTTTGTTGCTGCGTGCGTGTTTTCTCTAGTTGCAGTGCGGTCGCTAGTCGTGGTGCACAGCTTCTTACTGCAGTGCCTTCTCTTCTGCAGATCACGGGCTCTAGGGTGTGTGGGCTTCAGTGGTTGGCAGCACCAGAGTGCTCTCTAGAGTGCAGGCTCAGTAGTTGTGGCACAGGAGTTTAGTTGTTCTGCACTATGTGGAATCTCCCCAGACCAGGGATTGAACCCATGTCCCTGGTATTGACAGGTGGATTCTTAACCACTGGACCACCAGGGAGGTCTGCCTTTTATTTTTATGGAGGGTTTTTTTTTTTTTAATGTACTAAATTATTGTTTCTTTTCTAAACAAAAATTACATATATAAACTAAATGTCTTTATTTAAAATTATATACCTACATAAAAAAATAACTTGTTAATCTTTTAAATGTTTTACAATTGTATGTTGCCTAGTTTCTTTTTAAAGGTGATGAGTTCAAACCAGAGTTTTACTTTTGTTAGTAGTTTTTCTATAAAGTATATTTGGGATTTCCCCCCTTCGGAAGATATGGCTAGTCTCTGAAACTGGATTTCCCCCACCCCCACCCCAGAGAAAGAGAGGCAGCAGGAGCTCTCTGGATTTCAATCTATTTTCTGCTGCCCTTGTACATTGGTAAACACCGCCGGCGCAACACTGTTTCCATTCTTAACAGCACTGCTTCTGGATTCAAACTTGATTTAATCTCATCCTGTCTTGATTTTTTTTTTTTCCTTTAGCATCCAATGGCAGATTTAAATGGTTGCAGTTAAGCAAGCAGACACGTGTATCACCCATGTGTTGTTGTTTGCTGTTACGTTGCATCAGTAAAACCTCATTTCCTAGAATGGACACTGGCATGAGACTCAGGCAGTCTGGAGGCCAGATCCCAGGTTGATTTTCTCGTCTGTCAAGTGGATCCTGTAACACTGACAGGCTGTTTTAGGGCTTTGACTATAGTGGTGGCAAAGTTTGTTAAAAAAAAATAGTGTGGAAGTCAGCAAATATTTGCATATCTGTAACTTCTCAGCAAAAGATACATCCAGTAGGCTTGGGGTATGGGTAATTAGCCTGTGTTCTTTGGTTGAAGGTCTTGAACATGGCCTGTGTGTGTGCTGAAATGTCTACTCTTCCGACTTGCTGTTTGTTTGTTTTTTTATTTCTAGGGATCCATCTACGCCCTTATCAGCTGCAGGGAGTCAACTGGCTAGCCCAGTGCTTCCACTGTCAGAATGGCTGCATCCTGGGGGATGAGATGGGCTTGGGTAAGACCTGCCAGGTATGTTACTGTGGAGCGAGTACTGTTTACCTCTACTGGAATACCTCCTTACAACTCATTCCTGTTTTCAGCTGCCAACTATTGGGATATATTTTTATACTAGGAGGTATACAGGTATTTTTATACCTGAGCTTTTGTTACGAGATCATGACCTTGGACTTGGGCTTTTCTCATTATGGGGGTGGTTTTGAACTGTCACTACCTTTGTTTTAATCTAACCCTTGACATACAGAATTACAATTAATGGGCAGGATTTTCTATATAAAGCAAATATACCTGTCCCAGGGATCAAATTGGCTCTTCCCTCTTTAGTAATACTTTACTAGTTAACTGGATCACTTTTAATATTAGTCTCCCTCAGTGGATGGTGGGGCTACTTTGCATTTCTCCACCATGCTAGAGAATTACAGAGGAGGTACTCTGTTTTCTAAAATGACCTGGCCTTCCAGTGGTAGGAATCAGACCTACCTCCTTGGGTAGAATCAGACGTGACTTCCTTGGGCATGGATTACCAGGTTTTGTCTTGAGATTGATCCTGCCAGTAGGATAATCACCAGTACAGCTCATGTTGACAGAGGTCAGCGGTAGTCTTGGATTGATGGAAAGTCCAGACACAGATACCCCTTGGGTTCATCACACAAGGTTTATTCCTCTGTAGTGTACCAGAGAAAGTCAGTGCAGTCAGGGTATACAGCAGAGGCAATTGAGTAGAAACCATGGAAGTATAAGTTTCTTGATTCCAAAGCTTTCATCATTGAACCCACAGAGTGAGTGAAGTTCCCATTAGTCCTTTTAGAAGGACTAACCTCTCCCCTTAAGTCTGACCTCACATAGTAAACATCAGGCTGGAGCAATTCTGCTCAGAATCTAGTCTGACCATGTTGAAAGTGAAAGTGAATGTTGCTCAGTCATGTCCAACTCTTTGCGACCCCATGGACTATACAGTCCATGGAATTCTCCAGGCCAGAATACTGGAGTGGGTAGCCTTTCCCTTCTCCAGGGGATCTTCCCAACCCAGGGATCAAACCCAGGTCTCCCGCATTGCAGGTGGATTCTTTTCCAGCTGAGCCACAAGGGAAGCCCAAGAATACTGGAATGGGTAGCCTATCTCTTCTCCAGCAGATCTTCCTGACCCAGGAATCAAACCAGTGTCTCCTGCGTTGCAGGTGGATTCTTTACCAACTGAGCTATCAAGGAAGCCCCTGACCATGTTGGCGATGCCTTAATCTAGATGTACCTCATCAGTCTTGGGGTTTTTCAGGATACAGTATGACTTCTGAGCATGGTTCCCCAAGGTAGCTATTTATCACTCTCAGATGTCTCAGGCAGTAATCCTGGTTCTAGTGTATTCCTGAACTGAGAGCTATGGAACAAAGAGAAGTATCCCAGTGTTTCTGGGAGGCAGGCCAATGGACTCTTAGATTCAGGTACAGAGCCCTCCGCGTAGTCTCCTGTGCAGTATCCATTTATCATGGAAAGCTTTTAAAGAAACTTCTCTAGTCAAAAATGTGTACAGCCAGGTCCTAAAATAGGCTATTAGGCTTTACAGAGATTTTCAATTTAGACCCTGACGTGAATTTATGAGGCATTATTTATTTTTTGTTTTTCTCACTGGAATGTGTGCCCCAGGAGAGCTAGGAGTTTTGTTTATTTTGTTAACTGTTCTACACCAGAGTTCAGAATAGAGCCTGGTGAATAGAGGGTACTCCATTAGTGCATGGTCTTCCCAGGTAGTGCTAGTGGTAATGCAATGCTTAGTCACTCAGTTGTGTTCGACTCTTTGCGAGCCCATGGACTGTAGCCCACCAGGCCTCCTCTGTCCATGGAATTCTCCAGGCAAAAATACTGGAGTGGGTTGCCATGCCCTCCTCATGCTAGTGGTAAAGAACCTGCCTACCAGTGCAGGTAGACATAAAGCGATGTGGGTTCCATCCCTGGGATGGGAAGATCCCCTGGAGGAGGGCACAGAAGCTCACTCCAGTATTCCTGCCAGGAGAATCCCGTGGACAGAGGAGCCTGGCGGACTGCAGTCCCTGGGGTTGCTGAGTTGGATAGACCGAAGCAAGCTTAGTGTGCAAGCATGCACGCATAAATCCATGTGGGGGGAAGTTAGGAAGGAAGGAAAACATTTTCCTTTAGGAGACCTGGCCAACAGCAGAGGCCAGCGTGTGGTTGGTCGTCTTCACAGTCATATCTTGATTCTTCTTAGCATGTGTTTTTAGAGCATTCCTAACTTTGTGCCTCATTTGCCTTGTTTTCATTGATTTCTGTTGTCTGTTCCTGATGCTTTCCTTTGTATGAAAGGTTCAGTTACATAAATTTTGAGCACTATTGCTTGTTGACTGTTGATGTAATTGAGTACCGTCAATGTCTTCGGCAGTTGTATCAAAGCTTACCTGATTTCACTCTAGGAATGGATGACTCTCCTAATGTGTGGAAGATTGTACATTATTTGTTTGTATAGCCAGTCTTGTTTAATAGATTGTGTTTATACTTTATTCTTTTTGATGCAATTATAGGTGTTCTCTGCAAGGCTGTGGGAACTTTATAATTATTTCTCATGTGGAAAGGTGATCAAAACTGCCTTCTTTTTCTGTGTTCCAGACTATTGCACTCTTCATTTATTTGGCAGGAAGATTAAATGATGAAGGACCATTTCTGATTCTTTGTCCCTTGTCTGTTTTGAGCAACTGGAAAGAAGAGATGGAGAGGTACAGAGTAGATATAGTTGAAATTTTTTTTTTAACTTTTTTTTCTGGGTACTATGTGAAATATGATAAAACAACATATTGTCCTAAGCAGTGAGTTTATTTTTTCCAGAAAACTCTGGCCTGAGGAAGTGTAGATAAAGAATGAGGATCAGATGAAGGAGGGAGGGTCCAGTGGATGTTTTTGTTGCCTTTTGGCAATTTGAAGGTCAGTACTCGTTTTTAGTAAATTTTGCTGAACTGAGGAAGAAACCATCCTTTTCATAGTGATACAGTGACATTTCATAGGAAGTAATGAATGTGGGAAAATATTTTTCTTTTAAGAATTAACACAAGGTCCTTTTAGATGTTCATCTGACCCTTCTCCCTCTTCACATGGGGACTTAGTCACCCTTAGGTTTATCCATTACTCTGTTTGAGGTTTCAGGGTCTCAGGACTCGTCCTGGCTGCAGAGCATCCTGGGGTCTGTACATCTGCAATCCTTCCATGAAATGTCATTTTCCAGAAATGCACCCCTTGTCCATGGCTCTGTGTTTGTGTTCATTTACCTCTTTTCTTGGATTCAGATTTGCTCCAGGTCTTTACTGTGTAACATATGCAGGTGACAAGGACAAGAGAGCCTGCCTACAGGAAGACCTGAAGCAGGAGTCACGTTTTCATGTGCTGCTAACTACCTATGAGGTATCTGTTTTTCTACAGCCAGAACTCTTAACCTGGGACCTTAGAAGTTGCAGAATCCTCTGGAATTATATTTAGTTTTTTTGAGGGCTCATGTTATTCTAGGAGGAAAGTCTGTTTTCGTTTGATTCTCACAGAGGTCCTGTGAGCAAAGGGAGTGAAAAACTATTGTTAGTTCGATATCTCTCCCTCTTTCTTGGTGGATTAAGGGGGAGGGCTTCCCAAGGAGGCAGCACTTGAGCTGTCTTTTGGGCAATGAGTAGAAGAAGGTAGGATGGGCTGAGGCATCATCTGTTACTAGAGGATGGGAAAGGAAGATGAAGATACTTAGTTCCCATCTCTGTTCTCCTTGTTCAAGCTAAGAATGTCCAGACTCCTGTAAGCAAGCCCTTCCATGCGTTCATGCCTCCCTTTGTCTGTAAGATGCTGCCACCCAGAGGTTATGCTCGGAACTCTTGTACATAGTCAATGAATGAGACAGCTAAATCCGATAGTTTAGGAGAGTTAATAAAAGACTAGCTTATTAATGTCAGAAGTATATCAATATCAGCCTTTACAATGTGTTTTCCTTAACTTTTCAGATTTGCTTGAAAGATGCATCTTTTCTAAAGTCGTGAGTATGTTGCACTACTTCAGAAATTGTCCTGAATGTGTCATGAGAGTAATGTCTTTCCTTCACATTTTTTCCCCTGGTTTGTCATCTGTGAGTCTTACCGGGTATGTGGTATGGCAGGAGTCTTACAGTCCAAGCCTGTACTCGTTAGCTGTGTCTGCGTAGATTCCCCGACTTAACCTCTGTGAACCTCAGCTTCTTTATCTGTAAAATGAGGACAGCTGCCGTGAGGATTAAGTGAGATAAGCTGTATGTGGTGGGCGGTTAGTAGATACCAGATTCTTTACATCACAGCTTGTATAGATGCCTGTCAGGACTGCTGCGTGGAAATTCTACTACAACATAGGGGAATTATTTGAGCTTTTTTCTGGAAAAATCCTAAAATAGCCATCAGTGCTATAAAGTTAACTTTTTATTTTTTAAATAATTTTATTTATTTATTTTGGCTGTGCCTCGTCTTCGTTGCTGCACGGGCTTCTTTTCTCTAGTTGTGACAAATAGAAGCTACTCTCTAGTTGCGGTGCACAGAGTTCTCACCGTGGTGGCCTCTCGTTGCGGAGCACAGGCTCAAGAGCTGTGGCGCACAGGCTTAGTTGCTCTGCAGCATGTGGGACCTTCCTGGCCAGGGATCAGACCTGTGTCCCCTTCATTGGCAGGTGGATTCTTTACCACTGAGCCACCAGGAAAGCCCTAAAATTAGCTTTTTAGAAAGGGATTTTTAAGTAAATTTCTTTCCAGTTATTGGCTTACAGGTCTCAAATCAGCTCATAAAGTACAGGAAACTTAGGTGTAACTCCTGATACTACCTGGTACTTATACAGTGGTAGGGATGCTATGTTGCAGTATGTGGTTAAGTCAACAGTTACCTTATAAATTAAACAAGAGCTCAGTTTTGGATGAATAAGAAGATATATTGACAGTTTCATTCTCATAGCATGTGTACTTATGGTTAGGTGGGGTTTGTTTCTTTAATATTCAGGACGTTTACAGAGTGCTTTATCCATAGTATAAATGTTATTTCATACCCAGGCTCTTCTGAGTTGGATTTTTATTTTCATCTTATTTTGAAACACTAAAGACTCAGTCACAGATTTCATGACTTCCATGTAGTGTTTTGTTTCATTCATGTTTCATTTAAGTATGCCTATTACTTTACTTTTCTTAAGAAAAGGATATGCTTTCCCTCTCACTTCTTTTTTATTGTCAATATCCAACTTAATATGTATTAAAGATCTCTCCTCTGGAAAGACATTGTTCTGGGAGTTACCAGCAACACCAGGAAAGTAAACCATACGGTGACCCCAAGCGAACATAAAACTCCAGTAGAGTTAATAAGAGGTATAGAGATATCCATAATATTAGGCAATATATGGAAAATCTCAAAAGGCAAGAAGATTAGGACATAGATGTTATTGGGTACTTTCCATAAATTATCCTATTGAATCAGCAGGAAAACCTTAATAAGTAGGTATCGTCATCCATTTTATAGATGAGAATGGTAAGAGATGAGGTGTGACCCATCCCAGGGCACATTGCTAGTAAATGGCAAAGCAGACCTCCAAACCCACTTTGTTGTAGAGCTTTTTAAAAGAGAACTTTCCGAAGTATTTAAATGCACTGGAGTTTTACATTTTCAGTAGAAATATAATCTTTCTATATGAGATTATTATCTTAAATCCATTCCAAGTGAATTTAAGAAACTAAGTAGTAAAGGGACATTTATAACGTTTACTCATTATGACCCCTAAGAACACAGTTGTGTTCTTTTGATGTATTTGGCAAGGTTATACTTTGTATGACTGTACTGCATACTGAGAACAGCCTGAAAGTGTAATGCAGTCTCAGCCCTAAAGAGGCTTATTAGGGAGGGTTGAGACTGTGCATGTAACAATATGAAAAATAGGAAAGTTTTTTGATAATAAATATAAAATCTTTGGATCAAGAGGATTAGAAATTACTTTTCCCACTCTCCATTCAGTCCTGGAATTCCCTCCACCCCTTCCTCTCCAGGGAGCATCCCTTGGCATGTCCTTTAGAGAGTAATTTGACGACCTTCTGTTACTGAGCCCAAATCCACCTCCTTATAGTCTGATTCATTAAACATGCTTTTTATTGTTTGCTTTTATATGTAAAAACCTGAATATTGAGACTTCCTTGGTGGTCCAGTGGTTAAGAACAACCCATGCCTCCATTGCAGGGCCATGGGTTTGATCCCTGGTTGGGGAACTAAGATCCCACATGCCATATTGTGTGGCAGAATAAATTAAAAGAATAGAAATTTAAAAAAAAAAAAAAAAATCTGAGTATACAGCTCTTAATACCATAATAATACTGTAATGATCTTAACAGATTAATACCTAATCTGTGTTGAATGGTCATTTAAACAGGAGCCAGGCACTGTCCTGTAGCCTCTTGAAAAGGGCTCACACCCTTGTCATGCCGTGACCAGCGTCCAAGATCAGCTGGACTCTTACTCCTCATGATCCTTCAGTGCAACTCCTGCTACCCGGCAGGAGTGACCCTGATTCCTGCACCCACTCTTGGACCCAGTTCTTCCCTCTACCTGCACCACTCAATAGGTGAATGGGCCTAGGTGTCTGTCTCTGTACCCATTTTCTGGATTTTCTCTGTGGCCTCAGAGGAAGAAGGCTTCCTCCTCTTTTAAGGCCAACCTCTGCTCAAGATCTTCCTCTAATATTTGAGGGATTTTAATTTCCATATATCTTTCCAGTGTTCTGCTTTACTTGTATGTACATTTAGTTGTTTTTAATATGTAAGTATGTTTGTATTTTTGGCCATGTTAGGGTCTTGGTTGCAGCCCGCTGGATCTCTCATTGTGGTGTGCTGGTGCATGGGCTTATTTTTGCGATGCGCAGGCTTCTCTCTGGGTGTGGCTCACAGGCTTCAGAGTGTGTAGGCTCTAATTTGTGGCCCTTGGGGTCTCTATTTGAGATGCACAGGCTCAGTAGTTGTGGACCATGGACTTAGTTGTCCTGCAGCTTGTGGGATCTTAGTTCCCCGCCCAGGGATTAAACCTGCATTGGAAGGTGGATTCTTAACCACTGAACCACTAGGGAAAGTCCCCTACATTTAGTTTTTTAAGTATAATTATAATGTAATGGGATTACAGAATGTTTACAAATGAGATTAGAGCCTTATAACTTCCACTTTATTATCTTTTGCATGGTTTTTATTATATATATTATATAAATATATAATATTTATATCTTTTTTAGTTATATTGGCCTTTTAAATTATAACATATTTATCATTTAAAATGCTGTGTTTCATCACCCATTATTGGACCTATTATTATTTTCAGGTTTTTGCTGTTTTAAATAATGCAGCTTTGAACATATTAATACATACATATTTTAAATTTTTTTGTGGGCTAAACAGCTTCCCAGGAGTATATACAGAGGATATCTTCTTGGGAATTTGTGGTTATAACTATTATGCTACCAAAGGGCACTGGCATAGCCACCAGTGACTTCTACATTAACAGAGCCAGTGATGTATCTTCTTGTTGTAACATTTGATCTGTTCACCACGTCCCCATTTTTTATAATTTATTTATTTATTGGTTGCACTGGGTATTCCTTGCTGCTTCTAAGTTGCTAAGTTACGTCAGTCGTGGCCGACTCTGTGCCACCCCATAGACAGCAGCCCACCGGGCTCCCCCGTCCCTGGGATTCTCCAGGCAAGAACACTGGAGTGGGTTGCCATTTCCTTCTCCAGTGAATGAAAGTGAAAAGTGAAAGTGAAGTCGCTCTAAGCTTTAGGTATGTTAAAGTGGCACGTAGTAAATGGTCGTGTTTCCTTTTGCTTTCTGTCTCCAGTGCCTCTTTTCTACCTTCAATGCATAGAACTTTCCCATCTCAGAAAATAAATTCCCTTAATTTTACTACATTATTCAGATATTGCCTGATGTATTTGGTCGGCTCTTGGAGAAGGCGATTTGGGTGTGTTTCTAACAGAATGGGCTTGATATTGGTCTTCCCAGAAAGAGTCTTAGTTTTGTAGTAAGACTTTTGGGTATGAGATATGTGTTTGAGTTATATAAAACTGAAAACATGGATGTTCCCTTCACAGCTTCCCTTGGAGTGTTCTTGTTGTGGATGAAGCTCACAGGTTGAAAAACCAAAGCTCCTTGCTGCATAAGACTCTTTCAGAGGTAAACTCATAGGATGCTTTTAGTTTGTATATCACTCCCTTTTAAAAAATGTTAATATTAGTTTGGTCCTGTATGCTACTGCTACTGCTGCTAAGTCACTTCAGTCGTGTCCGACTCTGTGCAACCCCATAGACGGCAGCCTACCAAGCTCCCCCGTCCCTGGGATTCTCCAGGCAAGAACACTGAAGTGGGTTGCCATTTCCTTCTCCAATGCATGAAAGTGAAAAGTGAAAGTGAAGTCGCTCGGTCGTGTCCGCCTCTTAGCGACCCCATGGACTGCAGCCTACCAGGCTCCTCTGTCCGTGGGATTTTCCAGGCAAGAGTACTGGAGTCGGGTGCCATTGCCTTCTCCTGGTCCTGTATAGAGCCAATTAAATTGACACATTTTTTTCAGTGAGATTTCTGCAGGGTTCAATGAACATTTTATGGTGACAGAAGTAATACTTAACATGGCCTAGTTTCTCTTGTCTTTTACATAGGAGATAATGTTTATTAAAAATCTGGTTGTCAAATGAATAGGACTCTACCCCAGGATAATACGTTGTATTTTTGGAAATGTTTCAACTGTCTTTTTGATTTTCAGTTTCTTTAAAAATAATCTTAATGTAGTTTTTCTGTCTGCAATAACAAACATATCTGACATATTTATTGTACCACTCCCCCATTTACCTGTTTAAAAAATTTGACAATTCAGAGTCATGAACAGACTAATTTCATGCCATTGAATATTCCCTTCAGTCTTACCTGTCTCTGTCATACTTTTTTGAGTGTGAAACCTTTGATCTTACTCCATTCACTTCTCTGGCATCATTCTGGCAAAGCAGATGAGAAACGTCATTGTAGCCTTAGATTTGCCCTCTTTTCTGAGGAACCAGTTGAAGAGCTTATGAGTATGAAGTGCCCTTCTTGTTGTTGACCTAGTAAAGACATTAATTCCTGCGACCTGGTGTGCAAATTTCTGGGATTGTCATTGACTTTTGGTCCCTTTCCTGTAATAGATCAATTAATGAATTTAGAGGTCATTTGGAGGAAAGTCTTAGGTCTGAATTCTTTATTTACTGATTAAAAGTTACGGTTTTTAGTGTTTAAATGCAGATATGGCCACTATTATTATTATTACCCCGATCTCAAAGATTGCTGTCCCCTAGTAGGGCCCCCTCTGCTCTGTGGTGTCCTTTGCCTTCTTTTTAAGGACTCTTTAACACTGTCTCTTTTCCAAACGATTGTCATATCCGGCACCCAACAGACTCTAAGATACTGCTTCATCAGCTGCTGTGTCAGTTTATTGATTTATAGTGGGAGAAGAGAATCAGGAAAGGAAGTAAACACAGTAAAGGAAACCTGTGTTTGGAGTGGGGAAGCCAAAGTCTGTTGCTGGCTCCAGAGCCTTTTCTTCTTATTGGTAAGGAAACAGGCTCAGAGGAGATTGTTCTATGTTTTCTGAGTATTCCTTTTTAGGTGAGGTTTGAACTGCAGACAGCTGGTTGGTCAGGAAAAAAAACACATTTATTGATTGGGCTGAGAGGCAGGGAGAAGGGTACTGCCTTTTATTTTCTCCTCTTCCAAATACTGTTTTCAGCTTGTTTGTAAAATTTGGAAGAAACCTAAATGTCAATATAGGAATTGATTATACTGTACAATTTGTGGTATACCCAAACAGTGTATTTACAGAATAAGGCTGCCATGAAAAATTATGTAGAAGAATATTTAATAATGTAGGAAATATTTGCAAAATATTTTATACAAAAGTTTCCAAAATTTTATATATAAGCAGAGATTGTCTCTAGGCTTCTTTTTCCCGATTATAACTTTTGATGCTGAAATGAACACTGCTTTGAATTAAAATGTTAATCCATGTGATAGTGTAATTTCATTTTAGTGATTGACAGCCTTGGTTATCCTTGTTGACTTCATATTTTTGGACCATTTTAGTTCTTTGAGCATATTGTAAAAATGTGATTTAGTTATTGGAAACATTCGTTGTTAACCATTTCCCATACTTGAAATATTGTGAATACGTTGCACTACAAGCAGCATGCGTGGGTGGGCATTGATTAGACAATTTAAAAAGAAACAAACCAAGTGAAAGTGCTCCCCCAAAAGATTTTGAAAACCGCTTTCATTGATTGTATCATTTCATTTATCACCTTTGATATCTTCTTATGACCCCCTCCCAAATCAAATTATAGAAACACAAGAGGAAAAGTAAATCCACCAATAATCCTATTCCACTGTATATGTTAACATTTGGTATATATGCTGCCACGTTCTTTACAGCGCATGTGTACACCCAAACCTAAATGTTTATATGTGTGCATGCTAATTTGTTCAGTCGTGTCTGACTCTTTATGACCCCATGGACTGTAGCCCTCCAGACTCCTCTGTCCATGATAGTCTCCAGGCAAGAATACTGGAATGGGTTGCCATTTCCTTCTCCAATATTGTTAAAAAAATAAAAATATATTAAATATCAGAATTCAGTGTGTGTGTGTATATATATATGCATATATACACACATAATGTATTTCCATGTTTTATATATATATATACACACACACACACACATACACACGTACAGCATATAGCTTTCTCTTTGTACTGTATTATTTAACTCAAGTAGTATAAGGTCTTTTTATGTTAGCTAAGAGATTGTCCTTTGCTTGACCTAACAACTGTTGTTACTGTTTTTCCTTTTACTTCATTAGTCTGTTATTCATGGTGTTCTTTATTCCTCTGCTCAAAATTTAACAAGTGTCTTTCCATTTTGGGTGGTATATAGTCCAGAAATGTCCAGAATTCTTGTTGTCTTACATTGGCTACATGTGTTAAGTTTTACAAAAGGATGTTTTTAAAAAATATATCTTCTTTCTTATAGTGGTGGGTCCTGCTGCTGTAGTTTTGGGCTTCTCAAACTGCATGAGTATATGCTGTGTGCTTGAATTTCCACATAGGTTGCATAACAGTAACCATTTTGAATACTCATCAATACTTTAGGGTTCACAAAGTGATTTTACTTTATAAATGATATCTCCTTCACAAGATTATTATCCCCTTCTTATAGTTGAAACTGAAGAGGTGTTATTTCCTATATCAAACAGTTGTATACATTTAGAACCTGAGCTTTCTGATTTCATGCCCCTGAATTCATTTCATTGAATCATGCCTCTCTGTGTAAAGGTTGTGATGGGTGACTCAGTCTTGCTTTCCAGCGTTACAGATTTTCATTTTATTCATTTGTGTATTTGAGTTCTCAGTTGTCTTCACCCTCCTGTTGACTGGAACACCCATCCAGAACAGCCTCCAGGAGCTCTACTCACTCCTCAGTTTTGTGGAGCCTGATCTCTTTTCCAAGGAGCAGGTGGAAGATTTTGTTCAGCGTTACCAGGACATTGAGAAAGAGTCTGAGTCAGGCAAGTTCCCTTCTTACAAATCATGCCCAAGAGGTCTGGGCCCAGCAACTTCCCTAGGGCATAAGGGTTATAGATAGAAAAGAAGGAGAATCTATAACCAGAGAACCCCTTCTGAGGAAGTAAAGAGCCGCACAAAGATAAGGTGCTGTCGGAGCCTCCTGTTGTTCCCAGTGCCTGCTGTTCATGATTCTCGTATTTGTTTGTCACGTGACTCTATAATTGTGCTTATTTGGGTCATTATCAGAAGAAATAGTGTCTGCTGGTTTGCAGACTTTTTTTTCCAACGTGTAATTTCTGTGAGGACTTGGATAACTTCCTATGGTACTTCTTGAGGCAGAGAAATATGTGGGTGCCATAGTCTGAAACTGTCATTCAGGGTTCCACAGCACTAGTGTTTCTTTTAACACTTTTATCAGTGCGTAAGAACCAAAAGTCTGGGCTGGATGGTGGTGGAAGTAAAGGAGGAAGCCATTCTGGTTTGTACAATGGTCATTCGTAGTTTTCTTCTCATACCTTTGCTCCTCTGCCTCATAAAATTGTCTATGTATGTGATATTATCCCAGGATCATTATTCAAAATAATTGATAGGCATGCCAACTAGTGGGTCTGTATGTACTAGCTGAGGATGAGTTGGAAAGGCTTCTCACAGCAGAAATCTCCATTCCACAGATTGAATTTTACCTGGGGAACCTGCTCTGATTGTTCCCATGTTTAAGGTTGCTATGTAAAGTATTCCAAGTCAAATATTACACAGGACATACTGATCTTTAAAAAATTATTTGTTTATCAAATTCAAATTCAAATTTAACTTTTATTTTTATTTTTTGTTTCTGGCAATCCTGCATGCAGTGTAATTCCAGTTTAGGCTAGTTTTTAAAAGTTTCTGACAGCTCAGGAAGGAAAAAGGGTATGGAAGTCAAAGAACTAAGTGTGAGTACTAGCACCTTTATCAACCAGCTGTGTGACTTTGGATAAGGGATTTGACTTCTCTGAACTTCACTTAGTTTTACAAATAGGGACAGTGTTACCACCTTGCCTACATTTCTGAGCTGTTATGCTGATCAAATGCAAAAGTATCCCGGAAAAAGAATAGTTCTATGCAAATGAGATTATTAGAAAGAAGCAGAAGAAGTTGGAAAGAAGAATCCAAGGAAGGACGAAATACTGTGAAGAATTACCTTGCTGGCCTAGAAGGCAGAATTGGTATGAAAGTGAGAAACTAAAGTAAACTGTTGTATGTTCTCTAATAGTTCATTGCCTTGGTTTTGCTTTTGTCCCACTCTACTTGTGTGTGTTTTTTCTTTCCTTGTACACAGCAAGTGAACTATACAAACTCTTGCAGCCATTTCTGCTGAGGCGAGTAAAGGCTGAGGTAGCCACAGAGCTTCCCAGAAAGACGGAAGTAATGATATACCATGGCATGTCAGCACTGCAGAAAAAATACTACAAGGCCATTTTGATGAAAGACCTAGGTAATCAGAGGGTACTTGTCCATTTAGAAACTAATGAGGATGTGATTTTCATGCATTTTATAATCACACTCAGTTTGTATAGCAAGAAAATGGGATGGGATTTTTTATTCTGAATAGTAGTCAGGTCAACTAGAGTGAAACTGGCAGAGTACCTTTGCCAGTCAAAGTATAACTCTGACTTTGTTGTTTGTTGACTTTGTGAGATTTCCTCCCCATTCCCCAACTCCTGGTTTTCCTTAAGGGCTTCCCCTGGTGGCTCAGATGATAAAGAGTCTACCTGCAATGCAGGAAACCTGGGTTCGTTTCCAGGATTGGGAAGATCCCCTGGAGAAAGGAATGGCAACCCACTCCAGTATTCTTGCTGAGAGAGTTTCATGGTCAGAGGAGCTTGGCAGGCTACAATAGGGTCACAAAGAGTTGGACACGACTGAGCAGCTAACACTTTTACTTTTCCGTCTTAAAACAAGGTGATGGTTAAGAAAACTTCTTATCAGTGTGCTGTTCTTAATGCACTTCAGTGAAATTTGGGAGATACAGATTTGAAAGATACATTATTGAAATGAGTAAGGTTATGTATGGAAACTTGCAGGGTTTTTTGTTGTTGTTCAGTAATCCATCTCTCTCTTTTTAAAATTTCAGATGCATTTGAAAATGAGATGGCGAAGAAAGTTAAACTGCAGAATGTCCTGTCCCAGCTTCGGAAGTGTGTGGATCACCCATATTTGTTTGACGGTGAGGCAGTGCCCTTTTTTCTCAGCATTACTTTTTGTTGTCATTTTATGGCCAACCTCATAGAAAAGTTCTTCAAAAGATTTGCCTATATTTACTATCTATTTTTCCCCATTTTCTCTTGTTAATTTTTTATGTTGATTATCTAACATATTGTTCATATTCAGATTTCTTCAGTTTTAAATGTCCCTTATGACTTTTTCTTTTATCTTTTTAAAGTAAATTTATTTTTATTTTAGATACAATGGGAAAACACAGGAGAATTTTAATCAGGGGAGTGATAGGATCTGATCTGCATTTTGTTATCATTTTGAGCTATGGACACTTAAAAAAGAAACAATAGCAAAAACAAAAACAAACACTGCAACCCCCAAAACCGCAGGTCCAGAAATGATAGCATATCCATTCCCCCATCCCCTCCCAGCATGAACATCTCCTCCCTCTGCTGGAAGAAGAGTGACATGTTTATCCTCAAGGGCAGAAACTGGAGAATGAGAGAATTCTATGTAAGCAGACCTCGGTAAGAGTTGGATACGACTGAGTGGCTGAGCACATGAACAGACCTTGTTAAACATAATTTTCATTTTACTCAGCCTCCTCACATACTGTAGTTCCTTTTCCACAACTGCTTCTCTTTGTTCAGTATAATTGTTGTTCGTTGTTCAGTCACTAAGTCGTATCCCATTCTTTGTGACCCTACGGACTGCCGCACTCCAGGCTTCCCTGTACTTCACTCATGGAGTTTGCTCAAACTCATGTCCATTGAGTCAGTGATGCCATCCAACCATCTCCTTCTCTCGTGCCCCCTTTTCCTCCTGCCCTCAATCTTCCCCAGCATCAGGGTCTTTTCCAGTGAGTCAGCTCTTGGCGTCAGGTGACCAAAGTATTGGAGCTTCAGCTTCAGCATCAGTCGTTCCAATGAATATTCAGGGTTGATTTCCTTTAGGATTGACTGTTTTGATCTCTTTGCAGTCCAAGGGACTCTTCCAAGAGTCTTCTCCAACACCACAGTTCAAAAGCATCAATTCTTTGGCTCTCAGCTTTCTTTATGGTCCAACTCTCACATCTGTACCTGACTATTGGAAAAACCATAGCTTTGACTATACGGACCTTTGTCGGCAAAGTGATGTCTCTACTTTTTAATATGCTGTCTAGCTTTGTCATAGCTTTTCTTCCAAGAAGCAAGTGTCTTTTAATTTTGTGGCTACAGGCACCATCCACGGTGATTTTGGAGCCCAAGAAAATAAAATCTGTCACTGTTTCCACTTTTTTCCCTTCTGTTTGCCATGAAGTGATAGGACCGGATGCGATGATCTTCATTTTTTTGAATGTTGAGTTTTAAGCCAGATTTTTCACTCTCCTCTTTCACCGTCATCCATGGGCTCTTTAGTTCCTCTTTATTTTCTGCCATTGGAGTGGTATCTGCATATCTGAGGTTGTTGATATTTCTCCTGGCGATCTTGATTTCATTATGATAGAAAAGCATTTAAATTTTGCCACTTTTCTGGGTCTTCATTTATTTTGGAGAGCTTCTTGTATCACCTGAAACTTATGGGAAATCATGTGAATACTTCTCTCCTGTGAATCTGCCTGTGTCCATCTTTGTTCTTTTCAAATTCAAGATCCAGTCAGAGATCTTAGAGTGCATTTGTCATGTCTCTTTATTCTCCTATAATCTAGAAATGCTCCTCAGCTTTTTTTTTTTTTTACTTTTTCATTAAATTGACAGTTTTCAAGAATCATGGCTCTGTGTTTTATGGGCTGTCTCACAATCTGAATTTTATGATTGCATGTCCCTTTGTCTTGAACCCAGTCAGTGAGCCTTTTTTGCCACCACCATTGCTAGTTTATCAGTGGTCTCAACTGATGGTTATCAGTTCACTTTTTTTTAATTCATCTCTCAAAACCTTTGACACAATTGATCACTTCTTGAAACACCTTTTTCCTTTGGCTTCTGGGACAATACTTTCTCTTGCTTTTCCATCTGCCTTATGTCTTCTCCTTCTCTGCCTCCTTTGCTGAGGGAATTTCATCTTATGGACGTCTGTAAATTTCCCTCTAAGTACTAATTTAGCTGCATTCTACACATGGTATGTAGTGTTTTCATTTTCATTCAAATTTTTTTTTTTAATTCACTCTGATGGGTAGCCTGTGGGGCAGTTCCAGGCGTTTTATGCTGTGAGGGCTCTAGTATTGATAGGATCAATGCAGAGGCTTTTCTGCAGTCATTTGAAGGAAGTCCTTGCCAAGTAGCTGTATGAATTGTTTTAAAATGTCACAGAATCTTAATGAGGTGCATGTCAGAGCTTTTCTTTTATGCGAAGAGCTGTTGGGAACATGTAGATTTCAAAAGAAGCCTTCCAGGTTATTTTGCTACCCTGCATGAGAATGACTAATTTATATCTAACCCTATGTCTTGATTTGTTTTCTAGAGTGAGAACCTGAAGGTTTCAGTTTTGGGTCTGTTTGGTCTTTAGCATCTCCCTGTGCTTCACTTTCCCAAAGAGTAGATTTGTTCCTTGGGTAAACATTTCTTAGACATATTGGATGTGCCAGGCTCTGTGATTGATGTTGGGTAGTGCTGATATCATAATATAAACAAATAATTATGAAATGCCTCAAAGAGATATGAGACTTGGGCCCATTATCAGTTAGAAGGATCTTGGCTTCTCTGTAGCCTCGCCATCAGCTTCTCCGTTCAGAGTCTGCCCCAACTGAGAACACATTTACTGGGAGTGGGTTCTTTCTTTCCCAGGTGTGGAACCAGAGCCTTTTGAAATTGGAGACCACTTGATTGAGGCTAGTGGGAAACTTCACCTGCTGGATAAGCTGTTGGCATTCCTGTATTCCAAGTAGGTGATAGGTTCATATTTTCTATTCTGAGCTGGTGATTGTTAAAACCAGAATAATGTGCAACTCACTGATTTCTTGAGACTAATCCCAGTTCTCCTTTTTTCCAAGACCCTGATTCACGTTCCACCTTTTCTGCAGCTATACCCTTCATCCCATGCCATCCCCTCTATGAACATCCTTTCCTTTCCTGAATTCCTACAGCACTTAGGATCCTAATCCAGCATTTGGCAGCATACTGCCTTAATCTGCTGTCTGGTTAATTGTTATATTAACCATGTCACTCCAGCTGTATTGTTTAGTTCTACAAAGACAAAGATACCATCAAACGTTTCTTTTTTAAAGGCCTGCTGGTGTACCTTGCCTTGAATTGGCACATATTAAGTACTTAGCAAATATTTACTCTTGTTAACTTGTGGGGCTTGATTTGAACTCAAGGAGAACTCGGGGACTCTTTCCCTGAGATGCAAGTTGGGTATTGGAAGAATTAAGCCACTTTTTTGGGGGCCTGTAAAGATTTAGCTAAGTGTTCAGTGGCCTGGTGTCTGGCCTGTATCTGATCCTCTGGTTCTCGGAGGTACAGAGCAGTCTAGAAAAAAATCCGTTTCCCAAGGATTTCTAAGTTGTCCCTTGGGGACAACTGACCCAGGAATGCCTGAACCAACCTAAAACCTCAGATTTGGCAAAAGTGTCCAACATTAGGAATGTGCAAGTCAAACAGCTGCATGCCTGATTGTATTTTATAGGCTATGATGTATCTTCTCTAAGTGTCCTAGTGTTGGGAGAAGGACCCATAAATAGCTTCTCTTTGACCTTTTCATTTCACATGTGATGAAACGGGCCCAGAGAGGCTTTGTGGCTTGTCTGAGGCCACCACAGCCAGCAAATGACAGAAATGGGATTAGATGAAGTTCTAATCTAATGGGATTACATGAGGATTAGATTTGAAGTTCAACACCCTTTCTACCAGTTTGAGGCTAGAGTCTTGAAGGAGTTTTTCATAATTGTTCATCTACACCTATCGCAAACTCAGATTAAATTAGTTTTCCTAATAGAATGTTGTTTAGACAGTGCCATACAGTACTTCTTTGTTTATGCAGACTTAATAGCTGATAACCATGGGCTGTAGGTTTGAACTTTTTTTTTTCGGCCATACCATGGAGCTTTTGGTTGAACCCAGCCCTTGGCGGTGAAAAGTGCAGAGCCCTAATAACTGGACAACCAGGGAATTCCCTTGAATTTGTCCTTGACCTAATCCATTTTGCCACCTCCTTTCTTCTCTCCTCTCCCTACGTAAGTTTTCTTATGTATCATGTGGGATTTGAAATGCCACCTGCCTCTTGCTTCTCTAAAGTGATGCTTCTCAAAATTTTCAACCAATAAAGCTATAATTGAAAGGATAGTGACTTTCACCACAAAGTAGAGAAGAGCTATTGATTGCCAACCACAAGCTCTTTAGGGTCATCAGTTTTTGTTTCATTTTTTGTACATTTGAATTTTGCATTTTTCTCTTCACATATCTTTTATTTTGCTGTTAAAACTGTATGTTTCTTTCCATTTAGTAATTGCCATCCTGAAAAGAAGCACTGTCGGGAGCCACGTTAGGCATTACTGACAAAATGGAGGCATGGCCCCAACCCCTCTCCTTATTCCGCAGGCATGGACCCAGGATGAAGGAGTTAGCTCTTGTGATTCTGACTTGTTTCTTCCTTTTGTCAGTTGGGTTGGCTGGAAAGAATGTTAAGGTGCTTATTGTTCTTGAGAGAAGCGTGAGACAGCACAAAGCCTTCTGCAGTTGTGCCCAGAAAATAATCTATAAAGTAACCATTGACATTTGTTCAAGGATTTTTGCAAAGAATGTCCCAGGATGAGCACATAGGCCGCAGCTTGAGGCCATGGGAAGGATTGTTATCTGAGACCTGTTTGTGAGGGGAATGTTTATGGCAAAAGAAGTTTGCTGAGTTTAGGGTTTAGGAATAATTAAGAATAGTTAGAAGCCTTTTTAGGAGATAGTGAGCTTTTATGTGGCCCAGACATAAGCATGAGTTACAATGTAATGACAAGTAAACACGATTCTGAGAGAATTGCTGAAGCAGGAACTCTGTTTGAAGGGCAACAAAGAGACAGTAATCTGGGTGAGGGGGAACTGAAAATGTCAAACCTCTGACCTAATGCTTTTGAAAAAGTATAAAAGAGAGTCTGATGCTTGAAATAAACATGTAGTCCTGTACCTCCAGTCAGAGGCTACATCATTTCCTGCCGACACTGCTCATCCCTTCAGGCTGATCCCTGGCTGCTGGAGCTGGAGTCCTGCAAAGCACCTTGGTTATCTAGGGCTTCTTACACCCTCTGGTGCATTGACACAGACTCCTGGGAATATCCCAGCACTTACAGCACTGGTGAGAAGTGCTGTAAGGACTCAGCTACTGGTGCAGTTACATCCTTGTATAAAACATTTCACATTACTGAAGAAGGCTCTGTAAATGATTATGACATTTATGTTTCTACTTCAGGATTTCATTTCTTTGTAAACTTGCATTCTTTGCTAAGTTTCACCTGTAGGAAATCCACCCTAAATACTATTGGAGTTGGCAGTTTTTCCTTTTCTTTTTCTTGCCAGAGGCCATCGAGTTTTACTTTTCTCTCAGATGACCCAGATGTTGGATATTCTCCAAGACTACCTGGATTATAGAGGTGACATCCCTTGGCCATTACATTAATCAAGACTTTTAGACTTAACAGTCCAGATGGGTCTGTGAAGAATTATCTGGGGTGTGGGGATGTTACAGAGAAAAACATGATTAAGAATATTATTCAGAATCAAAGGAAGATAGCTTACAGTAGGGGCATGACTGTATATGAGAGAGACAAAATTGGTGTTTGGTTTTGAGCAGTGTTTTACTCCACAGTGAGTAATTGAAAATGGTTTCAATTTCTCTCTTTTCTCCCTCTGTGTGAAGGCTACAGCTATGAGCGTGTGGATGGTTCTGTAAGAGGAGAAGAGAGACACTTGGCCATTAAGAACTTTGGACAGCAGCCCATCTTTACTTTTCTCTTGAGTACCAGGGCAGGTAGGCTGCATCCCTATTGATGAAAGCAGACAAATTAAAGGGTGAACCAGTACATTTAAATCCTAATCATTAGATTTTTCCTTAATTCACTGAAAGGTGAGGTTTTTACTGAGGAGTGTAAAAAAAAAGGAGTGGGGGGAATTGAGGTAGGTTACATCAGTTTATCACTGTCCTAGACTTCTAGCATGGTACTCGTTTCTGTCAAACTGATTTAAGCTTTCATCTCATCAGAGAAGTAAGGCTAAAACCTGGGGTTGTTGGAAAGTAATTCTGATCTCTTTTGACCATTGACCTGTGAACACCCTGAAAGATTTCTATAATTTTGTATAGAAGTTTTAGTTTTAGTCATGTTCAATAGAGACAGCTCTCCTTCCCAACCATGAATTTGGGAAACAAGATAGCAGCCTGCCTACTAGTTGTCCTTCTGACAGGTAGCTCTGAAAGTGTTGTGAAAGAGTAATAAAAAATCTGCTTTTAAAAAGTGTGATTGTAATGAAATTTCCAGCTCTTTAGAATTAATTGTAACATTGTCTGTATATGACTTAAGTCATAAATATTTTATATGACATTTGTAGTGTCATACCACTTATGGAGTGCTTTCATTTACTTAAATGATGTCAGCTCTTGGAGATGAAATTATTCTCATGTCACGAAACAAGCAGACCTTAAATTAATTTTGAATTCACAGAATCTTAAGTTTCTTTTTTTTCTCTCTCTCTCTTTTTTTTGGTAGACCTAAATCTTGATGGAATAGAATTAGGAGCTCTAAAGGGATGTATGTCCTCTATTGTAAAGAGAGATCAGTATATTTATGAAAAGAGAGTTCAGTCTTACTTAGTAAGCATTTATTAAGTGCCTGGTACTATAGGGTATTAAAAAGTAGTGTTGAATATAATCGTTAACCATAAGGAGATTGTTTTACCTGTGTATGTCTCATCTCTATATTACAGAGATATAATGAAATTCATTTGGTCCTGCTCGCTTCTAAGATCGTAGACTGCACCCTTGATCTCAGCCACTTATTCATGTCGCAGTTGTCTTAGGGTAGTCTTAGGAGAGACTGATTAGGTAACTTGATAATAAGTGGCTGAGATCGAGGGTGCAGTCTGTGTGATCTTAGAAGGAGATCCAATCAGTCCATGCTAAAGGAAATCAGTCCTGAATATTCATTGGAAGGACTGATGCTGAAGCTGAAACTCCAATACTTTGGCCACCTGATGCGAAGAACTGACTCATTAGAAAAGACCCTGATCCTGGGAAAGATTGAAGGCAGGAGGAGAAGCGGATGATGGAGGATGAGATGGCTGGATGTCATCAGTGACTCAATGGACATGAGTTTGAGTAGACTCCAGGAGTTGGCAATGGACAGGGAGGCCTGGCGTGCTGCACTCCATGGGGTCGCAAAGAGTCGGACACAACTGAGCTACTGAACTGAACTGAACTGATGCCTTACTGATTTCAACACCATTGTACTCGGCAGCATTGTTTGAAACATCTGAAATTAGGAAGAAAGATCTCTGCTTTTCAAGTAATCTCCTTGGAGTTCTCGGAATTAGAACAGAGGGATCTCATAGGAGCCAAAGCAGTCCTGAGCCTTTTCCAAACACCAGCTGTCCTGTTTGCTGTCACATTTTAGTTGTTGATTTGCATCATTATCATTTATTCAAGTTTCTCTCAATTTCTGATTGAGTCATATTGCCACCAGGTGGCAGTGAGAGCTCATGAATATGTCTCAGGCAAGTCTGGCTATAGCTTATTTATAAAATATCATCCTTTAATGAAGAAGAGCTGAACTTAACAGTAACCCAAGAAGAAGAAGAAAAATTTTTATGAAAAAAACATTTCATAAAAAAATTAAAACACTTCAATGAAATAAGTGCCTGAGAGTATTATGGAATAGTGGGTAAAAAACATAGGCTCTGAAGCCAGACCATGTGGTACTGAATCTGGCTCCTTTCGCTTCCAGTCATCCCTCAGCCTCTCCGTGCTTCCATTGCAACATCTATAAAACGAGTACCCGTGATTGTTGTGAGGATTATAGGAGTTAATATATGTAAAGTACTTTAGAATGGTGCCTGCAGAGAGTAAAGCATAGTACCTGGGTAGCTGTTGTTGTTATTCAGTATATTAGCATCTCTCGGTAATCAGTCTTTATTATCTGTTTATTCCAACTTTAATTTTATATAAAGGCTTTAATTAGAATGTTCCTGCCTGACTTAAGATGTAGCTTGGAGGCAGTAGCCCATCTCAGAAGTTGGTCCTTAGTTCTGGCTCCTGGAACAAGCCATTTCAGGCTTGCTTGTTTCAGCAACGAGCTGTAATGACCCTGGCAAGAGGGAGTCTATTTTGTGCTTGTTTCCACATTAATCAAAGAGAAGGCTGTAATTTGCCTTCATAGTTCTTCTCATTAATTCCCGTAGTCCAGGGAGCCTCCACAGCCCTCTTCCTAAAGAAAGACTGGAAAGTTGTCCCAGGGAGTGTGTTTGTCCTTTGGTTGGTTTTGTTACCTTCTCCTTAATTACTGTGGAGACAAGTAACAGAAGAGAATTACTAAAGTCTTCTCCAGTCAGAGGCCGATAGCCCCCTGCTCCGCTTGGGGGTGTAATACATGGCATCTCCTCTTCTCATTAACTTGTGTCAGAGCCCGTGCTGCCTGGCTGTACCTTGCAGTGGACGTTAGGAGGTCTTCTCTTGATGGTGCCCACAGCAGACCTCGCTCATATTTAAAACTGTTTCTGAAAGAGCATGTTTCCTTTTCCACAGACTATTCTAAATGAAGTTCAATGAAGACTTTTAAACTGAAGAGATTTAAAATGGATTCAGGGCGCTAACTTAAGTACCTACTTTTGCTTCTTACCCCACTCCACTCACTTCCGTTACTTGCAGTTGTTAAACTTGCCCGAGTCAGGCAGCAAAAGCCCACGTAGGACTTTTAACCACTACAAAGCTCTGTCCAGAGTTGAGGATGGGGGTGTCAGTTTGAAGGATGAAGCCAGTCCTTTGGCTGCTTTCATTTATCAGTCTGAATGCTTGGCCTTGTGTCGTCACAGTCTGGTCCTTAGCCCACGTACTTCTGCCAACATTCTTTTCTGTATTGTTTTCAGGTGGAGTTGGCATGAACTTAACAGCAGCAGATACTGTTATTTTTTTTGACAGTGATTTCAATCCTCAGAATGACTTACAAGCAGCTGCCCGGGCTCACCGAATTGGCCAGAACAAGTGAGAGATTTAAGCATAGCTCTGGTTCCGCTTCCTTGGCTCTTCAGTAGTTCTGGGTTCGGGGGGAAGGTGAAGAATGTGGGCTGGTGACAGTTCTAGACTGGGCGGTGAGAGACCAGTTGGTTTTAGCCCATCTCTGTTGCTGACTCCAGAGTAGTGCTGGGCTGGGACTTGCTTTGGTAAAAAGAGCAAAGTAAAATTGTGAAAGGACTAGGAGGAACTCTGAGAAGTTATTTAACATCCTTTCTGAGTTAAGGCGTCATCCCTCCCTTGACTCTTTTGGAAAGGTTCAGTGAAAATTAGAGGCCAGATTCTCTCTAACAGATAACTCAGGTTCACGTACAACAATCCCCCGTTAGTTGTACCCTGAAGCTGGCATTTTAGGTTTGTTTCTTTTTTGCGTCTTGACCTGGCATGCTTGTGTGCTTCTTTCCTTCTATTTTAGCACATTAGTTTTCTGTGATTTCTCTACAGGTCTGTTAAAGTTATTCGGCTGATTGGACGAGATACTGTGGAAGAGATTGTCTATAGGAAAGCGGCCTCCAAGCTGCAGCTCACCAACATGATCATAGAAGGGGGCCATTTCACTCTGGGAGCCCAGAAACGTGCTGCAGATACTGACCTCCAGGTAAGATACCCTGTTCTTCACTTTTTTTTTTTTTTTAACTTATTTATTTATTTGGCCTTCCTGGGTCTTGTTTGCAGCCTGTGGAATTTTTAGTTGCAGCGTGTGGGACCTAGTTCCCTGACCAGGGATCAAACCTGGGGCCCTTGCACTGGTAACATGGAGTCTTAGCCCCTGGATCACCAGGGAAGTCCCTGTTCTTCATATTAGAAGATGCCATGGTTTTAGTCAGTGGTTCCATCAATGAGAAAGTAGATGAATTAACCACCCACTCTCTCCTGCTACACATTTGTTCCCTAGCCAGATTCCTTCCTACCATAGGAAGATCCCCTGGAGGAGGAAATGACAACCCTCTGCAGTATTCTTGCTTGGGAAATTCCACGGACAGAGGAACCTGGCAAGCTGTAGTCAATGGGGTCACAGAGTCAGACCCAACTGAGCATGCATGCACATAATATCTATACTACATGCAGGCTGCTATGGGAGTGAAAATGAATATGATAAATAAAGGCAGCAGAATACAAAATAAGGATGGACTGTAATGGCACCCCACTTCAGTACTCTTGCCTAGAAAATCCCATGGATGGAGGAGCCTGGTAGGCTGCAGTCCATGGGGTCGCAAAGAGTTGGACATGACTGAGCAACTTCACTTTCACTTTTCACTCTCATGCATTGGAGAAGGAAATGGCAACCCACTCCAGTGTTCTTGCCTGGAGAATCCCAGGGACAGGGGAGCCTGGTGGGCTGCCGTCTATGGGGTCGCACAGAGTCGGACACGACTGAAGTGACTTAGCAGTAGCAGTGGATCCCTTTTACTTGGATTCAGATCCAAGCCTTGTCTCTTACTGGCTGTGTTGCTTTGAGCAGATAGCTTAACCTTTGCTTTCTGAAAATGAGACTACCACAGGTTCCATCAGGGGGCCTTAAGAGAATTAGGTAAAATAAACAACTCAGCATAATAATGATTTATCTTGTACCTCCATCTTAACCCCAGACCCTTTGATCAGTGTTTTGCATCACCTTCTTCACACTCAGAGGAGGGTAGACAAGATCAGGAATTCAGAATTATGCCGTAGGAAAAACAGATGAAAGAACTAGAGTTAATTGCTTAAAGGAGGAGACACCAGCTAGGAAGCAGATGCAGGCTTGGAAGATGTTAGAGAAAACTCTTCTGGGAGAGGACTTGGAGATATTCTGTAGCAGCCTTTGGGTTTAAATTAGAACCCATATTATCATGTAGACCAGGTCCTCCCATTTTGACCCAGGGATGAGGGGCTAGAAGCAGAGAGACTGACTTCTAGGATACTGGAAAGATCCAGGCATGAAGTGAGTTATAAACCTCTGACATAGGCAGTAGCAATGGAAGGGTCTGGAACATTACAGAAGAAGAAATGACAGGAGCTGCTGCTTAGAGGTGGGGAGCTAGGGAGAATAGAAAATTTAAAGATGTCTATAAGATCTTCAGCCTGGATAATGAGGAGGATAGAAATTAGGAAGGAAGAAGTTTAGGTAGAGATTTAGGAAGAGGAAGATTATTTAGGCTTTAGTCAACAGAGTTTGCAGTAAAAACGTATTAAAAAAAATACTGTTAGAGGAAAAGCTCAGAGATAAAAATTTCATTTGCGAAAGTTTGTAAGAGAGTAGACTTTAAAGGGACTAGTTTATCAAACAGAAAATACAACAAGTATTTAAAAGGAAAAATTACTATTAAAAGCAGAATTGCCAAGTGTTTGGTTAGTCTGGTTTTTCTCACATGGTTATTATAGCCAGAAAGACCAGTGCATATCTTTACACATCTGCTTTGCAGAAGACAGGGCTCACATTGGTTTTGTTAGGAAGTCAGTAACTTACGGGAAAGGCTCAAGGTTTCATTTATTTTGGAACTTGAACTAGAAAGTAACCCTGGATTTTGTGTTTACTTGTTTGGTTCTTGTTTCTCTTAAGGTGCAAAGTGTGGGTTTTTTTCTGTTTTTTTCTTTGGTTCCCAATTGATGTGTGCACACTTGTCCATGCTGGTGGCAAAGCAGATCGTACATGTGTTCACATTATCCAAGAGGCAGTTAGAAATGTCAGATGGCAGCTTGAGAGAAAGGTGTGGGCAGACTGCAGAGGCTCTTACAGTTCTCCAACCATGAGTTCCTGTAGAACCTCATGAGTGACAAGTTCAGTATTGGGTCTGGTGAGGGGAATGAATGGCTGAGCCTTGGCGTGCCCACATTCTGGGTGTGGGAGGAGGAGTTGTCAGTAAGAAGCTTGAACTCTCTCCCAACTGGGGAGGGGCTCAGGGGATTCAGTGATGGTGTCCCTGTGACGGAGGCTGCTGGGCATGTCCATGTGATTGTGTAAACATGTCTCTGTGCCATGGGCCAGATCCTAATGGGAACATAGAGCCCCCCCTCCACTCCCAGGTGTTTGAGAGGGGCTCTGTCAGAATCTCACCCAGCTTGTGGTTAGTAGAAGGTTACTTCTGATTTTTCTCTTACTACCAAGCCTCTGCAAGTTATCTCTGGTTGCCAGAAGCAAAGATAACACCCCAATGCCCTTATCTCCAGAGAAAGCAGGGTTTGTATAATAAAAAGAATCCGATAGTCAAAGATGTGACTGTGGTTCAGTAAATCTAAGAAGTACTGGATCATGAAATCCTCAAAGAAGGAAGCGGATTCATTACCCTGCAGGAAGAACATAATAGGAAACAGAGGCAGAGGCAGATGGAGTGAACATTTACTGAATGCTCACTGTGTGCTAAGTATCATATTAAGGGGTTCTTCCCAATTATTTCTGTGATATGAATAACAGAAGAATGAGGTAGGCACTCTCCTTATTCCCATTTCAAATAATTTGCCCAAGAATGTTAATTCATTAAGACTCCAATCCAAGGACTCTCTAACCTCCAAGCACATGCCCTTGCCTTTAATTACTGTAATATATTTCTTCTCTTGAGCTTCCCAGGTGGTGCTAGTGGTAAAGAACCCGCCTGCCAATGCAGGAGACATAAGAGATGTGGGTTTGATCGCAGTTGGAAAGATCCCCTGGAGGAGGGCATGGCAACCCACTCCAGTATTCTTGCCTGGAGAATCCCATGGACAGAGGAGCCTGACAGGCTATAGTCCATAGTATCATCATGAAAGGGTCAGACACGACTGAAGCAACTTAGTGTGCATGCACGTTTCTTCTCTAAAAATACATGTGGTCCCTTGATAACTGAGACACGTCACAAGTGAGACGTAGACTAAAGGGAGTATCCCGGTATGGACCAGTCTTTTTCATAAATAGTGGCTTTTATTTTTGGTGCCAGTTGTTGAAGTGAAAATTGCTCAGCCATGTCCAACTCTTTGCAACCCCATGGACTATACAGTCCATGGAATTCTCCAGACTAGAATACTGGAGTGGGTAGCCTGTCCCTTCTCCAGGGGATCTTCCCAAACCAGGCATCAAACTTCCCACGTAGCTCAGTCGGTAAAGCATCTGCCAGCAGTGCAGAAGTTCAGTTCAGTTCAGTCGCTCAGTCGTGTCTTTGTGACCCCATGAATCGCAGCACGTCAGGCCTCCCTGTCCATCACCAACTCCCAGAGTTCACTCAGACTCATGTCCATCGAGTCAGTGATGCCATCCAGCCATCTCATCCTCTGTCGTCCCCTTCTCCTCCTGCCCCCAATCCCTCCCAGCATCAGAGTCTTTTCCAATGAGTCAACTCTTCGCACGAGGTGGCCAAAGTACTGGAGTTTCAGCTTTAGCATCATTCCTTCCAAAGAAATCCCAGGGCTGACCTCCTTCAGAATGGACTGGTTGAATCTCCTTGCAGTCCAAGGGACTCTCAAGAGTCTTCTCCAACACCACAGTTCAAAAGCATCAATTCTTCAGTGCTCAGCTTTCTTCACCATCCAACTCTCACATCCATACATGACCACAGGAAAAACCATAGCCTTGAGTAGACGGACCTTTGTTGGTAAAGTAATGGTCTCTGCTTTTCAATATGCTATCTAGGTTGGACATAACTTTCCTTCCAAGGAGTAAGCAATGAGGGAGACCTGGGTTCAATTCCTGGGTTGGGAAGATCCCCTGGAGAAGGAAATGGCAACCCACTCTAGTATTCTTGCCTGGAGAATCCCAGAGGAGCCTGGCAGGCTACAGTTCATGGGATCGCAAGAGTTGGATACAACTTAGCGCTATGTTTTCGTTACCAACTGAACTATTGGGAAGCCAGTTGCCAAAGTCAGTCGCTGTTTTGTATATATCAAGGTTAAAGATAAGTATATCTAGGTTTGTTCAATTCTTCCAGTGAGCTATCTAAATTTTTTTCCAGTTGTTACAGAGTATTGTAAGATTTCCAAGTTATTCACAAAATAAACCAGCTAGAGATAGCTAACCCAAAAAGACAAGATGCAAATGAGCCAAAGTGTGAATGCAGCTTGGTTCAGAGCCTCAGAGTTAGCACTTAGGGAAGTTCACAATTGAAAGGAGAAAACTACAGCTAGGAAAGATGATCTGAACTTTTTTAGGTGGTTCCTACAAGCCTAGGGAGAGGCTGAGGGTTCATTAGAGAGCAGGTAAGAGAAGCAGGGTAGTGCAGTGCCAGAGGCACGCCCAGCAAGCAGCATTAGAATCGAGAAACGGCTCTCCCGTCCAGCGCTCAGGAGTTGTCGCTGGTCTTTAGTGAAGATGGTTTCCACTGAGCACTGTGGTAGGAACAAAAGTGCCAAAGGAAAGTCACTTAAGAAAGATGCTGTGTAGCCTTCTCATTCCAAGAAGTTTGGCAGTAGGAGGGGTAGGAGAGTATCTAACAGGGTCTGTGATGTCTCACGTGACTGCTGGGGATGCCTGTGAAACTCTGTGAGAAGTGCTAAGATAATGCTGGAAGTGACTCTTATTCTTCAGAACACAGATTGGAGGGTCAAATTTTCTGTTTATTGAGAATTGTCAAAGTTAGGCTCTGACTGTCATTTATCACCTCTCTGCTCATCCATCATCCAATTACAGAACAGCCCTGTTGGTGTCATCTGTCACAGGGAGGGAAGAAAGGCTGAGCATCAGAACAGGGATGCGCCTGGTGTCTAAGCCACTTTGCAAATCACTGGTGCCCAATGTTTGTTTTCATGAGGGCCAACTGGACTTTTTTGTTTTCTTCATTCAAGTTGAGCGAGATACTCAAATTTGGTTTGGATAAACTGCTGTCCTCGGAGGGGAGCACCATGCATGAAATAGACCTGGAGTCTATCCTGGGAGAAACAGAAGATGGCCACTGGGTCTCTGATGCCCTGCCTACAGCAGAAGAAGGAAGCAGAGAGCCAGAGGAAGGAAGTAAGTGGGGGGTGAGAACAGAGCTAATGGCATGGCCACCCCAAGCTAGAGCAGGAGATGGGTCCCCATTTCTATTTCTGTAGTATTTGGATTTCTGATTTGAAATTTTTTTTTTTTTTTCCCACATGGTAGCTTTGTAAGGATGTTCCTTGATGTCTTAGGGTTATTTTGTAATGAATTTATTTGTCTGTACCAGTGGCAACACAAATTCAGTGTGGAATGGGGTGAGAGGTCTGCTAGTCTTCCTAGGCTTCTTGATTCGAGAATACTTTATTCCATTCATGCAGAGAAGGGCAGTTTCTTTACCCAATGCTGCTTCCTTTTTTGAGTGGAGAGTAGGCCGGCATGACTTCTCGTTTTGTGATTCTTTTTCGTTTCCGCAGGACCCTGAATTTCCATCACCTGCTTCATTCTTTCCCTTTGCCACCAAACTGTCAAGGCACGACCTCCAGAAGCAATGCCTTCCCAAATTGCTACCTTCAAGTACTTTCTAGTCTCTTCCTGTCAGTTCCTTAGCAGTTGCTTCTCTGATCTTCCCAGTTGCAGACCTTTCCTCATTATTTTCCCACTTGGAATGTGTCCTTCTCATGGGGAACAAATTTGATCTGTGTCTGATGTTGTTAGAACCCTGCTGCCTCTTTTCCATGCAGTCTCTGCCTGACTCCACTGTGGGCTTGGGAGCTAATTCAGCTCATTTGGGATGTTCATTTCTCTACCTTCCTGCAAATTGAGGTTTGTAGTACTCTCTGACTCCTAGCTTTTTAGAAGGTATGGGTTCAGGGTGGCTTTGTTGTCCTTGTTATTCCCTATGGTTTTTATAGGATGTTTGGAAGATCAGAATGTAGATAGCTGGCATTATTCTCTAAGACACTGCTCTTTAACTTTTCTCATTGTTTAGCTTTTACATTTTTGAATATTAGCATCCCATTTTTATTCTTCAAGAACCCTTTCTGATTCTCTGCTTGTTTTAATTGTGTCCTATTCTGTTTGCAGGGATAGAATATCCTCTCTGAGGACTTTTATTATAGCTTTTTAAAAAAGTATTCCTCTACGCCCTGTGTTGTATATTTGTCTTGTCCTTGTTGGTAGTTTCTCTGAAATATCTGGTGTGCCGTGGCTATCTGTTCATGTTTGCAGGTGAAATGCAGAGCTGATGGGCAGGTCTGGCCTGAGCAGGTATGTGGATTCCTTGGGTTTATTCCAGCATCACTGATTGGTGAGCTGGCCTTCTCACTGAAGGGGCCCTCCCAGATGTCTGTATTTGGAGTCTTTTCTCTGGGCAACTCCATTTCTCCAAAGACGAATCCTTTAATATCTTTCTGGAAGAGGTGAATAGGGTCTGGAGTAACCTGTTTGCTCAGATTGAGGAGACAACATGAATGAAGGGGTTCGGGGTGCTCCTGTTACTTCTTTTTTTATTTTAATTGGAGTATAGTTGCTTTACAATGTTGTGTTAGTTTCTGCTGTAGGATGAAGTGAATCAGCCATATGTATACATATATCCCTTCTTTTTTAGATTTCCCTCCCATTTGGGTCACCACAGAGCACTGAGTTCCCTGTGTTATACAGTCAGTTTTCTTTAGTTATCTAAATATTTTATATGTAGTGATGTATATATGTCAATCCCAATCCATCCCACCACCACCCCGTTACTCCTTGGTATCCATATGTTTTTCTGTCTCTTTCTGCTTTGAAAATAAAGATTATGCCTTTTTCTAGATTCCACATACATGTGTTGTGTGTGCTCAGTCACAACCCCATGGATTATAGCCCCCCCAGGCTCCTCTGTCCATGGAATTTTCCAGGCAAGAATACTGGAGTGGATTGTTGTTTCCTTCTCCAGGGGACCTTCCTGACCAGGGATCGAACCTGCGCCTTTTGTGTCTCCTGCATTGGGAGGCGGATTCTTTACCACTGTGCTTCGTAGAAGCATATATGCATTAATGTGTGATATTTTTTTTTAGCTCCTGTTACTTGGTGTGCAGACTTTCTCTCAGTTATCCCTCGCTGCGATTCCTTGTCCATGGAAGTTCTGAGCTTTTGGAGGATTCAAAGGGTCTCTGCTCTCAGAATCATCCCTTGACCAGGCACCTGTGTTTTGCTTCCACTGTTCTTTTAGCTCTGTTATCCCTTGAGCCACTTAAAATTTTCTAAAAAGTTGTTGAACTTTTTGTCCACTGTCGTCTCATATATCTTTTTAAAATCCCTTTACTACCATGTAGGTTTTAGGTGGGAGGAGAAATAGATGTATGTGGTCCTATTTTTAAGTTGCATTTTGATTACATTAAGTACTGAAGCCTGCACTCATTTCTGCACTCATCTAGATTAATTTTAGCTTATTTTGCTAATGTTTAGTAGAACAAAGTAAAATTTCACTGTTTTCCAGAAAGATAATTATATTTTTCAGTCAGTCCAACTGCCAAAAAAAATTATATATATTTTTTCAGGCAGTCCAGCTGCCAGGAAAGATTTCCCAGTTGTATTAAAATTTGGAGTTCTGTCTTTGATCAAGTGGGTACAGTTCCAGTCTGTGGTAGGTGGTTCCATTGGCAGGATGAGTGTCCATACCTATGGTCTCCAACCTTCTCTTGGCTGCAGAGTGAAGACAGAGCATGGTTAAAAGAATAGAAATGAATATGAAAGACTCATAACTACAGCATCCCCTATGAAAAGGGGCTGTAGGAAAAAAAAGCAGGATAGCTTTTATCTTAAATGGCAGGGTCTTTTTTTTAAAGCATGTTTGTAAGTTTAGAATCGCATGCAGCTACATATGTGATCATATTTGCCTCTTCTTGGCTCTTTTTTCCTCACTTGTTGATAGAGCACCTCATTGAAAGCCCCCTGCTGACTTAATTAGCAAATGCCAATTAGAATTACAGCTGGTTGGATTGGGGTACAAGTGTGAAGCAGTTGATCTCTTGAGAATGAAAATGTTTTGCTTTCGTACTCCCTAGAGTAAAACATACTTATATCCATAGCTGATTTTATAATGCTGTGAAAATACATTCTTTGGTAACATGTGCTATTAAATATGCTTCAATTTAGAATCGTTGTCTTACCTCTCTTAGTTACTAGGCTTGGCTTGTTATGACTTCTTTCCATCATGTTATTCATGGTCTTGGCAAATTGCCCAGCCTCTTTGAGTCTCTGTCCTCACCTGTAAAGTGGTGCTAGTAGTGTACACCTTACCCCTTTACACGGTTGCAAGAATCAGATGTGATTATAAGTGTGAAGGTGCTCTGACAGCATAAACTGCTATTCAAGTTCACACGGTCACCGTTTGTGTTATTACTGTAGTTACTGTTTGCTGGCCTGTTGTCTTTCCATCCTTCTATAGACACAGTTGTATACTGAAAAGAGCACATTGGCAGCAGACTCAGAAAATCCTGCCTTCTTCACTTATTAGCAATTTGAACTGGGGAGGTGCTTAATAACTCAGGAGTTTTATAATTTTATTTATTTTTGGTTGTGCTGGGTCTTCATTGCTGAACAGGCTTTTCTCCAGTTGTGGCAAGTGAGGGCTACTCTCTAATTCTGGACTAAGGATCAAAGCTGTGTCTCCTGCTTTGGCAGGTGGATTCTTTACCATCTGGGAGCCCCCAGGGAAGCCCTCAATTTTCTCTTTTTCTTAAGTGGGGTTAATTATACCAAGACTGTGGTGAGGCTCATGAAGATGCTTCATGAGCTCTACAAAGAAAGTTGTAAATCTAAGGGATTATTTTTGTGGTTATTTCCTCATAGATTTTCTACTTGATCCTTGTAATATTACAGAAAAGGGGGAAGAGCTGAGTGTTAAAAGACTGTTTGTAATTAAAAAAAAATATGCTGTTGGTTACCTTTATTTAGGAGATCTTAATGTCAGTGAGATGTGTGCTGGGGAATAGTGTGGAATGAATGAGTGATGAGTGATCCAGGATTTGGCAGGCATCAAACTGAGACTTACGGGCCACCTGAAGATAGACCAAAATGGCTTTAGCCATGCTCGCTCCTTTAAAAAGTAAATATATGAAATCCCCAGATGGATCCCAAACCCGTCAGCATTAGTGGGATGGGAATTCCAGTACCTTCATCACAAGCTATTCTTGGCCCATTGAGAATATAGGCCATTCTCCTATTCACCCTCCTTGTTGCTTTGACTAGAATCAATCTAGTTTTCTTTAGTATCTAACATTTCTCTCTGTGTTTTATGTTTTTAGAAAACCACATGTACTTATTTGAAGGTAAAGATTATTCTAAGGAGCCTAGTAAAGAAGACAGAGAATCATTTGAGCAACTGGTGAATCTTCAGAAAACCCTTTTGGAGAAGACTAGTCAAGAGGGCCGGTTACTCCGAAATAAAGGCAATGTAAGAACTGTTAATTTATGTGAGGATAAATTCTTCCAAAGTTTCAGTAAAAATGAACAGAAAGTGATGCTGAGAATGATTTGTTAAGAAATAAGAATGCATCTATTTGTTGAAAAAAAGTATAAGAAGATGGCATAAAAATAACAACAAGGGGGTTATATTTTACCATTTAATGTGGGTGATAGTAAACCACTCTTGAAGGGATCACTGTCTTACATCAAAATACCACACCCTGCTGCTGACAGTCATGACCTATGTCGTTAAGGATGGATGGCAATCATAAACGATGTCTGTGATGTCCATAGCATTTGGCAGTTAGTCTGTATACATTAAATGCTAGTTATTGTTAAGGTGATCATGATGTTGGAATATTGTGTTTAAGACTGAAAGATAAAATACATTAAGGAATATTTCCATTAAAATGAGTTAAACCTAAAACAGCATCTTCCAATTAAAAAACAAGTTATTTTCTGAAGTACCTTATTCCTAATGAAATTAATCAAAATGACATATTGCTATACTGACATGCCAGTGCTTTGGTTGAGTTTAGAGCATAGTATCCTGGTTACCATGCCTACCAGATGTGTAAACTGAAGTATCTTGCCAGCACTTCCCACCACCCATGGTGAAATACTGTGAAATATTGAGCACATTGCTCAATGTGATGAATGAGACTCATGAAGGAACAGGTAGACCCCAGTTCCCCTGGTTATAGAGCTTGTTCTTCCTACAGGTTCCCATCCCAGGCCTTGTGGAGGGGTCCGCCAAAAGGAAGCGGATTCTGAGCCCAGAAGAACTGGAGGACAGAAGGAAGAAAAGACAAGAAGCAGTGGCCAAGAGAAAGAGACTGTTAGAGGAGAAGAGGAAGAAGAAGGAAGAAGCAGAACATAAGAAAAAGTACGTGTGTGTTATTTGATGGTATTATTAATAAAGCTGAGGGTCACAATTGGTAAAGGGATCACTACTGCATAGTGAGCCCACAGTCAAACATCACTTTAAAACTGCAGAAAGTGTCTGTAATGCTGGTAGTTCCCACTGGTAATAGAATACTTTTATAAAGATTAAACTTTCACCTTAGCAGTCCATCTACTTAAGAGAACAGTCCTGAGTGCCTCAGGCAGAGAAGATGCATTCAGCTGAAGCGAGAACATTTTAGGACTTGATTGTAGCTGTCTGACAAGAGTAGTTTACTTGAACAGTCCCTTTTAGTCACATGTTCTTAAAAACAGTGACATCTGGTGGCTACTCATTTTTGAAGTGTAGTCAGGAGGCAGTTAGGCTAATCAGTAAGGCTTCTTGTTTATTTACAAACAGGCAGAAGGACAGGGTGAGTTTCTAATTGCATCTCCACTTGCCACTCACCGTTTATGAATCACAGCCCAGGATGTGCTTTAAGGGAAATGGTGATAGGCCCAGTTAATTCCTCTCCCCTCTGGTTTCTCGAAGGATGGCCTGGTGGGAGTCCAACAATTACCAGTCCTTCTGCCTGCCTTCCGAGGAGAGCGAACCAGAGGACGGGGAAGATGAGAGCTCTGCCCAACTGGAGTATGAGGACCCAGACTCAACCTCCATCAGATATGTATGCGGTGACGTCACCCACCCCCAGGCTGGGGCGGAGGATGCTGTCATTGTGCACTGCGTAGGTAGGTAGATGTGGTGGGGCCTCAATCCTTCAGGTGCCAAGAACTGGGGAAGACAAGGCAGAGCCCTGTCTTAGGGGAGATTAATGGGCTTAGGGCAGCCTTGTGTGGTCAAAAAGAGTGTGAACTTTAGAACCAGGAGACTAGGGTGCTCAACCAGGTAAAGAAGAAAGGTAAGAGTCAAATCCAACTTCTCCAGGCCTCAATTCCCTTATCTGTGTAATGGGATAATATCTGCCTTGTTCCCTGCACAAACTTTTTAAGAGAGTACACAGAGGCTACATCTATAAGCCAAATAAATCGTTTGAGAAAAAACGAAACTCCAAACATGTTCTTCCTTCATGACCTTTGCACTTTTTTCCCCAGGCAAGTTCCTCTTTCTAGAATGCTCTTTCCCCACTTAGCAACATCAAGCATTGTCCAGATGTCTACATCTCAGAGAGAGGTCTCCCCTGACTTCCCACACCCCGTACTCACCCCTGTTTTTCTCTATTTACTTTCTTGCCTTATTTTACTTGATGACATATCACCATGTGACATATTATGTATGTATTTGCTTGTTTGTTTCATTGAGTGAACAAACAATGAAACAAGCAGATACATACATAATATATCATGTGGTGTTTCATTGAACTGGGCTTCCCTCATGGCCCAGACTGTAAAGAATCTGCCTGGAATGCAGGAGACTTGGGTTCAATCCCTGGGTCGGGAAGATCCCCTGGAATAGGAAATGGCCACCTATTCTAGTATTCTTGCCTGAAGAATTCCATGGACAGAGGATTCTGATGGGCTACAGTCCAAGAGACTGCAAAGAGTTGGACACGACTAAGTGACTAACACTTCCGTTTTCACACTTTCACTGAACTAGAAAATAAACTTCATGGGAGCAGAGATTTCTCCTCTCCCCCCACTGGTGTAACCCTAGAGCATAAAAGAGTTCTTGATGTGTAATACTGACAAATATTTATAGTATGATCGAATGAATGACTGAATACAGAGTATTAACCAGCTGTGTTAATACCAGCTTGAATAAGTCATTTAACCTTTCCCCTTTCTTACCTATGAAATGGGAGTTGTAAGCTGTTGTATTATCAATGCTTCAACTCTTTCTGGTTTTACGTCTACTCTACATCCTTCCTTAGCCATCTTCCAGGAATTACAGAAGGACTACAGAGCTTCTGCTCTTTCAGAACACTGATTCTTTTGATGCTTTTCTGTTATGATGGCTAGGTATATTCCAGAAAACCTAAACATACTTGACAAGTCCAGTGTGTAATATGCTTGGAGGTTAGATAGTTGTTTCTGCCCTTTGAAAAATCAAGTATACTTGGCATACCTTTTTTTTTTTTTTTAATTGTGGGCTGGATTTTGCCTCCTATAGAAGAAAATCTTCTCTTTCTCCTATCAGATGACTCTGGCCGCTGGGGCAGAGGTGGTTTATTCACAGCTTTGGAAACAAGATCTGCTGAGCCAAGAAAAAGATATGAGTTGGCTGGAAAAATGAAAGGTAAGGAGCAAAGCAGAAAGAAGGGTTAAGGATGGAATAAGAGGGAGAGGACATTAGGTGTGTTAAAAAACACTAGATGAGGAGTCAGAAGAGCTAGTTGGAGTCTGAATTCTGCCATTAGTTAAAGCTAGTTGATACCTGACTTTAAGGCAATCCCTTCCCCCTCCCTGTACCTGCCTTCTCATTTGTAATTTGAAAATAATACTTTTTCCATCCACCTCATGGGACTGTAATGAGGATAATGAATGTGTAAGTATTTTGATAAATGTCAATCCCTGCATGCATGTTGAAGTATTGGCTTGAAGTTCATTTCATTGTTTACCCAGTTCACTCTATCTTCTTGAGGGAATATCTCCTCTAAATGTCAGACACCTGTGGGAGAGAAATCAGACATACCATTGAAGGGCTAACAGGAGCTGGGTGCTGAGAGGAAGGAGGTTGTTAGCACAGACTGGGGTGTAACACTCCCCGGAGACGGAAGCAGAGCTGTCTGGGGAAACTTGAAGGCTGAATGGTGTTCCCTCGGCAGAGAGAAGGAGCCAGGCACCTCCTTTTATGTGTGGCAATCACAAAGTGGCAAGAGGAGTAAAATGATTGGTGTGATTATTTCCTGTGGAACTTGAGAGGTTAAAGGATCTTGTCCAATAGAGAAGAGCTCTTCAGATTTCTTGGAGATTGGTTTTTCTGCTCACTTCTCTAATGTAGAAAGGGATGCAAGGACTTAGAGTGAATAATCTTTCTACTAAAACACATTACAGGGTTTAATATGTGTTGCCATGATTAACTCAATCTAGATACTGACTGGGCAGTTTGAAAAGGAGAGAATTCAGGGGAGGCTGGAGCTAGAGATACAGACTGAGGAGTCTCCATTTGGATCCTTGTTTAAAACCCTGAAGGAGAGAGGATGGAGAAATGGGAGGGCAGAGAACACACCTCCATTTAGGAGAAGGAAGAAGGAATTGTCAGAAAAATAAGAGAACCTTGACAGTGTAGTGTTTTGGGGTACAAGGGAGGAGAACTGTCAAGAAGTGGTCTGCAGTGTCAGACACTGAAGTGAGGATGAGCACTGGGAAAAGCCCACTGGATTTGCCCCCCCAAGGGCAGTCACATCACCCTGGAGCATTTTGAAGAAAGTGTGAAAAGTAAAACCTGGTGGCACAGAGTAAGGTGTAAATGGTCAGTAAGGAAACAGAGATGGAAGTGTGCACTCTTTTCTGAAGGAGAACTGGAATAGGGTAGAGCAGGGTAGATGAAATGTGAGCTTGAAGGAAGTCATGAAAGTTATCTTGGGCCTGGAAGGATGGGTTGAGATTAAATAGGTGGAGAGAAAGGGTAGGAGAATCTATAGCCATATCTCATTCTTCTTGGTATCTCCTGTAACCGCACCAGTCCCAGTATGGGGTATTGAATGACCCAGGTAGTTACACAGTGAATGTTGTAGGGGAATGATGTGTAGGCCAGACAGACTGGAGTAGAAAGTTTAGGCTGAGGAATAAAGTTAGGTTTTAAAGAAGAGAGGTTTGGGCCACATTATAGAAGACTGCACATGACTTATGATTTGTCCAGGGAGATGGCATTCTAAGGCAGGACGTTATCCAATGTCTAGACATGGGAGATTTGGGTAGAAGAATGACATAGCAGAGCAAATACTGGGTTGGCCAAAAAGTTTGTTCAGGTTTTTCTATACCATCATATGGAAAAACCTGAACAAACTTTTTGGCCAGCCCAGTATTTTAGAATGACTTAAAAAGATTGGGGTATGCAGGATGGATTGAGAGGACAAAAGGTTCAAACTGAAATATGCGAGGCCTAGAATTAAAACATTTCTCTAGAGAATTTGATTTGGATGAGATAGGAAAATATACAAATACAAATATGTATAGTAGAATACAGTATTTGAATAATTTAAAACAAACATCAGACTCTTCTAAAGGAATTTTAAGTTCATAGTGACCCACCCCGTCCCAGCCCACATACTTCTGGGTTTTTCATTCACTCTCCAGTGCCTGCAGGAATACTTCGTAGGCAGTGTTTGAGGAGCACTGAAGTAGAAAAGCATAAAAATTCAAGAGTGAAGGGGGTGACATGCTACCGAAAGACATTCCTCTTTTTAATCCCTCTTTTTTACCCCATGGATTAGACATCCCCACCTGAACAAAAGTGCCTTGGTGGGTCTTTTAGAAGACCCAAGAAGAGTCTCACCCACCACTGTAACTGGTAAGACACAGATAAATCTCCATACAGGCAAGAACCAGCAGAGTGTGAAACTGCCTAGACCCCTCTCACTGCAGTAGGGCAAAAAACAGGTGAGTGTTGCCCTTGCAGGTACTCACACATGGAACTTGCCTAAGTCCATCCTTCCTGAAGGGAGATCTGGCACATTGGAGAAAAGAGAAAAATACGAGTTTGTTTGCAGCATAGGTGGTAAGGGAAGCTTTCCCAACCCCAACCCTGGCCCACCAAGGAAGACACTGCGAAGGGCTGATTTTTCTGGCAGCTACCATCACCAGGTGGAATGCAGCTGGAAAAACCTGTTTCTCTCTGCCAGCATCTGGAGTACTAAGGTGGTAGCTCCCCAACCTGGGTGGAGGAAGGGTATTGGGAAAGAGGCAGATAAGAATTTCAAATGGTGTCAAAGGCACGTGCTCAGTAGAAAGTTCATGCACAAGTAACTGAAAATTTCCCTGCAGGTGTGTGGCAGTCCCAACACACTAAGTGTTAAACCCACACTTTCCCTCAGCTCTGCTGCCGGCTCCCTGTGCAAGCTCCCTGGTGTATCCATGAAAGTGAACTCTGGTAGACCAGGATCCTACTCAAAACAGGTCATGTTGGCAGGCAAGGAAGAAGCCACAGACTTGAGCTATAGCTCCACCTTCTGGGAAAAAAGGTACCCAGCCAGCCTGATGAATTGTAAAAATCAGAGAATACACAAAAGCTTAAAAATTTGGCCACAAGACAGAGCAAGAAGAGTGGAGCATAAACATACAGGAAAAACTGAGATAATACCAGTACTATATAACGTAATACCCTGTCTGCTGCTGAAGGTAATGAGCACTGAGTTAAGGAGATATCTGCTACTTCAAATGCAAAAGCACCAGTGCATAAGTACCAGGAATATGAAATCAGGAAATATGGCATCACAGAAAGAAGATGACAGTTCTCCAGCAGCCATGCTCAAAGGCACAGAATATTGTGATCTAACTGACAAAGAATTCAGAATAGCAGTTATGAAGAAACTCAGTGAATTACAAAAAGACTCAGAAAGGCAACTCAATAAAATCAGGAATAAAATATGTTAACATAGTGACTTCTTTTCAAAGAGACTGAAATTTTAAAAACCCAAACAAATTGTAGAGCTGCAGAAGTCAGTGGATGAGATGAAGAATGCAGTAGAGAACAAGGTAGGCTTCTTGGGTAGTGCAGTGGTAAAGAATCCACCTGCTAGTGCAGAAGATGCAAGAGATGTGGGTTCAATCCCTGGGTTGGGAAGATTCTCTGGAATAGGAAACGGCAATCCATTCTAATATTCTTGCCTGGAAAATCCCATGGACAGAGGAGCCTGGTGGGCTAAAGTCCATGGGGTCACAGAGTCAGACATGACTGAGCATGCATGTGTAGCAGGGGAAACCATGTGGAAGAAAGAATAAGTGACTTGTGGGAGATAGGAATTTTGAAATAACAAATTTAAAGAGTGAAGTAAGCCTGTGTAAGCTATGAGACTGAATCAAGAAAACACAAATCAGAATAATTAGGCTTCTAGAAGGAGAAGGGGAAAACGAGTTTAAGAAATAGTAGCTGAGAACTTTCCCAACCTAGGGAAAGACAAAACATACATGTCCATGAAGCTAATAGGTCACCCTGTTATCGCAATGCTAAAAGACCTTCTCCAAGACTTTCAATGATAAAAAATCTTAAGCTAGGGAAAAAAAGAATATAATGTACAAAGGAACCCCTATTTGATTATCGGCACATTTCTTAGCAGAAACAGGTCCTGAGAGTAGAATAACATATTTGAAGTGTTGAAAGATCAAAATTGCCAGTCAAGAATACTTTCTACAGCAAAGTCAGCTATGAAGGAGAAATAAAGGCTTTCCCAGCAAACAAAAGCTGAGGTAGTTCACCACCGTTAGACTTACCTTGCAAGAAACGCTGAAAGGAGTTCTTCAAGCCAAAATGAAAAGGCATTAATCAGTCATATGAGCACATGTTAAAGTATTCAACACACTAGTAAAGGTAAAATATGTACAGTAAGGTTTAGAAAACCAACTTGGTGTTAAGATGGTGTGTGACCCACTCAACTATAATATAAAGCATAAAGGAAAATAGTGAAAGTAACTACAGCGACTATAAATTGCTAACGAATACACAACATACAAAGAGGTAAATTGTGACATGCATGATATAAAAGGGAGGAGTGAAAGGGTGGAGCTTTTATAGGCAATTGGATATAAGTTGCTGTCCTCCTAAAATACACTATTCTATCTATAAACTGTTTCATGTAAAGCCCCATAGTAACCACAAAGTACAAACCTAGATCAGATCCACAAAAGACAAAAGGGAACCAGAGCATAGCACTGTAGAAAATAATCAGTTTACAAAGGTAGGCAGAAACAGAGGGAAAAAGAAACAGTGGAATTACAAAACAACTGGAATGCACACAGTGGCAAGTAAGTCCTTATTCCAAGTAAGTCCTTATATAAAATTACTTTAAATGTAAGTTGATTGAATTCATCCGTCAAAAGGCACAGAGTGTCTAGATGGATAAAAAACAAGACCCAATTATATATCTCAAAGTGAAGGGATAGAAAAACATATTCCATGCAAGCAGAAACCAAAAGAAAGCAGAAGTAGTTATATTTGTATTGCATGAAATAGACTCGAAGCCAAAAATGGTAATGAGACAAAGAAGGTCACTATATAACGATAAAGGGATCAGTTCATCAAGGAGTTGTAACAAGTGTAAATATATGTGCACCCAACATCGGTGCACCTAAATATATTAAGCAAATATTACTACATGTGAGGGGAGAAGTAGACAATACAATAGTAATAGGGGACTTCAGTACCCCACTGTCAGCAATACATAAATCATCCAGACAGAAAACGAACAAGGAAATGATGGCTTGAACCAAACAGTAGACCAAATGGACCTAACAAGTATCTATAGGACATTCTATCCAACAACAGCAGAATATAAATTCTTCTAAATACACATGGAACATTTTCAAGAATAGATCGTACGATAGGGCAAAAAACAGGTCTTAGCAAAATAAGATAATTGAAATCATACTAAGTTATCTTTTCTGCTCACAGTGGTGTGAAACTAGAAATAAAATGAGGAAAACTGGAAAATCTGTAAGATGTGGAAACCAAACAGTATACTCCTGAACAGTGGGTCAAAGAATAAACCGAAAGGGAAAGCAAAGAATATCTCAAAAAAAAAATATGGAAACACAACATCCCAAAACCTATGGGGCCCTGCAAAAACAGTTCTAAGAGGGAGTCTTACAGCAATAAATGCCAGGATTAAGAAATTAGAAAGATCATAGCCCTCAAGGAAATAGAAAAGAGGAACAAATTAAGCCCAAAGCCAGCAGAAGGAAGGAAATCAAGTTCAGAGGAGAAATAAATGAAGTAGAGACAGAAAAAACAATAGAAAAGATTAATGGAACTAAGAGGTTTTCAAAAAGATAGACAAAATTGATAAATCTTTAGTGAGAATAAAAAAGAGAAGACCCAAATAAAACCAGAAAAGAAATTATAACTGACCCTACAGAAATACATAGAATCATAAGAGAGTATTATGGATAATTGTACACCAACAAACTAGATAACCTGGAAGAAGTGGATAAGTTTATAGAATCTGCAAACTGTCAAGACTGAGCCAGTAAGAACTAGAGAATCTGAACAGACCAGTGATGAGCAAAGAGATTGACTCAGTAATTAAAAACTTCCCAACACAGGAAACTTTAGGACCAGATGGCTTCACTGGCAGATTCTACCAAACATTTCAAGAAGAATTAAGGCCAGTCCTTCTCAAACTCTTCCAAAAAACTGAAGAGGAGGGAACTTTTCCAAACTCATTCTATGAGGCCAGTTTCACCCTGGTATCAAAGCCAGATGACACTACAAGAAAACAAAACTATAGACCAATATCTTTCATAACTTCAATGCAAAAATTCTCAACAAAATATTAGCAGACCTAATTCAGTTACTTATTAAAAGGATTACCCACATGACCAAGTAGGAATTATCCCAGGGATGTAGGGATAGTTCAACATACACAAATCAATAAATGTTATATATCACATTAATCGAATGAAAGATAAAAGTGATCCTTTCAATAGATGTAGAGACAGCATCTGACAGTACAAATTCATGATGACATACCCTCTGCAGATTGGTTATGGAAGGAACATACCTCAGTATGTTTTTTGTTTCATTGTTCAGTTGCTAAGTCATGTCCTGGGGCCCACCAGGCTCCTCTTCCATGAGATTCTCCAGGCAAGAATACTGGAGTGGGTTGCCATTTCCTTCTCTAGGGGATCTTCCTGACCCAGGGATCAAACCCCAGTCTCCTGTGCATCTTCTGCATTGCAGGCAGATTCTTTTACCACTGAGCCAAAAGCTGTATACAACAAGCCCACAGCATGCATTATATTCCACATAACTGAAAACTTTTCCTCTAATATCAGGAACAAGACAGGGCACCACTGTTACCTATACCTGAGTAGCTTTGGAAAAGGCACAGCACAGGGACAATTCAGAGTAGCCCTTCCTCAGGGGTCTCATTCTGTAGTGAACTTTATGTTCTTTCTGTTGCTTCTTCTTGTTTTACCTCAGATTTGAGTTTGGGAGGTGTCCTTTTATTTCCTATTGACGATAAAGAGTCAAGAAACGAAGGACAAGATTTGGTAAGTGAAAAAACCACATCAATTTATTGGAGCTAAACTCTGACTCCCATCACCTCCTCCGGAAACTGCCCCTGCTCCCACTCAGTAAATGGATTGTTCCTCCTAGCTGGCCTTGATTGTGGCCCAGCACCGAGATCGCGCCAATGTCCTGTCTGGCATTAAGATGGCAGCCCTAGAAGAGGCCCTAAAGAAGATATTTTTAGCAGCAAAGAAAAGGAAAGGTAAGTCCTTCCACTTGCTCAGGAATAGATGAATTTCTGTTTCCAAGTGTAGGATGTGATTTTTAAAGGGGTGAGAAATGCCAAGATTCCATTCAGTATATGTGGTGAAGGGAAGCCCCAGTATGAGAGGCCACACAAGTAACACTCTCCTCATCTTGTATTCTCAAAGCCCTTTTCCTTTCTTGATCACTTCTGTATCCTTTGTCTCTGAACCACCTGCATCCTCTGGGTATTTGTATCATGATTTTACAGACGAGGAAGCAGAGGACCAGAGATGAGGTAAACTGGTCACATGCTGTTGAGAAACGCTTTTTATCCTGTCCCCTCTCGGAGAGTCACAGTCTGCATTAGCAGACAATTCTCTGCCAAAAGACCTGAGTTTAATTTTATTTCCAAACCCAGCATGTCTTAGAGTTTGTCAAACTGATGGACTTGTTAAAGAATCTTTGCTTTTTAAATTACATCTCAATCATCAATCATATTCTATTCCCATTGTACCTACTTATTACCATAGCCTGTATGTAGGTCCTTATGTTCTATAGAATTAGTTTTCCCATGTTACAGTCACTCCTCATATAATAATCATATGCTTTGAGTGGCACTCACCAAGATTATATACATTTTGTTCATTGGAAACAACAAAGTGACTTAGAATACATTATCATCTATGTATATCTTATACACATTACTCAATTTGATGAATGAAGACATCATGAACTTTTTTTTTTAACAGCAAGTGTCCATCTTCCACGCATTGGACATGCCACGAAAGGTTTTAACTGGTATGGTACTGAGCGACTTATTCGGAAACACTTGGCCTCAAGAGGCATCCCAACTTACATGTATCCTTTTATTATCCTAATGGTATACACTTTCAGCTCAGAAGGGGACAATGTCTTGCATTTTTCTGGTGTCATTTTTTAATCCAAGGCCAAGTCCTCTTCTGCCATGTTTTTCACTCTACCCCCACTTCAATGAGAAAAAACTAAGAAGCATTTTCTTACTGTGTATATATCCAAGGAGATAAACACTCCCCAGCATTTGTACATGCCAACAGCTAAAAGATACATGAAGAGGGGAATTAATTGAACAATTGCCATTTGCTCTCATGTTGAATCTGTTTCACATCACTTCTCTGGAGATCCTTCAGGCCCATAGATCAAGGCCTAGTTCTAAGAACTTCACTCTGTTCACTAAAATAAGTAAGCAAAAAAGTGACCTATTTTATTTCTGAACCAATTCAGTGTATTCTTAAGCAGTGTGAAATTCATTTTGACCATGAGGACATAATCTAGTTTTGCTAGACTAGTATTTTCTTCCAGTGATCTGCTTGCTGTAAGTTAGCATTGTTTGAACCACAATATTGGGTCCAGAATTATTAGAAGAAGCTGAATTTACCAAGTGCTATAATTATACAGAAACTTCCTCCTTTTACTTAGATAATTACTGAAATTAATTCACTTGGTGGAGGTTTATTTAAATCACTATAAAAACTTAGCAGAGAAGTTAGGTTTTATACATTTGCACAATTCAGACAGTATCAGAAGAGTTTTAGTATATCATCATAATTCTACAGTAATAAGTACTAACAATACTGAAAAGATTTATTACATGGTAAAAGGAAATTAAGGCATATGCCTCTGGAGTGATTATTTCAGTAATTACTAAAGAACTAGTAGTTTTAGTAGAGTCGATTTTAAAGTGATGAAAAATATTCCTTGACCGCCCTATTCAGCTACTATTTTCCTAGGAGCAAGGCTGCCATCCTTCATCTACAGGCCTCATCTTCATCCTCAGGACAGCTAGTATCTTAACAATCAGCTCAGCATCAGATCCAGCCTTCAGCAACCAGCTGAAAAAGCTGGGAAAAAAAAAAAGCTAGTTGGTCAAAGCCACTGTAATAGAGTATTCAAGGAATCAGGATCTGGTGGGCCTCTGAGAGGCTCTGTTTTCTGAATTCTAATTTTGTTCCCCTGAATGTGTTACTGATGTGTAATACCTGTAATACAGCGATGCAGAAGTTATTTGGGAAAATCCTTTGGCAGTTTGCCAGTGCCCCAGTATGCATAGCTATTTGTATAATAATAAATACCTTTTCTCTCTCTAAAGGTTTCTTAGCTTGCTTTCCCCTCAATCTAGTTTTCTTCCTCTCAGACTGATTTCTTTATGGTGAGAAAGGTAAGTGCATTAAGGAGAAAGGAAGGGAAATAGAACAGGTTGGTTCTGGGGGAAGGAAATGCCTTCAGTCAGTTCATGCCTTGGAAAGACAGGTCTCTAGGGGAAAGACTGAGAAGAGAGATTGCTGATCCAGACAACCAATGTCCCTCCTGCCTTCTGTTCATACAGTTCAACATTCAGATCCAGAGGAACACAAGTGGCTTCAGAGAAACCAAGGATCACCTTTCCCCCTTCCATTAAATTCAGTTCAGCTTCAATAAATGAAGGGATTGTGGGGACTACCCTAGTGGTCCACTGGCTAAGACTCTGTGCTCCCAATGCAGGGGGCCCAGGTTCAATCCCTGTCAGAGAACCAGGTTCCACATGCTACAACTAAGAGTTTGTATGCCACAACGAAGATGGAAGATCCCATGTGCCGCAACTAAGACTTGACACAAACAAATTTAAAAGAATTAAAAACAAGGGAATTGTGGAACTGGCACAAAACTGACAGCAAATGTCAGATTGGGGAGGACAGAGAGATGAGAACCACCAGAGAAGGAATTGTAGGAGGAGATACCATAGAAGCTGTGACTTTTCACATTTTTGTACATGAAGTCTCAGTCTTGGCTGGCTGTCCTCAACCAGCCTGGTTTCTGCTGCTTTGAGGCCCTTAATACCTAGAGAAGCCTCAGGCCTGGGCTCTTGATTCAGGGAACCTTGGCTACTAGGGGGTCTCAGAGCTGGGGCCATGACCTTCTAAGGAAAGCAGTGATGTTAGCATCTGCGTTGTACTGTTCTATTTGACTTCCTCCCTGGCTTCTTCACCCATCAACAATTTAGAATCTGTGTTGAAGACCAATTTAGTTGAAGACTGAGTTCATGATTCCTGAACTTTTTCTTTTTTAATTTAATTGGAGGCTAATTACTTTACAGTATTGTGGTGGTTTTTGCCATACATTCACATGAATCAGCCATGGGTGTACATGTGTTCCCCATCCTGACCCTCCCTCCCAACTCCCTCCCCATCCCATCCCTCAGGGTCATCCCAGTGCACCAGCAGTGAGCACTCTGTCTCATGCACTGTACCTAGACTGGCGATCTATTTCACATATGATAATATAATGTTTCAATGCTATTCTCTCAGATTATCCCACCCTCACCTTCTCTCACAGAGTCCAAAAGTCTGTTCTTTACATCTGTGTCTCTTTTGCTGTCTTGCATATAGGGTCACTGTTACCATCTTTCTAAATTCTATATATATACATTAATATACTGTATTGGTGTTTTTCTTTCTGACTTACTTTGCTCTGTATATTAGGCTCCAGTTTCATCCACCTCATCAGAACTGATTCCAGTGCATTCTTTTTAATCGCTGAGTAATATTCCATTCTGTATGTGTACCACAACTTTCTTATCCATTCGTCTGCTGATGGACATCTAGGTTGCTTCCATGTCCTGGCTATTTTAAACGGTACTATGATGAACACTGGGGTACACATGTCTCTTTCAATTCTGGTTTCCTTGGTGTGTGTGCCCAGCAATGGGGTTTCTGGATTGTATGGCAGTTCTATTTCCAGTTTTTTAAGGAATCTCCACACTGTTCTCCATAGTGGCTGTACTAGTTTGCATTCCCACCAACAATGTAAGAGAGTTCCTTTTTCTCCGCACCCTCTCCAGCACTGTTTGTAGATATTTTGATAGCAGCCATTCTGACCAGCGTGAGATGGTACCTCATTGTGGTTTTGATTTGCATTTCTCTGATAACGAGTGATGTTGAGCATCTTTTCATGTGTTTATTAGCCATCTGTATGTCTTCTTTGGAGAAATGTCTGTTTAGTTCTTTGGCCCATTTTTTTATTGGGTCGCTTTAATTTTCTGGAATTGAGCTGCAGGAGTTGTTTGTATATTTTTCAGATTAATTCTTTGTCAGTTTCTTCATTTGCTATTATTTTCTCCCATTCTGAAGGCTGTCTTTTCACCTTGCTTATAGTTTCCTTTGTTGTGCAAAAGCTTTTAATTTTAATTAGGTCCCATTTGTTTATTTTTGCTTTTATTTCCATTACTCTGGGAGGTGGGTCATAGAGGATCTTGCTATGATTTACGTCAGAGTGTTTTGCCTATGTTTTTCTCTAGGAGTTTTATAGTTTCTGGTCTTAACGTTTAGATCTTTAATCCATTTTGAGTTTATTTTTGTGTATGGTGTTAGAAAGTGTTCTAGTTTCATTCTTTTACAAGTGGTTGACCAGTTTCCTCAGCACCACTTGTTAAAGAGACTGTCTTTTTTCCACTGTATATTCTTGCCTCCTTTGTCAAAGATAAGGTGTCCGTAGGTGCGTGGATTTATCTCTGGGCTTTCACTTTGTTCCACTGATCTATATTTCTGTCTTTGTACCAGTACCATACTGTCTTGATGACTGTGGCTTTGTAGTAGAGCCTGAAGTCAGGCAGGTTGATTCCTCCTGTTCCATTCTTCTTTCTCAAGATTGCTTTGGCTATTCAAGGTTCTTTGCATTTCCATACAAATTGAAATTATTTGTTCTAGTTCTCTGAAAAATACCATTGGTAGCTTGATAGGGATTGCATTGAATCTATAGATTGCTTTGGGTAGTATACTCATTTTCACTATATTGATTCTTCCAATCCATGAACATGGTATATTTCTCCATCTACTTGTGTCCTCTTTGATTTCTTTCAGCAGTGTTTTATAGTTTTCTACATATAGGTCTTTTGTTTCTTTAGGTAGATATATTCCTAAGTATTTTATTCTTTTAGTTGCTTGGTGAATGGAATTGTTTCCTTAATTTCTCTTTCTCTTCTCTCATTGTTAGTGTATAGGAATGCAAGGGATTTCTTTGTGTTAATTTTATATCCTGCAACTTTACTATATTCAGTGATTAGCTCTAGTAATTTTCTGGTGGAGTCTTTAGGGTTTTCTCGGTAGAGGATCATGTCATCTGCAGACAGTGAGAGTTTTACTTCTTCTTTTCCAATCTGGATTCTTTTTCTGCTCTGATTGCTGTGGCCAAAACTTCCAAAACTATGTTGAATAGTAGTGGTGAGAGTGGGCACCCTTGTCTTGTTCCTGACTTTAGGGAACATGCTTTCAGTTTTTCACCATTGAGGATAATGTTTGTTGTGGATTTATCATATATGGCTTTCATTATGTTGAGATATGTTCCTTCTATTCCTGCTTTCTGGAAGGGTTTTTTTTAAATCATAAATCGATATTGAATTTTTTCAAAGGCTTTCTCTTCATCTATTGAGATAATCATGTGGTTTTTATCTTTCAATTTGTTAATGTGGTGTGTCACATTGATTGATTTGCAAATATTGAAGAATCTTTGCATCCCTGGGATAAAGCCCACTTGGTCGTGATGTATGATCTTTTTAATATGTTGTTGGATTCTGTTTGCTTGAATTTTGTTAAGGATTTTTGCACCTATGTTCATCAGTGATATTGGCCTGTAGTTTTCTTTTTTTGTGGCATCTTTGTCTGGTTTTGGTATTAGGGTGATGGTGGCCTCATAGAATGAGTTTGAAAGTTTAACTTCCTCTGCAATTTTCTGGAAGCGTTTGAGTAGGATAGGTGTTAGCTCTTCTCTAAATTTTTGGTAGAATGCAGCTGTGAAGCCGTCTGGTCCTGGGCTTTAGTTTGTTGGAAGATTTCTGATTACAGTTTTGATTTCTGTGCTTGTGATGGGTCTGTTAAGATTTGCTATTTCTTCCTAGTTCCGTTTTGGAAGGTTACACTTTTCTAAGAATTTGTCCATTTCTTTCAAGTTGTCCATTTTATTGACATATAGTTGCTGATAGTAGTCTCTTATGATCTTTTGGGTTTCTGTGTTGTCTGTTGTGATTCTCCATTTTCATTTCTAATTTTGATTTGATTCTTCTCCCTCTTTTTTTTTTTTTTTTTTTTGTTGATGAGTCTGGCTAATGGTTTGTCTATTTTATTTATCTTCTCAAAGAACCAGCTTTTAGCTTTGTTGATTTTGGCTATGTTCTCCTTTGTTTGTTTTGCATTTATTTCTGCCCTAATTTTTATGATTTCTTTCCTCCTACTAACCCTGGGGTGCTTCTTTTTCTAGTTGCTTTAGGTCTAGTAGAGTTAGGTTATTTATTTGATTTCTCTACTGTTTCTTGAGGTAAGCTTGTATTGCTATGAACCTTCCCCTTAGCACTGCTTTTACTGAATCCCATAGGTTTTGGGATGTTGTGTTTTCATTTTCATTCATTTCTATGCATATTTTGATTTCTTCTGTGATTTGTTGGTTATTCAGAAGTGTGTTGTTTAGCCTCCATATGTTTGTCTTTTTAGTAGTTTTTTTCCTGTAGTTGACATCTAATCTTACCACATTGTGATCAGAAAAGATGCTTGAAATGACTTCAGTTTTTTTGAATTTACCAAGGCTAGATTTATGGCCCAGGATGTGATCTATCCTGGAGATGGTTCCGTGAGCATTTGAGATAAAGGTGAAATTCATTGTTTTGGGATGAAATGTCCTATAGATATCGATTAGGTCTAACTAGTCTATTGTATCATTTAAAGTTTGTGTTTCCTTGCTAATTTTCAGTTTAGTTCATCTATCCATAAGTGTGAGTGGGGTATTAAAGTGTCCCACTATTATTGTGTTACTGTTAATTTCCCCTTTTATACTTGTTAGCATTTGCCTTACATAATGCAGTGCTCCTGTGTTGGGTGCATATATTTATAATTGTTGTATCTTCTTGGATTGATCCTTTGATCATTATGTAGTGTCCTTCTTTGTGTCTTTTCACGGCCTTTACCTCAAAGTCTGTATTATCTGATATGAGTATTGCTACTCCTGCTTTCTTTTGGCCTCCATTTGCGTGAAATATCATTTTCCAGCCCTTCACTTTCAGTCTGTATGTGTCCCTAGGTTTGAGGTGAGTCTCTTGTAGACAGCATATATAGGGGTCTTGTTTTTGTATCCATTCAGCCAGTCTTTGTCTTTTGGTTGGGGCATTCAACCCATTTACCTGTAAGGTAATTATTGATAAACATGGTCCCATTGCCATTTACTTTGTTGTTTGGGTTCCCGTTTATAAACCTTTGCTGTGTTTCCTGTCTAGAGAAGATCCTTTAGCATTTGTTGAACAGCTGGTTTGATGGTGCTGAATTCTCTGAGCTTTTGCTTGTCTATAAATCTTTTGATTTCTCCTTCATATTTGAATGAGATACTTGTTGGGTACAGTAATCTGGGTTGTAGGTTTTTCTCTTTCATCACTTTAAGTATGTCCTGCCATTCCCTTCTGGCTTGAAGAGTTTCTGTTGAAAGATCAGCTGTTACCCTTATGAGGATCTGCTTGTGAGTTATTTTTTTTCCCTTTCTGCTTTTAATATTTGTTCTTTGTGTTTGATCTTTGTTAATTTGATTAATATGTGTCTTGGGTGTTTCACCTTGGGTTTATCCTGTTTGGAACTCTCTGGGTTTCTTGGACTTAGGTGGCTATTTCCTTCCCCATTTTAGGGAAGTTTTCAACTATTATCTCCTCAAGTATTTTCTCATGGCCTTTCTTTTTGTTTTCTTCTTCTGGGACTCCTGTGATTCAAATGTTGGGGCATTTCACACTGTCCCAGAGGTCTCTGAGGTGGTTCTCATTTCTTCTGATTCTTTTTTCTTTTTTCCTCCCTGCTTCATTTATTCCCACCAATCTGTCTTCCACCTCACTTATCCTGTCTTCTGCTTCAGTTATTCACTGTCGGTTCCCTCCAGAGTGCTTTTGATCTCAGTTATTGCATTATTCATTATTGATTGACTTTTTTATTTCTTCTATGTCCTTGTTAAATTTTTCTTGCATCTTCTCAATCCTTGTCCCCAGACTATTTGTGTCCATTTTGTTTTCAAGATTTTGGGTCATTTTTACTACCATTGTTCTGAATACTTTTTCAGGTAGACTTCTTATCTCCTCCTCTTTGGTTTGGTTTAGTGGGCTTTTATCATGTTCCTTTATCTGCTGAATATTCTCTGCCGTTTCATCTTGTTTAGGTTGCTGTGTTTGGGGTGGCCTTTCTGTATGCTGGTAGTTTGTGGTTCCTCTTTATTGTGGAGGTTCCTCCCTGTGGGTGGGGTTGGACAAGTGGCTTGTCAGTTTCCTGGTTAAGGAAGCTTGTGTTGGTGTTCTGGTGGGTGGAGCTGCATCTCTTCTCTCTGGAGTACAATGAAGTGTCCAGTAGTGAGTTTTGAGGTGTCTGTGGGTTTGGTGTGACTTTTGGCAGCCTTTATTTTTGTGCTCAGGGTTATGTTCCTGCATTGTTGGAGAATTAGTCTGGTATGTCTTGCTCTGAAACTTGTTGGCTCTTGGGTGGAGCTTGTTTTTAGTGTAGGTATGGAGGCTTTTGGATGAGCTCTTGTCAATTAATGTTCCCTGGAGTCAAGAGTTTTCTGGTGTTCTCAAGTTTTGGATTTAAGCCTCCTGCCTCTGGCTTTCAGTTTTATACTTACAGTAGCCTCAAGACTTCTCCATCCATACAACACCAATGATAAAACATCTAGGCTAATGGTGAGAAGAGTCTCCACAATGAGGGGACAGCCAGAGAGGTTCAGAGTTACATGGAGAAGAGAAGAGGGATGAGGGAGTTGGAGGTGACCAGGAGGAGAAGAGGAGGAATCAAAAAGGGAGAGAGCAATCTAGCCAGTAATCAGATCCCTATGTGCTCTCCACAGTCTGGAACACTCAGAGAGGTTCTCAGAGTTCCATAGAGAAGAGAGGAGGGAGGAAGGAGATAGAGGTGACCAGGAGAAGAGTGGGAATCAAAAGGGGAGAGAACAATCTAGACAGTAATCAATTCCCTATTTGCTCTCCACAGTCTGGAACACTCAGAGAGGTTCACAGAGTTACATAGAGAAGAGAAGAGAGAGAGGAGGGAGATAGAGGTGACCAAGAAGAGAAGAGGGGGAATCAAAAGGGGAGAGAACAGTCTAGCCTGTGATCAGTTCCCTAAGTGTTCTCCACAGCCCGGAACACCCAAAGAGATTCAGAGTTAAGTAGAGAAGAGACAGTGGAGGGAGGAGATAGAGGTGACCTGGGGGAAAAATAGGAAGGTCAAAAGGGGAAAGAGCAATCAAGCCAGTAATCACACTCCTAAGTAAAAATGGGTACTGAAGATTGCATTCTTAAAGGTACAGAATTGATACCAAATATAAAAAGCAAAGATTAAAATATATCTAGGAATTTCTCTGGAGCCATTGAGGGCAGTGTGGGGTCTGTTCAGTTTTAGATAGTTACTTGTTCCACCTTATACTTCTTCTCAAGGTCTATAGGTCCCTTCCAGTGTAGCCAATGCCAACTCCAGGGTTTTAATTTGTTGCACCTGTCACTTCCAAAGCGGTTCCCTCTTTGTTTATTTTGGCTTCCTCTGTTTGCAGGTCTCTTCAGTATCTAACATCTGCCCTGATACAAGGGTGGTCTTGTTCAGTTGTGCTCTGGGGAGGGAGGAACACTGCAAACAAATACCACTGGCGTGTGTGGGGAGTGCTCGCAGTATCTGGGCTGCACTGGGTTTGCCCCCGCTCACAGCATGTGTGCTTTCCCGGTCTACACTGCTCAGGCTCCAGGTTGCTCTGCAGGGGCACTAAGGTGGGCCCTGGGTTGTGTGCACTTCCCAGATGTACGCTGCTCAGATTCTGGTTCTCAGGTACTCCACAAAGGCACAGACTCAGTTGGCCCAGCCTTTTGTGCCCTTTCCAGGTTCAAGCAGCTCAGGAAACCAGGTGCTTGGCCAGCGGTGCATCTTATTACCTCCCCCGTCCCAGCTGCTCAGTTTCCTGGGTGCACAGTGAGAGCGCTGTCTCAGGAGTTCCACGTGTCTCCTCTGGGGAGCTGATCTGGCTGCAACCCTCCTGGTGGATGTCAACCATCCAGGATCCCAGGATGACTTGATTAGCCACTGGGAGTCTGTTCACAGTTTGGTAGAGGATGCCCCTTGCCTTCCAGCTCTGGCTGTTGCCTGCCTGCCTGCCTCCCTGCCTCCAGCAGGGGATGGGCCAGTCCGCTGCCGGCTAGCTCTCATGTGGTATTTCCTCAGTCCTTTGTTTTGTGAGAGGCCTTCAGATCAGATCAGATCAGTCACTCAGTCATGTCCGACTCCTTGCGACCCCATGAATCGCAGCACGCCAGGCCTCCCTGTCCATCACCAACTCCCGGAGTTCACTCAGACTCACATCCATCGAGTCAGTGATGCCATCCAGCCATCTCATCCTCTGTCGTCCCCTTCTCCTCCTGCCCCCAATCCCTCCCAGCATCAGAGTCTTTTCCAATGAGTCAACTCTTCGCATGAGGTGGCCAGAGTACTGGAGTTTCAGCTTTAGCATCATTCCTTCCAAAGAAATCCCAGGGCTGATCTCCTTCAGAATGGACTGGTTGGATCTCCTTGCAGTCTAAGGGACTCTCAAGAGTCTTCTCCAACACCACAGTTCAAAAGCATCAATTCTTCAGCGCTCAGCCTTCTTCACAGTCCAACTGTCACATCCATACATGACCACAGGAAAAACCGTAGCCTTGACTAGACGAACCTTTGGTGGCAAAGTAATGCCTCTGCTTTTGAATATGCTATCTAGGTTGGTCATAACTTTCCTTCCAAGGAGTAAGCGTCTTTTAATTTCATGGCTGCAGTCACCATCTGTAGTGATTTTGGAGCCCAGAAAAATAAAGTCTGACACTGTTTCCACTGTTTTCCCATCTATTTCCCATGAAGTGATGGGACCGGATGCCATGATCTTCGTTGTCTGAATGTTGAGCTTTAAGCCAACTTTTTCACTCTCCACTTTCACTTTCATCAAGAGGCTTTTGAGTTCCTCTTCACTTTCTGCCATAAGGGTGGTGTCATCTGCATATCTGAGGTTATTGATATTTCTCCCGGCAATCTTGATTCTGGCTTGTGTTTCTTCCAGTCCAGCGTTTCTCATGATGTACTCTGCATATAAATTAAATAAACAGGGTGACAATATACAGCCTTGACGTACTCCTTTTCCTATTTGGAACCAGTCTGTTGTTCCATGTCCAGTTCTAACTGTTGCTTCCTGACTTGCATACAAATTTCTCAAGAGGCAGATCAGGTGGTCTGGTATTCCCATCTCTTTCAGAATTTTCCACAGTTGATTGTGATCCACACAGTCAAAGGCTTTGGCATAGTCAATAAAGCAGAAATAGATGTTTTTCTGGAACTCTCTTGCTTTTTCCATGATCCAGCGGATGTTGGCAGTTTGATCTCTGGTTCCCCTGCCTTTTCAAAACCAGCTTGAACATCAGGAAGTTCATGGTTCACATATTGCTGAAGCCTGGCTTGGAGAATTTTGAGCATTACTTTACTAGCGTGTGAGATGAGTGCAATTGTGCGGTAGTTTGAGCATTCTTTGGCATTGCCTTTCTTTGGGATCGGAATGAAAACTGACCTTTTCCAGTCCTGTGGCCACTGCTGAGTTTTCCAAATGTGCTGGCATATTGAGTGCAGCACTTTCACAGCATCATCTTTCAGGATTTGGAATAGCTCCACTGGAATTCCATCACCTCCACTAGCTTTGTTCATAGTGATGCTTACTAAGGCCCACTTGACTTCACATTCCAGGATGTCTGGCTCTAGGTCAGTGATCACACCATCGTGATTATCTGGGTCGTGAAGATCTTTTTTGTACAGTTCTTCTGTGTATTCTTGCCATGTCTTCTTAATATTTTCTGCTTCTGTTAGGTCCATACTATTTCTGTCCTTTATCGAGCCCATCTTTGCATGAAATGTTCCTTTGGTATCTCTGATTTTCTTGAAGAGATCCCTAGTCTTTCTTATTCTGTTGTTTTCCTCTATTTCTTTGCATTGATCGCTGAAGAAGGCTTTCTTATCTCTTCTTGTTATTCTTTGGAACTCTGCATTCACATGTTTATATCTTTCCCTTTATCCTTTGCTTTTCGGTTCTCTTCTTTTCCCAGCTATTTGTAAGCCCTCCCCAGACAGCCATTTTGCTTTTTTGCATTTCTTTTCCATGGGGATGGTCTTGATCCCTGTCTCCTGTACAATGTCACGAACCTCATTCCATAGCTCATCAGGCACTCTATCAGATCTAGGCCCTTAAATCTATTTCTTACTTCCACTGTATAATCATAAGGGATTTGATTTAGGTCATACCTGAATAGTCTAGTGGTTTTCCCTACTTTCTTCAATTTCATTCTGAATTTGGCAATAAGGAGTTCATGGTCTGAGCCACAGTCAGCTCCTCGTCTGGTTTTTGCTGACTGTATAGAGCTTCTCCATGTTTGTCTGCAAAGAATATAATCAATCTGATTTCAGTTGACCATCTGGTGATGTCCATGTATAGAGTCTTCTCTTGTGTTGTTGGAAGAGGGTGTTTGTTATGACCAGTGCATTTTCTTGGCAAAACTCTATTAGTCTTTGCCCTGCTTCATTCGGTCTTCCAAGGCCAAATTTGCCTGTTACTCCAGGTGTTTCTTGACTTCCTACTTTTGCATTCCAGTCCCCTATAATGAAAAGGACATCTTTTTTGGGTGTTAGTTCTAAAAGGTCTTGTAGGTCTTCATAGAACCGTTCAACTTCAGCTTCTTCTGCATTACTTGTTGGGGCATAGACTTGGATTCCTGTGATACTGAATGGTTTGCCTTGGAAACGAACAGAGATCATTTTGTCGTTTTTGAGATTGCATCCAAGTACTGCATTTCAGACTCTTTTGTTGACCATGATGGCCACTCCATTTCTTCTGAGGGATTCAGAGGCAGTGCCTTAGGTTAGAGCTTTTCAAGGGAAAGCTCTCTCTCTCTCTCTCTCCCCTCTTTTTTTTCCTCTCTCTGGCTATCCCATGGTTTGGGTTGCTATCTCACATTAGCTCCCTCAGATTGCCCTCAGGGCATTCAGCCCTGGTCCTTAGCCTAAGCAATGCAGCCCACGCGTCCCTATTCACCCAGCGCTTGCTGGTGGCAGACGCGAGCATCTGGGCTACTTCTCCGCTGGGAGTTGCAGTTAGGTGTGTAGTCTCTGGGTTTTATTTATTTATTTTTTTCCTCCCAGTTATGTTGCTCTCTGAGATTCCAAAACCCCACAGACCACCAGTGAGAGGGTTTCCTGGTGTTTGGAAACCTCCTCTTTTATGACTCCCTCCCTGGGACGGGTCTCCATCCCTAAATCTTTTGTCTCTCTTTTTATCTAGTTTGTCCTGCCTCCTTTTGAAGAGAATGGGCTGCCTTTTCTGGGTTCCTGGTGTCCTCCTCCAATGTTCAGAAGTTGTTTTGTGGTATTTGCTCAGCATTCAAATCTTTCGATGAATTTGTGGGGGAGAAAGTGGTCTCCCCGTCCTATTCCTCTGCCACCTTAGGACTGCCCCATTCCTTAACATTTTTTTCCTAAAAAATTTTATTTTTTTGCCTCCTATCTGTTCCTCTTACTCTACTCTGTATAGTCAAAGCTATGGTTTTTGCCAGCAGTCATATATGAATGTGAGAGTTGGACTGTAAAAAAGGCTGAGAGCCAAAGAATTGATGCTTTTGAACTGTGGTGCTGTTGAAGATTCTTGAGAGTCTCTAGGACAACTAGGAGTTCAGTCACTCCTAAAGGAAATCAATCCTAATATTCCCTGGAAGGACTGATGCTGAAGCTCCAGCTCCAGCTCCAATACTTTGGCCACCTGATACAAAGTGCCAGCTCATTGGAAAAGACCCTGATACTGGGAAATATTGAAGGCAGGAGGAGAAGGTAGTGACAAAGGAGATGGTTGGATGGCATCCCCAAATCAATGGACATGAGTTTGGGCAAATTCCAAGAGATCATGAAGGACAGAGAAGCCTGGCGTGCTGCAGTCCTTGGGGTTCGCAAAGAGTCAGACATGACTTAGCGACTAAACAAGAATCTATTACTCTTACCACCAGTCCTTGACACTTGGGTGATTATAATAACTTTAACCTCTTGACTGGCATCTTAAGTCTTAGAAGGAGAACTGGAACTCCAACAAGAGAGAACGTAGAGAAATTTAACCTAATGCACAAATAAGCTGCCTGGTGTTCGAAAGCAGCGAAAGTCCAAACAGGTAAGGTATAAGCAGATGCAAAGAAAACTTGATTGTTTGAAAGCTGTATACCCTCCCAAAGAGCTGTACTCCCTTCAGATAGCAAAGTGTGTAAGGCTAGCCACGGAGGTTTCTGAGCATCTGAGAGGGGCATCAGAACAGGGAACTCACTCCCAAGGGGAGCATAGCTAACCTTTTTCAGAGACACAGGCGATATTTTGAAAAACGGGCTGCTTTTTCACCCTATACTGTCCCCCTTGCCCCAGCCACATGAGGTTTTTCTCTGGATCAAGGCTCTGTCAATGACTGTCTGCTCCATAAGGGGGACAGGGGGAAAACAACACAGAAGTAGATCAGAAAACAACATAGCATCTTTTCCCTTAAACATGGGCCCCCTGTTAGTGGCACCCGCCTGGTTTCCCTTTTGACCTCTCCTAGCTCAGAGTCAAAAATGCTGCTCTGCCTTATCTCTGTATGTCTTTCCTGTCTCATAATCCCCTTGCTCTTCTCATCAGACGGTATCACTCTCTGGGAAGGAAGAATGAAGCTACCTACTTTATTTATCCTAAGGGTTCTGTTCCATTTCTTCCACAATGTCTTTGATGCCATCTGGCCCTCCCCTCAGAGGAGGCCAAGATAGGTCCATGAAGATAATACAAGATTTTGTTCACTGGAGAGCTTTTGTGGGGAAGTTTATACCCTAAACATCAATAAAATTCTCTGCCTATTGAGATAGTGAGGAACTTAACTTTGAAATTTGCTATGTGTACCATCTCATATATTTTCTCAATTTTTAATAAACTCTCCTTCACTTTGTAACATGCCTGTGACTTTAGTTTTTGTTCCATCAACCTAAACTACATTCTATTAAGTTAACTAATCCTTGAATTAGAGCTTGAATCAGCCATTTTAGAGCCCAGCCCATCTCTAGGCCAATGTGTTTTCTGTATTTTGCTGGCTACTTGGGGGCAGGAGGAAAAGGGGACGACAGAGGCTGAGATGGCTGGCTGGCATCACCAACTCAATGGATGTGTTTGAGTGAACTCCGGGAGATGGTGATGGACAAGGAGGCCTGGCGTGCTGCGATTCATGGGGTCACAAAGAGTCGGACACAACTGAGCGAATGAACTGAACTGAACTGAAGAATAAACTCACTCTAGCATTACATGTCTTTCTCCATAATTTAACCTTACTTCCCAGAGACATCCCACAGTTGCTTCCTTGGGCCTTTGCTCATTCTAGTCCCTTCCTAGACCATCTTTATCCTCTAAACCTCTTCCCTTATTTCCAGCACCCTATTGTCCCCTGTCCAGTATAATTCTTTAAGAATCCAGAAAAATCTAATCTCTCTGTACTTGAATTACTAATGATAATTGGATTTGTGGCACTTAATTTGTTAACCTCATATTTTACTCATTGGTATATTTATTTAGTTCTCAGCTAAATCCTAAGGCCTTTGAGAAAGGTGATGTTTCATTTATTTTTCACATCACACAAACCAATTAGTAAGTACTCAGATACTGAATTGAAATGGAATGTAACTGGCTAGCAACTTGGGAAGAATATTAGACTTCCTGAATACATTGTAAACTCCATATGGCTTAAGTACTTAAATATAAAACTTGAGAATGTAGAAAGAAACTTATCATTTTTATGGTGTCTGACAAGCAACTGCCCTTTGAAGCTTCTCCTGACTTCTCACTAAAATATCAGTGGCATTAAGGTGAAGACTCACAATCACACTGAAAATAAGACAACCAACCAACAAACCAAATGCCAGAATATGAGAGGAAATGACACCAGTTATAAGACAAAGCTGAACTGAGACTTTATTTTAGGAAACAAAGATTGCTTAAAAACCTAGGACCTTCACCAGCTAGAAAATGAGCAGCCATCCTTCTATCCTTTCCTTACATTAACAAAAAGATCAACTGCCACACATGCCCACCCCATCTCTTCTGTGAACTCTGTCTCCACCAGCCTTCTCAATAATATTATCCTTCCAATTACTCTTTCTCTTACATACTCGGTTTCTTCTTTGACTTAGAATGTTTCCATTGACTTATAAACAAGTTCAAGTCACTCATTAAAAAGAACTCCCTAAATCCTTATTCCCTCCCTGTCACAGCCAAACCTTAAAAGAGTTGTTTATCTACAGTGCTTTATTTCTTCACCTCCCACTCACTCTTTAACCCAGATCATTCTGACTTTCTGCATCCTCACTTTACCAAGAGTCCGTTTGGATTAGGGCCTATCTTAATAGCCTCACTTTAACTTAATGCCCCTTTAAAGGCACTGTCTACAAATAGTCGTATTTTGAGGTACTGGGGATTAAGGCTTCAGCATGTGAATTTTGAAAGACACAATTCAGCCCAAAACACTCAGCGGTTAACTGTTGGAGTTCCTCAAGGCTAATTCCCAGGCCCCACTCTCCTCCTCCCATTCTGAACTCTCTATCAAGGCTATTTCATCCACTTAAATCTGTGAGTTAGCCTCTCAGGTCTCCAGCTCAGCTGTCTCCTCTGAATTCCAAGCCTGTTACATTCAGCTGCCTACTTGACTTCTCTTCTGAATATTTCAAAGGCACCACAAATTTACATACCCCAAATCGAGTTAATATCAGTCCTTTCCCTTTCTTCCAAACAAATATATCTATTCCGTGTAAGGGTGACCTTTGATATTTCATCCCCAATAAATTCAACCTATCATCAAGATACTGCAATTTAACTTCCTAAGTATCTATTGAATTCATCCACTTTGCTCGTTCTCCACCATCACCTTAGTATAAACCATTATACTTCACCTGGACAACCTCAAGCATTCTGACTCTGTCCTTGTGTTGACTTTAGTTCTCCATTCTGACTGTTCACAGCCAGCATAGTCTTCTCAAAATTAAATCTATCCTGTCATCACTCATCTTAAAACTTACTATGGCTTCTCATTGTTCTTCAGATAAAACCCCAAATCCTTAATATAACTTAGTATGAATGTTATGCATCCATCATTTGGAAGTTCCAAACAATTTGGACTGAAAATAGAGAGGACATACTAGTCCCTGCCAAAATGTCAAATTAACCTGGGTACCTTCCAGAATCAACCCTGGAGGAACTAAAAATGGAAGCATGGGATCTAAGAAATAACAACATAGACCTGAACAAATCCCAGCGGCATGGAAAGTGTTTTGAACTGGTGTGTAGGGGTAGTTGACTGGCGTGGTTGTGGGAAGCTGTTCAGGAAGAGCTGTTCTAATCATGCCACCAGCCTTCCAATCTGACCTTTGCTTTGATCCATTTTTTCCTGACACCTCTCTGCAGAAATCTGAAACAAGGACCCAGATACCCACTGGGGTAAAATCAGGGCAGGACAAAAACCTCTTGGGTCCCACAGACTGGGAATGAACAGCCTTGGGTATCTACTCATCTCTCCTTTCCCTTTGAATTCCAGGGCTGGTAGAGGACAATCTAGGGAGTGCTTCCTCCCCCCAGTACTGTTTTTCTATATAAGATGTAGTTCAGATCTAAGGAACTACTAGGTAGAATAAAATTTTCTTTAAAGCATGACAGTGGATCTGTGATGCCTGAGGCTCTCTGCCCTAGGGCTATTCCCCTCCTCTCTTCTTAAGCTGAGGATCTAAACTTCTGGGCTGAGAGCTGAACATCTAGCCTTTTCCACTGCATGTTAACATATAGAGTAGTCAAATATCCCTAGGGGAATATAGCTCATAACTGCATATCTGAGGATTTAAACAGCCTTAGTGGAAAACATTAATAACATTAAAAGAAATTTTAATGTTATTAAACAGGGACTTCCCTAGTGGTCCAGTGGCTAAGACTCTGTGCTCCCAATGCAGGGGACCCAGGTTTGATCCCTGGTCAAGGAACTAGATGCCACAACTAAGTTTGCCTGCCACAACTAAAGATTCCACATGCTACAATGAAGTTCAAAGATCCTGCATGTTGCAACTAAGACCTGGTGCCGCCAAATAAATAACTATTTTAAAAAATATTACAACAGAAAAACTTAAGAATTTATAATAAGTAAAATAGAAATATCAGAGACCTAAAGGAAGATTATCAGCAATATGAAATTGAAGTATTGAAGTCAAATGAAAATATTACATATGAAAAATAGATGAAAAAAAGAACTCAAGATTGGGTAAATAGTGGAATAAATAGAGCAGATGAATGACTTAGAGTTTTTTTAAAAAGTAGACAGGAATTCTTCCAAAAGGAAATGAAAGAATAAAGAAATGTAAAAATTAAATATAAATAAATGATAGAGACCACTTTCTCATAATCACAGGGAGGAATCAAGATGGCAGAATAGAAGATATAGAGCTCACCTCCTCCCACAAATACATAAAAAAATACACCAATACATGGAAAAATTCTCAGAAAACCTACTGAACTCGGGCAGAATATCTCGAGACGCCCAAAGATGCAAGAAAGATCTTCACGTAACTGGATAGGATGAAAGAGAAAGGGGGTGGGACCTACCCCACTGGGAGGGAGCTGGGAAGGAAGAAAGGTTCCTGCATCCTAGGAGGCCCCTTCACATGTAGGGAGATCAGCCAAGACAGATAGCTTTAGAAGCTCAGAAGAGAGTACAGCAGCCAGTTTGTGGCAGAAAAGAGAGAACTGCATAGATGCTCCATGCTACTGCCCTGAGTTCCCCAGCCTGAGATGCATATCTCCTTCTGCCTACACAGAAGAAGCCGATGCCTGCTATAAAAGGGAAGCTCACCTCACCTGGAGGGAGGGGTGGGGCACACGATAGGCGCCTCACTCCTTGTGTGCTCACCATGGGCAAGACACCACCATTGATGACCCATTGTACCTGAAGGGAGGGGTGAGGCCTGCCATAGCAGCCTCTTTCTCAGCACACTCTGCATGAAAAGGATCATTCACCATGATCAAGTGGGATTTATCCCAGGAATGCAGGGATTTTTCAGTATCTGTTTCCTGACATCAGACTATACTACAGAGCTACAGTAATCAAGAAAATATCGCACAAAACAGAAATATAGATCAATGGAACAGGATAGAAACCCCTAAGATAAACTCACACACCTATGGTCACCCAATCTATGACAAAGGAAGCACAGATATACAATGGAGAAAAGACAGTCTCTTCAATAAGTGGTGCTGGAAAAAACTGAATAGCCACATGTAAAAGAATGAAATTAGAACATTCTTTAACATCATACACAAAAATAGACCCAGAATGGATTAAAGACCTAAAATACTGAACACCATTAAACTCTCAGAAGAAAACATAGGAAGAACACTCTTTGACATAAATCACAGCAAGATTTTTGATCCACTTCCTAGAGTAATGAGAATAAAAGCAAAAATAAATGGTACCTAATTAAACTTAAAAGCTTTTGGGCAGCAAAGGAAACCCAAAGACAACCCTCAGAATGGGAGAAAATATTTGCAAACAAAGCAACTGACAAGGTATTCATCTCCAAAATATACTAACAGCTCATGCATCTCAGTATCAAAAAACAACCAGTCAATGGGTGGAAGATCTAAATAGACATTTCTCCAAAGAAGACATACAGATGGCTAAAAGACATGAAAGGATGCTCAACATTGCTATTTTTTAGAGAAATGCAAGTCAAAATGAGAGTATGGGGGAAAAGGAGCCCTCTTGCACTGTTAGTGGAAATGTAAATTAATATAGCCACTAGGGAGAACAGTATGAAAGTTTCTTTAAAAACTAAAAATAGAACTACCATACGACCCAGCAATCCTACTACTGGACATATACTCTGATAAAGCCATAATTCTAAAAGACACATGTACCCCAATGTTCATTGCAGCACTATTTACAATAGTCAGGACATGGAAACAACCTAAAGTGTCCATCAGCAGATGAATGGATAAAGATGTAGCACATATATACAATGAACTAATACTTAGCCATAAAAAGGACCAAAATGGGGTCATTTTATGAGATGTGTGAGGACCTAGTGGCTGTCACAGAGAGTGAAGTCAGAAAGAGAAAGACAAATACTATATATTAATGCATATACATGGAATATAGAAAAATGGTACAGATAAACCTAGTTCCAGAGCAGGAATAGAGATGCAGATGTACAAAACAGATATGTGGACACAGTGTGGGAAAGGGAGGGTGGAATAAATTGGGAGATTAAATTTAACAGGAATACACTACCGTGTGTACAATATAAGAACCAGCTGTATAGCACAAGGAGCTCAGCTCAGTGCTCTGTGATGACCTAGATGGGTGGCATCGGGAAGGGAGGTCCGAGACAGAAGGAATATACATATGTATACATATATCCGATTCTCTTCATTGTTCAGCAGAAACTAACACAGCATTGTAAAGCAACAATGCTCCAATAAAAAAATGTTAACAAACACAATGAGAAAACAGCCATTTCAACACTTGAGATAGTACATATGATGAAAATTGAATATCTACCTCTCTCATAAATTTTATGCCAGAATCATAATATGGTTTGCACATACATGGAAATAAAGTCAACTAACATTTGGATTGTCAGTCAGCAAGAACTGCACAGGTGCTGAACAACAATGTATTAAACAGCCAACTACCTCCCTTATCATAAGAAGATAATAATACATAAAAAATACATGCCAAGGAAATATAGCCAGAATCGGGATTGGCAAATGTTAATTGTAAATAGAATTCAAGACAAGGCATCAAAGAAAATTACCTCACATTGATAATTGGTGTAACATAAATATAGCTGTCCTTAACTGTTTGGTACTTAATGACTATAATTTCAAATTATTTCTCTTGCTATATCTATATGGATATATGTTGTAGTTTTATATGTCAATTATACTTCAATAAGGTCAAAATTCTAAAAAGAAACTTAAAGTCACATGAAATAAGATGAACTATACCAAATTATATATATGGCATAGATTGAGGTTATTGTCTCTATATTAACAATATTGAAGGATATTATCAGAGATGCCAAGAAAATCTTTAACAAACTTCACTATTCATTCTGATGTTTTTAAATACTCAAATTAGGGTGTTTCCTGCTAGCTCACTTGATACAACAGGAGACTCTTAAAATACTCAAATTAAAAACTGATAGATACAGCCTGAACATGATAAAATATATACACCCTACTCCTACAACCAGTATTTTACTAAATGGGAAAACACTAAGCCATTTTTACTAAGGTCAAGAACCAAGAAAGATACCTATTACCTCCTCTACTGTTTAATATTGTGCTGGAGGTGGGACAAATTGAGAGAGTAGTATTGAGATATACACATACACACACACACACACACACACACACACACACACACACACGTATACTTGTAGTTTTTGTTCAGTAACTCAACTGTCTGACTCTGGCCTGAGGGACTGCAGCACACCAGGTTTCCCTGTCCTTCATCATCTCCCAGAACTTGTTGAAACTCATGTCCATTGAATTGGTGATGCCACAGAACCATCTCATTCTCCGTTGTCCCCCTCCCCTCCTGTCTTCTATCTTTCTTAACATCAAGGTCTCTTCCAGTGAGTCAGCTCTTCGCATCAGGTGGCCAAAGTATTGGAGCTTCAGCTTCAGCATCAGTGGTTCCAATGAATATTCAGGGTTGATTTCCTTTAGGATTGACTGGTTTGATCTCCTTGCACTCCAAGGGACTCTCAAGAGTCTTCTCCAGAGGTGGTCCTAAGATGACAAAGGAATAGGACGGGGAGACCACTTTCTCCCCTACAATTTCATCGAAAGAGCATTTGAACACTGAGCAAACTCCAAAAAACAACTTCGGAACGCTGGCAGAGGACATCAGGCACCCACTGTCTTCGAAAGGAGCTAGGACAAAATATAAAAGATAAAAAGAGAGACAAAAGAGTTAGGGACGGAGATTCCCGTCCCGGGAAGGGAGTCCTAACAGAAAAGTTTCCAAACACCAGGAAACCCTCTCACCAGGGAAGTTTTCAAATGTTTGGGGGGGGGAGGCGGGGGAAGGAGAGAGAGAGAACTATCCCGCGAAAAGCCCTAACCTAAGGCATTGCTGGCCCCGCTCACAGCACAAAGGACTGAGCAAATACCAGAGAAGAGCTAGCTGGCTGCGGGCCGGCCCATCCCCCGCCAGACACAGTGGGCAGGCGGGTGCCAGCCAGAGCCGGAAAGGGGCAAACTCGGCCCCAGAGAGGGCATCCCCTACCAAACTGCGAACAGGCTTCCAATTTCTAACCAAAGACTTCCTGAGATTCTGGACGGTTGACATCTACCAGGAAGGTCGTAGCCAGAGATCAGCTCCTCAGAAGAGACACACGGCACACCTGAGCAGCTGAGACCAGGGAGGTGATAAGACTCACTGCACCTGAGGAGAGTGCATTCGCCAAGCACCAGGTCTCCTGAGCTGCTCCGACCAGGGAACGGCACAAAACGCAGGCCCAACCGAGTCTGTGCCTTTGTGGAGTACCCGAGAACCTGAACCTGAGCGGCTTAGACCTGGGAAGTGCACGCAACCCAGGGCCCGCTCCCTGCAGAGCAACCTGAAGCCTGAGCAGTGTAGACTGGGGAAGCACACACGCCATGAGCAGGGCCAAACCCAGTGTGGCCAAGACACTGTGAGCACATGCCAGTGATATTTGTTTGCAGTGTTCCTCCCTCTCTACAGCACGACTGAACAAGTGAGCCTAAACAAGAGACCACCTTCGCCCCTTGTGTCAGGGCGGAAATTAGACACTGAAGAGACCTGCAAACAGAAGAAGCTAAATAAACAGAGGCAAGTGCTTTGGAAGTGACAGATTAAAATCCCTGTAGTTAACACTGACTACACTGGAAGGGGCCTATAGATCTTGAGACTTATAAGCTGGAACAAGGAACTATCTGAAACTGAACTGACCCTACACTGCCCGTAACAGTTCCAGAGAAATTCCTAGATATATTTGTACTATTATCATTTTTTTAATTAAAAATTTTTTTAATCCTCTATTACTCCTTTAATTTTCATTTTTATAACCTACTACTACCTTGCAAAAAAAAAAAAAACCCTATTTTTAAAGCAAACTTCATGTATATTTCTTATACATTTTGTAATTTTTTTAATATTGTATTTTTGAGAGTCTAACCTCTACTCTATAGATTTTTAATCTTTGCTTTATAGTATTTGTTATCAATTTTTTACATTTAAGAATCCAATCTTCAGTACCTATTTTTACTTAGGAGTGTGAACACTGGCTTGATTACTGTCTCCTGCTTTTGACCCTCCTTTTTCTCCCCCGGGTCACCTCTATCTCCTCCCTCCCCCTTCTCTTCTCAGCCCAACTCTGTGAATCTCTGTGGGTGTTCCGGGCTGCCAAGAACACTTAGGGAACAGTACTGCCTAGATCTATCTCTTTCCTTTTGATTTCCCCTTTTCTCCTCCAGCTCACCCCTATCTCCTTCCTCCCTCTTATCTTCTCCATGTAACTCTGTGAACCTCTCTGGGTGTCCCTCACAGTGGAGAATCTTTTCACTATTAACCTAGAAGTTTTATTATCAGTGCTGTATGGATGGAGAAGTCTTGAGGTTACTGTGAGAATAAGACTGAAAACCAGAGGCAGGAGGCTTAAGCCCAAAACCTGAGAACACCAGAGAACTCCTGACTCCAGGGAACATCAATTGATAAGGAATCATCCAAAAGCCTCCACATCTACACTGAAACCAAGCACCCACAAGTGCCAATAAGTTCCAGAGCAAGACATACCACGCAAATTCTCCAGCAACACAGGAACATAGCCCAGAGCTTCAATATACAGGCTGCCCAAACAGCAAACCCATAGACATCTCAAAACTCACTACTGGACACTTCATTGCACTCCAGAGAGAAGAGATGCAGCTCCACCCACCAGAACACCGACACAAGCTTCCCTAACCAGGAAACCTTGACAAGCCACTCATCCAACCCCACCCACAGGGAGGAACCTCCACAATAAAGAGGAACCACAAACTGCCAGAATACAGAAAGGCCACCCCAAATGCAGCACTCTAAACAAGATGAAAAGGCAGAGAAATACTCAGCAGGTAAAAGAACATGATAAATGCCCACCAAACCAAACCAAAGACAGGTTCACAGAGTTACATGGAGAAGAGAAGAGGGAGGAGGGAGATAGAGGTGACCATGAGGAGAAGGGGGGAATCAAAAGGGGAGAGAGCAATCTAGCCAGTAAACAATTCCCTATGTGCTCTCCACAGTCTGGAACCCTCAGAGAGGTTCACGGAGTTCCATAGAGAAGAGAAGAGGGAGGAAGGAGATAGAGGTGAGCTGGAGGAGAAAAGGGGGAATAAAAAGGAGAAGGAGTCTACCTGAAAAAGACTTCAGAATAATGATAATAAAAATGATCAAAAATCTTGAAAACAAAATGGAGTTACAGATAAATAGCCTGGAGACAAGGATTGAGAAGATGCAAGAAATGTTTAACAAGGACTTAGAAGAAATAAAAAAGTCAATTAATAATGAATAATGCAATAAATGAGATAAAAAACACTCTGGAGGAAACCAACAGTAGAATAATGGAGGCAGAAGATAGGATAAGTGAGTTAGAAATTAGAATGGTAGAAATAAATGAAGCATAGGGGAAAAAAGAAAAAAGAATTAAAAGAAATGAGAACAACCCCAGGGACCTCTGGGACAATGTGAAATGCCCCAACATTTGAATCATAGGAGTCCCAGTAGAAGACAGAAAAGCCATGAGAAAAGACTCGAGGAGATAATAGTTGAAAACTTCCCTAAAATGGGGAAGGAAATAGTCACACAAGTCCAAGAAACCCAGAGAGTTCCAAACAGGATAAACCCAAGGTGAAACACCCCAAGACATATTAATCAAATTAACAAAGATCAAACACAAAGAACAAATATTAAAAGCAGAAAGGGAAAATAAATAACACACAAGGGGATTCACATAAGGATAACAGCTGATCTTTCAATAGAAACTCTTCAGGACAGAAGGGAATGGCAGGACATACTTAAAGTGATGAAAGCGAAAAACCTACAACCCAGATTACTATATCCAGCAAGGATCTCATTCAGATATGAAGGAGAATTCAAAAGCTTTACAGACAAGCAAAAGCTCAGAGAATTCAGCACCACCAAACCAGCTCTTCAACAAATGCTAAAGGATCTTCTCTAGACAGGGAACACAGAAAGGGTGTATAAACTCGAACCCAAAACAACAAAGTAAATGGCAACGGGATCATACTTACCAATAATTACCTCAAATGTAAATGGGTTGAATGCCCCAACCAAAGGAAAAAGACTGGCTGAATGGATACAAAAACCAGACCCCTATATATGCTGTTTAAAAGAGACCCACAACAAAACAAAGGACACATACAGACTGAAAGTGAAGGGCTGGAAAAAGATATTTCATGCAAATGGAGACCAAAAAAAAAAGCAGGAGTAGCAATACTCATATCAGATAAAATAGACTTTAAAATAAAGGCTGTGGAAAGAGACAAAGAAGGACACTACATAATGATCAAAAGATCCATCAAGAAGAAGATATAACAATTATAAATACATATGCACCCAACATATATATGCAATATATGCATATGTAAGATGCATATATTGTAATATATGTAATATGTAAGACATATGTAATATGTAAGACAAATGCTAACTGCAATATGTAAGACAAATGCTAACAAGTATGAAAGGGGAAATTAACAATAACACAATAATAGTGGGAGACTTTAATAGCCAACTCACACCTATGGCTAGGTCAACTAAACAGAAAATTAACAAACACAAACTTTAAATGACATAATGGACCAGCTAGACCTAATTGATATCTATAGGACATTTCACCCCAAAACAATGAATTTCACCCTTTTCTCAAGTGCACACGGAACCTTCTCCAGGATAGATCACATGCCGGGCCATAAATCTAGCCGTGGTAAATTCAAAAAAATTGAAATCATTCCAAGCATCTTCTCTGACCACAATGCAGTAAGATTAGATCTCAATTACAGGAAAAAAACTATTAAAAATTCAAACATATAGAGGCTAAACAACACGCTTCTGAATAACCAACAAATCATAGAAGAAATCAAAAAAGAAATCAAAATATGCATAGAAATGAATGAAAATGAAAACAAAACAACCCAAACCCTATGGGACACTATAAAAGCAGTGCTAAGGGGAAGGTTCATAGCAATACAGGCTTACCTCAAGAAACAAGGAAAAAGTCAAATAAATAACCTAAATCTACACCTAAAGCAACTAGAAAAGGAAGAAATGAAGAACCCCCCAGAGTTAGTAGAAGGAAAGAAATCTTAAAAATTAGGACAGAAATAAATGCAAAAGAAACAAAACAGACCATAGCAAAAATCAAAAAACTAAAAGCTGGTTCTTTGAGAGGATAAAATTGACAAACCATTAGCCAGACTCATCAAGAAACAAAGGGAGAAGAATCAAATCAACAAAATTAAAATGAAAATAGAGAGATCACAACAGACAACACAGAAATACAAAGGATCATAAGAGACTACTATCGGCAACTATATGCCAATAAAATGGACAACTTGAAAGAAATGGAAAAATTATTAGAAAAGTATAACTTTCCAAAACTGAACCAGGAAGAAATAGAAGATCTTAACAGGCCCATCACAAGCACGGAAATCGAAACTGTAATCAGAAATCTTTCAGCAAACAAAAGCCCCGGACCAGACGGCTTCACAGCTGGATTCTACCAAAAATTTAGAGAAGAGCTAACACCTGTCTTACTCAAACTCTTCCAGAAAATTGCAGAGGAAGGTAAACTTCCAAACTCATTCTATGAGGCCACCATTACCTTAATACCAAAACCAGACAAAGATGCCACAAAAAAAGAAAGAAAGAAAGAAAGAAAGAAAACTACAGGCCAATATCACTGATGAACATAGATGCAAAAATCCTTAACAAAATTCTAGCAAACAGAAAACAATAACATATTAAAAAGATCATACATCATGACCAAGTGGGCTTTATCCCAGGGATGCAAGGATTCTTTAATATTGCAAATCAATCAATGTAATACACCACATTAACAAATTGAAAGATAAAAAACACATGATTATCTTAATAGATGCAGAGAAAGCCTTTGACAAAATTCAACATCCATTTATGATAAAAACTCTCCAGAAAGCAGTAATAGAAGGAACATACCTCAAGATAATAAAAGCTATATATGACAAATCCACAGCAAACATTATCCTCAAGAGTGAAAAATTGAAAGCATTTCCCTAAAGTCAGGAACAAGACAAGGGTGCCCACTCTCACCACTACTATTCAACATAGTTTTGGAAGTTTTAGCCACAGCAATCAGAGCAGAAAAATAAATAAAAGGAATCCAAATTGGAAAAGAAGAAATAAAACTCTCACTGTCTGCAGATGACATGATCCTCTACCTAGAAAACCCTAAAGACTCCACCAGAAGTCTAGAGCTAATCACTGAATATAGTAAAGTTGCAGGCTATAAAATTAACACAAAGAAATCCCTTGCATTCCTATACACTAACAATGAAAGAACAGAAAGAGAAATTAAGGAAACAATTCCATTCACCGTTGCAACAAAAAGAATAAAATACTTAGGAATAAATCTACCTAAAGAAAGAAATCACCTCATGCGAAAAGTTGACTCATTGGAAAAGACTCTGATGCTGGGAAGGATTGGGGGCAGGAGGAGAAGGGGACGACAGAGGATGAGATGGCTGGATGGCATCACCGATTCGATGGACATGAGTTTGAGTGAACTCCGGGAGTTGGCGATGGACAGGGAGGCCTGGCATGCTGCAATTCATGAGGTCGCAAAGAGTCGGACACGACTGAGCAACTGAACTGAACTGAACTGAAAGAAACAAAAGACCTATATATAGAAAACTATAAAACACTGATGAAAGAAATCAAAGAGGACACAAGTAGATGGAGAAATATACCATGTTCATGGATTGGAAGAATCAATATAGTGAAAATGAGTATACCACCCAAAGCAATCTATAGATTCAATGCAATCCCTATCAAGCTACCAATGGTATTTTTCAGAGAACTAGAACAAATAATTTCACAATTTGTATGGAATAGCAAAAAACTTGAATAGCCAAAGCAATCTTGAGAAAGAAGAATGGAACAGGAGGAATCAACCTGCCTGACTTCAGGCTCTACTACAAAGCCACAGTCATCAAGACAGTATGGTACTGGCACAAAGACAGAAATATTGATCAATGGAACAAAATAGAAAGCCCAGAGATAAATCCGTGCACCTATGGACATCTTATCTTTGACAAAGGAGGCAAGAATATACAGTGGAGAAAAGACAATCTCTTTAACAAGTGGTGCTGGGAAAACTGGTCAACCACTTGTAAAAGAATGAAACTAGAACACTTTCTAACACCACACACAAAGATAAACTCAAAATGGATTAAAGACCTAAATGTAAGACCAGAAACTATAAAACTCCTAGAGGAAAACATAGGCAAAACACTCTCCAACATAAATCACAGCAGGATCCTCTATGACCCACCTCCCAGAATATTGGAAATAAAAGCAAAAATAAACAAATGGGACCTAATTAAACTTAAAAGCTTTTGCACAACGAAGGAAACTATAAGCAAGGTGAAAAGACAGCTTTCAAAATGGGAGAAAATAATAGCAAACGAAGCAACTGACAAAGAATTAATCTGAAAAATATACAAGCAACTCCTGCAGCTCAATTCCAGAAAAATAAGTGACCCAATCAAAAAATGAGCCAAAGAATTAAACAGACATTTCTCCAAAGAAGACATACAGATGGCTAACAAACATATGAAAAGATGCTCAACATCACTCATTATCAGAGAAATGCAAATCAAAACCACAATGAGGTAACATTTCACGTCGGTCAGGATGGCTGCTATCCAAAAATCTACAAACAATGAATGCCAGAGAAAGTGTGGAAAAAAGAGAACCCTCTTACACTGTTGGTGAGAGAGCAAACTATAGCCACTATGGAGAACAGTGTGGAGATTCCTTAAAAATCTGGAAATAGAACTGCCTTATGACCCAGCAATCCCACTGCCGGGCATACACACCGAAGAAACCAGAATTGAAAGAGATACATGTACCCCAATGTTCATCGCAGCACTGTTTATAACGGCCAGGACATGGAAGCAACCTAGATGTCCATCGGCAGACAAATGGATGAGAAAGCTGTGGTACATATACACAATGGAATATTACTTAGCCATTAAAAAGAATGCATTTGAATCAGTTCTAATGAGGTGGATGAAACTGGAACCTATTATACAGAGTGAAATAAGTCAGAAAGAAAAACACCAGTACAGTATACTAACGCATATGTATGGAATTTAGATGGTAACGATAACCCTTATATGCAAGACAAAAAAAGAGACAAAGATGTATAGAACAGTCTTTTGGACTCTGTGGGAGGAGGAGAGGGTGGGATGATCTGAGAGAATAGCACTGAAACATGTATATTATCATATGTGAAACAGATTGCCAGTCTAGGTTCGATGCATGAGACAGGGTGCTCAGGGCTGGTGCACTGGGATGACCCAAAGGGATGGAATGGGGAGGGAGGTGGGAGTGGGGTTCAGGATGAGAACACATGTAAACCCATGGCTGATTCATGTCAATGTATGGCAAAAACCACTACAATATTGTAAAGTAGTTAGCCTCCAACTATAATAAATCTTTTTTTAAAAAAGAAAAAATCATAAATAAATAAAGTGTTGAGTTAAAAAAAAAAGTCTTCTCCAACATCACAGTTCAAAAGCATCAATTCTTCAGCATTCAGCCTTCTTCCTAGTCGAACTCTCACATCCATAATTACTACTGGAAAAACTATAGCTTTGACTATACCAACCTTTGTTGACAAAGGGATGTCTCTGCTTTTTAATATGCTGTTTAGTTTGGTCATAGCTTTTCTTCTAAGGAACAAGCATCTTTTAATTTCATTGTTGCAGTCACCATCCATAGTGATGTTGGAGCCCATGAAAATAAAGTCTGTCACTGTTTCCATTGTTTCCCCATCTGTTTCCCCTAAGTGATGAGACTGGATGTCATGATCTTCGTTTTTTGAATGTTGAGTTTTAAGCCAGCTTTTTCACTCTCCTCTTTCACCTTCATCAAGAGGTTCTTTCATTCCTCTTTACTTTCTGCCATTAAGATGGTATCATCTGCATATCTGAGGTTATTATTCTTCTGTCAATCTTGATTCCAGCCTGTGCTTCATCCAGCCCAGCATTTCACATGATGTACTCTGCATTTAAGATAAACAGGGTGAAAATATATAGCTTTGATGTACTCCTTTCACAATTTTGCATGTTCCATGTTCCAGTTCCATGTCCAGTTCTAACTGTGGCTTCTTGACCTGAATACAGGTTTCTCTGGAGGCAGGTAAGGTGGTCTGGTATTCCCATCTCTTTAAGAATTTTCCATTTTGTTGTGATTTACACAGTCAAAGGCTTTAGTGAAGTCAGTGAAGCAGAAAAGTGAAAATGAAAGTTGCTCAGTTGTGTCTTACTCTTTGCAACCCCATGGACTATACTGTCCATGGAATTCTCCAGACCAGAATACTGGAAAGGGTGGCCCGTTCTCTTCTCCAGGGGATCTTCCCAACCCAGAAATGGAGCCAGAGTCTCCTGCATTGCAGGTGGATTCTCTACCAACAGAGCTATCAGGGAAGCCAATGAAGCAGAAGTAGTTTTTTTGTGTGTGGAATTCTCTAGCTTTTTCTATGATCCAACGGGTGCTGCAATTTGATCTTTGGTTACTCTGCCTTTTCTAAATCCAACTTAAACATTTGACAGTTTTTGATTCACGTACTGTTGAAGCCTAGATTGGAGGATTTTGAGCATGACCTTGCTAGCATATGAAATGAGTGCAATTGTGTGGTAGTTTGAACATTCTTTTTGGCATTGCTCTTCTTTGGGATTGGAATGAAAACTGACCTTTTCCAGTCCGGTGGCCATTGATGAGTTTTCCAAATTTGCTGGCATATTGAGTATAGCACTTTAACACTACCATTTGTAAAATAGATAGCTAGTGGGAAGCTGCTGTATATCACAGGTAGCTTAGCTTGGTGCTCTATGATGACCTAGTAGGGAAGGGCTGGGAGGGAGGCTCAAGAGGGAGGAAATATATGTATACATAGCTGATTCATGTTGTATAGCAGAAACACAACCCTGTAAGGTAATTATACTCCAATAAAAAAATGTAACTAGAAAGCAAAAACAATTAGAGACATAAGCATTGGAAAAGATGATGTGAGACTATCTATGTTAAAAGGTATTATGAGAGTTTACCTAAATACTCAGTTAGGCATAGGTGCATGCAAGCTAAGTCCCTTCAGTCATATCCAACTCTTTGCGACCTTACAGACTGTAGCCCTCTAGGCTCCTCTATCCATGGGGTTCTTCAGGGGAAGAATACTGGAGTGGCTTTCCATGCCCTCAAGGGGATATTCCAGACCCAGGGATCAAACCTGGGTCTCCCACATTTTGCAGACTGATTCTTTACCATCTAAACTACCAGATGCAGGTTTACTCAAAAATGTCCTCTGAGAAATTAAATGCAATCCAAATGAAAACACCATGTATTTTCACCTAGAGTTTCATATTGAATTTCACAGTATTTAGTATTTAGTGAAGGAGGCCTAAATAAGAAAAGCAGATTTTAAAGTATAGGGTAAATTTTCTATAAATAAATGTCTTACTGTTACTTGACAATAGAATTGAAAGTCTAAAAGTAGGTCCTTGAAATATAATGAAAATTTGTATGATTAGAGTAGAATCTCAACTTACTGGAAATGATGAACTTTATAATAAATAGTATTGGGACAACCAGATAACCATTTGGAAAAAGAAAATTGGAAGCATATCTCACACAAGAAAAAAAACCAAACAAACAAATCAGATCTAGATGAAAAAGACAAATACTGTATGATTTCACTTACATGTGGGATCTAAAAAACAAATAAACAGACATAACAAAGCAGAACCCTTCCCTCTGGCAAACAGATTTGTTACTAGCGGCAGGGGTGGGGGGTGGGGTGAGGGAAGGGGGAATTGGGTGAAGGGAGTCAAAAGATACACTTTCAGTTATAAGATAAATACTATGCATGTAAGGTTATTGTGTAGTTGCTAAGTTGTGTCCAACTCTATAACCCCATGAACTGCATGCCAGGATCCTCTGTCCTCCACTATCTCCCAGAGTTTGCTCAAATTCATGTCCATTGAGTCAGTGATGTTATCTAACCATCTCTCATCCTCTGCCACCCTTTACTCCTCTTGCCTTCAATCTATCCAAGCATTAATGTCTTTTCCAGTGAGTTGGCCCTTCACATCAACTGGCAAAAGTATTGGAGTTTCAGATTTAGCATCAGTCCTTCCAATGAATATTTTGGGTTGATTTCCTTTAGAATTGACTGGTTTGATCTCCTTGCAGTCCGAGGGACTCTCCAGAGTCTTCTCCAGCACCACAGTTCAAAAGCATCAAATCTTTGGCACTCAGCCTTCTTTATGCTCCAACTCTCACAGCCCTACATGACTAATGGAAAAACCATAGCTTTGACTATATGGACCTTTGTCGGCAAAGTGGTGTCTCTGCTTTTTAATATGCTGTCTAGGTTTGTCATAGCTTTCCTTCCAAGGAGCAGGCGTCTTTTAATTCAGCATCTTTTTTTTTTCAATGATGTAAGGTACAGCATGATAAATTTAATTAACATTGCTGTATGCTATACATGAAAGTTGTTAACAGAGTATATCCTAAGAGTTCTCATCACAAGGAAAACTTACTATTTCTTTAATTTTGTATCTATATGAGATGAAAGTTTTTCATTAAACTTACTGTGATAATAATTTCATGATATGTATAAATCAAATCATTATGCTGAACACTTTAAACTTACATAGTGTTATATAATAATTACATCTTAATAAAACTAGAAAAAAATGAAAATATATAAATACTAGAAAAATGTGAGAGAGTTCCTCTGTAAACTGGGTTTTGAAAAAGTCTTTCTAACTAGAGCTCAAAATCCAAAAGAGATAAATATTGATAAATTCAAATACTTAAAACCACTCATGACAAAAAATAAGCAAAATCAAAACAAGTGATAAAGTGGCAGAAAAATATTAATAATACCTGTGAGATAGACATATACCAAAAATTCTTAAATACCAGGGTAGAAATGGACAAGAGATATGAGCAGATAACTTACAAGAATTTTATTACAATAACCCTAAAAGATACCCAACTTCATGCATGATTAGTGAAATTCAACACTCCTTTATAAACCATTTCTCACTTACCAGATTGGCAAAAATGTAAATGCTTGACGACAAGCTTTTTTAGAGATATAAGTAAATAGGCACTATTATTATATTGCTAGTGGGAATACAAATTCCCTGTATATGGCAGTATCTAACAAAACTACATATTCATTTACTCTTTAAACAATAAATCCCACTTCTAGAAATATACCCTGAAGATATATGTCTGAAGAAAATATAAATGCTCGTGATTCATTTTAATCATTATTTTTAATTGCAAAATACTGAAGCCACCTAAATATTCATACATAGAATACGGGATGAAAAATTATGGCACAACCACACTCCTCTGTCCATGGAATTCTCCAGGCAAAAACACTGGAGTGGGTTGCCATTTCCTTCTCCAATGCATGAAAGTGAAAAGTGAAAGTGAAGTTGCTCAGTCGTGTGTGACTCCTAGCGACCCCATGGACTGTAGCCTACCAGGCTCCTCCGTCCATGGGATTTACCAGGCAGGAGTACTGGAGTGGGTTGCCATTGCCTTCTCCATAAAAGATGGCATACATTCTAGTATAAAATTCTTGAACTCCAGGCACAAAGGTGTGTAGGGGTGTGTGTGTGTGTGTGTGTGTGTGTGTCACTCAGTCATGTCCGACTCCGTGACCCCATGGAATGTAGCCTGCCAGGCTCCTCTGTCCATGGAATTTTCCAGGCAAGGATACTGGAGTGGGTTGCCATTGCCTTCTCCAGGGAGTCTTCCCAACCCGGGGATTGAACCTTGGTCTCCTGCATTGCAGGTGTATGCTTTACCATCTGAGCTAAAATTCTTGAACTCCAGGCATGAAGATAAATCTTATAAATTCCCAAAGAGAAAAATCAAGCTGTTCTTAAAATGAAAAGATGAGACTTGTGTCAGACTTCTCATCTGCACACACACCCAACATACTGCAAGTTCCCATTCTGTGAAATTTATTACATAGATATGAACACAAATATGTAATGATATGTTTACATATATGTATGCGAAGAGTTGACTCATTGGAAAAGACTCTGATGCTGGGAGGGATTGGGGTTAGGAGGAGAAGGGGACGACAGAGGATGAGATGGCTGGATGGCATCACTGACTCGCTGGACATGAGTCTGAGTGAACTCCGGGAGTTGGTGATGGACAGGGAGGCCTGGCGTGCTGCGATTCATGGGGTCGCAAAGAGTCAGACACGACTGAGTGACTGAACTGAACTGAACTGAACTGATGCACAGATGATTTTCGTCACTGAACACTAGAATGATCATACTGTTTGTGTACAGCTAGTATCTATTAGAGTTAGCAAAACTTCTGGCTGGTTGGGTTTTATGTCATATTGATTACTATTGTTTCTAACATCACTCCAGTAAAATCTTCCTGGTGGCTCAGATGATAACAACCTGCCCGCACAGCAGAAGACCGGGTTCTATCCCTGGGTTATGATGATCCCCTGGGAAGGTAATGGCTTCCCACTCCAGTATTTTTGCCTGGAGAATTCCATGGACAGAGGAGTGTGGTGGGCTACAGTCCATTGGGTCACAAAGAGTCAGACATGACTGAGCAACTAACACTATAATATAATCTCACCAGAAATTAGAGTGATCATGTCTCCTGCCAGCGGTTTGTACATCTCTCTCTCACATACACCCACATACAGTGCTGGCAGAGACTTTTTATATATTTGCTAACCACTTAGACTTGCTCTTTTTTCTATTTACTTTTTTTCCTATGATCTAGTCTTGTTAGTCTTGGAGAAGGAAATGGCAACCCACTCCAGTATTCCTACCTGGAGAGTCCCATGGAGAGAGGAGCCTGGCAGGCTACAGTTCATGGGATCACAAGAGTCAGACATGACTTGGCACTATCTTTCTTTCTTTCTTAGTCCTATTTGTTCTAGCTCTTTACTTCTTTCTTTTTAGGTCAAGGTTTTGGTAATTAGTATTTTCATGAAAATCATCCCTTTTCTTTGTTGCTGTAGAAGTAAGTGAAAGTGTTAGTTGCTCAGTTGTGTCTGACTCTTTACGATCCCATGGACTGTAGCCCACCAGGCTTATCTGTCCATGGAATTCTCCAGGCAAGAATTTTGTTGTTGTAAGGTTGGACATTAATATCTCAGATACATGTATATATATGACAGAATGTATGTATGTAAATTAGGTTTGTAGTGACAAAAACCAAACCAAAACAAAAAACCCAAACTACAGACAAGTGTCCACTAACAAAGGAGGAATGGACATATAAATGATAATATTCACATTGTAAAACATTTTGCAGCCATTTAAAAGTTTTATATTATTGATAAAAACAAGATAAAGAGTTATAGCAGGAACTACTAGTTGCCAAAATATTAATTCTTCCTTTCCTCTATTTTCTCCATGTAACAGAATACTGTTTTATTGGGAATCTGTGTGTGTGCGTAATGTATTCAGTTAAACAATTACACATTCCAACGGCCTTTGCAGTTAGAAACAGCCATGTAATGACATGTTCTGGCTAGTAATAATATAGGTGGAAGTTCTTAGATGAGCTTTAAGAGAAATAGCTCCAAAAACTGGGAGGCTTCTTCTGCTTCTGATCATGAGTGAGAAACTGGGTCCAGAATTATGCTGCCAGAATAGACAATTAGAAAACTGGAAAAAATATAGGAAAAAAAAACTTTTCAGACGTCGGACAACAGCAAGCTCTGAACTGTGATCTCTGAAAGAAATAAGGTGAAATCTACCACACCTAAGTTTTCTTCTTAAAGACAATTCCTGGGATATGGCACAGGGAAGAAACAAAAAAGGCATGGAAAACTGTTGAGTTAAATTTAAAAAAAATTTTTTTAAAAAGACAAGGAATCTTGGATTTTTGCACAGAGTAACTGACAGGAGGAAGACACACAGAAGAGTTACCAAAATATATATAATGGGCACCACGAATCAATAGCTGAATAGAAGTCTGTGTATGGTAGGGTGGTGGGAAAGAACAGATACCAGGCAAAGAAGAGTGACTAGGAGAAGGCAAATAATTCCTAGAGATCACACTGGGCTGGAGATCATTACAGTCACAGTAGAAAATGAAGAAAAGGGCCAAGATTTAAAAGTGGGTCCAAGTGCCCTTGAGCAATGACTACTATAGACTCCTCCTGAAAGAATTTTAAAACAACTCTCAAAAGAATCAAACTGAACACAAGTAACTTCTGAGAACAAATTTCAACAATCTTTAAAAACAAAATACAGTAAGGACAGGAAAATATGACCCAGAACCAGGATAAAATTCAGACAATCAAAACAAACTCAGAAATGAAAGAGATGATGGAATTAGGCAAAAACGTTAAAACATATATTTTAATTATTCTTACATGTTCAAAAAGGAAAAGAAATATGAGCATAAGGAGAGAAATGGAAGACATACTATAAATGGAACTCCAAAAGATGATAAAATATCATAAATAGAAATATCACTAGATATGGTTCATAGGCTATTAGAGAGTGCAGAAGAAATTTTCATTAAACTTGAAGACATAGAATTTATCCAAAATGAATCAAACAGGAAAAAAAGACTGAAAAAAGAAGTTGTAGTGACTTTTGGGACAATGTTAAGGATGTATAGTATATCCCAAATTGTAGTGTCAAAGACAGAGAATGAGGCAGAAAAATATTTGAAGAAATAAAGGCTCAACAGTTTCTAATTTGGGGGGTAGGGTGGGGAATAAACACACAGAATGAAGACTCTCAATGAACTCTTAAGCAAAACACACACACCATACCACAATCAAATTACTGAAAACTAGAAAACTTATCAACTAGAAAAAGACACCTACTTTCAACAAAAATCACAAGGCACATAAAAGACAAAAAAATTTAAAAATCTGAAAAGACAAAGCATGCATCATAACCAGATTCAGATATTATACATATTTTGGAATTATTGAAGAGGGAACTTAAAATAACTGATTAATAGGTTAAGGATTCTAGTGGAAAAAGTAGAAAACATGCAAATAACAGATAGGTAATATAAGCAAGGAGAAATAAACTCTACGAATCAAAAGAAATGCTATAAATCATTTGTTTTATAACCTTATTTTTTATAAAAATATTTTATTTCTATTAATGCTATAAATCATAAATCAAAAACACTGTAAGAGAAGTGAATAATGCCTTTGAGGGTAACCTGGATACTGCTGAGGGGAGAGGCAATGAGCTTGACGAGAAGCCAGCATACTACTTAGAGGGCTCTGCCATTTAAGAAAGTTGTAGTATGCACTCAGTGTGAGTATAATCGAATGTCCAGGCAATTTTTATCTCGGGCCCATGATTTATCAGTATATTCTATATTTAACAAGCAAATAACTGATTCATAAAAAGCTACTCTGAAACGTTTATAGCAGCATGTATATTTTGTTCCTTCACATCTGTTGTCACTAAGTTCTTCCTTCAGAAATGGATGAAGTGTTACATATTTTGCCTTCTCAAGTGATTCACAAATGAAAAGTTTTAAATTCTATTGATATAAAGGCTATTCTAGATCAGAACCATGCCATTTACTTCTAGAAATTTCTCACCTGTCTTTGCTAACTCTATTAGTTTTGGGCCTTTCCAGTTTTTCTTGTTTTGTGCATGTCAGCCAGAGAGGAATGTAAAGGGTTTAACAAAAAGCAAATATATTAATTTAGTAAATAAAAAATAAAACACAGGAGAAAAATTTTTATAAGAGATGGGAGGGAGGAATTGGGAATACTTTGTTATCAGATACCTCCACTAAACGTGAAGAAGCATGCAAATTAATTGTAAATGCGTGCTGCAAACTATACCCACTCCAGTGTTCTTGCCTGGAGAATCCCAAGGTTGGTGGAGCCTGGTGGGCTGCTGTCTATGGGGTTTCACAGAGTCAGACACAACTGAAGCAACTTAGCAGCAGCAGCTGCAAACTATAGAGCAACCACTAAAAAAATACACTCAGTTACACAGAGAGTGAGTATAATTGGTATGCTAACAGAGGAGATAGAATCACACAAAATACTCAGTTAAAACCAAAGTAGGCAGAAAAAGAGGGGCAGATAAAAAGAACAAGTTCAATAAATAAGCCAATTATAAACATCAGATCAGATCAGATCAGTCGCTCAGTCGTGTCCAACTCCTTGTGACCCCATGAATCGCAGCACGCCAGGCCTCCCTGTCCATCACCAACTCCCAGAGTTCACTGAGACTCACGTCCATCGAGTCAGTGATGCCATCCAGCCATCTCATCTTCTGGTGTCCCCTTCTCCTCCTGCCCCCAATCCCTCACAGCATCAGAGTCTTTTCCAATGAGTCAACTCTTCACATGAGGTGGCCAAAGTACTGGAGTTTCAGCTTTAGCATCATTCCTTCCAATGAACACCCAGGGCTGATCTCCTTCAGAATGGACTGGTTGGATCTCCTTGCAGTCCAAGGGACTCTCAAGAGTCTTCTCCAACACCACAGTTCAAAAGCATCAATTCTTCGGCACTCAGCCTTCTTCACAGTCCAACTCTCACATCGATACGTGACCACAGGAAAAACCATAGCCTTGACTAGACGAACCTTTGTTGGCAAAGTAATGTCTCTGCTTTTGAATATGCTATCTAGGTTAGTCATAACTTTCCTTCCAAGGAGTAAGTGCCTTTTAATTTCATGGCTGCAGTCACCATCTGCAGTGATTTTGGAGCCCAGAAAAATAAAGTCTGACACTGTTTCCACTGTTTCCTCATCTACATAGTAGATATTAATCCAGTGATATCAGTAATCACTTAGATTAAGGATTAAGTTAAGGAGTATCACTTAAAAGTAGTCCTAATGTATCATTTAAAAGAGAGATTATCAGAGTGAATAAAAAATAAGATTCAATCACCATATTTGAATATAGATGTTATTCCCAGATTGCCTTAAGACAACTGCTTTTTGTCATCTGGTTTCCTGTTATTAAAAATAGTTAATTAGCTTCCCTACTAACTGGCATATCCAGATAGTATGAACTTCATAGAGAGAGGCTTTTAGCAAAATGGTGGCAGACTGAACATAAAGGAGTAATAGTGTTGAACCAGTCAAGTAACCTCACCTTCTTAATCCAAGTGCCTTTAAGGATAACTATTTTCTGTTATCCTTGGGAAGCAGGGATTATTACTTCTACTTTACATTTTGTAAAAATGTGAAAGCGTTAGTCGCTCAGTCAAGTCCGACTCTGTGACCCCATGGACAATAACACCTGCCAGGCTCCCTTCCATGGAATTCTCCAGGCAATAATACTGGAGTACAGGGTAGCTATTCCCTTCTCCAGGAGATCTTCCCAACCTAGGGATTGAATTCGGGTATCCTGCATTGCAGGCAGATCTTTTAGTCTGAGCCCTTTCATTTTATGAAAATTGTTAAAATAAGGGTTTCTGATGCACTCTAGACAGGAAACCCAACTTTCTCCCACATGGCCCACACTTAAAACTCCACGGGCCCCCTCTATTCTACTCAACTCTTACGCATTTGTCCATGCCTATGCCCTGTCATCTGCCAGTCCCACTGTGGTTTTGTAGGAAAATGGGTCATCATTCCCTAAAACTGTGAACTGAGCGTTTTTCTTTGGCTTTAAAATATCAGGTATGTAATAATAAAGATCCAGCAAACCACTGAAAGCAAATGGCACCTACAAAAATCTCTGGTGACTCTGCCTTTTCCTCTTTCTTTCTTGGTCCTGCTCAGAGCTGTCTCATTGGCAGGCAGCCGCCTGTGAAATGCGCACATTTCAAAGCAAATGGTTCCAGGAGCTCATAATTGCTGCCAAACGTGTGCAGATTTTAATAGCCCATTTTCATTAGCCCTGTGTGAAATCACCTGTCTCTGTGTTGTTACCCAACTTAATTGTCAATTATGGTGATTAAGTTTGGCTTTCACTACCATCTCTGGTAATCATTAGTATTATCTCTGAGGCTGAACGAAGGAAAAAAATTATGCCAGGAAGAAAATAATTCTGTAAGTGAAGGTGAATATTTTGGTGTCAGTGAGTGAGGTAGCATTTTTCTTTTTTCAGGTTGAACCAAACCTGAGTCTAGCTGTCGTTTCCAATTTGCCTTTAGATGTCTCGGGACAGATCAACTCTCTCTTGTCACTTGGTTCCCTGTCATCAAGCAGAGGTTCCTGATACCCATCCCCTTCCGATTCTTCAGAGGTGTGCTCCATCACTAATTAGGAAAGTAAGATAATTAATACCTTTAAAGTGCTTTCAGTAATGTTGATGACTCTAAGTATAATAGGTGAAGCCCTAGAAACTTTGATGGGGTTGCATAGAAAGTGCTGCCAAAGGGAAATGAGATTTTGATGGCTGATACTTTTCTAATTTCATCAGCCCTGTTAAATTTTGAACTTCTAGCCTTGGCTTCCTATATAGAATTATCTAATTGTGACTCTTAACTAATAGTTTACTTGTTTTCTGGAATCTGGAATGAACAATAATGAAAGTAAGGAAAACCATAATTTCTTTCCTTCTTCCTTTACAAATTTTAATGTAGTAAAATCCCCAACCCCATTTCTGTTATGCTTTTATGGGATTGGGATTTCAGGACATGACAGAATAATGAAAGACATTTTAAAAATGATATCATTAGAGATTCTCTCTAATATTTGAATGCCATATGTCCCCAAGGTTTCCAACACTCTTAAGATGATAGTTTCCTTGATGGTTTCAAAACACTTTGAGGAAAAGAGTAAGAGATTTTTTTTCCCCTATCAATAATTTAATGGGAAGAAATAAATTAAGTAATGCAAGCTTAAGGGATATGGAGAGTGAATCAGTAACTATTTACTGCCTTCTGGGATAGAGAGGGAATATCTCACACAATCCTCAGTAATACCACCTAAGAGCATAACCTAGCAGAGACCCTGGCAAGCCTAGACTGAGGCTGAGAAGAATTATAAAGGAATTAGCTTTCTGGATAGCTTCCCTTCTTTTCCAACTTAAAAAAAAAAAATTTCCGTAAGTCAGAAAGAAAAACACCAATACAGTATATTAACGCATATATATGGAATTTAGAAAGATGGTAACAATTACCCTATATGCAAGACAGCAAAAGAGACACAGATGTAAAGAACAGACTTTTGGACTCTGTGGGAGAAGGCGAGGGTGGGATGATTTGAGAGAATAGCATTGAAACATGAATATTACCATATGTAAATTAGATGACCAGTCAGTCCAACTTCAATGCATGAAGCAGGGCACTCAAAGCCGGTGCACTGGGACAACCCAGAGGGATGGGATGAGGAGGCAGATGGGAGGGGGGTTCAGGACAGGGGGACACATGTACACCCGTGGCTGATTCATGTCAATGTATGGCAAAAACCACCACAATATTGTATTAGCCTTTAATTAAAATAAATTTTAAAAAATTTCCTCCAAAAGAGACTATGATTTAAAATATCACCTAGGAATAGAGGAGGAGGGCAAAATACAGCTCAAATATTTTCTCTCTTATGAAGCTTTTGCCAGCCCTTCCTCTCTCAAGTCCCCAGGACAACATAAATTGCCCCGTCTGTGTTTTCACTGTACTTTGTTCTTACGCAGGTACAGTGTGACTCTGTTTTATTGTAGTGCTTTGTTGTGTAGCCTAATTGCTATTGCTAAGTCACTTTAGTCGTATCCAACTCTGTGCAACCCCATAGACGGCAGCCCACCAGGCTGCCCCGTCCCTGGGATTCTCCAGGCAAGAACGCTGGAGTGGGTTGCCATTTCCTTCTCCAATGCAGGAAAGTGAAAAGTGAAAGTGAAGTCGCTCAGTCGTGTCTGACTCTCAGCAACCCCATGAACTACAGCCCACCAGACTCCTCCGCCCATGGGATTTTCCAGGCAAGAGTACTGGAGTGGGGTGCCATTGCCTTCTCCGGTGTAGCCTAAACTTGTCCTCAAAAGTTGACCAAGAGAGCACTTCTTTCTCAGCTGCTGTAGAAGTAAGGTTAAGGGTGATGAAGGAAAGAGAAAACTCAAAACCCCAAGAACTGTGACTGATGAGTCCCCTATAAGGAAGCTACTGTCTCATGGTGAACTAAATCAAGAGAGAATGAACTGCCTTGGTAATTTGGATGTGCTATAAAGGCTAAATGCTTTCTTTATTGGACAGCATTCCCCAAATTCATGGAGATTCCATGTAGGCTTGTGCTTTGTGACAGAAATGCCTCTGTAAGAACTGACTTAAGTCTAATTGAAAACTTTTTGTTTTCCCCTAGCTGTATATATCTCCCATTAGTACAGATTCTATATTATATTCATTCTTTTTCATTATCTAAAGAGGACCATAACAAATGTTTGTTAAATAGGCTTAAACTATCACTCCATCTTTTAACTCTGTAAGTCTGAAGGGATAAACAATGTCAGATATTCATTTTCTTTCTTTAAATTTCACACTTTTAATGCATTCAAAGCAATGCAAGAAACAAGGCATGATGTCTTTTGATATTAGGCTTTCAAATTTCAGCTCTACCTCTATTTTTTCACAGAACCTATGACTTCCCTCAAGAAGCTGGCAGGACAAGAGATGGCTATTTCTAGACTCCCTTCTGCTTTCCCTTTGTCCTTCTGGATCTGTTTCTTTCTGGTTAGTTGAATTTACAGCTGCCCTTGAGATTTCAGGCCCCAGAACCAAGGGTTCCCAGCATTTCCTTGCAAAGGTTCCATGATTCAGCTATCTCTGCCAGTAGGGGCTTCTGAGGAAATGAACCAAAGCTAGCAGTGGTTGCTATGGTGATCAAGTCTCTATGAAGAAAAGTCATGAGCATCCATTTGAAGTGAGGGGCGTATTATAGAATGGCCATCTGCTAAGAATGAAGTTGTGGAGAAGGAGTCGGGTCAAAGGTGGAAGGTTTAGGGAGTATGGAAAAATATAGAATCGATACTAAGAGGGATGTATCAGGGAGTTAACAGTGATGTGTAAAGTGATTACATGAAGAGCAATGAGACTCCTGCCCAGGAGAGTGTGCATATATCAGAGTGAACCCTGGGAGTGTGGCTTCATGAAAGTGATAGTCTCTCAATTGTGTCCAACTCTTTGTGATCCCATTGACTGTACTGGAATTCTCCAGACCAGAATACAGAGTGGGTAGCCTTTCCCTTCTCCAGGCAATCTTCCCAACCCAGGGATCAAACCCAGGTCTCCCGCATTGTGGGTGGATTCTTTACCAGTTGAGCCACAAGGGAAGCCCAAGAATACTAGAGTGGGTAGCCTATCCCTTCTCCAGCAGATCTTCCCAACCCAGGAATTAAACCAGGGTCTCCTGCATAGCAGGTGGATTCTTTACCAACTGAGCTATTTGTTACTCACAGAAATTCTTTGTGCTGCCTAGGGGTGGCAGCAGACAGAACAGACATGAAGAATTACATGAGGAATAACCCAAGGCTGGGTACTGGCAAAGAAGATCCAAGATTGAAGGAACCTGTGAAACACAAACACACCTCAGATTACTAAGAACTACACTCTCAGAAGTTGTTCCGTTTGCCGCAGAATGAACAGAAGTATGTTTGTGTGAAACTTCAGTGTGATGGAAAACAAAATCTTTTGTTAATAATAATCCTTGAATCACAGGGTTATTATAATAAATTTTGTAACTTATTAATTTATGCAGAATGCCTATTGCATAGTTTATAATCATTAAATTCTTGTCTAGGTATTTCAAAAAATTCTCTGAGATTCCAACTAATGTTCAAGTCTTAAGCCATACAACTAGTTAACATTTATTCAAAGAGCTCATAGCCCTTAAAAAGATGTAATGTAGAAACAAAACATATGGATGCCAAGTGGGGTAAGGAAGGTGGGATGAATTGGGAGATTGGGGTTCATGTACATACACTATTGATACTGTGTATAAAATAGAGAACTAATGAAAACCTACTGTATAGCACAGGGCTGCTGCTACTGCTAAGTCGCTTCAATCATGTCCGACTCTGTGCGACCCCATAGACAGAAGCCCACCAAGGCTCCCCCGTCCATGGGATTCTCCAGGCAAGAACACTGGAGTGGGTTGCCATTTCCTTCTCCAATGCATGAAAGTGAAAAGTGAAAGGGAAGTCGCTCAGTCATGTCCGACTCTTAGCGACTCCATGGACTATAGCCTACCAGGCTCCTCCATCCATGGGATTTTCCAGGCAAGAGTACTGGAATGGGGTGCCATTGCCTTCTCCGATAGCACAGGGAACCCTACTCAATGCTCTGTGGTGACCTAAGTGGGAAGGAAATCCAAAAAAAGGAGATATATGTATATGTACGGCTGATTCACTTTGCTGCACAGCAGAAACACAACATTGTAAAGCAACTATACTCCAATAAAAATTAATTCTAAAAAGGTGTGATGAACACACCAAAGGTAACTAAGAAACAGGAATCATTAACTTTATGATATAAAACAGCAATGTTGACCTCTAGGAGAATAAAGTCCAAGACTCTCTTGGGCTCTCTTTCACCTAATACTTCCCTGTCTCCTGCCCTCTCACAGGATGACTTGGGATACAGTGGGAGACTCTACCCTAAAGGAGGAGTCCAGGTTTGGATTGGCCAGTTACCAGCGGGTAAAGCTCTTAAAGAAAACAGTCTCAGTGTGTTTTGTTTCTCTTCTTTTCTCTCCTTTTGTTTCCTTCCAGGGGCAGCCTTGGCAATCTTTCTTCCTCGTCTCCTACGTGATGGCAGGGTCTAGTGCTCAGGAGTGAGAAGATCCATGGCAGGTAACAGAGGTCAAGTCCACATGCAAACTACAACTGGTACTTGTCTTTTCCTTGTTGCCTGTTATAGTTGTAGGATCAGGGAGGAGGGTTTGGTTTTGTGGAAGGTATTTACAAAGAGTGGGCCCAACAGCCTGCTTTGTTTCCATGCAATTCAATCCAACCCACTTAGAGAAATAATTTCTCCAAACAGTACAGCCTAGACCACCGGAATTTAGAGACTAGTCTACAGACATTGCACAATATTACTTTACTTTCTCTGGTTTACTTCATCTTTTGTCTATAACCATCAGAATCATTTAAATGGAAGGGTTATACAGAATCCCTAAAACCCCTGAATAAAATATCACTTTAATATAGTATTAATGTCACCCTATAATAGAATCTCCATTCTATTGTGTACAACACCTGATCCAATATCCACTCTATCCCTCAATCTCAATTCTTTCATCAATAAATGAAGCTACAAAGATGTTGACTTTAACCTCAGCTGTAAAAGGGGGTTGAACTACACATTTTTTAAATTTAATTTTAATTGGAGGAAAATTGTTTTACAGTAGTGTTGTATTGGTTTCTGCCATACAACAATGCAAATCAGCCATAATTATATATAGATCCCCTCCCTCTTGTGCCTTCCTCCCGTCCACCCTATCCTACCCCTCTAGGTCATCACAGAGCACCAGGCTGGGCTCCTTGTGTTATATAGCAACTTCCCACTAGTTATCTATTTCACACATGATAGTATATATATACGTGTATGTTGGTGCTACTTTCTCAGTTTGCCTAGCCCTGTCCTTCTCCCACTGTGTCCACAAGTCCATTCTCTGCATCTCCATTCCTTTCCTGCAAATAGGAACTATGCATTTTTACATTTACTTTTTAACCTGTCTTTTTATCCATTAGGTGGTAAGTAATTTGAATGCAAGAATCATGCCTTATTTTCTGTGCTTCAAAGCACTGATTCAGTGTCTTTCATATGGTAACTTTCTAAAACCTATTTGTGGTACCAGAATAATAAGTTCTCAGAATTGGAAGGGATTTGAGAAATCATAGGACCCAATCCCACATTCTGGAATGACTCTCCTCCCAAACTTCCCGGGTAAGTGATTCATCTTCATGGATGCTCCAGGGAAGGGGAGCCTGCTGCCTCACACAGGGCTCCATACTGTAGTTGTACAGTCCTTGTTGTTGGAAAGTGCTTCCTTACCTTGTGCTGAAATTCGTCTTCCTATGAGGGCCATCCATCATACCTCTTGCTGTTCTCAGAACCACACATTGTCTCTTCCTGAGTGCATCTCATAGCTCTTCAAGGATTCAAAGTAGCTTTCATGTTAAGGGGGTTTTAAATAACCTCCATTCATTTATATGTTCTTCAAAGGAAATGTCTTTCAGGACCCTGTATCTCTCCTTTGGAGGTTGGTTGGTCAAAATTTCTCATAAACTATGGAGTCTGGAATCAACCACACAGAACAATGAGCAGAGAAAAAAGTGGACAAAACTTCTATTCATGTATTGATGCTTGGGAAAACAGCATTTCTGGCAGTGGTTCTGTTGCCTATTTATTAATAGCTTACAGACACAGTGAAAACACACATGTCATTTCATGCAAAATTCTGTGGAGTGCAATCTTACCCATCCCAAACTTGTGCAGCCACGTTTGGAGGCCAGGTAAATGGCTTTATATTAATCCCTATTAATTGACTGTCCTCACTGATCAAGCCTATTGAGATGTTCTTAAAACCCTGGCTCAATTAGGAATAATGATCCCTTTCTCAAGTGTTACTGTGAAGATTAGATGAAATAATACATACAAAGCACATAGAATTCCCCACACATAGAAGTTACTTAATAAACAGTTCATATTATTACAGCCAACCTAATGATGGATTGACTCTAAATCTCTACCAGTTCTGGCATTCTGGGATTTTATTATTTTCAGGATAAACAGATAATTTGGAACTCCTGGTTCTCAGTTTCATACTTACCCTAACATTTTTGTTTGTTGCATGTTATTATACCTGCTCCTGACCTAAATAGTAAAGAACCTGCCTGCCAATGCAGGAGACATAAGAGGCACAGGTTTGATCCCTGGATCAGGAAGATCCTCTGGAGGAGGGCATGGCATCCCACTCCAGTATTCTTGCCTGGAGAATCCCATGAACAGGGGAGCCTGGGGGGCTATGGTCCATGGGGTCACAAAGAGTTAGACACAACGGAAGTGACTTAGCACACACACATGCATGCAGGCCTGACCTAAAAAGTACAGAAGTAACAGGTTAAAAAGCAAAACATTCCTTTCCTACTTCTACAACTAAGTTAGCCAAGTGATACAAGCAAAGATCAGCAGACTCACCGGTAGTAAATTATTTACTAGAGAAAAAGAGTTTGCTCAGAGGACAGAGTCAGAAACATTAGTGAAGGAAGCCATAAAGAAAAATACCAATACAGTATACTAACTCATATATATGGAATTTAGAAAGATGGTAATGACAACCCTGTATGCGGGACAGCAGAGGAGACACAGATGTGTAGAGCAGACTTTTGGACTCTGTGGGAGAGGGAGGGGTGGGGATGATTTGGGAGAATGGCATTGGGACATATATAATATCGTATGGGAGGCAAATCGCCGGTCCGGGTTCGATGCAGGATACAGGAGGCTTGGGGCTGGTGCACTGGGATGACCCGGAAGGATGGTATGGGGAGGGAGGTTCAGGATGGGAGCACATGTACATCTGTGGCGGATGCATGTTGATGTATGGCAGAACCAATACAATATTGTAAAGTAAAAAAAATAAATTAATTAAATTAAAAAAAGAAAAAGAAAAAATGCCTGCTCCTTGGGAAGAAAGTTATGACAAGCCTAGACAGTGTAATAAAAAGCAGAGACAAAAAAAAAGGATTAAGCAGGAGCAATTTCAATGTTGGGTGTGAAATCAGAAAACAAATAAAACATGATGCAAAAAAAGACATTTTTGTATTTAATACAAATTTGAGTCAACAAATGAAATAATTTCATGTATGTAGATATATAAAATGAGTTAAATATAGCTTTAAGGAGCAATTTTTAGCTGGTTGCATGATTAAGATCCTGAAAGTTGCCATCAAACTGGCATTGCCAAATTTCTCAAAGTGTGATTCAAGGATTTCATGCACTGGAATCACCTGAGGTACTTGTTTAAAATGAAGATTCCTACCCACTACTATATATAAAACAGTCAACAAAGATCTACTGTATAGTAGAGGGAACTCAACTCAATAATTTGTAATAACCTATGTGGGAAAAGAAACTGAGAAAGAATGGAAATATGAATATGTATATGGATATATTCATATGTATAACTAAATCACTTTGTTGTACACCTGAAACTAACATAACACTTTTATAAATCAACTATCCTCCAATATAAAATTAAAAAAAATTTTTTTAATGAAGATTCCTAGATATTGAATCAAACAACTGAATTGGAATTGTTAAGATTGGACCCAGGAATTTGAATTTTAACCATGGCATGTGTAGATTCTGGTGTCCACAAAAAAATGAGACCCTCTGCAGTGTAATGGGCACCTGGAGGGCAAAGAGCAGCCACTGCATGGAGGAAAGAGAGGGAACTTCTCCACCTGTACTTCACACATCTACTGTAGGCCTCAAGTCACCTCCTTGGAAGCTGTGTAGTTTGGAAGTCTCATTCCTTTTGGGCCGCAGGAGACACCATGCAGAGCAACTGGGGTCTTCACAGTCATCAGACTTCCAATATGCCTCAGTAAGTTAACTTACCCAGGAGTTTGCTAATCCCTGAAAGGCCAGAGAGACCCCTCCACCATTGACAACCCCATATAGCCAGAAAAGCATTTATAAGTTATTTTGAGGGTATTAGAGTCAACTTCCTGAATCACAATTTGGAGCCCTGCTCCTGAGTTTAGGGCTACCTGTCACATTTGTCCCATGTGGAAGAGGAACGGACATGTACCCAGGTTGTGACAAGCAAATCACTGAAGGAATTTTGGAACTGGGTCTGAAGTTGGTTATGGTTTGCTAGCGCATTTTGTTAGAAACAGAATGTGTAAATTTGAGATCTGCATCCACTCTGGACAAAAAAGCAGATAAAATTAATTAGCTATATATAAGAAAATAGGCAGAGAGAAGCAAAGACATAATAGTTCTTGTTTCTAGCTTCTTCTTTAGGGTCCATTCTTCCTGCATTCTTTTCCTCGGATCCATGAAAGATCTCTGTATCCTTATGCCAAATGCCCCTTCACTTGTTTTTTATATCATACCAAGTCAAGGGACTTTCTATTACTTTTAACTAAAAGAATCCTAATTAGCTAAGTCCCTTTTGCCGTGTAACCATTTATTTTTTTTTCACCTCCTAGTATGCAATCTCTTCTGTTTATCTGCCCCTCCACTCACATCTCTGTGTTCTGTGCTTTTTTAAAAAAAATCTTTTGGCCATGGCATGTGGGATCTTAGCTTCCCAAACAGGGATCAAACCTGCACCCCTGAAGTCGAAGCACAGTGTCTTAATCACTGGACCACAGGGGAAGCCCCTGTGTTCTGTGCTTTTGATTCAATTTCCTGCTGTTGTCCTCCCACCCAAAGTTTCCACGGAATGTTTCCTGTAACTGACAAGCTTTTCTCCATCTTTAACTCTCTTCTGGCTTTAACTGGCGTCCAGTTCTGCCCAGAGGCTAACCGTTCCCTGCGTCCCTCTCAAGGGGAGGCTTCTCTTTTCATGTGTCTTCTTCCCTGTGATTAAGGAATGTCCACGGGTTTGTTTAGAAAGAAGCGGCAGATTGGCTACTTGGTAGGCATCTTATGTTTGAGATGCCTTCTGTTACCCTGTTGTCTCCCCACCTCATGTGGGGAGACATGCACTCACGCACTTCATTCTCTAGCAAAACTGAGATTCTTTTCACCCTTGATCTTCTCCATGTGCTGTTCCCACAGCCTGATAATCTTTTTAACCTTCTTCACCTGACTAACTTCTACTCCCCCTTTTGTGCTCAGTTGTTAAATCACGTCCAACTCTTTGCGACCCCGTGGACTGTAGCCCTCCAGGACCCTCTGTCCATGGAATTCTCCAGGCAAGAATACTGGAGTGGGTTGCCATGTCCTTCTCCAGGGGATCTTCCCAACCAAGGGATCAAACCCACATCTCCTGCATTTGGAAGTTCTTTACCCCTGAGCCATCAGGGATGCCCACTCACCCTTTAAGTCTCCCTAACAAGTCCCTCACTCTGGGGAGTTTTCCCTGATACCTTTTCTGAGAGTCAGGTTCCCTTGCTCCGTTCTCCCATTATAGTGTGCTTCCCCTATCTTCACATTTAACTACCTTCCAATACTACTGGGCCAATCATCAGTCTTTCCTATAGATTTTAAGTCCCACAAAACCAGGGGCTTTGTAGTTCTTATTTTTACTTTCCCAACACACATGAGAGAAAGAGGTGATTTGGCCTAACTTTGTACTCCCAGTTGCTGAAACAGTGTTAGGTCTTTCTTGGCAGGAATTCCATAAAACATTTCTTAAGGAAATGAACAGTCTTCCTCTGAGCTAAGAATATATCAACCTGCAGATTTCCATAATACGATGACACATTTGGGATCCTGAGAGATAAAGAAGCCTTAGCTAGTGGCCAAAAGATATATGAGGGAGTTTTGCAACTACAAGAGAGCAAGACGTTGTTTTGCAAAGAGTTGATTATAGTACTTGGGACATTCCCTGGGTGAGAATCTGCTTCCGGGCCTGGATGCATGGGACAGATGCAGCAAATGACAGTATGACAGGAGCTAACACGGCTCTGCTTGTTCTGAACCACCCATGGATGATCCCTCTCCTTCTTACCCCCCCTCTTTTCCTCCTGTGTGGATCTTCATTTCTGACGCAAGGGAATGCAGAAAGCATGGTGGTGGTCTTTTAAATTTGTCTCCAAACCTTGAAAATCCTTCCTGCTCTCTTTGTTTCTCACCACTTATCCCAAAACAAACACTGGTGGCTTTTTTCTGTGTATATTAGATAAGAAACTGAACTTAGTCCAGGTACAATCACTTGCCCCTTATTTCCCCCTTATTATAGTATTCCATATTTCATAACATCCCCAGGTAGAGATCTAGTCTAAACCTTCCGGCCTTGACTGAAAAATTCAGTTTCTTATCTAATGTACACAGAAGAAAAGCCACTAGTGTTTGTCCTGGGATAAGTACAAGTAAGATGAGCAAGAGACATGGGTTCGATCCCTAGGTTGGGAAGATCCCCTGGAGAAGGAAACAGCAACCTGCTCCAGTATTCTTGCTGGGAAATCCCATAGACAGAGGAGCCTAGTGGGCTACAGTCCATGGGGTTGCAAAGAGCAGACGTGACTGAGCACACACACACACTCAAGATGATTATAAAAGACAAATATCTGAAAGTATCTAGAGAGTGTTATTAATCAAGATTGGCCCTTTTCATCGAGAAAGCAATTGCTTTCTGAAATTTCCCTTCATATCCATGAATGACTTCATAATTATCTATCTCATGGTCCAAATAGACAGGTAACCCTGAGCACAGGTAACAGAAAGATAGTGCTTGGTAAGATTTCTGTTATATTATTCTTCATTTTTTTGAAAGCACGTTTTCTTACTTAAATAGCCAACATTAAACACAACCATTTAAAATATTATAAGTATATGAAAAATATAAGATCCAAATAAACAATTAGAAAAGAATGTCTATATGTGAATAACTGAGTCACTTTGCTATACAGCAGAGATTGGCACAACATTATAATCAATTATATGTCAACAAGAATTAAAATAGAATTAAAAAATAAGCAGGTAAAATCAGACATCTTCCTCAGGCTTCCCTGATGGTCCAGTGGTTGAGAATCTACCTTACAATGCATGGGACACAGGTTCAGTTCCTGGTCTGGTAAGATACCAACCACATGCCATGGGACAACTAAGTCCATGCACCAGAACTCCTGAGCCCATGCTTTAGAGCCTGAAAGCCACAAGAGAAGCCACTGCAGTGCAAAGCCCACACACCACAGCTGGAGAAGAGCCCCTGCTCACTACAACTAAAGAAAGCCTAGGCGCAACAACAAAGACCCAGCACAGCCAAAAATAATTAAAATAAAAAAAAAGTCTTTCTCACATTATATATCACTGCTCAGTCTAATCCTGATTCATATTCTCAGGCTTTGGTAAAGGTTTCCTTCTAATTCATCTGAGTTCTTATATTACTTTCATTCTTGCTGCTGCTGTTGCTAAGTCACGTCAGTCGTGTCTGACTCTGTGCGACCCCATAGACGGCAGCCCATCAGGCTCCGCCATCCCTGGGATTCTCCAGGCAAGAACACTGGAGTGGGTTGCCATTTCCTTCTCCAATGCATGAAAATGAAAAATGAAAGTGAAGTTGCTCAGTTGTGTCTGACTCCTCACAACCCCGTGGACTGTAGCCCACCAGGCTCCTCCATCCATGGGATTTCCCAGGCAAGAGTACTGGAGTGGGTTGCCATTGCCTTCTCCTACTTTCATTCCTAGAACATCTTATTAGGATAAATCGTGGATTTCAGGTGATTTTGGTACCACAGCTTCCCTCAGTCACAGCCACGGGTGATTTCTTTACCCAGCTTGCCTATTAGGACTAAATATAGAATTCCACCGCCTTCCGCCCTGGCTCATCTTCTGTTTCTTTTACAACTTCTCTTATAAGCAGCATAAGTGGAAAGAGAACAATTAGTCATGTTAGTTGGTTGTATAAGTAGCAGGAACCTCTGTGACTATCTTTTTCATGATAAGGGAATAATATTTTATTTTCCTCAGAACAATAATAGGAGCTATTCCTCTTTGAAGCAGTTTTTCCCTCACTAAGAAGTCCTTAAGTTTGCATAAAATGATTTCTCACAGCAGTTGCTCTAGAAAGTTGTTGCACACACAAAGTGCTTCCAGTTAAAGGAAGCAGGTGCCTTTTCATAAAAGACAAATTTTAAGAAAAACCACACACACAGAAAATTTCACAACACTTTACAACAAATACTCTCAGGAATTCTATCTTACCACAATCCTCCATGAAGTTCAGACAAACACATGTGCTATGGTCATACGGAGGCATTCTTTTGCTTTCTAAGATTATTTGTCTTCCCCACTGTAAAAGTGCAGAAATACCAAAGGCTGCCAGCAAAATGTCCATTGGAGTCACTGAGTCAATGAGTCCTGGATCTACTGCTGGGAAACCGTGATTTATCCTCCTCGGCAACCAGGATCATTAACAGGAGCAGAGTGGCCATGTGAGGAGCCTCCTTCTCCCCACTCTCCTCCATTCAATGTTCTTCCCTTGGAGTCCTCACCTTCTGTGTGCACCATGGGATAAGTCAGGTGACCCACAATCACCTGAACCTGCCTTGTGAGTTACTAAACTGAGCCAAATGATGCCAGAGGACGTGCATTCCAGAAAGGAAACCTTTTCATCAAATTGAGTTCCAAATTTTCAGAAAACAAGTCAGAAGTTACTGATAGAGACTCATTTTTTTCTAGTGATTAATATTTATCCATTGAGATTCTAAGCTAGAAACTCAGTCTCTCTCATCTTTCATTTATGTAGGAGGGATACTTAAGTAAGGAAAGAAAGTAATATTAACAACCACAGCATGACTTCATTTAATCCCCTAGTAACCCTGTGGATTAAATACTATTATTATCTCTAATATACAGATGAGGAAGCTGAGGCTTAAATAGTGAGTAACCTGCCCAAAGTTATTAGAACTGAGATATAGACCTGGGATAAGACCCTTACTCTATCCTTGCTCAGCTCTTTTATAGTTCTTGGCTGGCATACCCCAAAGGGATATGAACAGAGGTAGGGTGGGGCTCTGGTTCTGCTCCAGGCTCTACTGAAAAGGGAAGAGGCTTCTTGGGCCACTAGGTGAAGCTAAGAGTTCTGTCCTTTTATCTAAGGGTCAGTAAGCAAATGAAAGAAACCTGGAAGACAAAAGGAGCTTCTTACAAACTTACCCAAGGTGGCAGTTTCAGCCAAACCTCTCTACCTCACTCACTCCTGGGTGAGGAATGGATGTTTAAAGATTGTTAATTTTGTGACTTGGGGGTGGGTTGTCTTTGATTTTTTTTTTTTTTTTAAGAGATCTTATGCCTGACCTGCTCAAATTCCCCTTTTCAACTGAGAGTTTCAAAGGCATTTGATATACTTTACATTTATAAACTATATTAGTGATGGGAACCATATGAAAATGACCCAATCCTAAATCTTTATAGGAACAGTCTTTGCTCTCATTTTGTAGGTCGGGTTAGCTAGTGTAACATGGAAGGTAAGAGAGAAGAGTGTGTTTCAACCACACACTGCCACAGAAAAGCAAATGGCCTGCCAGTGATGCTGATTCATTGCCAAGATGCACGATTCTGAAAGAATCAATTGAGTTATCCCGAGTGCAATCTTTAACCAGGCCCCTCCCTGTTCATATATACATATTCATCACTTTTATCAAAAGATAATCCATTCTGGAAAGGCAGCTGCTTTCTAAATAAATTGCTGCTTCCTTAGCAGCTGAATCCAACAGGCTGTTTTTCTCACTTGACTGAATTTGTTCTGACAACAGTGCATGCCAGTCATTTGCTCTTTTCCTTTCATAATTTGGTTTTATTATTAATCTATTCATTATGTTTATTGGCTCTGTCCATTATTTGGGAGCCTTAGTGCATATTTACAAGTGCAATAAAAAGAGACAGCCTCAGCTATTACAGCTTAGAGTCTAATAGGCAAAGACATAAAATGAACCCTCTATCTTCTACCTCTGACTGAAACCATGGGGGGCTACTGGGTTGACTTATCAAACTGACTAGCTAAAACAATATGATCCAGATAATGCAAACAAGTAAACGGTTTGCTTGATTTTTTTCCCCAAATGATTCAAATTCAAATTTAAATAATCCTTTTAAAAATAATTATTAATATACAAGGGGTTCCCAGGTGGCACCAGTGCTAAAGAACCCACCTGCCAATGCAGGAGACATAGATTTGACCCCGGAGTCAGGAAGATCCTCTAAAAGAGGGCATGGCAACCCACCTCAGTTTTCTTTTCTGGAGAATCCCACGGACAGAGGAGCCTGGCGGGCTGTAGTACATAGGGTTGCAAAGAGTAAGAGACAACTGAAGTATCTTAGCACACCATGCACACATTAACATAAAATTCACATACCATAAAACTCACCCCTTTAAAGTATACAATTCAGTGGGTTTTTTTTTTTACTATATTCACAAAGTTGTATAGCCATTACCACCTTCTAATTCCAGGACATTTTCATCCCCACCCCGCAAAAAGATCTCTCACCCAATAGCAGTCGTTTCTCCTCCCCCAGCACTCTTCGCAACCACAGGTTTGCTTTCTTTGTCTATGGATTTGCTTATTCTGGGCATATTATATAATGGAATAACATGTGACCTTTTGTGTATGGCTTCTTTCAATAAACATAAAGTTTTCAAGTTCATCTATGTTGTAACATACATTCATACTTCAATCCTTTATTATTCTTAAAGACTATTTTTTTTTTTAGAGCAGTTTTAGGTTCACAGCAAAATTGAGAGGAAGCATAGGGATTGCTTATACACTCCCTGCCCCGACACATGCATAGCCTCCTCCATTATCAACACCTGCCCCCCACCAGAATGGTACATCTGTTAAAGTGCAAAAACCTACATTGACACCTCATAATGACCCAAAGTTGATAGTTTGTATTGTAATTCACTCTTGGTATTGTACATTCTATTGGTTTGGACAAATGTATAATGACATATATGCATCATTATCATATCATTAAATGATATTTCATGGGTAGATGTACCACTGTTTATCCACTCACCTACTGAAGGACATCTTGGTTACTTCTAACTTTTGTCAATTATGAACAATCCTGCTATAAATAATCCATATGCAGATTTTTGTGTGAACATAAGCTTTCAATTCCTTTGAATAATTACCAAGAAGTATGAATGCTAGGTAACATATGTATCTATTCTTCGGTGAAGTGTCTGTTGAAGTCTTTGGCCAATTTTAAAACTGGATCATCTTCTTATTGTTGAGTTTTAAGAGTTCTTTGTATATTTTGGATTAATCCTCTGTCAGATGTGTCTTTTGCAAGTATTTTTTCTCAGTTTGTGGTTTCCTCATTCTCTTGACATTATCTTTTACAGAGCAGAAGTTATTAATTTCAGTGAAGTTCAATATCAATTCTTTCAAGGTCTGTGCTTGGGTGTTGTATTTAAAGTCATTGCTCTATCCAAGGTAATCTAGTTTTTCTTCTATGTTATTCTTTATAATTTCACATTTAGGTCTTTGATTCATTTTCAGTTAATTTTTGTGAAGGGTGTAAAAGGCTTGTATCTATATTCACTCCTTTGCATTTAGATGTCCAGTGGTTCCATCACAGATTGTTTATTTATTATTTTTATTTATTTATTTTTTGCTGTGTTGGGTCTTCACTGCTGCTTGCAGACTTTCTCTAGCTGCAGTGAGCAGGGGCTACTCTCTAGTTGTGGTATGCAGGCTTCTTATTGCAGTTGCTTCTCCTGTTGTGGAGCACAGCCTCTAGGGTATGTGGGCTTCAGTAGTTGTCGTGGGGCACAGGCTTCATTGCCTTGTGGAATATGGGATCCTCCTGGACCAGGGTATGAACCAGTATTCCATGCATTGCAAGGTGGATTCTTAACCACTGGACCACCAGTGAAGCCCCTATTTATTTTTAATAGAATTATAGTTGATTTACAATATTATATTACTTTTAGGTATATAGCATAGTGATTCAATATTTTTATAGCTCACACTCCATTAAAAGTTTTAACAAGATAATGGCTAGAATTCCCTGTGCTATGCAATATATCCCATTGCTTATCCATTTTATACATGATAGTTTGTATCTATTAATCTCAGAACCCTAATTTGCCCCTTTCTCTTCCCTCTTTTCTTTGGTAACTGCTAATTTGTTCTCTATATCTGTGAGTCTCTTTCTGTTTTGCATATACATTTGTTTGCATTATTTTTTTAGATTCCATTGTCTCAATTTGAAGATGATATCTAATATATAGAAAATCATTGAAACATGTATAATATCATGTATGAAACGAGTCACCAGTCCAGGTTCGATACACGATACTGGATGCTTGGGGCTGGTGCACTGGGACGACCCAGAGGGAGGGTATGGGGAGCAAGGAAGGAGGAGGGTTCAGGATGGGGAACACAGGTATACCTGTGGCGGATTCATTTCGATATTTGGCAAAACTAATACAATATTGTAAAATTTTAAAATAAAAAAAAAAAAAAGAAAATCATAAAGATTCAACCAAAAAAACTGTTGTAGCTAATCAAATTTAGTAAAGTTGAAGGATTTAAAATCAACATACAGAAATTAATTATATTTCTATACATTAAGAACAGAATATTTGGAGGAAAATATCTCATTCACAATAGCATCAAAAACAATGAAATAATCTGGAATAAATTTAACCAAGAAGATAAAAGATATGTATACTTAAAACTACAAGACTGATGAAAGAAATTAAAGAAGACACAAACAAATGGAAAAATATCCTGTGTTCATGGATTAGAAGAATTAATGTTGTTCATACTACCCAAAGCCGTTTATATATTCAATGCAATATCTATCAAAATTCCAATGCCTTTTTTTTTTTACAGCAATACAGCAAACAATCCTAAAATTCACATGAAATCACAAAGGACCCTGAATAAGTAATCCTGAGAAAGAAGAACAAAACTGGAGGCATCACACTGGCTGATTTCAAACTATACTGCAAAGTATAGTATTCCAAACAGTATGATACTGGCATTATAACAGATATATACATCAATGGAACAGAATAGAGAGCTCAGAAATAAACCCATATATATTTGACCAAGAATACTCAATGGGGAAAGGATAGTCTCTTCAATGAATGGTATAGGATAACTGGATAACCACGTGCAGAAAATAAAATTGGACACCTAGATTACACCACCGACAAAAATGAACTCAAAATGGATTAAATGCTGAATATAAGACCTGAAACTGTAAAACTCATAGAAGAAAACACAGGGGGAACATCTCCTTGACAATGTCTTGGCAATGATTTTTTTGGTAATGACACCTTAAGCACAAATGACAAAGCAAAAATAAGTCAGTGGGACTATATCGAACTAAGAAATTTCCTAGGCAGCAAAAGAAATAATCAACAAAATGAAAAGAAAATGTTCAGAATGGGATAAAATATTTGCAAACCATGTATCTGATAAGGGGGTAATATCCAAAATATAGAAAGAACTCATAGGACTCAGGGGAAAAATAACAAACAATCTAAAAAATGAGCAGAAGATCTGAACAGACTTTTTTTTCCCAAAGAAGACAAATAAATGACCAACAGGGACACAAAAGGGTGCCCAACATCACTAATGATCAGGGGAATGCAAACCAAAACAATGAGATATCACCTCACACTTGTCAGAATAGCAAACATGGCAGAAGATAAAAGACAAAAAAAATTAGAGATAATGAATGTTGGAAAGGATGTGGGGAAAGGGGAAACTTTGGGTACTATGGTTACCCAAAGGGCAGCCACTATGGAAAACAGTGTGAAAGTGAAAGTGAAGTCGCTCAGTCGTGTCTGACTCCTTGAGACCCCATGGATGGTAGCCTACCAGGCTCTGATGTCCATGGGATTTTCCAGGCAAGAGTACTGGAGTGGGCTGCCATTTCCTTCTCCAGCGGACCTTCCCAACCCAGGGATCGAACCCGGGTTTCCTGCATTGCTTTACCGTCTGAGCCACCAATCTGGGACACAAACAGTATGAAGGTGCCTCAAAAAACTAAATACAGAACTACCATATAGTTCAGCGATGGTAATTATCCAAAGGAAATAGAAATGGTAACTCAAGGGCTTCCCTGGTGGCTCAGTGGTAAAGAATCCGCCTGCCAATATAGGAGACATGGGTTCAATCTCTGGTCCATGGATCCCACATGCTGCAGAGCAATTAAGCCCGTGCACCACAACTACTGAGCCTGTGCTCTAGAACCCTGTCTGTCTGTGCTTAATCACTCAGTCATGTCCAACTCTTTGCAACCCCATGGACTGTAGCCTGCCAGGCTCCTCTGTCCATGGGGATTCTCCAGGCAAGAATTCTGGAGTGGGTTGCTGTGCCCTTCTCCAGAGGATCTTCCCAACCCAGGGATCAAACCCAGGTCTCCCACATTGCAGGCAGATTCTTTACCATCTAAGCCACCAGGGAAGCCCAAGAATACTGGAGTGGGTAGCCTATCCCTTTTCCAGTGGAACTTCCCAACCCAGGAATTGAACCAGGGTCTCCTGCATTGCAGGCAGATTCTTCGGCAGCTGAGCTATCAGGGAAGCAGCCCAGAAGCTGCTGAGCTCACATGCCGCAGCTCCTGAAGCCCACATGCTCAAGAGCCTGTGCTCCCCAACAAGAGAAGCCACCACAATGGGAAGCCTGCACACCACAAGCAGAGAGGAACCCTTCCTTGCTGAAATTAGAGAAAAGCCTGTGCAGCAACAGAGACCCAGCACAGCCAAAAACAATAAATACATAAATTTTAAAAACTAGTAACTCAAAAAGATACATGCAGCCTCATATTCACTGCAGCATTATTTATAATAACCAAGACACAGAAACAACCAAGTGTCCACTAACAGATGATGGATAAAGAATATGTGCAGTCTCTCTCTATAGATAATATTATTTGGCTATAAAAGAGAAGGAAATTTTCCAGTTTGTGACAACATGGACAGGCCTTGAGGCCATTATACTAAGTGAAATAAATCAGATAAAGAAAGACAAATACCACATGATCTCACTTATATATGGAATCTAAAAACGTCAAACTGGTAAAAACAGAGAGTAGAGTGGTGATTATCAAGATCTGGGGAGTGTGGGAACTTGGAGAGGTTGATCAGTGGGTACAAATTTTCCACTAGAAGATGAATAAGTTGTGGGAATCTAGTGCAAAGCATTGTGACTATAGTTAACAGTATTGCACTGTATACTTGAAAATTGCCAAGAAAGTAGATCTTCAATGTTTGTACCCCAAAAAGATATGGTAATTATGCCATAGTGATAATCATATTGTAGTATATAGTGTATCAAATCACATTGTACACTTTAAACTTACACAAAGTTAAATGTAAGTTATATCTCAATAAAGCTAACAAAATAAAGTGAAGCTGACTATTCAGCCCCTAAAACAAAACAGAACAGAACATTCCTTTAAAAAAAGATGATCAAGATACACAAACGTTCAAGAAAGGGGCAATAAATATTTTTTCTCATATAAGCCTTTGATTAATCTTGAAAAGCTATATCATACCATCCACATTATTAAGTAATATAAAAGATTTTCAACATAACTTTTAAAAGATGCAAAGCATATAATTTTCAGGGTATCATGCATATTGGCATATTTAATTAAGATAGGTACAGCACTCCTGTGGAGTCTGAATAACAATTTGATTGCTACCATGATCCATTTTTGAAAATGCATAAACATGCTCTTTTTTAAGAGTTGGAAATATACATTATTTAATTTCCTTATTGAACTTCCATTTTATTAGAATTTTATCTAAATGTATTATAGTTTATGCTCTTAAGTACATAGATTGAAGGTAAGTTTTAAAATTTCTCATGACTTTAAAGCTCTAAGTATTAAAGTATACTTCTGAATTGAATTATAATAATAATAATGTCTACACATGGACATCACCAAATGGTCAATACTGAAATCAGATTGATTATATTCTTTGTAGCCAAAGATAGAGAAGCTCTATACAGTCAGCAAAAACAAGACCTGGAGCTGACTGTGGCTCAAATCATGAGCTCCTTATTGCAAAATTCAGGCTAAAATTGAAGAAAGTAGGAAAAAACACTATGTCATTCATGTAAGACCTAACAACTCAAATCCCTTATTTGATATATACATACATTTGATATATAAATACAGTAGAGGTGATGAATAGATTCAAGGGATTAGGTCTGGTAGACAGAGTGGCTGAAGAACTGTGGACAGAGGTTTCTAACACTGTATAGAAGACAATGACCAAAATCATCCCAAAGAAAAAGAAATGCAAGAAGGCAAAGTGGTTGTCTGAGGAGGCCTTACAAGTAGCTGAGGAAAGAAGAGAAGTGAAAGGCAAGGGAGAAAGGGAAAGATATACCCAACTGAATGCAGAATTCCAGAGAACAGCAAGGAGAAAGAAGAAGGCCTTATTCAGTGAACAGTGCAAAGAAATAGAGGAAAACAACAGAATGGGAAAGACTAGGGATCTCCCAGAAAATTAGAGATACCAAGGAAACATTTCATGTAACAATGGGCATGCTAAAAGGGCAGAAACAATAAGGACCTAACAGAAGCAAAAGAGACAAAGAACAGGTGGCAAGAATACACAGAAGAACTCTACAAGAAAGGTCATAATGACTAGATAACCATGATGGAATGGTCATTTACCTAGAGCTGGACATCCTGGAGTATGAATTCAAGTGGACGTTAGGAAGCATTCAGTTCAGTCGCTCAGTCATGTCCAACTCTTTGCAACCCCGTGGATTGCAGCATGCCAGGCTTCCCTGTCCATCACCAACTCCTGGAGCCTACTCACTCATGTCCATCGCATCAGTGATGCCATCCAACCATCTCATCCTCTGTCGTCCCCTTCTCTTCCCACCTTCAGTCTTTTCCAGCATCAGGGTCTTTTCCACTGAGTCAGCTCTTTGCATCAGGTGGCCAAAGTATTGGAGCTTCAGCTTCAGCATCAGTCCTTCCAATGAATATTCAGGACTGATTTCCTTTATGAAGACTGGTTGGATCTCCTTGCAGTCCAGGGGACTCTCAGGAGTCTTCTCCAACACCACAGTTCAAAAGCACCAATTCTTTGGCGCTCAGCTTTCTTTATAGTCCAACTCTCACACCTATACATGACTACTGGAAAAACCAGAGCTTTGACTAGATGGACCTTTGTTGGTAAAGTAATGTCTCTGCTTTTTAATATGCTGTCTAGGTTGGTCATAGCTTTTCTTCCAAGGAGCAAGTGTCTTTTAATTTCATGGCTGCAGTCACCATCTGCAGTGATTTTGGAGCTTAAAAATAAAGTCTGTCACTGTTTCCATTGTTTCCCCATCCATTTGCCATGAAGTGATGGGACCAGTTGCCATGATCTTAGTTTTCGGAATGTTGAGTTTTAAGCCAACTTCTTCATTCTCTTCTTTCACTTTCATCAAGAGGCTCTTTAGTTCTTCTTCACTTTTTGCCATAAGGGTGGTTTCATCTACATATCTGAGATTATTGATATTTCTCCTGCCAATCTTGATTCCAGCCTATGCTTCATCCAGCCTGGCATCTCTCATTATGTACTCTGCATATAAGTTAAATAAGCAGGGTGACAATATACAGCCTTGATGTACTCCTTTCCCATATTGGAACCAGTCTGTTGTCACGTGTCCAGCTCTAACTGTTGCTTCCTGACCTGCATAGAGAAGCATAGGAAGCATTACTATGAACAAACCTAGTGGAGGTGATGGAATTCCAACTGAGCTATTTCAAATCCTAAAAGATGATGCTGTTAAAGTGTTGCACTCAATATGCCAGCAAATTTGAAAAATTCAGCAGTGGCCAAAGGACTGGAAAAGGTCAGTTTTCATTCCAATCTCAACGAAGGGCAATGCCAAAGAATATTCCAACTACCATACAACTGTACACAATTCACATGCTAGTAAAGTTATGCTCAAAATCCTCCAATCTAGACTTCAGCAGTATATGAACCGAGAACTTCCAAATGTAGAAGCTGAGTTTAGAAAATGTAGAAGAACCAGAGAGAAAATTGCCAACATTCATTGGATCATAGAAAAAGCAAGGGAATTCCGGAAAAAAACATCTAATGCTACACTGATTACACTAAAGCCTTTGACTGTGTGGACTGCAACAAACTGTAGAAAGTTCTTAAAGAGATGGGAATACCAGACCACCTTACCTGCTTCCAGAGAAACCTGTATGCAGGTTAAGAAGCAACGGTTAGAAAGGGACATGGGACAATGGACTGGTTCCAAATTGGGAAAGGAATATATTGTTTAGGCTGTATATTGTTACCCTGCTTATTTAATTTATATGCAGAGTACATCGTGCAAAATGCCATGCTGGATGAAGCACAAGTGGGAATCAAGATTGCTGGGAGAAATATTAACAACTTCAGATATGCAAATGATACCACTCTAATGGCAGAAAGCAAAGAGGAACTATAGAGCCTCTTGATAAAGGTGAAAGAGGGGAGTGAAAAAGCTGGCTTAAAACTCAACATTCAAAAGTCTAAGATCATGGCATCTGGTTCCATCACTTCACTGCAAATAAAGAGGGAAATGTGGAAAATGACACACTTTATTTCTTGGGCTCCAAAAATCATTGTGGACAGTGACTACAGACATGAAATTAAAAGGCACTTGCTCCTTGGAAGAAAAGCTATAACAAACCTAGACAGTGTGTTAAAAGCAGAGACACCACTTGGCCAACAAAGGTCCATATAGTCAAAGCTATGTTTTGGTAGTCATGTACAGTTGTGAGAGTTGTACCACAAAGAAGGCTGAGCACCGAATAATTGATGCTTTCAAACTGTGGTGCTGCTAAAGACTCTTGAGAGTCCCTTGGACAGTAAGGAGATCAAACCAGTCAATCCTAAAGGAAAATCAACCCTGAATATTCACTGGAAGAACTGATGCTGAAGCTCCAAAAATTTGGCCACTATTGCAAAGAGCCTGGAAAAGACCCTGATGCTGGGAAAGATTGAAGGCAAAAGGAGAAGGGGGTAGCTGAAGGTGAGATGGTTAGATAGCGTCACCAACTCAATGGACATGAATTTGAGCAAACTTCAAAAGATGGTGAAGGACAGAGGAGCCTGGCATGCTGCAGTCCATGGGATTGCCAAGAGTTAGACATGACTTCGCTACTGAACAACAATAACACATAGTCAAAATAACATGAAATTTATTTGAAATCTTTTCAAATTGAAATATGTTGTTACACATAAAGGAATAAAATTTCATTGGAAATGGAACTTTTAAAAAAAGTTAATTCATATGTCCAACATTACTTATTGGAATAAAAAAGGGTTTACTGTCAATTCTACATTTTATTTTTATAGCTTTTCAGTTCAGTTCAGTCACTCAGTCATGTCCAACTCTTCACGACCCCATGAATCGCACGCAGCACGCCAGGTCTCCCTGTCCATCACCAACTCCCGGAGTTCACCCAAACTCATGTGCATCGAGTCAGTGATGCCATCCAGCCATCTCATTCTCTGTTGTCTGCTTTTCCTCCTGCCCACAGTCCCTCCCAGCATCAGATATGCAGATGACACCACCCTTATGGCAGAAAGTGAAGAGGAACTAAAAAGCCTCCTGATGAAAGTGAAAAAAGAGAGTGAAAAAGTTGGCTTAAAGCTCAACATTCAGAAAACGAAGATCATGGCATCTGGTCCCATCACTTCATGGGAAACAGATGGGGAAACAGTGTCAGACTTTATTTTTTGGGGCTCCAAAATCACTGCAGATGGTGACTGCAGCCATGAAATTAAAAGACGGTTACTCCTTGGAAGGAAAGTTATGACCAACCTAGATAGCATATTCAAAAGCAGAGACATTACTTTGCCAACAATGGTCTGTCTAGTCAAAGCTATGGTATTTCCAGTGGTCATGTATGGATGTGAGAGTTGGATTGTGAAGAAAGCTGAGTGCCGAAGAATTGATGCTTTTGAACTGTGGTGCTGGAGAAGACTCTTGCAAGTCCCTTGGACTGCAAGGAGATCCAACCAGTCCATCCTAAAGGAGATCAGTCCTGGGTGTTCATTGGAAGGACTGATGCTGAGGCTGAAACTCCAGTACTTTGGCCATCTCATGTGAAGAGTTGACTCATTGGAAAAGACCCTGATGCTTTTAGTGCTAAGCAATTAAGCTCAAGTAAATAAGTAGCTGGATATGGAAAGGGTTTTGCCATACCACTGTCACTTAATTCTTTTAATATCTTCTGAGCTATAGGCCAAAAATCATGGAGCATTGTATAATCAATTATATCAAAGTACATTATTATAGCTAATACCTAACTTTAGTTGAAAGCAAAGAACTGGAAATCATTTAACTTACAAAATGATTTATTACCCATTCATTATAGTCATTCACTTTCTCATATTCTGGGAACGATCCCAAAAAGGCTTTACCAAGACTTATCAAATTCCTATTAATTATGCCTGTTCCTCTCCAACTTAGAGATATTTGTTTTACTCTATAAATCCAGAAAGAATTCAGGAATTAAATTACTGTTTGTTTTAATACATCTTTGCAAATTTTTTAAATAAAATGTTTTTACTTTACCATTGCTTTTGTCAAAGCCTTGGAGTTGCTATTTGATACCCACTTCATTCAATTCATTGTAAATGTCCATTATCTAAGTGACAAAACCATCTCTCATTGTCAAATCAATCAGCCAATCAGGAGAAAAATGTGAATTCATTTTTTTATTCAAATAAACACATTGTTATGCATTCCTATTGGAGACATCTGCCTGTTGACTTTTTATAAGATAGTTACTATATAAATACATAAAATATACAGACTTTGCAAGATTAAAATAAGGTTTTGCTGCCTTCACTATTTCTTACTGATGCTCTCCTTGTTTTATTCTCACAGGGCCACTCCTCAGGAAAGATGTATTCTTGGTCAGGGAATGGAAGAGGTGAGGTCATATTGAAGAAAAGTTGTCATCACTTCTGTTGCAATCTATAATATAGACTTTATATCACCCCCTAATCATGTTTTTAGTGAGAGAGCAAGCCAAGATTTAAAATCACCTCTCCTGACTCAGTGATATATTAGAACATTCTCATTAGAATTACTCAAAATTTTACTTAAAACTAATTTTGTCTCAGCTGCAGATGATCCTGACAGGTACAGATCTGAATTTGTAACATCTACCATGGGTCAAAATGACACTGTTTCTAATGTGAAAGTTTTCCCTTAACAGAAATTGTGAAAGACAGATAGTCACACTAAGATGCCTTGAATTAGAATTTGCCTAAGTCAATATCATAAATTGTACCCTTCTAAGGTGCCCTGGAGAATCCCAGGGACGGTGGGGCCTGGTGGGCTGCCGTCTATGGGGTTGCACAGAGTTGGACACGACCGAAGTGACTTAGCAGCAGCAGCAGAAGGTACCCTGGGGCGATGAGCTCATTTTGGATGGGTGAGAAGTATATCCATTCTTGTAAAGTAGGAGAAAGGCAAATGGAAAAGTGGAGATGAGAAAGCATTGGAACAACAGGGAACCTCCAGCCCAGAAAAACTGAGCTACCATGGTGAAAGTCATCTCGTGAACTAGATGGGTTTTGGTCTTAAAAAAAGTACATATGCTATATGACAGGCTAGAGGCAAACTGATTTGTAAAGGATACTATTATTAATCACAAAAAATTGACAGGCCAAGGTCTGAAATACTGAAAAAGATTTGTTCTAAATAGTACCCCAAAATGCTACAATTAAAGTAGATGGTTTCCATGTTCAGCAAATGTGTAACCAGTGATTTCCTAAACACTCATTGAAATTAACTAATCAAGCAAGTAAAAGACAAGTGAAAAATGGCAGATGAATTTCTGATTCATAGTTTACGATGAACATACTGGATTTCCCCAAAATGTTTTAATTAAATCACTTCCAGCTCTTTTAAAGGAAAAATGAGAAAGAATGCAGAACAATATTAATTATTTAGAAAAACATGATAAAAACTACATCATCCTAAAAGTTGAAAGAATCCCGAAAATGACCAGTGCAGTGGTCATATCTATAATCAGTCAGATCAGATCAGATAAGTCACTCAGTCGTGTCTGATTCTTTGCGACCCCATGAATCGCAGCATGCCAGGCCTCCCTGTTAGTCAAGCTCTCTATAAATGAGTTAAGAACTTAACTCTTTTTACCACTTCCTTGTATCTACAAATCCTGCCTAAATTTATTTTTGACAAGCTTCATCTTTCTAGTTTCTTCAGTCTTCTTTCCTTGATGCTAAGAAATGTGCTGAATCTGAAGCTTCATCAGGGTAAGGAAAACACCAGCCCCTACCCTTTTCCTCATTTATTTCCTGCTCCATCAACAGTGACTGTGATTTTCCTAAAAGGAGACTAAAATTATTAGTCTCCTTACCCACAGTTACTCCAAGTCAAATATAGATTACATGAGAGATTTGGATGTGGGGGGTGGGTAATGCAGTGAATTTCACATTCTGACATAAGCTACAGAATCCATTGAAAGTCTGACTCTGAAACAGATGAGAAGTAAATCAGGACTAATGAGACTGGGGCAGAAATAAGTAGAATGCTTTTAAACTATAAATAGAGTATCATAGTTTAGGTTGAAATTATTATTTTCTGTGCTTTTCTGATCTAGTTTGTGGATTTCTAACAGGCCTCTGAGATGAGAATAAATAAAAAGCCTAAAATAAATAAGGCAGATCTTCAAATATAGTTATTGAGTCCTTCATGACAAATAAGGTAGTGGGGAGACAGGGATGAGGGAGCTATTTGTTCTTCATATGATCTTCATCTAAGACCTCTGCAGTCAATTCTTTGCATAGCCTGGCTGTATCCCCTAACAGCCTGCCTCTGGAAGCCTAAACGCTAATCAGTGGCAATTAAAAGTTTCACTGGGCACTATTAAAACTTTCAAAGTCAATGAGTTGGAGGAACAGTGGCAAATGAGTGGCAATGGGGATTGTTAAATAGTCACTGTTTGCAAGATACATCAGTGGGAGGAGTGTGCAAATTAAAAGATTTCTCCTGCGACATCAAGTCACTGGGAAACTCATTTAATCACATCCCTAAATAATTAGAAGCTCCGTGCCTTCATTAAGAACCAAAAATAAGTGCTTGCACCATGTGCAGGTAAATGACAGCAGGGACGTGCAGAAGTTGTTTTCTGGTTCAGACTCAGAAAAAATGTGTCATTTTTATTGGTTGAAGAAAAAAATTCACTATAATAATTTTGTGATTATGCTCTCATTAGGAGCCATGAGAGAGCTCAAGAAGCCCAGAGCTCACATAAAGTATCCTGTTATTTCCATCTCCTCCTCAATAACAGTTTTATGGTAAAACTAACATAATGAGACTGACTACTCTATAGTCTTTTTACCTGGGGATTGTCAGTGACATTAAACACATTAAGGTTAAGATGTGCCTCATACAAAAAATATCAGGTGGCCAGAGAGCTACACAGCTTTCACTGGATGGATTTTCTTCAAAGAAATTGTGCCTAAATTTCTTTGGAGGCTGTTTGAAAAGAGGAGTGCAGAAGAAATTTTAAAAATATGTCATCTTTTAGCCATTATTTAATGGGAAGTAATATGTCCACTCAATCACTGGTGATGGGTTCTTGTACCAAGGTGTCATCTCTGCTGGGATGAGCCTCTTATATAGATGCTAAGTTCTGTATAAACTTGTTAAGAGCTTAATAGTTTGAATAGAAGCAGAAAGAGATGACTCATTCCCTTGACAAATATTCTATTAGGCCTAAAGCTCTGGGATAATTACTGAGGGGATACAATGTTGAATCACTTGCAAATCTTGACTTCAAGAGCATTGATGGAGAAGATAAAGAAGCTCTTCAACATTGATAATGTCAAATACAGAGCGAAAGGTACTTAAAAGTGCCTAAAATATTTCTGGAAGACTATGCAAGATGTTAAGTTGTTTGGGAAAGGTGGTTGGGGTCCGGAAGAGAGAGAATTATCCAACAGAGGCAGAATACACATTCTTGGTGAAAACATTCATTGAGATAGATTACATTCTGGGCCATAAAACACCTTAAAATTTCAGAACTAGAAATCATACTATGTCTGCTGTAAGACCACAGTGGAATTAACCCATAACTGGAAAATCACAAAATATATGGAGATTAAACAAAATACTTTTAGATAACACATGGCCCCAAGAAGAAATCTCAAGAGAAATTTTAAAATATTTTGAATTGTATGAAAATGAAAAGCTACTTATTAGAATTTGTGGAATGCACTGAAAATAGTGCTTTGAGGGAATTTTATAGCATTGAATGTGAATGTTAGAAGGAATAAAATCTAAAATCAGTAATCTAAGTTTTTTACCTTAGGAAACTTGAAAAAGAAGAGAAAATTGAATCAAAAGTAGGCAAAAGAAAAGAAATAATAGGAATCGGAGCAGAAAGCAATGAAATTGAAAGCAGGAAATCAATAGAGAAAATCAACAAAACCAAAAGCTGGTTCTTTGAAAAGATCAGTAAAATCAATAACCCTCTAGCTGGACTAACTAAGAAAAAGAGAAGAGGGACATAAATTACTAATAACAGAAATGAAAGAAGGCAGATCATTACAGATTCTAAGGCAGAACATTAAAAGGACAATAAAGGAATACTCTGAACAATTCTATGCTCACATACTTGATAACCTAGATGAAACAGATCAATTCCTTGAAAAGACAGAAGCTGTCAAAACTCACACAAAAGAGATAAACAATCTGAATAGATTTATGTCTATTAAAGAAATAAAATTAATAATTTTCAAAAACAGAAAGCAACAGGCTGAGATGGGTTCACTGGTCATTTCTACCAAACATTTAAGAAAAAAATTATACAAATTCTTAACAACCTCTTCGAGAGGATAGGAGCAAAGGGTTTTCTTTCTAGCTCATTCTACAAGGCCAACATTACCCTAATACCAAAACCAAAAACATTATAAGAAAGGAAAGCCACAGACCAGTTATCTCACATGAACATATTGAACATATTAATAGATGCAAGAATCCTCAATAAAATATTAACAAATCAAATCCAACAATGTATAAAAAGAAATAATTGTATAGCATGACCAAATGGGATTTGTTCAAGGTATACAAGACTTAATCAACGTTTGAAAATCAATTTATTTAATCCATCACATCAACAGACTCTAAGAGAAAAACTACATGATCATATCAATGGATACAGAAAAGGTATTTGGCAAAATTCAACACTCATTCATGATTTAACAAAAAACTCTTGGGAGGAAACATATGTATACCCATAGCTGATTCATGTTGATGTATGGCAGAAACCAACACACAATTGTAAAGCAATTATCCTTCAGCTAAAATAAATTTTAAAAACTCTCAGTAAACTAGCAATAGAAGGGAATGTCTTCAACTTAATACTTATAATAAAAATACAGCTAACATCATACTTAATGGTGAGAAACTTGAAGCTTTTCAACTAAGATCAAGAACAAGCCAAGTATGTCCCTTCTCATCACATCTTTTTATTGTTATACTGGAAGGACTAGCTAATGCAATGAGACCAAAAGGCAAGAAAATGTCTATATATTGGGAAGAAAGAGTTAAAACAGTCTTGGTTTGCAGATGACATGATCGTCCATATAGGTATACCTCATTTTATTTTACTTCATAGATATTGTATATGTTTTCTTTTTTTACAAATGGAGCATGATGCCACCAAATAGCCAAAGCAATTTTGAAAATAAGCATAAAGTTAGAGCACTCATACTTCCTTATTTCAGAAATTACTACAAAGCTACAGTTATCAAGATAGTATTGTCTTAGAATAAGGACAGATAAGTAGACCAATGGAATAGAATTGAAAGCCCAGAAATAAATTCTCACATGTATAGTCAAATATTTTTAATAAGGGTGCCAAGATCATTCAATGGGGAAAAGATGTCTTTTGAATAAATGGTTCTGGGAGAACTGGCTATCATCTGTATGCAAAAGAATAATGATGGCCCCTTATCTTATACTATACACAAAAATTAACTCAAGATGGATCAAAGACCTAATATAAGAGCTAAAACTACAAAACTCTTAGGAGAAAACAAAGGGGAATATCTTCATGACATTCAGCTTGCCAGTGAGTTCTCAGATATGATGCCAAAAGCACAAGCAACAAAAGAAAAAAAAAAAAAACGCTTAAATTGAAATTCATCAAATTGGAAAGTTTTGTGCAACTAAGGACACTATCAACAAAGTAAAATTACTACCCACAAAGTGAAAGAAAATATTTGCAAATCATATCCCTGGTAATGGATTAATATCCATAATATATACAGAATTCCTACAACTCAAACCAAGAAAACAACCTATTCAAAAAAGAGCAAAACATCTGAACAGGCATTTTTCAAAGAAGATGTACAGATGACAATAAGCACATGAAAAGGCACTCAACATTGTCATTAGCGAAATTCAAATCGAAACCATTATGAGACACTACTTCATAACCATTAGGATAGCTTTTTACTAAAAAGCAAACAAAGCTCCAGAAAATTGCAAGTTTTGGCAAGGATGTTGAAAAAATTTGAACCTTGTACGTTCCTGGTGTGGGTGTAAAATGGCCACAATGGGAAACAATTTTTGGTTGCTCAAATAGTTAAACAAAGCATTACCAAATGATCCACTAATTTCTCTTGAGTATATACTCAAAAGAATGGAAAGCATGGGCTCAAACAGATACATGTACATCAGGGTTCTTTGTAACATTATTTACAGTAGCCAAAATGTAGAAACAATCCAAGTATTCATCTACAGACACATAGATAAACAAAATGGAGTGTATACAAACAATATTATTCAGGCATAACAATAAATGAAATTCTGATACATGCTAAATATACATAAGTGAAACTTCAAAATATGCTAAGTGAAATAAGCTAGACACAGGAGGAAAATAGTGTATGGTTTCCCTTATATGACCTAGAATAGGACAGAAAATAGGATAAAGGTTACCAGGGTCTGGGGGAAGAGAGGAATATGGAGTTATCATCTAATGGGTAGAATTTCTATTTGGGATGACAAAAATATTTTGTAATTGGATAGTGGGGATAGTTGTACAATATTGTAAATGAACTTAATGCCACTAAATTGTACAATTAAAATGGTAAATTTTATGTTATTATGTTTTAACATAATAAAAATATTTTAAAGTAATCTTTATATAAATCTTCAGAGAGTACTGACTTTGATAAATGCAAAGTCTCTAGTGGATACTATAAAAGCAACTTGTGGGGTCTGGATTGGTAATTGATATTCATGGCTTTTGTCAGTTCAATTCAGTTGCTCAGTCGTGTCCGACTTTTTGCAACCCCATGAATCGCAGCACGCGAGGCCTCCCTGTCCATCACCAACTCCCGGAGTTCACTCAGACTCACGTCCATCGAGTCAGTGATGCCATCCAGCCATCTCATCCTCTGTCATCCCCTTCTCCTCCTACCCCCAATCCCTCCCAGCATCAGAGTCTTTTCCAATGAGTCAACTCTTCGCATGAGGTGGTCAAAGTACTGGAGTTTCAGCTTTAGCATCATTCCTTCCAAAGAAATCCCAGGGCTGATCTCCTTCACAATGGACTGGTTGGATCTCCTTGCAGTCCAAGGGACTCTCAAGAGTCTTCTCCAACACCACAGTTCAAAAGCATCAATTTTTCGGCTCTCACCTTTCTTCACAGTCCAACTCTCACATCCATACATGACCATAAAAGGGTACAAATTACTGATTCCTAGATGACTACTTCGAATATTAGAACCAGGTGAAAGGGAACTTGCTCATATACCTGGCAAGAAACCCCTACCTAAAGCTTCTTCTAAAGGAAGCCGCTGCTGCTATTGTGTCACTAAGTCGTGGCTGACTCTTTGCAAACCTATGGACTGTAGCCCACCAGGCTCCTCTGTCTATGGGATTTCCCAGGTAAGAATACTGGAGTGGGTTGCCATTTCTTTCTTCAGGGGATCTTCCTGACCCAGGGATCAAACCCATATCTCCTGTATTGGCAAGCGGATTCTTTACCATTGAGGCACCAGGGAAGCCCCTAAACAAGGCACTCTGTCCTAAATGAGGTAGGAAAATTCTCAAAGGCGCCCCCACCCCACCCAAGGTAGAGAAAGAGCACAGAAGAATGTCAGACGGGGAGAGACCACAAGAGACCACAAAACCAAAGGTTAAGGTTTGTGGGGAGGGGGGAGCAAAAGAATTCTAGCTGAGGAGTTGGGTCCAGCACTTTTGTGGTTTCAGAGATTATTTCTAGTAACAGATTCTATTATTAAAGAATGCTCATGCAGAACTCTAACATAAAGGACAGATAACTGAAGAGCTGCTCCCTAGGTGGGAGCTCCTGTAAACTCTGTCTAACCTTGGGCCTGGGAACATAGTTTGAGAAAGAAGCTACTAATTAATGATTAGTATGCATTGTAATGCTTTGTTTATCTCTCTTGCTCACTTCTCATTAGGTAAAATGTGGTTTGTCAGTACTAGGTACTTAGCTAAGCATTTTTAGAGTGATAATGAAAGATCATTTTGCATTCTCATTTGTAGCTTTCACTAGATGTATAAATAGTGATTTTTCAATAGATTCAGGGGTTCTAGGGTACTTTTATAGACATCTAAAAGTTGCCATAGATGCTTCATCATTATCTCACATTTTTTGGGAAGCATTATGGAGGGGGTGCTGGGCTGGACCAGTAATCAGGAGACAGATTCTGGTTCTGGCTATAGATTAACCAGTCACAATAGTTAACCTTGAGAAGTTATTGGACCTCAATTTCTTCATCTCCAGATTTAAATTCTTGGATTAGATAGTTCTAGCCCCTTCCAGCTCTGATACATGTAGTTGTATCTCTTCTTTCTAATCCCACATAGGCCATATTACCGGGGTGGGGAGGGTGTCAAGGAACTTTCTCTAGCTACTTTATGCCACATATAAATCAGTGATGATGAAATCTGTTAAGATTACAAGAAAGACCAACTGAATTATGAATTTGAACTGACACCAAAAAATGTAGCTGTCACCCAGATAGTATTCAGAATATTTAGCCTAAAATTGTTAGCCACAACAAACACATGAAAAGAGGCTCAACATCACTCATTATGAGAGAAATGCAAATCAAAACCATAATGAGGTACCATTTCACGCCAGTCAGAATGGCTGCAATCCAAAAGTCTACAAGCAATAAATGCTGGAGAGGGTGTGGAGAAAAGGGAACCCTCTTACACTGTGGGTGGGAATGCAAACTAGTACAGTCACTATGGAGAACAGTGTGGAGATTCCTTAAAAAACTGGAAATAGAACTGCCTTATGACCCAGCAATCCCACTGCTGGGCATACACATGGAGGAAACCAGAATTGAAAGAGACACGTGTACCCCAATGTTCATCGCAGCATTGTTTATAATAGCCAGGACATGGAAGCAACCTAGATGTCCATCAGCAGATGAATGGATAAGAAAGCTATGGTACATATACACAAAGGAGTATTATTCAGCCATTAAAAAGAATACATTTGAATCAGTTCTAATGAGGTGGATGAAACTGGAACTTATTATACAGAGTAAAGTAAGTCAGAAAGAAAAACACCAATACAGTATACTAATGCATATATATGGAATTTAGAAAGATGGTAACGATAACCCTGTATGGGAGACAGCAAAAGAGACACAGATGTATAGAACAGTCTTTTGGACTCCGTGGGAGAGGGAGAGGGTGGGATGATTAGGGAGAATGGCATTGAAACATGTATAATATCATATATGAAACGAATTGCCAGTCCAGGGTCAATGCAGGATACAGGATGCTTGGGGCTGGTGCACTGGGATGACCCAGAGGGATGGTACAGGGAGGGAGGTGGAAGCGGGGTTCAGGATGGGGAACACGTGTACATCCATGGCAGATTCATGTTGATGTATGGCAAAACCAATACAATATTGTAAAGTAATTAACCTCCAATTAAAATAAATAAATTTATATTAAAAAAATAAAATAAAATTGTTAGCCATGTTCATAGTTATAAGAGGAAAAAGAACTCACAGTAAAAATGTGTGATTCACTGGTAGAGCTTATCAAGGAACAGGGGTTTCTCTATTACCCCAGAATGAGCTGGTCAACATACATTAATTTTTGATATACTGAGAAGTTATATCTTCAAGTTACAAAATATTTAAATTTTTAACTGTTTTCATAGATGATCTGTGTCTCTTTCTTTTTTTTTAATTTAACTTTTTAATTTTATATTGATATAGTTCATTTACAATCTTCCAATCAGGTATACAGCAAAGCAATTCAGTTATATATATGCATATATCTGTTCTTTTTTCAGATTCTTTTCCCCTATAGGTTATTCAGATCAGATCAGATCAGTCGCTCAGTCATGTCCGACTCTTTGCGACCCCATGAATTGCAGCACGCCAGGCCTCCCTGTCCATTACCAACTCCCAGAGTTCACTCAGACTCACGTCCATTGAGTCAGTGATGCCATCCAGCCATCTCATCCTCTGTTGTCCCCTTCTCCTCCTGCCCCCAATCCCTCCCAGCATCAGAGTCTTTTCCAATGAGTCAACTCTTCGCATGAGGTGGCCAAAGTACTGGAGTTTCAGCTTTAGCATCATTCCTTCCAAAGAAATCCCAGGGCTGATCTCCTTCAGAATGGACTGGTTGGATCTCCTTGCAGTCCCAGGGACTCTCAAGAGTCTTCTGCAACACCACAGTTCAAAAGCATCAATTCTTTGGCGCTCAGCCTTCTTCACAGTCCAACTCTCACATCCATACATGACCACAGGAAAAACCATAGCCTTGACTAGATGAACCTTTGTTGGCAAAGTAATGTCTCTGCTTTTGAATATGCTATCTAGGTTGGTCATAACTTTCCTTCCAAGGCGTAAGTGTCTTTTAATTTCATGGCTGCAGTTACCATCTGTAGTGATTTTGGAGCCCAGAAAAATAAAGTCTGACACTGTTTCCACTGTTTCCCCATCTATTTCCCATGAAGTGATGGGACTGGATGCCATGATCTTCGTTTTCTGAATGTTGAGCTTTAAGCCAACTTTTTCACTCTCCTCTTTCACTTTCATCAAGAGGCTTTTGAGTTCCTCTTTACTTTCTGCCATAAGGGTGGTGTCATCTGCATATCTGAGGTTATTGATATTTCTCCCAGCAATCTTGATTCCAGCTTGTGCTTCTTTCAGCCCAGCATTTCTCATGATGTACTCTGCATAGAAGTTAAATAAGCAGGGTGACGATATACAGCCTTGACATACTCCTTTTCCTATTTGGAACCAGTCTGTTGTTCCATGTCCAGTTCTAACTGTTGCTTCCTGACCTGCATGCAGGTTTCTCAAGAGGCAGGTCAGGTGGTCTGGTATTCCCATCTCTTTCAGAATTGTCCACAGTTGATTGTGATCCACACAGTCAAAGGCTTTGGCATAGTCAATAAAGCAGAAATAGATGTTTTCCTGGAACTCTCTTGCTTTTTCCATGATCCAGCAGATGTTGGCAATTTGATCTCTGGTTCCTCTGCCTTTTCTAAAACCAGCTTGAACATCAGGAAGTTCATGGTTCACGTATTGCTGAAGCCTGGCTTGGAGAATTTTGAGCATTACTTTACTAGCATGTGAGATGAGTGCAATTGTGCAGTAGTTTGAGCATTCTTTGGCATTGCCTTTCTTTGGGATTGTCATACTACATAGTTATTTATAGATTCAATGCAACCTCTGTTAAAATTCCAATGGTATTTTTCACAGAAATATAAAAAAGCAATCATAAACATTGTACAAAACCACAAAAGGCCCCAAACAGCCAAAGCACTCATGAGGAAAAAAAAAAAAAAAACAGAGGCAATAATGTTCCTGATTTCAAACCATACCTCAAAGTTATAGTAGTTAAAACAGCATGATATTGGCATAAAAATTGATATATAGGCCAATAAAACAGAATAGAGAACCCATAAATAAGTCCCCATCTACATGGACAACTAATATTTGACAGGGATGTCAGGAGCACTCAGTGGGGAAAGGACAATTCCTTTAACAAATAGTGCTGATACAACTGGATAAAACACGCAGAAAAATTAAATTGGATCCCTGTCTTACACAACTCATAAAAACTAACTTAAAATGGATTAAAGACTTGAACATAGGCCTAATGTCATAAAACTCCTAGAAGAAAATATAGGAAAAAATTTTTTATATTAGACTGGGAAATATCACAAGCAACAAAAACAAAAATCTACAAGTTGGACGACATCAACCTAAAAAGCTTTTGCACAGCAAAAGAAACAATTGGCAAAATGAAAAGGAAACTATGGAATAGGAGAAAACAATTGTAAACCATATATTGAATAAAGGTTTAATATACAAGATATATAAAGAGCTTGTGTAACTCAATAACAGAAAAGCTAACAGTTCAATTAAAAAAAATGGTCAGAGGAACTAAGTAGACATTTTTCAAAGAAGACATCCAAATGACCAACAGATTCATGAAAAGATGTGCAACATCACTAGTCATGGAAATGCAAATCAAAACAATGAGATACAGCTGTAAAAAGGAATGAATTTGAGTCAGTTGTTGTGAGGTGAATGAACTTAGAGCCTGTTATACAAAGTGAAGTAAGTCAGGAAGAGAAAAACAAATATCATATATTAATACATATATATGGAATCTGGAAAAATGGTACTGATGAACCTATTTACAGGGAAGAAATGGAGATGCTGATGTAGAGAACAGACTTGTGGACACATCAGTGGAAGAAGAGGGTGGGACAAACTGAGAAACTAGCATTGACACATATACACTATTACATGTACAACAGATAACTAGTTGGAAGCTGCTGTATAACACAGGGAGCCCAGCCTGGTGGTGTCTGAAGACCTAGAGGAGTGGGATGGGGGAATGGGAGGCAGGGGATATGAGAAAAAAGAAGAGCCAAAAACACTAGAGATAGAGACAACTATTATTATAAATCCTAGTTATAATAATATAATTATATATACTATATATATAATTATGACTGATTCACATGTTGTATGGCAGAAACCAACACAATGTTATAAAGCAAATTTCCTCCAATTAAAAAAATTTTTAAATGAGACATTATATCACACCCGTTAGAATGGCTATCATCACGAAGATAAGAGATAACAAATGTTGGTGAGGATGTAGGGATAAAGGAATTGTATAACTGTTGGTGGGAATGTGATTTGGTTCAACCACTATGGAAAACAGTATGGAGGTTTCTCAAAAAGTTAAAAATAGAACTATCATATGATCCAGCCATTTCCCTTCTAGGTATATAGCCCAAGGATGTGAAACAGAAGTTCAAAGACATATCTGCACTCTTATGTTTGGTGGTTTAGTCACTAAGTCATGTCCAACTCTTGTGACCCCATGGACTGTAGCCAGCCTGCCAGGCTCCTCTGTCCATGGGATTCTCCAGGCAAGAATATTGGAGTGGGTTGCCCTTTCCTTCTCCAAGGGATCTTCCTGACCCAGGGATCAAACCTGGGTCCCCTGCATTGCAGGCAGATTCTTTACCAACTGAGCTACAAGGGAAGTCCATCAATAGATGAAAAGATGAGGAAGATGTTATATGTATATGTATATATATATATATATACACATACACACACACACACACACATACATACCATGGAATATTATTCAGCCATGAGAAAGAAGGAAATCCTGCCATTTTCAATAACATGAATGGACCATGAGATCATTATGCTAAGTGAGATAAGTCAGACAAATACTGTATGATATCACTTATATGTGGATTTTTAAAAAGCTGAAATGTTAGCCATCTGTATGTCTTCTTTGGAGAAATGTCTATTTAGTTCTTTGGCCCATTTTTTGATTGGGTCATTTATTTTTCTGGAGTTGAGCTGTAGGAGTTGCTTGTATATTTTTGAGATTAGTTGTTTGTCAGTTGCTTCATTTGCTATTATTTTCTCCCATTCTGAAGGCTGCCTTTTCACTTTGCTAATACTTTCCTTTGTTGTGCAGAAGCTTTTAAATTTAATTAGGTCCCATTTGTTTATGTTTGTTTTTATTTCCAATATTCTGGGAGGTGGGTCATAGAGGATCCTGCTGTGATGTATGTCGGAGAGTGTTTTGCCTATGTTCTCCTCTAGGAGTTTTATAGTTTCTGGTCTTACATTGAGATCTTTAATCCATTTTGAGTTTATTTTTGTGTATGGTGTTAGAAAGTGTTCTAGTTTCATTCTTTTACAAGTGTTTGATCAGTTTTCCCAGCACCACTTGTTAAAGAGATTGTCTTTAATCCATTGTATATTCTTACCTCCTTTGTCAAAGATAAGGTGTCCATATGTGCGTGGATTTATCTCTGGGCTTTCTATTTTGTTCCATTGATCTATATTTCTGTCTTTGTGCCAGTACCATACTGTCTTGATAACTGTGGCTTTGTAGTAGAGCCTGAAGTCAGGTAGGTTGATTCCTCCAGTTCCATTCTTCTTTCTCAAGATCGCTTTGGCTATTCGAGGTTTTTTGTATTTCCATACAAGTTGTGAAATTATTTGTTCTAGCTCTGTGAAGAATACTGTTGGTAGCTTGATAGGGATTGCATTGAATCTATAAATTGCTTTGGGTAGTATACTCATTTTCACTAAATTGATTCTTCCAATCCATGAACATGGTATATTTCTCCATCTATTAGTGTCCTCTTTGATTTCTTTCACCAGTGTTTTATAGTTTTCTATATATAGGTCTTTAGTTTCTTTAGGTAGATATATTCCTAAGTATTTTATTCTTTCTGTTGCAATGGTGAATGGAACTGTTTCCTTAATTTCTCTTTCTGTTTTCTCATTATTAGTGTATAGGAATGCAAGGGATTTCTGTGTGTTGATTTTATATCCTGCAACTTTACTATAATCATTGATTAGTTCTAGTAATTTTCTGGTGGAGTCTTTAGGGTTTTCTATGTAGAGGATCATGTCATCTGCAAACAGTGAGAGTTTTACTTCTTCTTTTCCAATTTGGATTCCTTTTATTTCTTTTTCTGCTCTGATTGCTGTGGCCAAAACTTCCAAAACTATGTTGGATAGTAATGGTGAAAGTGGGCACCCTTGTCTTGTTCCTGACTTTAGAGGAAATGCTTTCAATTTTTCACCATTGAGGATAATGTTTGCTGTGGGTTTGTCATATATAGCTTTTAATATGTTGAGGTATGTTCCTTCTATTCCTGCTTTCTGGAGAGAAGACATACAGATGGCTAACAAACACATGAAAAGATGCTCAACATCACTCATTATCAGAGAAATGCAAATCAAAAGCACTATGAGGTACCATTTCATGCCAGTCAGAATGACTGCGATCCAAACTCTACAAGCAATAAATGCTGGAGAGGGTGTGGAGAAAAGGGAACCCTCTTCCACTGTTGGTGGGAATGCAAACTAGTACAGCCACTATGGAGAACAGTGTGGAGATTCCTTAAAAAACTGGAAATAGACCTGCCTTATGATCCAGCAATCCCACTGCTGGGCATACACACTGAGGAAACCAGAAGGGAAAGAGACACATGTACCCCAATGTTCATCACAGCACTGTTTATAATAGCCAGGACATGGAAGCAACCTAGATGTCCATCAGCAGATGAATGGATAAGAAAGCTATGGTACATATACACAATGGAGTATTACTCAGCCATTAAAAAGAATACATTTGAATCAGTTCTAATGAGGTGGATGAAACTGGAGCCTATTATACAGAGTGAAGTAAGCCAGAAAGAAAAACACCAATACAGTATACTAACGCATATATATGGAATTTAGAAAGATGGTAAAAATAACCCTGTATACGAGACAGCAAAAGAGACACTGATGTATAGATCAGTCTTATGGACTCTGTGGGAGAGGGAGAGGGTGGGGAGATTTGGGAGAATGGCATTGAAACATGTATGATATCATGTATGAAACGAGTCGCCAGTCCAGGTTCGATGCACGTTACTGGATGCTTGGGGCTGGTGCACTGAGATGACCCAGAGGGAGGGTATGAGGAGGGAGAAGGGAGGAGGGTTCAGGATGGGGAACACAGGTATACCTGTGGCAGATTCATTTCGATATTTGGCAAAACTAATACAATATTATAAAGTTTAAAAATAAAATAACATTTAAAAAAAAGAAAAAAGAAAAGTAAAATAAAATAAAAAGCTGAAATGGTAAAAACATAGAGTAGAATGGTGTGGGGGCAGTGAGGATTGGGGATATGTTATTTAAGTGTATAAACTTGGAATTGATAGATAAATAAGTCATGGAGAGCTAATGCACTAATTAGTAATTGTAGTCAACAATGCTGTATTATAAACTTCAGAGTTGCTAAGAGACTAGATCTTAATTGTTCCCACCACAAAAAAGAAATGATAATTACAGAACTTGATAGAGGTGTTAGTTCTGTCTCTTGATAGTGCATGCTCGTGCTCAGTTACTGACTGACTCAGTCAGTCACAAGTTATATCTGACTCTTTGCAACCCCTTGGACTGTAGCCTGCCAGGCTCCTCTGTCCGTGGGATTCTCCAGGCAAGAATACTGAAGTGGGTTGCCATTTCCTTCTCCAGGGATCTTCCCAACCCAGGGATTGAACCCCACATCTCTTGCGTCTCTTGGCAGGCAGATTCTTTACCAACTGCACTACCTGGGAATCATACTGAAATGTATAAATATATCAAACCAACACACAACACGCTGCATACTTTAAACTTCTACAATGTTATATGTCAATTATATTTCAGTTTTTAAGAAAACAAAATAGTTGTCTCTATCTCTAGTGTTTTTGGCTCTTTGTTCTCATGCTGTCAGCTGTGGCATGTGTCTGCTGACCCGCTTGCAACCAGCAGAGCTCTATATGCCTTGTGAGCCTTTAGCATCTTTTTTTTTCTGGCAGCGACGAATGGTTGCAGTAGTAGGACATTTTAATAGTCTTTTCTTTTTATTAAAAATTCTTTCTGTTTCTCAATTGTGCTATGATGTATGAGGTTGTTGAGAAGTTAATCTTTAGAGAAATAATATGAAATTAAGTGTCTTAGCTTGAACTATTGTCACAAAATTTTATAAACTGAGTAACTTAAACAACAGATGGCTATCTCTTAGTTCTGAAAACTGGAAAGTCCAAGATCAAGGCTTTGGCAGATTTAGTTCCTGCTGAGAGGTCTCTTCCTGGCTTGCAGATTACTGTCTTCTCTTTGTATCCTCATATAGAAGAAAGAGAGCTCTGGTCTCTCTTCCTCTTCTTACAAGGATACTGATCTAAACATGGGGATCCCACCCCATGACCTTATTTAAACCCAATTATCTCTCAAAGGCCCCACCTCCAAATACCATAAAATTGGCATTAGGGCTTCAACATACGAATTTTAACATATGAACATTCAGTCCAGAACACTGAGACTCCATGTAATTTCTATCTTTTTTATCCCAAGAAAAATGATGAAAGTACCCTAACTGTGAGTGAGGCATCAATAGGATATACCATATTCTATATTCTGACTCAATATCAATGAGGGGTAAACAACTTGAGGTACCTCTTCATTAGAAAAGCTAAGGAAAAAAAACACTGTTTTAAGAGTGGGATGATTTTTCTGTTGATTTCTAGTTTCTTGCAGCCTCTACTTTTAAGGGCAACTTTCAATCTTCAACCATGGGGTGATTAGGGAAAATGCTCCCTCTGATTTTTGTATGAATGATACAGTTATAGGAGAGAGAAGCTGATATTCAAACAGTACATGGTGCTGTTCGACTCCTAAGTTTGAGTGCTTTATACATAAACACATGATCTCCACAGATAACATCCCCATCCTCTAAGTGTCATGGGCTTGTTTCCTGGGTCCAGTTCTGGGGATGAGCATGTGCACGTGTGCGCACGCGCGCGCACACACACACACACACACACACACTTTCTCTAAGAGATATGGCCAAGTCTCTTTTGCAATAATTCTACAGTTAAGCATCAATATAGGGCAAAATCAGTATGGGTAACCTATATACTCAGTTACAAAAATGAGCAACTTACCTTATAGCTTAGACAAAAATACAAAACAAACAACCCTGTTTCTATGGCTTACAATAATGAGCTTTTTAGAATTCCACCAACAAGTTGCTTTGTATGACTGTATATTCTCATTAAATTGTTTACATAAAACTTGAATTAACTAAGTTGTAATAAACTCAAGACAAGTGACTATTGAGAAATTGCTTCTAGATAATTTACCGCCAAATCAATATGGAGCAGCTAAATATTTTTAGGGTTTTCCAGGTGAGGTGAGTGGTAAAGAACCCACCTGTCAATACAGGAGACACATAGGAGACTCAGGTTTGATCCCTGGGTCAGGAAGATCCTCTGGAGAATAGAATGGCTACCCACTCTAGTTTCTTGCTGGGAGAACCTCATGGACAGAGGAGCCAGGTAGGCTATGGTCCATAGGGTTGCAAAGAGTCGGACATGACTGAAGCAACTTAACACACAACCATTTTTAATGTCTCTTTTTACATATCTACTTTCATCAAAAATTTCTTTCTGTTTAACTACTCTGACAAAAATCTTTAAAATGAATATTACTGCCATCACAGATTGATGGCATAGATACTTTCCTCTAGGAAGGAAGTATAATGGAAGTAAAACCCCCACATCAAAAACAGGATGGAGGACTTCCTTTGTGGTTCAGTGCTTAAGCATCTGCCTGCCAATGCAGGGTCAGGGTCTGATCCCTGGTTCAGGAAGATTTCACATGCTGTGGGGCAACTAAGCCCGTGCACCACAGCTACTAAAGCCTGCATGCCCTTGAGTCCATGCTCTGTAATAAGAGAAGCCACTGCAATGAGAAGCCCACACATGGCAACTAGAGTAGCTCTCACTCGCTGCAACTAGAGAAAGCCAATGTGTAGCAATAAGAGCCAGCACTGCCTACCCCACCAAAAAAACCCAGCATTGAGAAATAAAAGAAGTACATATAATTAAATGTCATATGACAGATTCTATGTCATTTGGGAAAATCACTCAACTGACTTGTGTACATGTTATCAGGGCTCTAAAAGATAGTATTTTCTATAACTCTGGGTCAAAACAATTGACACCACTTGTTTACCTGATAGTATGATTAGAACAACTCATACTCCATACTTTTACTGATTACACAATGTTGTAAACATACTATGTTGATCAGAAACTTAAATACGGAAGATTTCTTAGAAGAAGCATCTCAAGACAGCTTTAAATCTATCGATGCCCTAGAAAAAGCCTAGGGATAGTTAGACAAGAAATGATTGCTTTCTACCTAAGTACCAACTTTTGACATTTTTCATAATTCAAATTTTCTCATCCAATCATACTCTTTTCTGAACCTAACCAGTTTGTCATTTTTTTCAACTTGACACAGTTGAACAAAGACTTTTGTCTAGAAGACTGGTACAGTTGGGCTGGAATCACAGCTCCAATATCTCACGAGTTGTGTGATTTTAGAAAGTTCTTTAAATTATTTGATCCTTAGTTTCTGCATCCATATATTGGGGATAATAATAGTATAGTCCTCATAATATTGTTATTAGGATTAAATGATATAATGATATTAAAGTACTTAGAATAAAGTCTGGTACATGGTGGGGTCACCATAAATATTAGTGTTATTATTTACATTATTAACAATTAATTTCCAATTAATCTATGGTACTTATAAGTCCCATGTCAATTACTTTTTCAAATTAATTACAGAATTCTAATGATAAATCTTTAGGTCATACCTGAATGGTGTAGTGGTTTTCCCTACTTTCTTCAATTTATGTCTGAATTTGTCAATAAGGAGTTCATGATCTGAGCCACAGTCAGCTCCCGGTCTTGTTTTTGCTGACTGTATAGAGCTTCTCCATCTTTGGCTGCAAAGAATATAATCAATCTGATTTTGGTGTTGACCATCTGGTGATGTCCATGTTGTTGTTGGAAGAGGGTGTTTGCTATGACCAGTGCGTTCTCTTGGCAAAACTCTATTAGCCTTTGCCCTATTTCATTCTGTATTCCAAGGCCAAAATTGCCTGTTACTCCAGGTGTTTCTTGACTTCCTACTTTCGCATTCCAGTCCCCTATAATGAAAAGGACATCTTTTTTGGGTGTTAGTTCTAAAAGGTCTTGTAAGTCTTCATCAGTTCAGTTCAGTTCAGTCGTTCAGTTGTGTCCAACTGCTTGTGACCCTATGAATAGCAGCACGCCAGGCCTCCCTGTCCATTACCAACTCCCGGAGTTCACTTAGACTCACGTCCATCGAGTCAGTGATGCCATCCAGCCAGCTCATCCTCTGTCATCCCCTTCTCCTCCTGCCCCCAATCCCTCCCAGCATCAGAGTCTTTTCCAATCAGTCAACTCTTCGCATGAGGTGGTCAAAGTACTGGAGTTTCAGCTTTAGCATCATTCCTTCCAAAGAAATCCCAGGGCTGATCTCCTTCAGAATGGACTGGTTGGATCTCTTTGCAGTCCAAGGGACTCTCAAGAGTCTTCTCCAACACCACAGTTCAAAAGCATCAATTCTTTGGTGCTCAGCCTTCTTCACAGTCCAACTCTCACATCCATACATGACCACATAGGACCGTTCAACTTCAGCTTCTTCAGCATTACTGGTTCAGGCATAGACTTGGATTATTGTGATATTGAATGGTTTGCCTTGGAAACAAACTGAGATCATTCTGTCGTTTTTGAGATTGCATCCAAGTACTGCATTTCAGATTTTTGTTGACCATGATGGCTACTCCATTTCTTCTAAGGGATTCCTGCCTGCAGTAGTAGATATAATGGTCATCTGAGTTAAAATCACCCATTCCAGTCCATTTCAGTTCGCTGATTCCTAGAATGTCAACATTCACTCTTGCCATCTCCTGTTTGACCACTTCCAATTTGCCTTGATTCATGAACCTGACATTCCATGTTCCTATGCAATATTGCTCTTTACAGCATCGGACCTTGCTTCTATCACCAGTCACATCCACAACTGGGTATTGTTTTTGCTTTGGCTCCATCCCTTCATTCTTTCTGGAGTTAGTTCTCCACTGATCTCCAGTAGCATATTGGGCACCTACTGACCTGGGGAGTTCCTCTTTCAGTATCCTATCATTTTGCCTTTTCATACTGTTCATGGGGTTCTCAAGGCAAGAATACTGCAGTGGTTTGCCAGTCCCTTCTCCAGTGGACCACATTCTGTCAGACGTCTCCACCAAGACCTGCCCATCTTGGGTGGCCCCACAGGGCATGGCTTAGTTTCATTGAGTTAGACCAGGCTGTGGTCCGTGTGATTAGATTGATTATGGTTTCAGTGTGTTTGCCCTCTGATGCCCTCTTGCAATACTTACCATCTTACTTGGGTTTCTCTTACTTTGGACGTGGGGTATCTCTTCATGGCTGCTCCAGCAAAGTGCAGAGAAATAGAGGAAAACAACAGACTGGGAAAGACTAGAGATCTCTTCAAGAAAATTAGAGATACCAAGGGAATATTTCATGCAAAGATGGGCTCGATAAAGGACAGAAATGGTATGGACCTAACAGAAGCAGAAGATATTAAGAAGAGGTGGCAAGAATACACAGAAGAACTGTACAAAAAAGATTTTCACAACCAAGATAATCATGATAGTGTGATCACTCACCTAGAGCCAGACATCCTGGAATGTGAAGTCAAGTGGGCCTTAGTAAGCATCACTACGAACAAAGCTAGTGGAGGTGATGGAATTCCAGTGGAGCTATTTCAAATCCTGAAAGATGATGCTATGAAAATGCTGCACTCAATATGCCAGCAAATTTGGAAAACTCAGCAGTGGCCACAGGAATAGAAAAGGTTAGTTTTCATTCCGATCCCAAAGAAAGGCAATGCCAAAGAATGCTCAAACTACCGCACAATTGCACTCATCTCACACGCTAGTAAAGTAATGCTCAAAATTCTCCAAGCCAGGCTTCAGCAATACGTGAACCATGAACTTCCTGATGTTCAAGCTGGTTTTAGAAAAGGCAGAGGAACCAGAGATCAAATTGCCAACATCCACTGGATCATGGAAAAAGCAAGAGAGTTCCAGAAAAACATCTATTTCTGCTTTATTGACTATGCCAAAGCCTTTGACTGTGTGGATCACAATCAACTGTGGACAATTCTGAAAGAGATGGGAATACCAGACCACCTGACCTGCCTCTTGAGAAACCTATATGCAGGTTAGGAAGCAACAGTTAGAACTGGACATGGAACAACAGACTGGTTCCAAATAGGAAAAGGAGTACGTCAAGGCTGTATATTGTCACCCTGCTTATTTAACTTCTATGCAGAGTACATCATGAGAAATGCTGGGCTGGAAGAAGCACAAGCTGGAATC